>NC_135713.1:112827221-113476297 GCF_964656455.1 Halichoerus grypus | reverse complement strand
ATTGGGAGGCTATCAAATAGAATTGGACTAATTTATAAAGCAGGAGAACCAAGCCAACAAACAGTGATTTCTGTTTCCCACCGCCCCCCCTCCCCCACATTTTTGTGCAAGTGAAAATACAGGGGCAAGAAGGAATAAGTCCTCATTCCCATCCAACCACGGGTCCATCAACAATCCATTCTTTTAACTATGTTGTATTAAACATTTACGCAACAATATAGCTGTAGTGATTAAGATCATGAACTCTTAGCTGCATGGCCGTGAACATATCCTCAGTTTCTTCATCTATAACTGGAGCTAGTACAAATATCCACCTTATAGGGAATGTTAAGAAAATTAGATGGGATACTACACATAACATCACTAGCATAGTGTCTTGCCTACAACAAATACTCTGCCCTCATGAGAGACTATCATTTTTATCTATGCACATGCTCATCGGGAAGTACACAGGCTCCCCCAACCTCGGCCACTGTGCGTTTTGCTACGGCACTCAGTTGCCCAGCTGCTGCCTGCCAAGTGTCTCTGCTTTACCTCTTCTACTGCAAGCGCTCATTCAGTGGTTGTGCTGCTGACTCGAATGATGGTACACGGATGGATAACAACACCCACAGAAAAACGGCACTGCAATGATCTAACATCTGAAGAGGATTTCAGAAATGCAGTGGCATCATCTTCTTACTAAATTGAGGAATGAAAAGAAACAAAGGACATCTTCATGATGGGTCCACATGTGCCGGGGAAGTGGGTGCACTCCAGTGATCTGCTCCCCTGCTTCCAAATCTGTATATGACCGGTTATCCCTTAGCCAAGCCATTAAATAATGACAGAGTCCTGGAGTAAGCAGAACTTGAAATTACTCACCTGGTCTCACCATGTACCATGTCATTTTTATTAAGGGATAGGTAGAGGTTATTGGGAGATACAATGCTACTTCCCTGGCATCTGACTGCTCTGGTAGCTGCAAATGACTGACTTTTTCTCTCCATTTCCCTTCAGGGAATGCCCCCCCCCCCATGTGTCATACACTGTGCCAAGTGCCTTGGGGGAAACAGGCAATGAACACAAGATCCCTGAAGTCAAGATAATGATAACCTATGGAACACATTATTTTACCAACAAATGCCTAGCAAAGGACCTGGCCCATAACTGATGCTTAATAAGGATCTGCTGAACAAATGAACAAAAGTATCATCTGGGTAGTCCCATCTACAAGCCCAGGGTAGAAAATGAAACTAATCAAGTCATAGGCAGGAAGCCTCTATTGGTAAAAGGCATTTTCAGAAGGCATTCAATGTCCTTCAGCTCCTAAGCCTGGCCAAGAAGCACAAGCTTTCACTCAGGCCATGGATTCCTGGTGCTTGCACTCATCTTGCACTTGCTACATTAGCCAAGGTCTACTCTGGTTTTCTGGAGTAGACATAGTAACTTGACGGAGAACTGTTGGCAATGGGATCAGTTTGACTTCACCAACCTGTGCCCCTCTCCCAAAGGGACTCCACCTTTCAAGGTGGAAGTTGCAAATCAGCTCTTGTGAGCATCTTCAGAGTGAACTCTTTGTTAGCTCTCGACACCCCTGCTATGTTCTCCTACCAAGGAGACGATGCACCACGATCCATACGATAACAGGTACCGTTCCAACTGCAATCAATAGAATAAAGGTCTCTCATGTACATCCTACCGGCTATTATTTGTACTGTGAATACAACCATGCTTCAAAGGGTTTCAGGACACTCAAGAACTTGAGGATGCACCATCTGTGGATTCTTGTCATCACAGAAAGCAAATAATTGCTTTTTAAAAAATCCATGCCACTATTGCTAATTTTTTCATCTCCACAAGCTATCCCACTAACCACCTCTGGGTATTTACACAATTTATCTAATTATGCAGTGGTTGTGAGTGTACTGAGCCTTATACAGTGCATCTGTATATAGTGAATCCACCCTCCTAATTTTTAAAACAATTCTCTTGCTTTGTTTCTTTTCTGTACTGTTAGCAGGAAGACAATGACACCCATCTTCCTGGCCTCTGGAGGGATTCATGTTTTAAGAGCTGTAAAGCTGAAAGACACTGCCTTCATGGTGAGTGTGATATCTCAGGATATATTTGCACCTGCATGTTTGAAGAGAGCTATCTGCTGGGCATCTCACACTACTGGCCGTTACTGTCATCAGATGGTATTTATTGAACACGCAGTCACTGTCTTGTGAGCTCCAAATTAATGGGGGACTCCTGAGAACCTAATTTTAAAACATTATCCCCGTCTTTGTTATCCGTATTTGTTTCAGAGCCTGACACTTTAATTGGCACTGAGGACTCTAACGCATGACTGCAATTCCCTTTGGAAAGCTCAGAGAGCTGCTGCCTTAAGACACGCCCGGGGCAGCCCCTGGAGTTCCAAGGGTGGCAGAAGCCGCGTAGCCACAAGCACTGGGACGTGCCACGAATCCAGAAGAGAACCAGCGCTTCTCTGGGCTGCAGGCCTGGAAACGGACAAACAAGCCATCGTTCTCTGGGGGAGCCTCCCTTTGTGACCGCTCTGCCCTCCGCAGGCACTCCTCTGATTTTCAGTCTCCTTCTCGGGAGCTTTCCATTCTGATCCCTCAGTTTCTGCAGGGGTTTGGGGAGTCTGGTTTCCATCCTCTGATTGGCTTTTCCCCTCCAATCCCTTTTGATCCCCTCAGAAGGCGAACTAGCCCATTCCTTGCCTCTGTTATCCCACCCGTCTTCACTGTTGTCTCCTTCCACTTCAGTTTCTCATCTTCCCCGGACACTTAACCTCCCCGTCTATAGCACACCACTGGACAGATGTGTCACACCTCTTGTAACCCCGGCTTCCCCTACCTTCCTGCATGAAGCCTTCCCAGGTGGTTATGTTTCTCTTACCCACAACTTGCATGGTCCTTGATTTAGATCTTCCCTCCAACACATTCTGTCCTGATTTGTCCAACGAGCTCCTTACAGACAGATGCCTGCAAGGATCAATCTTCATAGGCCTTACTCTACAGAGCACTGAGCCCAGAGCAGGTGCTTAGGAAATATTCTTGAGCAAATGAATTGCTTTAAATTATGTAAGTACTTAAGAAAGTTCTAGTGAGGTTAAAATCAACACCTAACATAATCGAACCATGTGCTGGTACTAAGTACAAAAACAATAAAAAATAACAACAGTAAAAATGAGTATTTACTCGGCAATTGACAATGTGCCAGGCCCGTGGCTAGGTGCTTTGCTTGGGTTTTCCTTGAATCGTCTCAACTTTATGAAGCAGGCGTGAGTATTCTAGATAGAGAGTTGCAGCTTCACGAGTTAACTTCCTCTAGGGCATATAGCTAATGACTGCCAGGCCAGGGATTCGGGTCCATGTCTGTCTGATCCCAGAGTTGGTTCTCTTAGCAGCTTTACCACATTGTCTTCTTTTTCCTTGTGGGCCCATTATGAAAGATATTTTCAGGCTTAACCAGGCTGACTTTGGGACTTTATAAAACCTTATATGTAAGGATAGGTGATGGACACACTGAGTACTCAGAGGTGACTTTTCAATTTCCGTAGGGAATGGTTGCTGATTTCCATTCCGTGGCAGACAGAACAAAGCCATTGCTAAAGAAAATTTACCTATTCTCTAGTTCTTAGGTGGAATAATGATTTCTTCACTGAACAAGGAAGGAGCCAATCTAGGTTATTAGGACAAATCTTGTTCCCTGGCTATCTGTACTTCTCCTGGTCTTTATCTTAAGAGGTTAACTCTACCAGGCTAATTTAAATATGAACACAGTAAAGATTTTAACTAAGAGTGGGGGGAGGGGGGCGGAGCATAGAGGGAAACTAAGAGAAAATGAGAAATTTGGGGCAGTGTTGGTAGGGAGCTCTGTTCACTTTCGTTAAATGCCAGTGCTACGAGAGTCCAAAGCCAGTAAAACAAGTGTGAAACCAATTGGGATTTCTCACCCTCAGGCTACTTGAGGCGATACATATTGCATCCCTGAAATACATGGTTTTGCAAGGCTGGGCTACAGTTACTCTCCCATGCTGTAGAATGGCACAGTGCCAACTGAGCCTAGGACAACACATGTCCACTTTTCAGTCTTGGGTGAAAAGTGCTATAACCCAAAAGAACAGAGGGGAACAAAAGAGACTCAGCAAGAATGGGAATAAAGCATGAATCCCAGACAGAGGAGATTACCATCAAAAGCTTAAAAAAAAATCTGCCAAAGCTATATAGCTTCTTGCTAATGACTGCGACTGTAATTTCTGCATATTTTAACAGATGTTCTGTTTATAAAACTGCAACCGGATTTAGGGGTTATGAATAAAGCCAGGAGGCCCTGGAGATGTTTCTTTGTATGATTAACTGACCACAGGCCATTTGTTTTACAACAAAGATGCTCAATGATCCATAGTCCATGATTTATACCAGCCCATGTATACTAATGGCTGATGTCTCCATGGTACTTCTCATTAGCATCTGAAGGGAGATTGGAGGAAAACAGATTACGGGAATAGCTCCCCATTGCTCTAACATGATAGTTCATTAGTGGGTGTGGAATCGATCCGAAAGAAAACTAAGATAATCATAAGATGAAATTTGAATTATAAATTATAAAAATTAAGGAATCCAATTCAATGATAAAAGAAAGAATATGTCTTTTCATCTACCTAGCTGTATGTACCTTAGTAAACTGGGAATGAGAGGATTTTTTTTATCTTCCAAATAAAAGGCAAATCACATTAAAATTCCAATAATAACAAACATCATAACAGTGCTGACTTGTATCGATCACTTAACTATGCATCAGGCATCTGCTGGTGATTTACATAAATTATCCCACTTCACTCTCATGTTATATATTAACAGGATCCCCGTGGACTGGAACCAGAAAAACATTGCGGGCCACTGGCTACTTTTTCAATTTCTCATGACCCCTCCCTTTGCTCTTGTGTGTTCTCTGAGGCTTTCTCTACCAAATGCACCTGTGTGCTTATTCATATTCACTGCTGCCTAATTACTTCACAGCCTGACTTGACCTCATGGCTTCATTTCATCCTAAGCTCTCAAAGCTAAATCCCTTGGTGGTACTTTTTTTAGTCTAAATTCCCAAAAGAAGGAATCTGATAGTCTTAGCTGACTCTTTTTTTGGGGGGGTGGTGGTGGTGGTGGGTAATAGGCCACATCAGAGGTCATAAGCCAGTCTACTGACTGGCTGCCTTTTTGTCAGTCTTTTCCCTCTGGTCCAACCAGCTGTGGTGGGACGAGGCGGGGATGACACAGGGCACAGAATAGGGCCCTTCTTTGAACCCTCTGAGTGGAGATGGGAACAGGCCAAATTCCTTTAGATGGAGAGGTCACCATCAGTAAGTCCAGTTCAGCCCTGAGGATGGTGGGGAAGGGCACAGGCTGTGAGATCAGGCTGCCCGCCTCTACCTCGTGTTAGGGGCAGCACTGTAGGCAGTTATGGAGTAAGACTGAGTTTTATTCGCTCATCCATAAAATGGGACTATTATAATTGATGTGGTTGTTATGAGAAGGAAAGGAGTATATAGGTGCTTAGCACAGTGCCTGATACAGAATCCACATTTCATCAATCCTAGCTATGACCATAATGCTTGGACTATATTTCATTAATAACAAGTTATAATTGCAATAACTTCTCTGTAGACAAGCCCAAATTCAAGGACCAGTTAGTTTCCAAGTGGGCCCACTTAACTGTGCTGGAACCAGAGGGAGGAGCAGCTGTGTATGTTCATCATTCACGTTAACTCGGTCATTTTGTTTTTATTGTGGACCAGCAAAAGCTGGTTCCTCAACTGGTTCTTATCTCTTGAGGTCCTTGGTGTTTAACAGAAGTCAGGGGGTGTCCTAGACAGGAATTTCCTGAATGACCCTGACAAATGCCCAGTGGTTCCTGGGGCTTCAGGAGTAATAACTGGCTCTGAGGAACTCACCACAAATTCCAAGTCCCCTGTTTCGTGCCCCTTTTTCTCCCATCCAGAGTTCCAGCTCCCAAGACTATTCCCCCTCTTTTTCTCTGGAATGCATCAGATCCTTCCTTCCATTCGAAATGTCTGGGTCAGTACCCAACATCTGGCAGAGCTACGCCCAAATTTGTTGGATAATTAAATTCTACCCAAGAACTCCACAGGGGGTGGCAAATGAGTACCTGAGGGCACTGCCTGGCCCTGGAAGTTTTATCTGAGTGCAAATTATCACTATTTGTGGGTATTTGTGAGCACAAAAGAATTAGTAAGTGCTCCTGGAACATCATCTCATTCCATCTGTTGCCAAAGTTCACAGTAAGTACCAAATCCAAGGGAGGATAATGAATTATGTGAAAATGAACTTGTGCTTGGAATTTCAATATCCCCAGGTGATGCAAATAGGCACATTTGAACTCGCTCTGAAAAATCCCAAGCTTTGGGACCTGAACATATGGTCCAAGTTATTTAGCCAGATGAGACATGGGATTTCCTCTAAGTAGGGTTTCGTCCGCATGTTGGTAAACAGTTGTCCCTCATGTCGGACATTCCAAGTCATGGTGGGGGTGGGACAAGAATGTATCAAGGTCTTTCAGCAAAGGGCACACTCAGAAAAAAGGAGACCAAACCTTCAGGTTATGCCCCAAGGCTCAGAAGCCAGCACCAGCTATGCAAGTCTTTTGAACCCAAAGGACTTCTGGGGAATTGTAAGGAGTCCAACGTGGCTATTAGAATCAAGACTCAGATAAATTTTACTTCTATCTTCACTATCAAGATTAGTAAGATAATCAAGGAGCTAAAGCCAAAGCCATGAGTAAAGTTCATGCCACAGAAGGCAGGATACACAGAGAAAATAGGAATGAACTTAGCTGATGGGCTGCTCCTTCCATATGATCTAAATCCTGCTTCTCCCTCAGAAACATGTTTACTCTACAGAACCCATGCCTGGCACTGTCGATCCTTCTAAATGCTTTACAGCTATTATTACTTAGCCTGAATTAGAGCACTTTAAAGCATGTACGGGGAGACTAAATCCCCAGGCAATATGTGATGCAAAATTTTCCTACATTGTGTATTTGTCAGTGCTGTATAAAACCCACCATTAGAATGACGCAAGACCAAGCAAATGCCTCGTGTGGGAGAATGCTCCAAGATAGTGCTGGGTATTATCAGCCACATTTGTTAACTTTAGTACAATTTAGACACTTTTAAAGATAAAGGTCATTAATATTTCAACACATCATTAAATTTAAATTCAGAAGTGAGAACTGTTCTAAGTGAGAATCCAACCAGTTGTAATTAGGCATTTAATAAAAATTCTCTATGTGAAGAGAAATACTCACTGGATATTGGGAGGAAAAAACCACAACAGAATGAACGTTTGAAAAATGTTATATTCTAGCTAAGTCACGTGGCTTAATTTGAACCATTAACAAATCTAGCAAATTAGGCTTCTCAAAACCCAGCGATGTATGTGGCTCCTAAAAATATAAGGAACTCGTAGCCCAGTCAGCCTGGCATAACGATGAAGAATGTGAATGTCAGTGTTAGACCTGCCTGTGTCTAAGCCTGCCACTTATAAACTATGTGATCTTTGGCAAATTATTTTGACTCAGTTTTCCCATCTGCAAAGTGGGGGGGAAAGTAGGAACCACCTCACACAGTTGCTGTAAGGATGAAATAAAATGATAATCATAGCTAATACTTATGGAGCACTTACCATGTGCCAGGCATTATTTTAGGCATCTTAAGATAGTTTTTATTGTATCCTCCCAATGAAATAGTGGAATAGTAGAAACACACTATTTTTATCTCTCCTTAATCATGAGGAAATTGAGGCTTAGTCAAGATCATGAACTTGTCCCAGGTATCATGATGCACAGCTGGTGCACAGGAACTGGAGCCCAGGCCCATCTGGGCACGGAGTTCATGGTTCTGGTGCCTGCCTTCTCCTTCGACTCTTGACCCACTGCCTTTTCAACCAACTACCTTCTCAGTTCCACTGGAAACACCTCGACTTGCCAGTAAGTATTTGCCAAGTGAATGAATGAGTCTTTGAATGTTGTTTCTGCTCAGGAGCAATGAGAAGCGCCTCAGTCTGAGCTGCAAATATGGCTGAGCCTGAGGACCTTTTGAAATTATTGATGAACCGGACACTAATCTCTTCAAGTTGGAACAAAAAGGGACTGACTGAATAATTGTCAAGTGTGCTAATGACCTTGACAACAAACCAAAGCAACGTGCTTGAAGAAAAGCGTCATGTTCAGTGGTTCACACTCTGTGCTGGGCAACAGAGAAGAAATGAGCCTGAGTAGAGACAAGGCAACCTGGTGGGGGCTTTGCATTTGGGAGGGAAGCAAAGCATTGTAACACTCTCATTCCAGGAGGGTGCGACTTCTCAAGCTCCAAGAGTTGCTTCGGCCCTCAGATAAAAGGCTGTTGGATCCCAAGATGATAGCATAAACAAGAGCAATTCTCTCGCAAGCTGTGGGGGTCAGATTTTATGTGCCGAGAAGAGATTAACTTTATTGCATTGAGAAGGATTTAATTGCAGGCAGCGATTAGCCAAATGATTAGGTCAATAGAATGCAGGTCAAACTGCGCTCAGAAATATCTATGGCTCTTCTGACATGGAAGGTTGAAGACTGGGAAACCATTTGGGGACCCCAAGTCGTGTGAGCAGAGTCATCAGCACACCTTCCCAGAGACCACAGATGGACTCTTTTCTTTACCCAGCAATGACGGCGTGCTGACTCAAGGAACACTTGCCCCCCTACTCTTGGAACTGGAGAAGCCCAATAAAACAGCTGGGATCCTGGGCGCCTGGGTGGCTCGGTTAAGCGACTGCCTTCGGCTCAGGTCATGATCCTGGAGTCCCTGGATCGAGTCCCGCATCAGGCTCCCTGCTCGGCAGGGAGTCTGCTTCTCCCTCTGACCCTCCCCCCTCTCATGTGCTCTCTCTCATTCTCTCTCTCTCAAATAAATAAATAAAATCTTAAAAAAAAAAAAAAAAACAGCTGGGATCCTTAAATGCTGTGTTTAAAAGTGAGGAAAAAAATCTTGCCCGTTGTAGCTTTTCTTTCTCTAATTGCAGCAAAAATCAATGGTTTTGCAAATTCAAAGCAGAAAGATCTTCCCCATTTACTTAAGAAGCTATTTGGGCAGAAGATGGAATTTTTGTACTAGCCAGAGCCCTCCGACTCAGTGCTGTATTGCTATTAACCTGTGGAAGGAACTCAGTGACAGCTGTGGAACTCGGTAAGCCATATATGCCTAGAGTACAAAGTATACCTCAGGAGAAAAATGCAGTGGTTGGAAAGTAGTTTTTTATTTAAAGCCTACCTTACTGGCTCACGAAGCATACCAACAAACAGATTATACATACAGATGCAGCTCCAGGGAAAAGCTGTGTTTGCCAGCTCCTCTACGCTGGGACCCCAAAATGAGCAGCTCATCTGTGACCTAGACCTGATCGTCGGAGGCCACAAATTCATTTAATTATCAGCAACTCGACGCATCCTGAATTCCTACTTCTTGACATTTATCTCTTAGGATCCCAATCACATGATGGCAAAGACCCAGAAAACTTGCCTGACCCTAATGGTGGCCACTGAAGCAGATAAAGAGATAACAAGGGGGAGGGTGGGCGGAGAAGCCAACTCTTTCTCAATTCTCTGGTGTCATTTCACTTGTCTTGACAAAGCATTCAGTAAAGGAGAGAAATGATAATATGAACTGAGTGGACCACTGAACATATGGGAAAGAAAGGAGGTAAATAGGTGTGTGCCTGGGTTACACATATGTGTACGTACGTGCGCACACACATCCCTTTATCCAGGGTCACCCAGAGCCGGTAACAGGGACCGTTAACTGTCCTAAATTTTAATCCGTCCTCACCAAGTTGTTTTAAGAAACTGCGCAGTTCATGTCTACCAAGGAAACTTTTCCTCTTCTCTGAGAGTTTGCTATTTCCACCTTCCCCAGTTGGGGCTGCCACTCATTTCAGGCTCTCTAGGAATAAAACATAGCACTCCAGGAAATGGCTTATGCACAGGCCTTAAGCACACTGCTACTGCTCAGCTTGTAATAAATGCTCTAGAATCCTGTGTTTGTGACATAGAAAAGAGAAAGAAGAGACACCTGACTCTTTTCACTTGCTTTTTTTTTTTTTGCTGAGCGGGATCCTGAATGCAGACTGGCCCCTAAATCCCTGCAAAGACATACCTGGCCTGGAGCTTCCTCAAGATGGAGAAGCGAGGGAGGGACACAGGTGCCCTGGAATTTCATGGAAGGAACCATGAGATCAGAATCAGCACATCTGAGTGTTAGCTCCAGCTTCATGAGCAGTCGCTTACAGGAATAGTGTGGGCAAGAGGAGTTCTCTTCCCCCTTTGTTATCCCTGGCTGGCAAATGGAAAAGGACGTTTTACGAAGTGCTCAGTGCCATGTAATAATGCAAGAGACGGCAGCCACCCGGGCAAGTGCAGAAGGTCATGTGACACTGGCGCAGGCAACACGGGATGTTCGTTTCAGCCTTGGTTCTACTTCCAGTGGTCCCATGACCCGAAGCCTCCCCCTCTGGGTCTCCCAAGTCCTCTTCAGAAAGAAAGGGTATTGGTCTTCTGCCCTAGACTCCAGGTGCTCGACAACCTCGACATCCTGTGTGTGGACCCTTGGCCAGCAGCCTCTGGAGGCCCTGGGGGCCTGGAGAGATGCAGCACCTCAAGCCCCACCCAGATCCACAGCATCAGGACCTGCATTTCACAAGACACCCAGGTGAGCTGTTTGCACACAAAAGCTTGGGGATCACTGGTCTTCAAATCCCTTCCAGCTTTATCATTCTATCATTCCATCATAAATGGTCCAGAGCTGTGCAGTTTCACAGAACATCCATTTCATGAGACTCTGCAAAACTTGCTATTTGTAGCTGAGGAGGCATGCTAGTGTTTGTTGTTTATAAATTCACTTCTGCTTCATCAAAAGGAGTCTGGTCGGCTCTCTCTGTTGATCCTCTACCTCTCTGATCACAAAGCTCATCAACACTGCTATCCAGATGTGTGTCATATTAAAAGATACTATACCAAATTTGCTGAGTCCTATAGTATTAAAGATGTTCATACAGTATTCGTAAGGTATGTTATTTAAAACATAAGGCAGCCCTAGGAAGTAGGTCCTATTTTTATCTTCATTCTACTGATAAGAAACGTGAATCTTGGAGAAGTAACTTGCCCAAGATCACACAGCAGGAATTTGGCTGAACTGAGATTTGAACCCACATCTCACACCAGAGTATGCATGTGTAACCACTATGGGACATGCCCTCCCCAACTACTTGGTTAAAACTCCCAAGGCACCTTCTCCTAAGTATTCCCATTCTACCCCTGTATCTTGTACACCATTCTTGATACTCTTCCTCCAATCATACAGTATTTTACAGCTGTGCTATCTAATGTGGTAACCAAGAGCCACATACGGCTATTCAAATTTAAATTAAACTAAAAATTCAGTTCCTCATTGCACTAGGAATATTTCAAGTGCTTAGTAGTCGGGGCACCTGATTGGCTCAGTCAGTTGAGCATTTGACTCTTGATTTCGACTCAAGTCATGATCTTGGGGTCATGAGACTGAGCCATGTGTTGGGCTCTGTGCTCAGTGGGGAGTCTGCTTGAGATTCTCCCTCTCCCTCTGCCCCCTCCACCTGCTCTCACACATGCTTTTACTCTCTAATAAAGAAATAAATCTTTATTTTTTTTAAAAGATTTTATTTATTTATTTGACAGAGAGAGAGAGAGAGAGATAGTGACAGCAAGAACACAAGCAGGGAGAGTGGGAGAGGGAGAAGTAGGCTTCCAGCTGAGCAGGGAGCCCGATGCGGGGCTCGATCCCAGGACTCTGGGATCACGACCTGAGCCCAAGGCAGACTCTTAATGACTGAGCCACCCAGGCGTCCCAAGAAATAAATCTTTAAAAAAAAAAGTGCTTAGTAGTCACATGTGCTTAGTGGCTACCGTGTTGGACAATACAGATAGAGAATATTTCAATCATCACAGCCAGTTTTTTGTTTTTTTAAAGATTTTATTTATTTATTTGACAGAGAGAGACACAGCGAGAGAGGGAACACAAGCAGGGGGAGTGGGAGAGGGAGAAGCAGACTTCCCGCTGAGCAGGGAGCCCGATGCGGGGTTCGATCCCAGGACCCTGGGACCATGACCTGAGCCGAAGGCAGACGCTTAACGACTAAGCCACCCAGGCGCCCCCATCACAGCCCGTTTTATTGGATAGCATTGTTTTAGAAAATCAAATGGCTGAAAATTATTGCTCTATCATTGGCCTTGTCCCTTATTTTACTACTTCGCGGGGCTATACATTCTTAAATGCACACTCAGAAAAGTCATCTCAGCACGCCTCCCCTAAGGGGTACAAGACTCTCTGGGGAAGAACTGAAAGACCTTGTATATCCAACAAGATGAGAGCCCTAAAATTTGACCCTGATTTCAAGTTCCAAGACCACATCCACAAAGGAGAAGTGAGGCTTCGGTGTGCATTGCCAGCCTTGCAGCCTTGGCCTTTAGGATTCATTGTGACAGCTACTCATTTCTATCAGGGGGAAAAGAGTCCAATCAGGCAGAGTTTTATTTCCTCCCTGAAATAAAATAGACCTGACTGGCCAAGGTATCTCCAGAGACATCCGCTATGGGGCCTTAAATTACCCAGTAACACTTCTAGTCCATCCCACTTCCATGCTGGAATTTGCAATCAACATTTCTCTCTATTGGACAGACCATCTGCAGGTTTCTAATACCACTTTTATTATTACCTTGTAAATGTAAAATCCTCGAGGCAGAAATGCCAGCTGCTAACACAAGAGTATGTATGAGCACCTACTTCTCCAGTGATGGATGTCCCTGGGTCCCTGAGTCTCAGAGAAAAATATACCAAGGATTTGCCCAGAAACTGTGTCTTATATGGATCCAGTGTCAGGTGCTTTTGTGGTCAGTTCTCTCCAGTGATCCTACTGACACAGAATGACCTTCCCTTTCTCTACCACACACAAAGCCTTGTACTGGGCTGTCACTCTATCTATTTTGGAAATTGAGGCAAATAATGGGGACAGAAACTCTTATCAAATGCTCACAACCAGAACAGTTTCTCTGACAGGTATTCATAAACAAGAATAGCTATTATTTATTGAGATCCCTGCTTTCATTTCTCTAGTAATTTAGCAAATGTTTATTACCATGTGCCTATTTTGTGCCAGACACATTCTATGATCCATCAGGCCCCTAACAGAAGAGTTCAGACTCTCACAGAATTCCCAACTTAGTGAAGGAGTGAGACAATCTAGTAAGTACCCAAATAAATGTATAAGACAAATTTTAATCATGGCTGGGAAGTAAAGAAATAAAGTGCTATGGTAGAAATTAACAGGGGAGATTTTATTTAGACAAAGTGGTCTGAGGAGACCCTCTCAGAGAAGGTGGCCTATCAGCTAAAACCTGAAGGATGAAGCAGGTGGGCAGTGTGGGCAGAGCTTGTGACCAAGGACAGGGAGTTGAGGCCACGAGGTGGACGGGGGCCAGATACTGCAGGGTCAGCCTAATAAGCAAGGAGTTTAGATTTTCTACTAAGAACAAGAGGAAGTAACCAGAAGATGTGAAGCAGCAGGATGACATGTGTTTTTGGTTTTAAAAAGATCATTGTAGCTGAGGTGTGAAGAATGGTTTGGGGGTCAGGGGTGGGGCAGAGAGCAGGAGGACAGAGACTGGGTAAGGGCTGTGTTCTAGTCCAGGTGGGAGAGGAAGGCGGTTTGGACTTACACCATTCTATAGTCTGGGGACAGAGAGAAATGGTAGAATTTGCAAGGTATTTTGGGGGAGTACGGAAAGGACCTAATAGCCATCCTATTGTGTGGCGTGGGAAAAGTCTGGAAGATGACTCCCAAGTTTAGGTGTGAGCAGCTGGTGGGCAGTGGTACCTTTTACCAGCACTGTGTTGGATGCTTTGTATTTATTATTTGCAAGCCTGATGATTAACCTTGCAAAAGTTTATGTTAACATCTCCCTTCACAAGTGGGAAAACTCAGATCAAGGAACTTGCCCAACATCACACAGCTTATGAACACTGAAGCCAGTTTTTGAACATTTGGCTGGTCTGCAAACCTCACGTGCACCTTTCCCTTTGACTTCATTTCTTCCCCCCAACATTTCTCAGTTGCTGGCTTCAAATCCTCACAGCTCCTCTCTCTGTGTTGGTCTATATTAAGTGTTGTCCTTGGCTCAATTCTCTGCTCAAAATATTCCTTCTGTATGGAAACCTCTGTCCCCTACCTCTACCTCCACCTAGCTAACACTCCCCCAAATCTTAGACGTGACTTCCATTCTCCAGCCTTTGTTCCCTTAACAGACAGCAAACTTTACAGCAGTGAGTGATCTAACTGTTTGATTTCCCCACTAGACTGTAAGCTCTATGAATGCAGGACATACCCACTAGGTCCATCATTGTCCTGCTAAGGCCTGGCACAATTCCTGAAACTATTCAGTGGTAATTCAGTGAACATTTACTAAATGAATTCCTAGTCACTGGTGAAGTTGAGAGGAAGACTCATCCAATTTGATGAGTCACCCAAGGAATCAGGAGTCTGGATTAGTGTTCCCATCAGCATGCTGAGGGGAACTGGGACTTAGGAGATCTGGGTTAAGCTTAGGCTTTTATTACTAACTAGTTAGTTCTGTGATGTGTAGAGGGTCTCATTACCTCTCTGGACCTTAGTGTTCTTGTCGCTCCAAACAAAGAAAATCAAAACCTGGCTCTCTGACCTCATGGGGTGAACAAAAACATCCAAATATACATGAAGGGGCATGAAAGGTATAAAAACTATATATATATGGATGGTGCCCATTTGTTAGCTCATTAACATAACATCATTCTCCGTTAGCATGTCCCAGAGCTAAAGATTCTGGAGTCCAGCAGACCTAAGGAGACTTGGTTCTAATATTTAGCTATTTATGTTTGGGTTAGTCATCTTCTCTGAATTGAGCTAATGAGGATAATAGCACTAATTTCATGGGGCTCTTCTGAGCATTAAATCAACTCTAGTATATGGCTGTGTGTGTTGGTGTATATGTTTAACAAATAGTATAGAGATGGAACAGTGCCTCGTGTATAGGAAGCATCTTAACCTTTTTATTATTCTAAAAACAACAACAACAACAACAAAAAACCCTCCCTTTACACACACACAGAGCCCACATACCAACTCAAACTCTACATCATGAATTTTGGGGTTAGGGGTGCTTGGGTGGCTCAGTCGGTTGAGTATCCGTCTGACTCTTCATTTTGGCTCAGATCGTGATCTCAGGGTCATGAGAGCAAGCCCCTCATCAGGCTCATGCTCAGTGTGGACTCTGCTTGTCCCTCTCCCTCTGTTCCTACCTCTACTCATGCTCCTTGCTCTCTCTCTCTATCTCTAAAACAAATAAATAAAATCTTTAAAAGAATTTTGGTGTTAAATTATTTGTGAATACACTTTTGAAAATGTCACTGAGGATGAATATTATGTCATACTCAACCTCAGAAGCAACTTCAAGACTAGTTTCTGTAGCTTTGTACCTAGCAGTATGTCATTCCCAAAACAAGATGCTCCTTTAAGCATGGCTCTCACTTGACATTAGTGTGTTCAGTGGGGACAAATCCAAATGAGTGCTAGCAGCTGCCCGAATCCTTAGTGAGTTGAAATAGGCCACATGGGAAGACAATTTTTTTAAACTTTTAAAAAATATTTTATTTATTTATTTGAGAGAGCAAGTACATGTGAGCACAAGCAGGAGGAGGGGCAGAGGGAGAGGAAGAAGCAGACTCCCCTCTGAGCAGGGAGCCTGTCCTGGGGCTTGATCCCAGGGCACTGGGATCATGACCTAAGCTGAAGGCAGATGCTCGACTGAGCCACCCAGGCGCCCCAATTTTTTAAACTTCTTAGCATCAGCAAAGCACTTCCTTCTAAAACTCCACTTCCTAATTCCAAATCAAAACCTTCCATTTTCCACGCTCTGCTCTGTTGCTACTCTGGTTATTAGAAAATCTGTGGCCTGAACATATTTGGCTCCCAAATAGTGACTAATCAAAAGACAAGGGGCCTTGCTTAAGGAGCAGCAAGAATAAATGGTGGGACAAAGGGTGCCTTGACAGATGGCAAGAAGAGCAGAATCCAGGATTAAGTGAGGAGAGAAATGGAGAGAGCATTTGGGAAGAGTCTTGGCAAGATCTCAGGAGTTTAGATGGGACAGAAGTGGAGAGAACATCACAACCAGGAGAAGGCAGGAAGAGGACAGCAGATTGTGGTGGTTAAAGCCCTGGGCTCCAGCACTTGCTAAGGACTCTCTGAACCTCTGGCTCCTCATCTACAAAATGGAGAGCATCAGGAGGATGAAGGAACAAAAAGCACTTAGCACAGTGTCTAATATTAAAGATGTATTCAATGAATACTTTCTTTTAAAAGATTATGGGCAACAAAATGGAGGTAAAACATCCCCCTTTGGAAATATATACCAACAGGAGACCGCTAAAAAGAACTTGACATTCCTCTGGCCCTTTCCCCCTTTGTTTTTGATGATCTTAGCTTTCTAATTTACCAAGTTTCCCAAATGCTGCTTGCTTCCTTTGTATGTTCTTCTCTACATGGAATCCAAGGATGATCCATTTATACTACTTCTCCTACAGAGCCAGCATCTCCTCCGGAGCACCCCCAGCCAATGTGCCATCTGGCTCTGCCTGCACTAGTCTGCTGGGGGTGCAGGGGGAAGAGCGGTGCCTCCAGGAAGGTCCCTATCCCTTGAGAGCTTGGTTATGAAAGCTCTTCTCAGTAGTCAACGCATACCTCGCTGTTAGCAGCAACAACTAGTCCTAATTAGACCTTCTGGAGTTGAAACCCTGTATTCCTCCTCCCATCAAGTCAGGGAACACCACTCCCCTCCTGCACGCTCTCACTGCAGACTTCTCGTGGGCAGAGATGCAGTCAAGTTCACTGTCATCTAGAGCATCTCACAACACTCAGCACACAAAGGTGCTCAATAAACATCTGAAAGAAATTCACACCGGCAAAGGATTTAAATATCAACTACTAAGAGTGGTGATCTCAAATGCCTTCAGGAGCCCAGGCACATAACATAAATAAGGAGGGGTGTGGGTTGTGGCTAATTGGGGAGTGAATGTGCTACCTCGAGGCATTTGAATTCTAATTGTTTTTAGAAGAGTTCATTAGCAGAACAAACCCATTTACAGCTGAGTTGCTGCTTGGGCCACTGGAGTTTGTGACTCCATTTTACATTCCCTCCCCCTTCATCACCTCAGTTAGAAATTTGAATGTCGTCAATTACTTCCTTTAATATTGCTAACTTCCAGCATCCCCAAGGATGGGCAGGCAAGACCTTCAAAACTTAATTATTTGAAAATTTATTACCTTCCCCTGAAAGCTACTTCCTTGCAATTTTTACCCAATTGTCCCTTTGAGGCTGGCAAAACAAATTGAATTCCTTTTCTGTTTGATTTTCCTGCAAATTTTTAAAGATATTTACCACCCCCTCTAACCCCACTAAATCTTCACCGGATTAAAGTTCTTTCAGCTGCTCCTTATGTCAAGATTAGGAAACTCCCACTATTCTGTCCATTCCACTGTTTCCTCTTCGAAGTGGAGTACCACAAGTATGTACGCGTTATTAACAATAGTGGGAAATTTTGGCAAAGATCCAATATACAATAGGAAACTGGTAATTTTTGATACATTTCCTAACATAGATGGTTTATGCATCTATTAAAAATCATGCTGAAGAGCACAGACCTAAGTTCATATTAGAATAAGTCACATTACAAAACGTATACATCATGATCCTATTTTTATTTATACTATTTAAAACTAATCTGCATAAGATGGCAAATTGGAATGAAAATATTGTCCAAAAATTACTTCTATAATCAGAAATAAAAACAAATTATTTTTTTAAATGTGGTTTTCAGAAATTTAAGACTTCAGATTGCAGATAATTTAACATGAAAGAGTCTGAGATGGCCCCTCCTTTGATCCAGGTCAAGTTTTAAAAATCAGAGTCCTCAATGAGGGGAAAGTTTCTAAAATCCCTGTGTTTAGTCCCTACCCCACCTCCTCCAGCTTGGAATTGTCAGATGTGGGGTGAGGGGGGAGGGGGGATTGCTGAGCATATTTGGAAAAAGACTCTCAGGTGATTTTGATGCCTACCACTGGTTAAGAATCAAACCAGACACTAGATTTCTGTTAATGCAGCCAAACATTATATCCCTTTTCTTGGAAGCCACATCATTCTTTTGACTCACTCTTAATGTTAACTACGACCCTAGAGGCTTGTTTTGATGAGCTGTTCTTAAGGGCTACTCCCCTCCCTGTGTGCGTGCAGGTGGCTCTGTGAGACTTCAGGGAAGATATTGGCATTGATCCCCATACAATTCATGTTATTATTAGGTTGGGCCCATCAATCTAGACTGTTAAGATCTTTCATTCTGGCTCCTCCTCCCAGCTGTGAGTAATCCTAAAACTCAATCAGAATGACATTTAAGGTACTTACTATACAAATGTCCTCTCTCTCAAGGTAAACATTCCCAATGTCATCAACCAGAAAGCCAAAGACATTTTTTATTTCACCATCTGACCTGGACAGCCTCTGACAGGTGCTCTCAGGATAGCCTCGTCAACAAAACTGAGGACAGAGGGCTTTCTTTCCTCTTTTTAACTGGATCACAGAATACAATTTGGAAAGGTCTTTTGTTGCTGCTTAACGGTCTCTAACTAGGGTTTGTAAGCACCAGAGTAATATTTGCTTACTGTAAAAAATGTTTTAAACATATTAAGATGTGTAAAATAAATATATGCCCCCATCCCCAAACTTACTTCCCGAGGTGCTCACTGTTCACAACATGGCCTACACAGAAGGCTCTCTGCGCACCTCTCTGCTAGGCTTGGTTTTATCTCTTTCATCAACAGTCAAATGTTTCCACCAGCCATTTCATAATAATACTTTTATTTTGATATCAATTTTAAAAGCATCAATTCATCATTGTAACTTCCAAAAACACCATCTGAAGCAGCCCAGTTCATACCCATGAGAGGCAGAGCAAGTTATAGTTTTGCTGGTTCTTCAGCGACTTGACCGGACATAATGATTTCTGCGAGGCCTGTGTGTGGAATGGAAGACAAGAGTCCTTCCCAAATGCTAGGCTTCATTGGGATCATCTAGGGCGCTTAAAAAAATAACAGCTGCCCAAGATATGTTCCCCAGCGATTCTCACACAGTAGGGCTGGAGTGGGCCTCAGGACTATACTAATACTCCAGGCTATACTAATGACGGGCAGGGTCTGGGCCCAGTGGATTCTGACAGAAGGCCAATGTGCCCAATGCCTTGAGCTTGGTGCTCTGGTGCCATCCATCTTGTCTCCTCCGCAGTGCTCCCTCAATTCCTCACCTGCCAGTCACATCACTTCCCAGCTGAGAAACTCCCAGTTGAAATCCAGTAGTTCCCCGTAGGAGCCTCTGTATCTTCTCATACTTGACCCCCCACCCCCACATATTCTAAGAACTTACCTTCACACAGGTTAAAATTCAACCAGACTGTTTATTCCATTCATCCTAAACTTTCTCTGTGCCTGTACTCCTATTGTTCTCTTTCACTGACCTGCACTTCTTACATCCGCTTATTTATTCCTGCATCCTCTGAGGTTCACGTCAAATGCTGCCTTGTCCAAAAAACCCTTCTCGATCACTGCCCACCCTCTTCCCTCCTTGATGAAGTGATCCTCTCTTCCCCTGAAACCTCTACTCCATTTCTTTTATTTGGGGCACTCACCTCTTTCACTCTTGTATTATAACTTATTGAATATATCCTACGTTTCCAACTAGATTACAAGTCAATTTATGAATGTTTGTTGAATGCATGAATACATGAATCTACAAATAAACATACAAAAGCAAAGAGAGGGAAGGAATGTGGAAAAAAATCAGTAGGACCCTACCTGTACCCTCTGCTTGCCAGAAAATATTAAAAACATCTAATCCACCAGCAGCCAGCCTACCATGTGAACAGGCAGAGCCTTGTTAGTGGATTCCTGTCAGCATATTTGACTATGAAGGAACTTAGTTTATCTCCTTTGCTAGTAACTCAGATTTATTACTACTTAAATCTTTCCCCACAGCCCCTGAGCTAGGAGACGATTCCCTGGAGGAAAGGTGAGATGCTGCAAGACTGGGGGGCTCCCAGACAGAGCAAAGGTGTTGTGTATATGCCCCCTTGGGTGGCTCTGCTATCATCAAATCTGAGCAGTGTACACATTGCTTATAGCTATTTTTTGATCTTAGGTAAGTCCTGCCTGATCCAACCCCCACTTCTGTCATGGCCTCATCAGATTCTATCCTCCCGCCGGTTCATGCTGCTCAGTCCCATAAACTTTTCTCTGAAGTCAAGTCTTCCCACCTCATGGCCTTGCTTTATGCTGTTCCCTCTACCTGGCATGGCTCTTCTACTCCCAAGCCTTAGCCTAAAGGTCGCTTCCTCAGGCAAGTCTTTCCTGATCCCACAAGACTATGATAGATGATCCCAGCACAGTTTATGATGACTCTGTTAGAAAGGAGCCTTTGGACTTGGAATAGATACTCCTTCTATGATTATTTGATTAAGACTTTTCTTTCTCACTAGATTTTAAACTCCACGAGGGCAGGGAATGAAGTTTCTTATTTAGCTGCTATATATCCCCAGCATCTGGCATGCTTATGTATGGCACATGTGATGTCTAAATAATATCACCTGAATAAACAAATTGAAATCCAAGGATATCCATCTGTGCTTAAAAAAACAAAACAAAAACAATTAGGTATGGAAAAATCATGGGGATTTTTGCAAAGCCTCCAACTCCATCTCCTCTCCCTTCTCTTGGTTGATGGATATTTTCTACTCACCCGCATTTCACATAGAGAGATTCCTTAGATTTACAAACCACTAACCTTGTATTGAAAATATCTCAGAGAACCATCACCAGTATCCGCCCCATTGTTTCAAGGGAAACACATATTTTGAGTCCTACTATGTGCACATACTGTCCTCCAGGCATCTTAGGTTATTTGATTTTCTCAGTGACCCAATAAAGTTTGTTCATTATTTTTATTTCACAGATGAGAAATCTGAGAGTCAGATAGGCTAAGTTACTGGCCACGATCATAGAACAAGTAATGGCAGGAGTCTAACATTGTTCAAGAGGTAGTCAATGGAAAGGACGCTGACATGGCAGTCAGGAGATGTGAGTTTTAGTCCATCTTTGGTTCTCATTCCTTGGGTGACCTTGAGCCAAGTATATAATCTCTGAGTTTTGACTTCCCTGTATATAGGAATAATATCTGAAGATGAATTCAGACCAGGCCTCAAAAGTTTCTGAATAGGAATCAAGTACAGCCTGCTATAAAGAGCAATTATCCTGCCTCATTCCCCCTACCCTCAAGAACCAACAGATGGCCTTCTCCTCATTTGAAAATCAAACACTCCTACCAAGGTCAGTTGTGCCTACAAATCACTGTAGGCTTTCTTCTCCTGCACAAAATCTCCAGCTGGAAATCAGCTCTAATTCTTCCTCTTGCTCAGGCCTTGCTGTGAATAATATATTTTGAAAATGAACTATTTTGGGCCAAGAAATCTGTAAATCAGAGCTGATTCATCACTTTCACCATCAGGCTCTTGCTCTCCTGCTTCTTCTGCTTTGTCAGATGAAGACATTTTACCTCCACAAACAATTTCTCATTGGGTTACATGGGGAGTTCTCCTCAATATTCTTTGCAAATGATTAAAAACACGAGGATGGATAGAGTCTAAAGAAATAAATCTGAAGTAAATAAAACACTCAGGTGGGATGGGTGTAGCCAGAGACATAACCATAGTAGAACCAGAATGGAAAGCAACATGGCACCTGCCTTTGAATGTGCTGATTCCAAAGGCATCAATTCATGACTGTCACAATCAATAAAGAGGGAGATAAAGACTATTCCAGAAAATGTACTATTTAAAAATAGCTTTAGAACACATGTAACTCTTATCTATAAGATTTACCTTTCTAACTATGTTTTTCTTTGATATATATATACAAAAATGAATTTGCTGTGAGGAATTATGGAGATATATCCTTAAAAATATGCTAGGTAGAATCGAACCGCCAGTTTAAGAATAAAAGCAACTGCCATGGATGCTCATTTGTGGATTAGTGAGACTTGGCCTGTTTTCTTAGAGGCACACATACTCCTTCAGAAAACCTCCTTCATTCAGTGGGAGTTTTAGATGCTGTATAAGAGAGCAGTGTGATCACAAAAGTATACCACTACAATATTAGATGGGAAAGGCCAGTTGTGTGGTAACCTTTCCTCCCCATTACTCTTCCTCTAGGTTATACCTTCTCTGAGCTCCAGATCTTATTTCTGTATCCACCCTCAACGCTGGCATCTCCCTGTGGCTGTCAGGCTGCTCAGACTCATTTAGTCCCAAATTTACCTCCACCTCTTCCACTCTCCAAATCTGCCTCTGCTCCCACTTCTATTATTTAAGTTCCTAGGACTGCATGCACACCGTTGCCAAGCTAGAGACCCAGGATTCACTCTGCACACCTCTCTCAGCTGCACCTGGATGTAGACAGAAGCCCTACAGACCTTATTTCTAAAATAACATTCCATACGTCTCCTCCTTTCAGTATATACCTTCTAAGCGGCCTTCATTTCGGCCACACACTGTCTCTTACCTGGATTAGTAAACTAGCCTCCCACCAGACCTCCCTCCTGTCACTTCATCTCCTTGACAGTGTCATATTCCAGTCACATCCTGCCTTCTCACCATGTCACATACCACACAACTTCTCCACACACCATAAAAATCCAAAGACAGGAAAAGACCCCAAAATACACACATATACTCACTCTCCCTCTGTCTCTCTCTCCCCTCTTCCCAACACCAAAAGTAAAAAAAAAAAAAAAAAAATATATATATATATATATATATATATATATATATATCCACAGATAACACCACGTACACAGAAATACAAGAGCACACATCCTCCAGTCACACTAACTTGCCAGCCATTCGCCCATTCCATACCCCTCTCTCACATTTCCCAATCACTGCTTAGGATACTGTTTTCTCCTAAGATGACCTTCCTTCACTATCACAGCACCTGATCATGTCCCTTGAAGCCAGATCAAGTTCAAAGCATCCCTGCCTCTATGAAACCACCTGAACTTGTCCTCCTTCCTTCTCCATGCAGTCAGACCACTCTGTACATGCATATCCCAATGTACCAACAAGGTTTGTTAGCTTGCCCTCCTTGCTGGGCAATGAAATCCTAAAGGGCTGCAGAACTTAGCAGTAGAGCATGGGCTTTGGGGGCAAAAAGATATGGGCTAAAATCCCAGCCATCTCTTACTAGCTTGGGAAAGTAAATTCTTTGAGCCCTCATCCTCTCATTTCAAAAATAGAAATAATCCATGACTACACTTATCATGATGAGCATTGAGTAATTGCAGAACTATCAAATCACTATGTTTTTTTACCTAAAACTAATAATACCTTGTATGTCAACTATACTTCAATAATAAAATAAAAATAGAGATAATCCCATTACTAACTTGATAGGGTTGGAATCAGAAGTCAATGAAAAAGTCCACAGTATCTAGCACCTAGTTAAAACTTAATAAAATGGCAACCATTATTATTAAAACTATTTAGATGCCTTGTGTCCTGTACTCAACAAATGTTTAACTGCATGAATAGATTTAGCTTTCAGCCCCTTCAACTTTGTAAAAAGCATGTACACCGTCACACCAGAGCTTCCCAACCTTTAGGTGGGAGGCAAGCAAAGGAAGTACTGATATCCCCATTTCACTCATGGGGAAATACAGATTGAGAACATAAGTAATTTTACCCAGGACATAAAGCCAGTTGCCCAGGTGAGACTAGAACTCAGCCTTGAAACGTTGTATTATAGGTATAACATTGGCTCACATTTTAGAAAATGAGCCCACCTAAAAATGACATCTCTGTCTAGACATTTGCACTATGCTGGGTAATTTTTAAAACATCCTTATTTTACAAGAAAATTAATTACTAAAATAACCAATCAGTAAGATCCAGAACAAGAACTGGCTCCCCAAATTAGAGTAGAGCCTTGCAAATGAAAACACAAATTTGAAAAAGAGATCTTTTGGAAAACATAAATCAGATTATGTCATTCCCTTGCTTCCAAACCCACTAATAACTTCACACTGCCCTCAGAATAAAATCATTCTCCTTGTCATGGCCTCTAAACCGCTACATAGTCTGGATCCTGTCTACCTCTCCTGTTACTCCGTCTTTTTTCATTAGGCTCAAATTGCACTGGCCTTCTGTTCCTCATACTCTCCAAGCTCATTACTGCCTTAGGATCTTTGCATTTGCTGTTTCCTTTCAGAGAGTCCTCATTCCCTAGATTTTACCCATCTTGGTTCCATTTTGTTATTTAGGTCTTAGTGTTAAGACTTTTCTGTCTATCTAATGTTGGTTCTCCACTGCCCATAGTCTCTATTATATCATTAACTTGCTCTAATATCTTTCTGCCATTTATCACCATATAAAATTCTTATGTGATTTTTGGATCCTACCCCCCATGGTAACAGGAGAAAACCATGTTGATCTTGTTCACCACTTTATCTTTAGCAACTAGAACACTGCCTGGTACATAGTAGGTATTCAGTAAACATATGCTAAGTGGATAAATACATAAGCTTCTTTTATCACCAGTAAAACACCAAGAAAGAGCCTTCCATGCATTTACAACCTAGACTGATAGAAGATCCTTGTAACTAAAAGCAATACAGTCCCCAAAATAAGAACTCATAGGAAGAAGTAAACCAACACTAATCATCATTCTTACGTCTTTCAGAACAAAGTACTCTTGTTTTTATTTATATCCAAGGAAAGTGGAGTCTTTTGGCAAAGGAAACTGTTTGGAGACACTCCCTCCATTTGAACCAAGAGGTCACACATGCTTCTTCTGCAACTTGGAGCTCAATTCCCTGCTCTGGTTTCAATTTGGAGATGTTATCTGACAGTCAGCAGGTCACTTCTTATAGTGGACTTGCTCTGTTGCCAGAGAGTTAACTTACAGGACATGTCACATGAAGAGCAAAATGTGCATCAAGAGGGAAAGAGGACCTTAAAATAATTTAATTTCCAGGATTAACTTTAGAATGATGTAGAAACTTCATTTCTAATGTTATGGTGCCTAATCCACTTGAAAGTTAAAAATCCTGAAAAGTGATTTAATTAGCCAAACCTAAAACACATTCTTCTCAAACAGAAGGATGAGATGATCTTTCTCCCCATTCTCCTGAATTTTCCTCCTAATAACATGAAATAATAACAGCATCCACAGCCTACCTATAACCTAGGATAGTGACTGTAAAGCCCAGCAGAACGAAAGTCCCTATTGCCTCGTTTCAGGTTAATTTTAGAAATCAAAGTTAGAAAAGACTCATTCAAGCTTATGCTGAAATGGTCCTTGCTTATAAGTAAGGAAGTACTATCTGAAAGGTTAGTGCTGGGAATCTACTTCTTTCCTGGATCTCTGGGGGTTGGTGCACATGTGAAGTGAATCTAGGCACAAACTCCAAGCTCTCTCTGAACAAATTCCATTTTCCTCTTCTTATTTTTTTTAAACAGCTGAACCACAAATTTTTCTTTATCAGATGCCACAGGAAGTTACACAAAGCAAGGTTTTTATTGGATATATGTAATTCTGTCAAATCTGGTAATAGTATAATTTACTAAAGATCAAAGAGCTTATTGAATGTGAAGTCATTTCTATTACAAAAGCTAGGAACATAGTCTCATTCTCTCATCCCAGCCTTAAAAACCAAATAGAGGGGTGCCTGGGTGGCGCAGTCAGTTAAGCATCTGACTCTTGGTTTCAGCTCAGATCGTGATCTCAGGATCATGAGTTGGAGCCCCACATCAGGCTCTGCCCTCTGCTTGAGATTCTCTCTCCCTCTCCCTCTCTAAAATAAATAAATTTTAAAAAAATCAAATAGAGGGGCACCTGGATGGTTCAGTCAGTTAAGCATCTGCTTTGCCTCAGGTCATGACCCCAGGCTCCTGGGATCGAGCCCTGAGTCAAGCTCTCTGCTCAGCAGGGAGTCGGCTTCATCCTATGGTCTCTCTCTCTCTCTCTCAAATAAAGAAAAAAATCTAAAAAAAAAAAAAATCAAATAGAGATTCATGACATGAAAAAAAAAATCTAAGGGAACGTGTCCAAATAGGTGCCTAGAACTCACATTGCCTCAGGTTATGTTCCTCACAACTACCTCTTTGGTCTAAGGCCAGTTAGGGCAGATACTGCTTGTTTAGCATCTGTGTTCTACTCCTTCTAATTTATGAGCCAGATTTTAGGCTACTTAGGTCCCTTCTTCAAAGCTCCAGGATTAACATCTATGGATTTCCATTTGGTCCTTATCATTACAGAGAGGAGTCAGCCATATGTTGAATAATTGAGTTTGGGGAAAAGCACTAAGTAAAGGGGGGGAAAAAAGGGTTACACTAAAAAAAAGACTCGTGAAACTCAACTGTGGTAATTATTGAAATGGGCTTTAACAGAGATGGAAGGAAAGCTGTATGAAGGCACTTCACAGTAATTAATTGAGCCTCTCCTCATTCTAAATTGAGAAAAATAAAAAAATCAATAATTTCAAATGTGTCATACTTATTGACACTAATGAAACCTCCTGAATAAGCATTTAATGCAACTCCACTGCTATTTTAAATTTACGTTCATCACTGAGTGAACATTACAAGGTCAGGTCAGGTCCCCTGGGCTTCGCAGAGCTGATGCTATCAAACAGACAGCACTTTGTTCATGCTGTATATGGAACAACCCTTTAGAGAGTTGCTGAGCTGTCCCCGGTGCTGAAATAAGCTGCTCTTTCCCCTTTGGTTCAGCAGGAGACACATACTCAGAAATGATATGGTATCTCTTAGTCCAGTTACCCACATGTCCATGTTTATTTGGGGAAAAAAACCCAGACTCTCCTAACACTCCAATTTCCTAGAAAGCTGTAGTTTTATTACACTATCTCAGTAGAGCCTCTCACTCTACTCTTTTCCCAGTATTAATAATCACATTGAGGTATATTAATTTGCATGTGCCTGCATTTTTCTTTGTAATGTAAGTATTTTACCTCCAAATAAACTGCAAGCTCAAAACCTGTAGAAATACGGACTTGTTGGAATATTTGGTTTCAAATTTAGGCTTCATTACTTATTAGCTGGGTAGCTTGGCTGAGTTAAGTTACTCTGTGCTCCATCTCCTTCTCTGTACAAAGAGGTGAGTATCGCCCAGTCACTAACTACTGGAGAGGGTCAAATGCAATGGTGTATTTCATAGTGCTCTTCAAACTGTAACATGCTATAAAATTGTAAACATTTATCGTATCACAAAGTTTTTCCTGTATCACAGATATTTTTAACACAGCACTCACAATTTAACTTTTGTTGTCTCCTTCAACTCAGAATGGGTCTATGAAAATTAAGATCCCATGTCATGCCTGGGGAATCTTAGGAGATAAGGAATGAACAGAGAGACTGACTTAGAAGAAGGTAGAAAAGTTGGAAACTGTAAAATTCAGACCCGACTAAATCACTGAAAAATTAAGGTCCAAACTCTCAGTCATCTCCTGGCTCACCATCAGCTCCTCTCCAGTGCTTAGCATTCACTGATACAATGCCCCAGTTACCATGCTATGTATACACATATTATCCAACTTAATCTGAATATTCACATTTTGCAGATAAAGCAACTTGTTTCGGATTAATTAAATAACCTGCCCAAATACAGAAAAAGTGAGAGAGTCAACATTTAAAGGCAGGTTATTCTGAATCCAAAGCATATTCTCTTAATCATCATGTTCACAGGCTCCTAAATCTGAATGGGTCCTTTGGATGTAGGTTAACTTAGAAGTTGGCCAGAATTTCTTGGGTCTCATACTGGAGCAGAACTTTTAAGAATATATCATCTAACACACTAAAAGCCATAATGAAAACAACTTTTTTTTTTTTTGAACAGGGAGAAATTTACCATCCTCTTTGCCTTGTGAATTCTAACCTGATGTAAATACCCTCGATTATACGATGCAACAAATCAGAAGGGGAATCAACTCCTGCAATCACAAGCATCACCAAACCAATTAGAAGTTATTTCCCTGCATCACAAAGGAATTCAAATAACATGTACTTTATTTTTTCCTACCAGAACTCAAAATTCATCAACTTTAATAATTATATTTTAAAATTTCATTTATTGTGCAAAACCTTCTCCTTCTATTTAAGTCCCTTCCATTCTTAAAGATCTACTTAATATTCTCCTTCCTGCATGAATATCCACAGATGGCTCCAACTCATAGTAATTTAATTTTTGTCTGTATTAATATCACTTCTGCCTACACCAAACATTATGCAACAAGTCACCTATTGTCCTGGGTAGCTCTCCTTTTTCTCACATATCTCTTCAATGCATATTAATTAATAAGATATAGTTAACACATTTATACTTTATTTCTCCAATCTTATTGGAGACTGACTCACAGTAGGTGCTTAATATTTGAATTGAAGTTGGCACTTAGCTACACTTGACTGAAATTGCTTGCTGAACTTCTGTTTTCTCCCCATCGGCTTGTGGATCCTATTAGATCCACAAAGTGGGGGCTATTTTTTGTGTGTGTCATAATCGCTAATGTATCCTTCGTGCCAAACATATCACAGGAGCTTATGCATGTAATTGGAATAAATGAAGGAATGAATAAATGAGCCAGCTAAATTGACAGGGATTATTATCTTACATTGAAAGCCCACACCCCCACCCTAACCCCAACAGCTATTTGTAGGAAATTTCAGATCTAGTTCAAGTGGATAAATTATGTTCCTAAACAAATTTATTTTATTTGACAGGAGAATCACTTTCAAAGAACCATAGGAGATAAGTGCTTGAAAATTCGGTTCTCAGGTATATATAAAAATAAGTATTATGAATCATAAAGACTTACATGGGAATAAAAGGGAAAGGGCACCCAGAGTACATCAATTATTTTCTCAATGTTTTATAGCAAGAAAATGCTGAGGCACTGTACTTCAGCACAGAGCTGAAAAGAAATCTGTATGAAGCCTTTTCAAAAGCATGCAAGATGTCATTACCTCCATATATTTACATTTATTCAATAATATTTACTGCAGGTGCTGGGGTTAGACAACTGAAAAATAGTATATTCCTGACCTCATAGAACCTACATTCTAACACATAATGAGAAAATAAAGCTCTCTCTCTTTCATTTATACAGTAAGTATTGATAAAGAATCAATTCTGAGCATAGCACTGGGTTTTTACTTTCTTGGCCTTGCTGCATCTCTGATGTTACTGAGTGTAGAACAGATGACACAAGCAGTTAATCTGATTTAATAAATCCTTTAATTCTTTTGGTAAATATTAGAAAAGCAAGGGGATCATGGAGAAAGAGGTCCAGAAATAGACTTTAATCCCTTTTTCCATCATCTTCCTATACTCTTAAATAGAAATACTGAGATAGTTCCTTGAGAGAGCAATCTCTGTTTTGCTTAGGGGAAAAAGAATTGGGAGTTTCCAGGGATATATTTGGTGTGTGTGTGCATGCGTGTGTAATAGACAAGGATGCTTTCTTTCATGGTGGGTGTACTGGTCCCTGCAATGGTCACAGTTCAAGGGGTTAAGGAGCAACCCTCTCCTGGTATAGACATGCAGATCTCCATGAATTCTGCAATCCATGATGAACATTTTCTAGTTCAAAGCTTTTCTCCCCCCCCTTTACTTGGTTGTGGTTTTCTACTACACTCTCAAGTTAAGTATTACTTTTTTTCTAAACTAAGACATTCTCTTGCAATTTTACATGTAGTGTTTGGATTAATACTACAGATTCACAAGACATCCTAAGGGAGAAACTTATGTATCAAAACCATATCAATAAGTGACATCCACAAACTGAAACCAGGGGCTGATGCATTGCTTTAAAAATGCTTATTTATAGATAGCTTAATTGCATTAAGTGCCAAAGAATATACTGCTTTCTTTGTAATGAGTTTTTATGGTCTTAGTCTTTGGAAGCTCAGATTCCATCTGTGACAGCAGACTGTGGTAGAGTTGGGCTATTAATAGCGGCTGGTACACACTTACTCAGAGCTAAGAGGCCCAGGGCTGTAGAGACAGCCAGATGGAGATAATACCACAGGGTGACTGTATGGACAAAAAGATGATCTATTTTTTTTTTCCAACACAAAACAGACAACACTAAAAACATGACAATCCTGCTTTATTGTAAGCCAAACTCTCTGAGGAAATTTTTTTCTCCTTTCTAATTCTCAGGACTGGTTCTAAATCACATGTGATTTATCACTGTTTCTGTTGTTCAAATAATTCCTTACATAGGTTACAAAGACAAAAACATCCAGGTGGGTTAACAACCCCAATTACTAAAATGAAATCCTGACACAGAAATCCTGTTTCCTGATACAGAAAACCAGGAACAAAACAATTTGGCAATTATTCAAGGAAAAAAAACCTATGATACTGGACAGTCTTTTGAATCAAAAATGTTTTCCCCTTACATAGAAAAAGGGACAAAAAGAGAATGAATAACACATCAGAGATTTCTTATTATGAAGAAAAGATCCCCCCCCCCAAAAAAACTGGTTAGTGTGATCTAACATGATTATGGTCTTAGTTCATCTTTAATGACAGTAAGAAAATACACTGCAAGATAAGAGTTACATAGCTACCATACTTAACGTCATGTTGTGATTCTTTTGGGCCAAAGTTTAATAGACACCAATCCTTCTTCTTTAAAAAAAATTATAATGACTTATCAGGTGAATAAGGGGAAAAACTATTTTTAAATACGTGACTCGTCACAAAACTGAATGGCTAAATTCTATTTTGGTGGGGTTGCACAAAATGGGGGTTGTTTTGTAAGTAAAGAGATATTAATGGCAATGCTACACACACTGGAAAACAATATCAATAAAAAATGGGCAAGGGATCAGCACATCATCTTGTTTGGTCTGCAACAAGGGTAGAATCACATTGTTCTCATGAAGACAAGCCCAACTAAAGGCAAGAGGTACAGCTTCAGCTAAGAAGTTGTTCTGTTGTCACCCTTTGAGGAAATTCCAGGGGGGTGAAGTAAGTACCCTATTTCGTAGAGATACCATATTTCATAGAGATACCATGAAAGAGTCCTAAAAGTAAAACAAATAAAGCCAATCTATACAGAAGAGACAAAGGTGGCCAGTATCTGGGATGTTTCAAACTGTATCAAGAATGTAGAGTCTATCCTATGAACCCCCATTTATGCAGGTAACTATCCTTACTTTACGGGAAGTTCTTTTCTTTTTAAAATAAAGAACGGTCAGTCATAAAATAATGATAATCTATTTTTAACACAAACAAATTGGTGAGTACTTTAGGTTCTAGAGCCACACTGCATTGAGTTTACAGTCTGTGTTGCTTAAAAGTGGGCAAGTTTTGTTAACTTTGTAAACTTTGCAAGTTTATTGAAAACCACTATTTTCTCATCAATAAAAAAGGTACAGCAGGATTGTGAGGGTTAGAGAAGATATTCCATGCAAAACTTATTGCTCAGTGCCTGGTATATGGTTAAAACTCAACAGATGCATCTTCTTATTCCTCTTCTTTTTCTTTATGATTTCTTTGTACTTTGTATTACAACTGCATGTACAGTGCTTCTAAAAGTTAGAAAGATCTGGGGGTGAATCCTTCCTGGGAGAGGCTTTGATCAATAATCTTCAGTTTACTCATCTGTTAAATGAAGTTAAACATATCTACCTTATAGGAATGTGAAAAGTAAATGAAATAATTCATGTCATATGCTCAACACATTCTCTGACACAGGCTAACTCTGGTGTGGAAATTAGCTATCATGATTTCACCATCATAATCATATCCTTTCAATAAGGTTAATGTGGCACTTAAATGCAATAATGTATATAAAGCAGAACCACAGTGCCTAAACCTTAAACATTAGTTCCTTCTTCCAGCTTGGTTAGACTGCATGTATCACACATTATAATTATGGTGTCTTCTGCATACCGCTTTAATATTTATTGTTTCCAAGACCATTAGGTGACTTGCTACTACACTATTGTTTCACAGAGCAACTGAGGTATATGTCTTACATGCTCTCTGCAAACTAGAGAGAGGAGATACTGTTCATCTTCACTGTCATCCTTTTGTCACTATCAGAGAGCCAACTCCTTAAAACAATCCAGATACTTCCAGCAGATAGGTCACAGGCTGCTTTTGCTTCTTACTTCATTTCCAGCATTACTGTTCCTTCATTTTTAGCATTATCTTTTCTAAAATTTCCACATTAGCTCATCACCTTCAAATACTTTCAGCACTAATGTATCAAGCTCATCAAACAGAACACCATACGTACGTGTGTAGCGTGCAGGGCTTTGAGTGAGCACATTCTACAAAGAGATTTTTACCTACATTCCTAAACAGCAGGGAGACTTGGCTGTGCTACTTTTCCTCTCATGGAATGTTTACTAACTAGCTAATAATTTCATTGTCATCTTTAAGCCTTCACTAGTCACAGCAAGAGTACATGCAAGGATCTAAGTAAGCTAAGTTGATGCCTTGAAACAAAACCTGTCTGTACCGTCATACCAAATTCCCCAGGCTGTTTGAACACTGGCAGTAGAAACATGGCATTTTCCACCTTGACTTTGCCTTCAGTGTGACAAGGCAGTGTCTAACTTCAGGGCATTCAATGGTTATGAAATCTTGACACTTCACCTACTGTGGGAATGACATGTTTAAACAGTTTCTCCATTCTCCCAGGCATTTTCATATTAAGCTCTGGTGAATGGAAAGTAATGAGATGGACCACGAAGTGCTCTGTCAGGCAAGTAATGCCTCCCTCTCCCTCCTTCTCTCTCCCTCTCTCTCTTTCTCTCTCTCTCTTCCACCCCCCCACCACTCTCCTCCCGGTAGCACAGCTGACAACTTCCAACATTTATTAATATCGATCCCCTTGTCTTCTTCAACAATCAATAGTGAATGTCCTAAGAACCAAATAGTATTCAATATGCAGAACTGTATTTATTTTCACATAATACTGCAGGGAAATTAGAGATGACTCATTATATGAATCTGTTTATCTCTTTAAGATTAAGAAATTACTACTACTTCTACACACATTCCAGGGTTTTAGATAATGTGGCTCTAAATTAGCCCTGGGGAAATGATCTTACTACTTCTCTGGTTACATTAACCTATTGTCTAATGATTCCCTTGGTAAAATATGATTTTACGATATCTAGACTTCTTGAAAGGATATCTGCTTAGATGGCAAATTGCTTGTCTTCTAATAACAGAAGTAGCTAACATTTTTGAGGGCTTGCAGTGAATGCACTAAGCAAGATATTAGGGGTTTTACATACAAAATCCACTTCATTCTCAAACTAACTCTATGGAGGTAAGTCCCATTACCATCATTCATGTTTTATACAGATAAAGATATTGATATTTTCAAAGTACAGTGACTCAATTAAGATTGTAACAAATTAATGGCAGAACTAGAATTTAGAATTATTCTATTTGAATCAAGAGCCAAAGGTTTTAACCACTGCTTTACATGTCTTTCTTGGTGAAATGTACTATTGTTTTGGCTTAACCATAAATATTACACTTATATCAACTCAGCTAATCTTGTTTTTCAGGTTTCATTAGCAAGGCACAGAGCTCCAATTGGTCCTACAATACTGAGAGCATATTCATATGAGAAGTCCTAAATTTGTAGTTTTCAGAAAGGTCAAGTGCTTTGGTTTGTGGTCCAAAAGTGGACTTCAGATATCAAAATAAAAGATTATCTAAAAAATTTCTTAAGGAATTATTTACCCATCTGTAGTTATAGTCTAGAAGAAAAAATATTTAATGCCTAATAATCATTCAATCTAGTATATATTTTTTTCATTTATTTGGAGAGAAAGTAACATTAAAATGTTCCTTTAAGAACTTATGAAGAAACTAAAAATTGTGAAATGTGGCCAAATCAAGTACAAATTTCAGAGACTGTTCTGAGTTCCCAGTCTACTACTTTATGAGGCAGCATGGAGCCCAATTCCACAGGTGAGTCAGCCTGCTCCCTACCCTCTCAAGGCATTGTTAGTTCTAAGGAAGATGTTCATCTTTGGTGTCACCTGTCCACATTGAACCTGGGGAGGAATGACCACTGCTTCAAATCCCTCCTTCCCCTCAAGTTTATAAGACTTACCGAATTAGAACATTGCACAAAATCTTAGAACTCAGTGTATTCCAGCCCTTGTAGTCCATAGTTGAATAAACGGAGGCCCAGAGAGGTGATGAGCTGGCAGAGCTGGGCCAGACCCAGGTCCCAGTCCTATGCATCTACAACCCAACCATCCCATGCTCTCTCCCTAGTGTAGGCAGTACAGTGCAGATAACCAGTACAGGATTCATCACTTGTGAATAAGGCTGACAGAATGTCCTCTCCGCTTAATGTTGTTCACCAGATACTGCTTTATTTAAGGGAAACAGATGCTGCTACTTCTGCGTCAAAGATCTCCTGTATATTTTGTTAGTTATAGCCTAATGATCTGGGTTGGAGTCCCAGCTCCACCAGGCATAAGCTATGTGACTCTAAGTACATAACAAAACCTTCCCAAGCCTGGGTAAGAAAGTAGTGACCATACCACCAACTTCACGGGGTTGCTTGTGATGTATACATGCAGTAATTCATATTTAAAACTCAACACTATGTCTAACACATAATAAGCACTCTATTATTTTTATTATCATTATTATTTTGCCACATTGTGACAGGAAATTCACTATTAGGTCTGTAAGTAATTCTGCCCCCTACTCCCTGCCCATTCAGTTGCCAATATACTCACTGCAGTCAAGATACCACGTGCTAAATCTCAAATGGGTAAAAAAAATTCTAACTCACTCCCCACCCACTTGGAGTATGAACTCCTGTAGAACCAGTTATGATGTACAGTTTGGCTGTGGCCCCTCACAAACTTCTCGAGGCTCTTCACTGGGAAATGTCTCCAGCTAACGTGCTAAGAAAGGTCCGCTCATAATCATACGGTACTGACGTACAGCCAAGTATCCAATGTAAGGATATTCTGTCAAGATAATAAATAGTATTGCGATCTGTGGCAAAAATTGCATTCAACTTCTGGTTTCCTTTGTTTAAGGGTACTGAGTCAGAATGAGAGATGACTCCGAATTCCAGCTAACTGTACGCTGCTCATACTTTGTAAAGTTGAGCTGGCCCTGTTTAGCTACTAGGGTAACACCGTTTGCCTGCTTTCCTGAGATGAATCCTTTAGAGACTGCTGCTCTCCCTACTTCTGGACCTTTCAAGGAGGCAGTGCCTCGGAGGTTCTGTGGTTTTGCCTAATGAGTGACAGCCAGGTTTCTGTCATTTGCAAAACACAAACATTTATGGAACTCTGAGAACTCTTCCTTGTAGAGACAAGTCACTGCCAAAGGTCACAGAGATAGCTGCAGACACAGATGTAATATTAGGACATATTGATTAGCCTTCTGGTTAGAGCTTTATTACGTAATTGACACAATACTATCTTGGTGAGGTAGGGTGACATTTTGACAGTTTGCAGTCACTGAACTTGCCTAATGCATCAATGACAATGGAAGACTACATTTCTCTCAAGTTCGCAGGCCTCAGAATATAGCTTCTGTCCATCCATCCATCCATCTGACAAATATGTATTGAAGACTTGGTGGTATGTGCTATGAGAATAGCAGCATCAATAATAATGGTAAATAGTATCCTGGAGTTTATGATTTAGAAGCAAAAATAGTCCATATGACAAATACAGTATGTTAGAGTCATATAGGTGTGGGCAGAATAAATTGATGTGGCCATAATGTGGCACAATGAAGTACTAGGACAGCAGTGTCCAACAGAAATAAAATGTGAGCCACATACTTAATTTTAAATTTTCTGGTCACCACATTAAAAAGTAGGAAAAAATCCAGATGAACTTAATATTACGTCTTATTAATTTTACATCTTATTTATCTTATATTTACCACAATGTATCCAAAATATCATTTTATATGTAATCAATATTAAAACATTACTAATGAGATATTTTACTTTCTTTTTGTACTCATCTTTGAAGTCTGGTGTGTATTTTATGCTTACAGGACATCCCAGGTAAAAGAACCAAATGTCAAAAGCATAGTAGCCACAAGTCACATGTGTGGTGACCTTACTGGATAGCACACTACTAACAAGTTCAAAAGAAGGAACAATTGCTTCTAGAATAGAGGAATATGGAATCAAAGAATTTGACTTATGAGAGATTTGGATATCTGAACTGATTTCCCAACTATGTTTGCTCCCTAGTCCCATGTCCCACTCTGCAGTAAAAGAATGTCTTTCTCGGTATTTTATGAGCCCCTTGTGAGAAGATTCTATGTTGTATCCCTAACAGTGAGCTTAGCATACACTCATGCTGGTGTTCATGTTTTGACCTGTTAAATAAATATATGCAAGAAAAATAAAAATGGCCACCTACCACTTCCCAGATTCCATTTTGTTATTTTGCATACAGTCTCTCTAACGTTTATAATGATGTTGGAAGGAGGCACTAATACCTCCATTTTATAAGAAAGTAAGCTAAAACATGGAGTTAAAGATTTCTAAAGATCATCATGTTAGAAAGAAGGGAAGGAGAGGGGTACCTGCAAACAGACCTAATAGGAGGGAGAACATTTAGACATTTAGAGACAGGGAGGAAGGTAGACTAGACTCTAGGGTGAGCCATAGCACAGAGTTAAGGTGGGTATGGGAACAGGGCTCAGGATATGTGAAGTGTCTGCCCTCCACTCCATCGAGAGAGAGAGAGAGAGAGAGAGAGAGAGAGAGAGACTAACGTATTTATGACTAATTAGCTTATTCAACAAATCTTACATGGTATTTTATTTTTCCCTTGGCCCTTTATTCTCTCTCTCCAGGTAAAGTTTCCTTAAAATAAGAAACAAAACCAAACTACTAGTTTCCAAAGGCAAAGGGCACTTTGGGAAATGAGAACAAGAGAAACTCCTGTCAGAAGAAGCACTGGAGGTTGAGCCCAGTCTTCCCCCATCTTCAACATTTCTGAAAAATGGATATCCATCCTGTGTAAAGACCATCTCCCAGAACCATCCCTTCCACTCTTGACAGGCTAAAATCCAGAAGAGTGTTCCATATACTGATCGCTAGTCTCCTGCCCTTTAACTTCTAATTAGTTAGGAGCTGGCTCTAATCGTGCCCTACATGATCCTCTCCTGCAGACAGACATCACATACCTCATCTCTGTGATGCTGGTGGGGTGGCAGAAAAGCAAATGGGACTTAGGACTCAAAAAAACAAAACAAAACAAACCCACCAATCATAGATTCAAATTGAGTCCTAAAATGTAGATACAATTTCTAAAAAATTAAAAACCATGTATTTGTGTCAGCTAATAGGTTAAATGTAAGCACTAGAGCTTGCTTGTCCTTATAAAACTTAGTATTTTCTCATTGTTACTATAGCTCAGAAAAAGACTTATTAAATCTGCTGACCATACTAGTCAGCAGCATCTTAGAGAGCCAGGATTCCATTAAAAACAGGTCTACAAACCAGAATGATAAAACAAGATAAAGTTCTAATTTGTTGACTTCTTGGCTGTATTTGGACAGCCACTAGCCCCCACCCTAGGGTGGAGAGGAGCAGAATAGAATGCAAATAGTGTCACCACTTTTGTAATTTTATTCACCCTTCTTTCCAAATGTTTATTTTTGCTCCCTTGGGGTATCACGAAGAATGTGTTATAACACAATTGTTCTGAGTTTCGCCAGAAAGTCAAGTTTATCTTTAGCATCATCTCTGGGCAAATAGCACAGACAAAGGAAAATAATGTTTGGGGCCAAATGTTGAAAACTTGAGTCTTGTGTAGCCTTAGCTGAAAGAGCAAAGGCCTAAAAAGAAAAGCTAGCTATGTTGGCTCTGTTTTTTTCTACAAGAATTTCTAGTTAGAGGAGAGGCAGTAGTGGAAAGACGATGGGTTTCAAATATCAACAGCTTTGAGTTCAAACTCATACTTGATCAGTTGCTGACTCACTGAGTACCCCTGCATGAACTTAATTCAATATTTAATTGAATGACTCCTCTGTGCCAGGCACTTTGCCCTTACAGAACTTAAGGTAAGTTAGTTACCTCTCTGAATCTGCTTCTAAATTGAAAAGAAGAATACATATTTCTATTTGCAGGGCTCTTATAATTAAAATGAGATAACACATGTAAAATTACAAAGCTCAGTCCCTAAGCATATAGTAGTCATTGCTTAACAAATCTTAGTTTCTTTTGTCTTCAGAATAACTGAATGAATTTCTCTTTTGAGTTAACTTTTGATTTAAAAGAACAGCTCTAGGGGCGCCTGGGTGGCTCAGTCAGTTAAGTGTCTGACTCTTGATTTCAGCTCAGGTCATGTTCTCAGGTCCTGGGATGAGGCCGCCTCAGCCTTGGACTCTCTGCCTGAGCTCCCCAGTCAGTGGGAAGTCTGCTTGTCTCCCTCTCCCTCTGCTCTTCACTCTGCTCTAAAATAAATAAATTTTTAAAAATAAATACATAAAAACACAGCTCTAGTACATAAGCAAAAATAAAACCAATAGACAATTCTATAAACCTAGACTTGCTCCCCAAATACCCCCAAGTCTTTTTGGGAAGTCCATCAACTATGACAATGACACTTCAAAAATCAGTCACAGATACTAACTACTTCCAATAGTCCTATTTTGACTTTAACTTGGTTTTATGCAAAACAAAAATAAATTGCTTTTCTTTCCATTACTAGCAAGTATGGTACATGTAGCTTAAAAATTAGAGCAATAAACAAGGCTAAAATGTTAGAATTGCTCTTTCCAAATTATCTGTTGATTGCCTGTAATGTGTGAGGCATTGTGATAAGAGTAATGAAAGAACAAATAGGTCCCTGACCTGACAGAGCTTACTCTCTACTGGGGGAGATGATGTCTGCCCTCAGGAAGGCTAGAAGCAGGCCAGGAGAAGAAACAAGACCAACATGCTTTAAATTCAAGTGGCCAATATGCTATTTTATAAGCATTAAAATATGAACTTGAGTCTCTAAATACAGGTATGATTCAGAAGAAATTGACATAGTGAGGTTTTTTGGGGTGGAAAAGAAGTGGGATTTGAGCTGAGGCTTTTGAAGATTAAGGAAAATTATTCAAGGTCTTCTACTCTCTCTTTGAAGATAGAATGCACCAAAAACTTAATGCAGCATCTACTTACAATAATGCCTTCTATTCCTGAATCCCTATTGCCCTCTGTCAACTCCATAATTATTCACTAGTACAAATTCTACCTAGGTTCTGTCTCATCCAAAAGGCGACATTAACTACTCCTGAATGAAAGATAATTGGTTTAGATATCACTGCAGTGTTTTTAAATGAACTATTCAGTCCACCTGCCTCTGCATCACCCCCACCACCCACCCCCCCCATAAAGGAAGGAAAGGAGAAAGAATGAAAGAATGAAAGAATGGGAGAATGGGAGAATGGGAGAATGGGAGAATGGGAGAATGGGAGAAAGAAAAGAAAGGAAGAAAGGAAGGAAGAAAGGAAGGGAAAAAGGAAGGGAAAAAGGAAGGGAAAAGGAAGAAAAAGGAAGAAAGAAAAACTGGCCAGTTTTTTTTGCACTGCTTTTAATTTCTAATTTTGAGATTCCCCCATTTCTACCTTCCCAAATTCCCTACAAGCAGGAGGTGATCACAACCCAGATAGCTGGTGCTGCCCCTCCTGCTAGCCAGAAAGGGAATCAGATCAGGCCAGTAATGAAGAATTTTGAGGTTAGAAAGCTTTTAAAATTGTAAATCCTATTTGGACTGGACTAGCTTCACAGGTGAGCCCTCTGAGACAGGACTTCATCCATATTCCCTAACCACATCATTCTGAAGCTATACCAACCACACTCCATTCTTGGCACAGAGTACAATATTCTCCCCTTAATGTACTGCACATTAGTGCCTCAGTTATATTCTGCACAATTGTTTGCCTCAACTTTCTACAATCTTGTGAAATGCTTGATCAGCCATTGAGGGATGAACGTCATTGGAACCTATGACTTCTCTGAAATTACATGACCCATTTTATGTTCATGGCTTTCTTGGCAATTTTTCCCTATGGAGAAGGTCCTTAGCTTTCATCAAATTCTCCAAGGGTTTTGTTAGTCCTCCAAATCCGCACTCCCTCCAAAAAGTTTAAGAACCCATATTTTAAATCTACCAGGATCAGATTTCTATTTGTACTATTTCCAAATGGCTATACTCCAATCATAAACTCAAAGAAAAAATGACACACCTGAAAAGAATATTTCCATATTTTTCTGTGTTAAAACAACCAAGTACTAATTGTTGGAAGGTTTAGCTCCTAGACTCTCAATTGGAATATTAGAGTAAAACAATTTTTAAATGTAAGTTTTTTCCCATCCTAATGCTTAAAACTTATCCAGGTATCAGACTCTGTAAGTAATGACCAACTGGGGTCTTAATACGAACATTTTTTATTAACTATCTAATGATACTTGGTAGTCTACTGAGCACTATGCTAAGGGAAGTATATAAACCCATTACTTTGGAGCTTGAAATCAAATTGTTTTTATCAATAAGGAAGATTATAAAACTGTTCTACCCTGTCCTCCCCCAGCAGTAATAGAGTACAGGAAATTAGGTTTTAAATAGTCCCAAGGGAAATACATTCCCAATGAGCTCACATCCTATTCTATATATTCCTAAAAGAATGGCCTTAACAGGCTGTAAGATCACAAAAGTCATTGGTGTTCTCTCATGATAGAAGAAATACAAGTTAGAAAATATAATCCCCCTCTCCATTTTGGCCACAACTAATCATGTGACCCTCTACTTCTCAAAGCCTCAGCTCGTTCTTCTGTAATTTGGGAGGAAATTCTGCTTGCTTCATCTATTTTACAGCTATGAGAACTATGAGGTAATGATTTCAAAAATATATTGTATTACAGAATGCCAGACAAATAAAAGGTCATTTTTTTTCCTGGACTTATTGGATATTTTTTCCTTCTCCACACATACAAACTGTTAGAAGGATGCCACTATGGATTTGTAGCCATTTGTTTCGGGAGTAGCCAACCATTTATCTGGAAATCCAGAAACTACAGGCAGGGCAGAAGACCTAGATGCCTAGCTCCACTCTGTGCAACTTAATTTTTGGAGAAAAAAAAAATTGACATGCCATTCAGAAAGGACCCTGGATGCTGAAAAATACAATTCCATTACAAAGAAGAGCTCAACAAAGCCAGCTGGGTTTAGCAGCTACACATCCTTCTTTTCATCATTTTGCCTCTATAGATCATTATAGAGGCTCCACAGATCTTTCACATACCTTATTCCAGCTCTCATTAATAACACTGAGATGTATAGAAGAAACTTCATTCCATCTTTCACTTGACTGAATTTTTACCTTTAGTCTACAGAGTGATCTGAAGTTAAGGCAGTTTTCATAATCAAGAAGTCTTAGGAGCGCCTAGGGGGCACTGTTGGTTAAGCCTCCTACTCTTGGTTTTGGCTCAGGTTGTGATCTCAGGGTCATGAGATTGAGTCCTGTGTTGGGCTCTACACTCTGCATGGAGTCTGCTTGAGGTTCTCTCGCTCTGCCCCTCCCCCCACTTGAGCTCTCTCTCTCTCTCTCTAAAATAAATAAATCTTTAAAACAAAAGATTTTAGAGCACTTAGATTAATATTTCAACTACTTTCTATAGTTCACAAAGTCCCCAGAGACCTTACCTCTACAGACTAGTCCCCCACCACTCTCTCCCTTCAACAACCTTCAGCCATACTCATTTTCTTTTGATTCTTTCAAAACAACACAAGCCTCAGGGCTCTTGCACATCCCATTTCCTCTACTTGATCTACTCTTGCTCCAATTTTGTGCGTGGCTGACTCATTTTCACCTTTATCTCCCAGTTTATGTCAACTCAACTGAGATTCTGTAAAGCTATCCCACCATGGTTATCCAGTATTTCAGTCTCTCATGTATTTTCATCACAGATAATTTACAATTACTGCATTTACTGGGTTTTAGTTTTATTTTGCAGATCTCTTCCACAAACTTGTAAGCTCCATGAAGGATAGGCACCGTGGGGGTAGGGGCCTCAGCTCACAATTAAGACAACAGTGGGTAAATCATAGCCTGTGCTGAAAGAGTAGGTATCCCACTACCATATACTGGGCACTCAGTAAAAACCTGTTGAGTGAAAGTAACAGGCAATTTGAATATGTACACTAAAGTCTGCTGGCATGTGCATGTATTAAAGCAGAAATGTTGACTAACTTGTTTAAAAGTTATTTCTTCAGCAAGCATGAAGCCAAAAACAATTTCTGAGTAAGATTTTGGAAACCCTAGACCGGAGATGTCCAATACAGTCCAATACAGTAGTCACTAGCCACATGTGGCTATTGCACATTTGAAATGAAGCTAGTCTGAATTGGGTGTGCCCCAAGTATAAAATACACACCAGGTTTACACAATGTTAATGTACATTCTTACACAATATAACAAAAACAATATAAAATATCTAATTAAAAATTTTTATTTATAATTTTTATCTCCACATGAATTTTTCAATAAACTGGATTAAATATATTAAATTTAATTTCACCTATTTTTTAATGTAGCTACTGAAAAATTTATTATTTTTTCACTATTTCTTTTCAAATTTTATTTTACTTACATTCAATTAATTAACATATATTATTAGTTTCAGAGGTAGAGTTCAGTGATTCATCATATAACACCCAGTGCTCATTACATCACATGCCCTCCTTAATGCCCATCACCCAGTTTCCCCGTCCCCCCATCCCCCTCCCCTCCAGCAACTCACAGTTTGTTTCCTATAGTTAAGAATCTCTTATGGTTTGTCTCCCTCTCTGATTTCATCTTGTTTTATTTTTCCCTCCCTTCCTCTATGCTCCTCTATTTTGTTTCTTAAATTCCATATGAGTGAAATCATGTGATAATTGTCTTTCTCTGACTGACTTATTTTGCTTAGCATAATGCCCTCTAGTTCCATCCACGTTGTTGTAAATGGCAAGATTTCATTTTTTTTTTGGATGGCTGAGTAATATTCCATTGTATATATACACCACACCTTCTTTATTCATTCATCTGTTGATGGACATCTGGACTCTTTGTGGTTGTATTGTATTTCTTTTCTTTTAATTTTAATTTTTTTTTTTAGAGAGGGGGAGAGAGAGAAAGAGAGAGGTGGGGGGGAAGGGCAGAGAGAGAATCCCAAGCAGTCTCCACTCAGAGCATGGAGCCTGACGGTGGGGGTGTGGGGGGGATGGGGGGGCTTGATCTCACAACCCCGAGCTCATGACCTGAGCCAAAATCAAGAGTCAGATGCTTAACCAACTGAGCCACCCAGGTGTCCCTGTATTATATTTCTATTGTATGAGTCTGGTCTAGAGCATTCTAGAGTAAATGTGATTGTTATGTGCTTATGGCCTTTTTTAAATTTTAAAATCTCTATAATGGTATATACTGGTATATATATATATATGTACAAATCTCAAAGTCACTGTCTAAAATTCATAGTATCACCCTACAGTTTTTTTTAACCTTATACAGATATTAGGAAATTGTCCAGGCATTACATGCTATAATACATCGGACTCCTAGGTAGAAAGAGATCTTCACAAAACTGTATGATCAGTATTTGCCTCCTATTGTTAGCCTTCATATCCTTTAACCCTATGTCCAGAGTCACCACCATAATCTAGGCCACCATGATCTCACCTGTACAACTGAATTCACTTCCTAACTGGTCTGCTACCTCCAATGCATTTTTTTCAAACAGCCAGAGTGATTGTTCTAGAGTACAAGTCTTATATTGACCCCAGGATAAAGTGCGAATCCTAACTTCAGTCTTCAGTTCCAGACATAATGCTGGTCCTGCTTACCTCTCCTCTTCCTCCTCCTTAGACTTCACCTTCCAGCCATTCTGAAATCTTTGAAGTTATGGGAAGGTGCCATGCTTCCTTTGGCTTGGGAACCTTTGTTCCTTCTGCTAAAGCCCACACCCATCGCCCGCCTTCCTTTTGTCTGGTCAGCTCTTATTCTGTTCCCAGTTTAGGGTCAGGGAAGACCTCATGGGGATTCATGGGGAGGGCCTCTCCTGGCCTTCACGAACCTTTCCTTTGCTGCCACTGCCGCGACCGCCACCACCACCACCACCAACAGAGAGCTTATGATATGCCAGGCGTGTGCTAAGCACGCTCCCTGATTGTCCCATTGAATCTTCACCATGAACCTGTGAGAAGACAGCAGCAGCCTACATGGACCTAGCAAGTGGTGCCAGGACTTGTTCTAAGCTCTTCAAAGACATTATCCCAGACCCCAGGACAACACAGAGAGTTAGGTACTTTTTTTTTTTTTTCCTGTTTACTGATGAGGAACTAGTTCCCAGATAGGTTTAGTCAATCACTCAGCTTGTTGCTGGGGACACAAACTCCTGGAGCTTGACCTCACAGCCTATTCTGACTCATGGCAGGTGTTATCACCATTTTAGAGAAGATAAAACAGAAGATCAGAAGGGTTAAGCAACCTGCTCAAAGTGGTCAAGTCAGGATTTGAAAGACAAGTTAGAACCCCATTATGTTTCTCTCAAGGACCCTACACACCCTCCCAATAGGTCTTACAATTGCCTACCAGCTTACTAGACTGTAAGCTTCTTTCTTATTCTTTAATTTTTAAAAAATAGTTTTAAGTTTACAGAAAAAGTGAACAGATAGCACAGGGAATTCCCAAATATGTCCTGCAGACTTTCCCCTATTATAAACATATTATGTTAAGGTGGTACATGTTATAATTAATGGATCACTTGTGTTAGTAACTAAAATTCATAGTTCAATTCATATTTCCTCAGTTTTTACCTAATGTTCTTTCTGTTTTAGAATCCCATCTAGGATACCACATTCTACTTAGTTGTCAGGTCTCCTTAGGCCCTTCTTGTTTGTGGCAGTTTCTCAGACTTTCCTTGCCTCTGGTGACCTTGATAGCATTGAAGAGTATGGTCAGGTATATTGTAGGAGGTTTTCCTACTGTAATTTTCCTAGTGTTTCTCTCGGAAATGAAGATCACAGAGGTAAGGTGCCATTTTCATCACATCACATCATGGCTCCCTACCATCATGACTTACGAATATTCATGTGGATCTTCATCACCTAGCTGAAGTAGTGTTAGTCAGGTTTCTCTTCTGTCAGTTTACTCTTCCTGACCCCTTTTCCAATCTGTATTCTTTTGATAGAAGTCTCTATGTGCAGCCCATACTTTGGGAGGAGAGGAGAGCTACACCCACTTGCTATGCTCCTTGAGGCTGGGTCATCTATATAACTTGGAGTTCTGATTAGGAGATTTTTCTCTGTCCTTTATTATTCAATTATTTATTAATATCAGTATGGATTCATGGATATTTCTTTTGTACTTTGGTTTATAACCCAATACTACTACTACTGCTACTACTTTTTTTTTTTTTAACTTATTCCACTTGAGACATTTAGGAACTCTTTCAGTTGGTTCCGGTGTCTCTTAGACATCCTTCCATCAATGTCCCCTTTGACATATTTCTCAATGTATTTTTTTTGTCCAAGCACTTCCTTACATTTTGGCACTATAAAAGGCTCCAGCCTCATCTTGTAGATTTCCTTCCCCAGTCGTAGAATCAGACATTTCTGGAAGGATTTCCGGGTCCTTTCATTGGATAATGGTTTTAGAAATAAAGAGGTGAGTGCTAGTTGTACCTGTTGCTACTGGGGTATCATTTTTTAGGCTCTCTCAAATGACAAAGAAATATGTGTATGTACATAAGCCCATGCATATACACATACTTATAAATATCTCTACATGTAATCCCATGTATCTATATAAAGTTAAACATGAGTTCCTCCCAATGTGTCCAACTCTAATTCATCACCACATGGATCATCTAAGCTCCTATCCTTGCTCCAACAGTCCGAAAGGAGTGTGAGCTTCTCAAAGGCAATAGCAGTGCCTTAATCCATTGTTATATCCCAAGGATAGTGTTTGGCACATAATAATGCACATGTGGACTAGTGGTCCCAATAATTTCAATTCTGGAAGCGAATACAGATAAATCTGCAAATGTTACCAAATGCAGATTTCAAAGACTAAAATCACAACAATTTATTAGGGCAACAGTATAAGAGGGTGCACTAACAAAGGTCTGATTTAAGTGTGTTTATTCAACTCTGTGAAGGGAAAATGACAGCAATACATCTAAGCTACACAAAAAGGATTCAGGCTTCCTTGAAAAGGATTCAAGTGGCAAAAAATGTTTTATTTCTCCACAGCAATTTACATTTATTAAAATAGATAATAGGCATAATCATTGTCAAAATAGAGCTTCCACCCTGTATAATGTCTTAATATATTCTCCAAGTTCCTGACAAACAGGCACAAAGCCATGGCAGATCAGACTCTAAGTGGAGGATCACTCTAATAGCATAGCAGAAAAACCAATCTCACACTTCTAGGAAGGAAAATAAGACCTGAGAACAGCCTTTGAAGGCGAAGGGTAAAGTACAAAGGGAAAGGTGCTGAAGTGGTGCATCAGCTGGAAGGGGCACTGGGCTCTAATGTGACATTCTGCATTAATGATGCTAATTTATGTCTGGGTAAGTGTGTGTGCATGACACAGAGGAAATTTGAAGAGGTCTATATTATACCATGGTGGAGCTCATCTTCAATCTCTTGGAAGGGTACGTGCTTTACACTGGAACTCCCTCACATGGGCATATATTATGTAGATTCTGTGTCAGTTTCATATGAACAAATCACTTGTCTCCTTAAATCTATTCTGGAGCATTTCCAATCTGTTCTTTACACTGCAGCCAGAATGATCTTTCTGAAAAGCAAATGTGAACACTGCTCCCCATCTTCCCCACATTTAAACATTTTAACACTTCCCTTTATTCCTAGGATAAAAAAATAATAGAGTCCTCTTCTACCCTCAAGGCCCGGCAAGATGTGGCTTCTGTCTAATGCCAGTCCTGTGGGAACTCAAGCCACATGGGGCATCTTTCACTTGCCTGGACACACACTCTGTGCTACTTGGTCATGCCACTCTCTTGCCCTGAATCATGCCTCTTGTTCCTCCTCAACACAGCTAACTCCTACTATGGCTTTAGGATTTAGTCCTCTCACCCCTTCACCAGGGAAGCTTCCCATCTCTGGGTCCAATAGTCTTTTACACACACTCGCAGCACCACAAATTCTTCCTTTACAGTGCCCAGCACCGTTACAATCATACATTCATCTTTGTTATTCTGGATTAATGTATTTCCCCAGAGGGCCTGCTATTCCAAATCCCTGGCTCCTAACCCCATGCTTGGCACACAGTAAGTGTCCAATAAGTAGCTCTCGAATAAACAAATGAAAAACGACCACCCATCTACCCACACTATTGTCAAGGCTTTCCTGAATGTGAAGGCTCCTCTTTAGATTCTGAAGAATAGGTCATTTCACACCAGAAATTTGACAGGTCACCCTTGTGATGAGTACAGAAAATATCACTCCTAGGCTTTAGTAGTTTCCACAAGAACAGGAGGTCCCTTTTATTATATGGGTTATTAATGCAATGAAATGGAAGTTTACTAATGCATTATATGCACTATACGGAAGTGCACAAAAGGGGATGTGAAAAAACCAGAAAAGGTCAGCTATGGTGCTGATTATTTACTAATCCTAATACTTAAGATCATTTTTATCAAGCAATTTTGCTTTATTTCACAATATCCCAAATGCTACGATTGGTCTTCAAACTCTAATCATTGTGCCTGAATTTCACTCAACAAATATTTATTGCATATATTTATTACATGCCAGTCACTGTGTTAGACCCTGTGATACATGCTGAGCAAGAGACCCAGGGTGCTTACTCTAAGGAGGACATAGACAACACAGATTGATAGTCATTTCAGATTAGTGTGTGACTCAGGCTGATAAGGAAAGAAGTCATGTTCTATGTGAGATCATTTCCACTGTTTCAACATGATCTTAAGCAATCCAAATGCCTCATCGGAGTAACCTGTATCATTATCGTTCTGTGATATCAAGCAGATCACAGAATTTTCACCTGATGAAGGATTAGAGGCTTTTATGTTTTAACTTCACGGTCTCCCATAAGAATTTAAATGTATTTACTCCCCCTGTTTAAATAAATGACTAGGGAAAACACAAGGTATATCTTTTCTAAGGAGTCACTATAATCCCTCAAAATCTCTATTGCCAGTTTTTATGTACCCCAAAGGATCAGAGTGCCTTCTTCACTAAGATCCATATCTCAATAGAGCATCTGTTTCACGGCAGGAGATTTTTCATTTGGTTTTAGTGATAAGTAATTCAAGAAGTAGTCAGTCACACAGAAACCCTAAAGACATCTATAGAGAGACAGTAAAGTTCACAAAGACTGAATCAAGACTCTCTTCGTAACCACTATAGACCTTAAGACCTAGGACAGTAGTGGCAGCATAACTGGCCCTCGACAATTCTGGGTTAAATGTTGCTGGATGAATGAGGATACTTTGAGAATATGAGGTGGTTGAAGCACAGGACCATAATGGATGGAAAGAGGAAAACTAATATTGAAGTGGTTAGGTCATCAAGAGGAAAAGCCACAGAGAAAGGACACCAAGAACCGAATCCTTTTGGTCCCCTTTTGACAAAGGCCATAGACTCATCAATGGTTGGTCAGGAAGCTGGGAGAATCTCAGGAACAGACGAATGGCAGCTCTGAGGGGCCACAGCTCAAGACTAATGCTCTAGCCATTCGTCTTCAAAGGAGAAGAACAATCAGCAGATTGAGAAATTCTTCTGTTTACACTCCTGAACAAATAAACTAATTGCATCTTTGTTTTTAACCTACCAAATCAAAGCTTGATTACAGGTCATTAGTGACCACTAATACATGAAACTGTTTGCATTTCACTGGTCTATCTGAATTACACAGTCTTGCCTTGCACACCAGCTCAATCAAGCTTCCAAAGGGAAACCCCGTTATCAGGCTTCAAGCGGGACGAAAAACAAACTGATAATTAGCCTCTGCAATTGAACTGTGATGCAGAAGAATTATTTTGGTTCATTGTTCAACTAGCCATTCCCTTTGTAGGGGAGACATGCTCTTTGGGCCCAAAGAGTATGCAACCACCTCTATGAACGTTTTCAATTATTCCCAATAACTGCTAATGTTGTACTGGTGAGCAACACGGACCTGCTTATGTGATACTAGGATAGGCAATCCACAATTCATAACACGGTGGCTGATTAAAGTGCAGATAAGGGCAGAGAGCACATGGGGGATTGTCAGAAATATCAAGGGACAGGAAGAGAGACTATTTGGCAAAAGAAGGAAGGCAAGGTAGGGACTCTATGCCTATGTCAACAGTGCATACGTACACACACATCAACTAGGTAGTCCAGAATTTAAAAAAGTCCAGTTGAGGCTTTGGATTACCCATACTAGAAGCCAAGACTCTTAAAAAGAATTGGATCATTGTCAAGCCTCCATTTCATTTTGTGCTGAGCAGTCACGGAGGGGCAGGGAGTGACTAACAGAGATTAACGATCTCAGAAATATTTGAGGACTTTCTAACATAGCAACTGCCATTTGGGAGCAAATCCCTGGTCCACCTCATCTAACGTTCTGTTGCTTCAAAAAGTGTCCCCTGGGGAATGCCATGTTTGCCTACCAATGTGCTGAGGTCAAAGAATTGGAGGAGGTGCTAACAAGGCAAGGGACGACAGCCCATATATTGCTGAAGCCATTTTTACTTTTTAATCTAGGCTAGCTACTGAGCACATGACCTATGCCTCAGCTCAACATGTGCAATGACAATCTAGAGTTCCATGCAGTTTAAAAAGCTCTTTCAAATGAATTATCCTGCTCATCTTTATTTATATCAGCCCCTGAAAAAGTGAGATTATTAATAACACAGTAATGGTGGAAAATGCAAGCTCTTGAGTCAATTTCTGTTTTTAAGTCCTGGTTTTTCCACTTACTAGCAATGTGACCTTCAGCTTACTTAGCTTTTCTCAGCTTCACTTTTCTCATCTGTAGAACACAGACCATGATGGTACCTACATTCATAAGGTGATTGTAAAACTCTAATACGTAATGAACGAAAGGAAGTGCTTAGCGTACTTCAACATGCTACATAACAAGTGCTCAGTAAAGATTAACTGCTATAGTTTCTCGGTCTTCCTCTACCACCACAAACAGCACCCATCATGGCCACCACCATGAGCACCACCACCATCCTCCACAGGAAGATAAAGAAACTAAGTCTTCCAGACAGACTTTTTCCTAAAGTCCCTGAACTACTCAATGACTCAGGGAGGATGAAGCCATTATCTTCTGACCTTACCGTTCTCCCTACCTGGAACACATTTCATTCTCCCTCCCTCTCCTCATCCTTCGGGTCTCAGCTGAGCCACGTATTTCTCCTCTGAACGCTCTCACATCATCTCGCAGCCCCCTGTACATCCCCGTCACAGAATTTCTCATCCTGCGGTGTCATTACTTGTGGTCCTGTGTCCCCCTCCTGGTCCAGGAGTGCCTTAAGGGAGGGCACCAGCTGTGTATACCACACCTCTGCATTCCAGAGCACAGCACCACACGAGTGCAGAATAAATACTTAGTAAATGGAAGGCTGATGGCAGACTCCTTTCACACCACCCTGCTGCTACGTCGAACAGTATGATTTCTCGCTGGAGCGCTGTTTGGGAAGTCGGAGACAATCATACGTGGCTTTTTGCCTCACACTGCTATTAAATAATCTTAGATGAAAACTCAAGGCAATCTTAACCGAATTTTAATGGATTCCATTTCCAAAGCAAGCAGCTCAACTTGAGAAAATAATGCCTTGAAGTGAGGCTTACATTATGTTAACACACAGACATTCATTCATTTTATACCTCACACTCAATCACAGAGCTATGCACAATGCTTACATGGTTACCAATCCCTCAGCATTTTGAAAAGGGCACCGTCTTTGTACTTGGAAAGGATTTTTCAGAAACAGTTGGACTTGATGAGGTGCAGTGAAAAGCATTCTTCCTCCCAACAAGCTCTTAAAATTCTGACTCTGAACGGTCTCTCTCGCACTTGCCGCTTTTGTGCTTTTAGAAATTTCGAGGCTGACATGACACAAGTCAGACAAACATGACCAAATAACAAAGTATTCCAATCCCTTCCGTCCCCTCCCACTTGGAGGGGGCAAGGAGGGAGTGAAGGCCGCTCCAGGGAAACCCATTTGAAGTCTATGTAGTCTTATCTCATTAAAGCAGCAACGAAGGCCAAACCAACTGAAACTCGGACTCCCCAATCAAAACCACATTAGAACACACTGAAAAGGTTACCTGGCTGGTAGGAATGAAAGAAAGGTACATTGAAATTACAACAGATGTAAACTCTTCATTAAAATAGGTCAGACAGAAAAATGTGGAATTTTTCTATAGCAAGGAAAGAGCTAGACTCTACCTCCCAACACAAACACCCCAAGGCATTTTTTGAAAACAAAGCCTACTCTTTTCTTATATAAAGAAGCACATTAGGAAATATAGCCTGTGTGGAGTCTATATAAATGTATAAAGCTAAGGCTGCATAATTCCCTTGGGACACCAAAGCCTAACTCACCCACACCCATTAGCTGACGGAGAACATACAGAAACATATATCCATATGTATAAATACACACATCTGCTCTTTGTTTTCTTCTCCCTTTAAGTCTTTGACCACATTTTTCATTTTATTTTCCTAGCGTAAGTCTTGATCTGGAAACTCTCCTTTCCCCAAACCTTTCCTTAGAAGAAACTCTTCTGCAGGTCTTACTCTTCGACCGGACTCAGAGTTCCCATCTATCTCTGTTACAAACTCCACCGCAGGGGAGAATTCTCTGATGATTCTTTTTCTCAAATAAAAATTAGAGTTCCTTTGAATCAGATTTCATTGCCCAGGGCCCCAAAACACAGCCATGTGTGGAGGCTGTAAAGCTCGACAGTCTCACCCCATAGTTTGAAGAAAGGAATAAAACAAAGCTAGCAGAAGCCTTCGCGCTACTTCATCCCAATCAGGTGGGATAGCTCCGTGGTCATACTAATAGAGCCTCCAAGCATTTAATATAGGTTAGAAGTTACTGTTTTTCCTACGTAGTAATTTCCCGATTTCCTTCCTAATTCAAAATTACCATTTAGCAAAGACTTCATTCTTCATTGTACAAAGTAAGAAGCCCTTGTCTCTTCCTTCGCCTCCTGGCCCAATGCTTTCTCTCTGTTAGAGCAGTGAATCCATCTGTCTGATTCCCTAGCCTAGTCTGCATACATCGCCAGCATCTACACAGTCGGGTCTAGTCTTACAGAGCCTCACCTCTTTCCTGGTTAACTTCATAACCAGTCATTACTTGTTACTGCTGTGTAGCAACACATTTCATCAAAACGTGTTCTGAAAACAGTAAGTCAAACAGTGCTTATTATCTACACTTTCATTTTAAAACGTGAGTTAATTGATCTGCATCCCCCAGAGCAACTTTTAAGCAATTGGAACTATTCAACACTTCCATATTGCTATTTTATTAAAAATAGTAGGTATAAATAATAATACTAATACCTTTATTTCCATAGGTGCTTTCATCTGGATAATTCATGCTTCATTATTGTGCCACTATTCTCTGTCTTGGGTTCTCCCTTGGCTCCTGTGACAAACATGGGGTTCAGATCCAGACTCCAGGAGGTAGCGATGCTTCAATTTTTGGTAACATACAGGTGCATTACACACGCTCCAAGCCCCCCCATAGCCTCTTTGTGTGAGGTTGCTCTTGGTCTGTCAAAATCCAGGCTGATACGGTAGGTAATACACCCAACTCTAGAAAACCTCTCTGTGCTTCGGCCTCCTCAACTGTTAGTGGGCTCCTTCAGATTTTGGAGAGCAGGGGTTCTCAAAGTGTCACTTCCAACCAGCAGCAGCGCCTCTACCTAGGACTCCACCAGAAAGCAAACTTCTGGGCTCTTTCCCAGTCCTATTTAATTAGAATCGCTGGGAGGAGCCTAGCAATTTATATTTAACAAACACTTCAGGTGGTTCTAATAAACATTAAGGTTGAAAACAACTGCCAGAAAACGTGTGAGGAGTTTTGAGGAGGCTGGGGGCTGTTAGGGGAATGACCTCCATGTAGTTAAAGAGGGATCATGAAAGCAAGGATACAAAGCTTTTGAGGTAAGGCTTCACAGCGGAGGGCTAGCAGCAACGGGTAAAAATACAGATGGCTCTGGTACACAGAACTTTTAAGCAACTGGAAGTATTCAGAAACAGGAACGGGTCATTTCACCGATTATAAGAGGCTCCCTTTCTCTCAGTGTCCAGAGGTATTAGGATTATACTCTGGGAGAATCTATGAATAAGGCAATACAAGAAGTACTAAAAATAAAGCTACAATATTAAAAAAACACAACAAAATTAAGCCTTAATAAGAAGCTTCAACATACCACTAATATAGAAAGAGAGGTTTATAATTTATTTATTATCATTAATTTTTTAATATCTCAAAGCTATTACCTTTAAAAACGATCCTACTGATGCTACATAGAGTAGGTAATGGATTTTCATATCCTAATGTTTTGTTTCATATTCAGAAAAGGGCAGCAGTTGGCTTAGACTCTCACAAGATTCCATATATTATTATATGAGATATTTATTATTTAAAAGAGATGAATTACCACCATCCAGAACTGATACTCGATCAAATATTAAGGTTAGGGTGTTATTTCTCCTGTTTTGTAATGAAAACAACCATCTTTTGACAGTAACGATTTTGTTTTAGGACACAGAGAAATGAACTAATATTAATGAAAATACAACCCAACATTATGTAGCACCTACTACATACTCGATACTGAGTACACATCACACACACTGTCATATTTAATACTCACAGCAACCTTAGAAATTCAGCTTTGTTACCTGTATTTTATAGAGGAGGCACCTGTTCTGAGCAAAGTTAAAGAATTTGCCCAAGGTCACAGAGCTAGCAAGTGGTGGAGCCGGAATACAAACACGGGGGTCTCCAGAGTCAGTGTTCTCAACCCACTAAGTTTATTTTTCAGTATGATCCTGAATTCTAGGGATTTGGAGGGCAGAGAGAATGTATGGCCCAGTGCAAATAATACTTAGGACTAGTTAGGGCTTCTAGAAATACTAAAGAGAACCAAACAAGCACTTACTGATGTTTAATCTATGTCAGGTACCGAACTAACCACTGTACAACTATTTCATTTAATGCTTACAACAACCATAGAAGGTAGCTACTAGTATTATCCCGATTTTACATATGAGCAATTATGGTTAGATGATTTAAGTAATAAGCCCATCTTCATGAAGTATTCACTGCTCACATATTTAAATGGAAATGAAGCAAAAGAAGTAAATAGCTTGTAAGAATCGCTCAGTAAATGTAGCTTCACTACCCTTATATTACGTTTCCAGGGAAAAAAATGGTGTTAGTGATGATTCATCCATTCTTTCTCATCTATTTTCTTGCTTGCTTTAAATGGCAGATATTTGTGAGTTAGATATTTGGGTGCCATATGCTGTCATGAAACAGAACTAAGTCTACTGCCTTCTCCACATTTTCATATGCGTCAAACTTTAGCTCTCTGAGGCTTGCACCAAAGACAGTGGCCAGGAGTGTGGCCTCAAGACCCTTCCATTTGGAATAGTAACAATGAATGACCTTAGAAATGAGACATACCCCCCACCTAATGCCCAAGAAAGGGCTATGACATGCCAAGTTGCTCCACCCAAAGAAGCTTGTGTTAAGGATGTAGGTGGCCCACGTCTCTCAGAGAGAGTCAGCAAAAATGAATGCTTTTTCCAAAGACTGCAAAATTTCATCCAGTTGGGAGTTCAATGAAAGTTGATTTCATTTTTTAACATCATGGGAAGAGCTCTGTTTTAGGGACCAGATCTCTGCACCTCTGTCTTGTCTCCACCACAAACCAGCTATGTGATCATACGCAAATTGATTAACTCTACTAGATTTTAGTTTTCACATTGAGGAAATAAGAAATAAACTCATTCTCCAATTTTTTTTGTGCAGAGTAGGTAAGAGCTGTGAAAATACTTTGTAGAAATATAAAGCCCCTTCACAAGTTTCATAGGGCATTACTATCTTATGTAACTCTTTCCTTGCCTAAAATTTGACTATAACCTATCAACCTGGTTAAGCCAAGTTGGTTCACCCACAGACTAATTTAAAAGACAAGAGGAAGGGGGACCATTTAAACTTGATAGTTATCAGCTGTACCAAAGATACCTGTGGACCTGTTTGCTCCGTTGTTGTGATGGTTAAGAGGGATTCATTTCCATTGGCCTTACTTCCTTGTAAGCTTGGTAAATCCTCGGATCAGTGAACATCAGTATGAAATAGCCTGAGAAACCTTTCCATGCAAGCCAAAAGGATTATCACCAAACTGCTATGTCACTGAACAGGACACAGACACTCTCAGTAGCTCAAAGGGAGGCTCAGTAGATTGTGCCAAAGATGCCTTTGGGTTCCTATTCAGATTTCAAGATGCCAACTTACTCTCCCTTGCATGTCTACATGAGAGAGTAGAATTTGGTCTCTATGTAGATTAGTTGGGACAGCAGTGAAAGGGGATAGTGTGAAGGACATCTTTATGCAAGGAGAACAAAAAAGAAATTCCATCTGGAGTTAAGTGTGGAGAGATGAATCAAAGACAGTATGTAGCACTATTGACTATTTTTACAGTCTTAGTGGGAGGATTCAAACTAGACACTCCAGAGCAAAGAGACAAAAAATCAAGGAAACAATTTCCTTGGTGCTTTTACATTTTTCTTGGACTATGGTTTCCCTGAAGTTATCTGAAAGATAACTTTGTGATGTGACACCATCATACTACTTGTCCTATTACAGTTCTTTTCTTAAAATATTTTGTCAACACAAATGGGTAAAACTAAGGATTACAAGTATACATTTTCCTTGGACCTGTACCTGGAAAGGGACATTCCTTCTTTCAAGTCACTCATGTGGGACCATGAAGCTGATTGTTTGATTTATCGCTCCAACCCTGGCTCTAGATTACCTTACCAAATTTACTTTCAGGACACCAAAAACAGAGGGAGTAGAGGTTGCTTAGATGAGGATCTATGGCTGGGAAGGAAATCGAAGCTTCTCAGACATAAAACATGCCATACTCTCCAAAACCAAGGTCATTGCATGGGTGGAAGTTGGTATTTTCAGGCCTATGTCTCTCTGCTAAAACATACCTATGTTCCATCACTAGCAGCCCCATTGCAATACACTACACTTGACCAACTGCCCCCATATGCAGACCTCTCCAGTAGGTCTGGTTGTCAGAAACCCACTGATTAAACATTTAAAGACTGGCTTTGGCAAAACATGCCAGAAATTCCTTCAGGGTAATTAAAACCACCTTCTGTGTCAATAAACACAGACTGTGAGATCCTTCGTGTGCAGAGGGGCTGGCTCTGACCCTCAGGCTCCAGGACATTTTTTCTTAGATGGCTTTCCATCATTGCAATGGATTTTCACTGACTCACCCAGACCCTTTCCTAGCCCCCTTATGAAATGATTGGCTGAGGTCAGAGATACCACCTACCTTTACTATTGCAGCCCAGACACAGGACCAAAGTGGCTCTGAACCTAAGGGCTGAGCTCATTGCCAAAGCCCCTTCACACAGACCTACAGGTAAGAGAACTTGAATGGAATTATTGTTACAGAATTTGACAGTTAAGAGTCTTTACATATCACTACTCTTCCAGGGTTCTCACTGATTTTCATCTGAAGAATGATTAATGTGACTTCAAAGGAAAAGGAAGAACTCAGGTGGATATTTACTACGCTGATATCCACAGACTTGTTCTTTGCATGTAGTAGACATTCCACGAATTGTTTTTCACCATAATGACAGCTTTATTGTTCCTATTACATAAACAATGTTTATACTTATTGAAAACTGTCAGACATTAGAAAATAAAAATAGTAAGAATTAAAATTTCATCAGCCTGACATAGCCATCATTAATATTCTACTAGCCATTCTTTCCTTGGAATTATTTATGGACGCACACACAAGTTTATAGGACAGGAATCATATATACCCTCCTTCTATCATGGATGTGGCTACCTTTAATTTTTTAATAGTCTTTTTTATACTTATTTCTCTCCTCCCCACATACCCAATGGTAATAAACTTTTATATATTTTTTCATACTTGTATGATCATATACCAATTTATATAGCATGAGTGAGGTTTCAGTTGCTCAACTGATACTTGCTGAAGGGTTAAAGAGTAAAATAAAAAAACAAACACAGAAACAAACAAATGAGTGACAGAATAATAGGCTATGCTCTTAATTAGCTGGTACAATTTCCAAGTGATGGCAAAAATCATATAGCACATCTTTAAACTCCAGTGGGGGTAGGAGAACCGAGCTTGGACATGTTTGGATAGTTGTAAGTTAAACTCCTGAGTAAAGAATACGTACCTGGCTGCTGCCCTAACTACAGAGACTTTACCAATCTACTCTCCAACTCAAATCAAGTTCAAAACCACTTAAAAAGTGCCCATGTGCCAAGCACCACACTGTCCTCTGTAGGATAAAACAAGGAGGTAAAGGTGTGATGACTGTCTTCCAGGGGTTTCTTTCTAGCTGGGGAAACAATGCTCAGGCCCCTCTCTTTCTGGCAGGCTATCTGAACTTGGACTTTGGTGTCCACATTCATGAAATGGGGATAATACCTATATGTCATAGTACTGTTGTTATGATTAAAACACTCGAGGAACTGAGAAAAAATTTCATGGGAAAATGCAGATTCAAGGCAGGACATGTAGGTACCAGGAAAGGGGAAATTGTACGTACAGAAGCAGGAAGCAGGGATGGCGTGGAGTACTGAGGACCCAGTGCAAGCCCACATGGTTGATTTAGACGTCAGTTAGGAGAGACTCAGAGAGTCTCTGAGGGGACAGGCAGGAAGCAGTAAGGTTTACAAGCACAGGACAAAATGGTCAGCAGCCCAGTCTTCTTGAAGGGCCAAACACAAGTAGGAAAATAATTTTTGCCTTTTCAGCATGTGCCAATGTCTAGATCAAGGCCATTCAAGTGAGTGACTCAAAGGCAACCTACTTGTCAAGTAACTGGAGAAAGAAAAAACCTGGCCCACATAACAGGCTTACATCCAAGTTTTTGAGACTTATAGGAAAAATTCTGATCGGAAAATTTCCATCTCAAATTGCGCTGAGGAATCTCAGGGACTGAGTAAGCATGTTGGCAACAGAAGCACATTATAAACAGACTGCTTTTACTTTTGCTTTTTTTTTTTCCACCACTGTGCACAGAGTTCTTCAGGTCCCCAGGGAGACCTTAGCAAGTCTTTGATCTCTGACCCTGTAAGGGGTCAGAGAACCTACAGGGAAATACACCTTATTCACAAATGGAACTGCATGAAAAACATTCTCCCTACGTCCTATCAAGTGACCAGAGGGCTCTGACTTTCATAGCCTAGAATGTTAGTTTCAGCCAGGCTAATCCTACAGAACTGGGATGGGATTAAGTACTGGTCACTCCAAGAGATGTCAGTTGGAAGCACTGAACTGTCCCCGTCTTTTCTGTTAGCTTAGGGTTCCAGAGTAGCTCTTCTCCCCTCTGTCGTATTTCTTTTTTTAAACTAGTACCAGTGAAGACTTCCTGGAAGCATGTTCCCATGGATCTGTGCTGTCCTAATCAATACTCACTCTCTCACCCCATCGCACCTGGCCTGGCTTGCCAGACATAAGAGAAAGGAGATGAGAGGTCGATTTTAATATTACGACCCCAAATTGTTATTTAAATTGATGTTTCTAGAAGATGCTTTCATACTTTTAATCCTCTGAGGAAGCAACTGGTCTCCTACTGACCACCACAAATCTTTATCCATTCAAATGACCATCCATCCACCCAGCCCATCAGCCAGCCAGTCAGCCAGCCAGCCAGCCAGGTATCCTTTACATTTTATCTGCCTAACTCTTAGGTCACAACCTATGTATCAATTTTTTTAAACCTCATAAAAATTTTAAATGAAAAAAAATGTCTCAAAGAACTTCGTATTCTTACTTCACAGGAAGAAAAATGACCCAAATACTCAAGCAAAATGGATTGAGACTTCAAATCAACTCCTACCTATAATCCCCAGTGACTGCTGAAATGCAGACAGCCCATTCATTTTGAAAAGGGACCAAAGTCACTCACTAAAAATACAATCCCACTGGATGTTTATAAGATTTATACTTCTCAATTCCATCAAATCATGCGCTCAACTTTTGGAGGAGAACTAGAGATGTCTGTAAGCCAGAGGTCAATGATAGGTAAAGTTTAGTTTCCTCAGATTTACCTGGGTTCAAATTGCATTCAACCACACATAGTATTAATAGGAAAAAAAAGGAACACATCTTTCAGAAATGTCACATATGAACCCCAGGAGAGGGCTAGCTCATTAAACAACCATACTGGTTGTCGTTGTGGGTCAATCATTATTTGAAGTCACCTACTTATCAGTCTGAGGAAAATTAACATTTCTGGGTCACCAGGTTCCATATACTTATCTACAACTGATGCCCTGGAACCATGAAAGTCATTTTATTTAATATAGGTGGGCAACTAAATCCCAGAGAATGAGCGACTCACCCATGTATTTAATGGCAGAGGCTGAGAATTGAGCTTGCCTCCCCTTTCGGACTGGGTAGAAGTATGTGGGCTTTGGGGAAGCATAAGGGCAAAGGAGCATATTAAGGTTCAGTGCTTATATCTTGATGAATTTATTTCTAATCTTCACCTGCAAAAATTCCCTCTAAAAATCTGTGACAATGTGAGATAGAGGAAAAAGATAGACCAGGCAACGGTGGGAAAGGGCCACAGCAACTGCAAAGGTCTTCCTTGGTACAGCTTTTTCTAGACAATATATTAATTATTATCTAGAAACTCGTTTGTATCTAGAAACTTAATTATTTATACCATTTAACCCAGCAATCTTGACTTTAGAAACCTGTTCTAAAAAAAATAACTAGAGAGGATTTAGAGTCATGCAATTATTTATCACACAGTTATTATAGCAAAATATTGGAAATAATTTAACTTCCAGCATTAGATGAATGGCAAAATTGTGGTTGAACTATAAGATGTTACAGAAGAATGCTCACAATTTTATTTAGAACCAAAACAAACAAAACAACAATAGATATGATACCATTTTACATATAATTCCAGTATTATCCACTCCTTTCTCTTTTCTCTTATACACACATATGTGGTGGGCTGCATGTGCACACACACGTGTGCGCGCACACACACACACACACACACCTCTATGAGGCCAGAGTCTTTGTTTTGATTTTTTATTGTTTGCCTGTTTTTTTTTTAGCATGGTGCCTCGTATATAATAAATATTTTTAAATGTATATGGAGTGAACATTTGGGGGACACTACTAAGGGAGGGGTGCTTATGTGCAGGGATGCTAATGGCCTTTTATGTGTCTAGTCTCTAGCTCATTTGATCAAACAGCATACCATTCTCCTTGCATACTTTTGCCTCCTAATGTCACAAAAGACCCCCCTCTCCATGAAGACAGCCTTTGCCACTCCTCATCACCTATCAGAATCCCACTAAGACCCAACTTTGACCATAAGCCATTCCTGTTTGGAAAAGCTTCTCTCTAGCACTTAACTGCAACCACTCACTTGGAAGGCCAACATTTTTTGAACTTCTGTTGGGTTCCGAACATTTTTTTTTAGAATGGGAGGGTCAGCAAACTACCATCCAAGGGCCAGCACTTGATTCTGTAAATAGAGTTTCGCTAGAAGAATACAGCCATGCCCACATGCAGCAATGGCAGAGCTCAGTAGCTGGGACCTAGACTGTATGGTCAGCAAAACCTAAAGTGTTAACTACCTGACTCTTCATAGGCAAGTTTACCAACTCCTGTTCTAGAATATCTATACTTGTGCAAAGCGGAGATACCAAATTATTATCCTATTAGATAGTATTCTAACCTAAAGCTTATGTCTGAGAGTTTTGTTAAAAACAACAACAACAAAACCCAAACCAGGCACTGCGCTAGGACATGGCTATTGGACAATGGTGAATAAGACCTAAAAGTCTCACCTAATTAAGCTTTAATTGTACATACTTCTGAGGTTTGCTGTGAGGATTAAATGAAACAGACACATACATGTGCACATATCTGTATCATATACACATCAACATAGTGCACAAAACATACATGCATGTATAATATGTAGTACATGATATAAAATATACAGAGTACAGAGAACAGTACCCAATTCCTGGTATGCTGCAAGCACTCAGTACATGGTGGCTCTTTCTCCTCACCAGAGATAAAATGGAAGCTCTTTTTCTTTCTTTTAAAGATTTATTTATTTATTTATTTATTTATTTATTTATTTATTTAGAGCTCAAGTGGGGGAGCGGACAGAGGGAGGGAATCTTAAGCAGACTGTGCACTGAGTGTGGAGCCCGACGTGGGGGCTCGATCTCACAACCCTGAGATCATGACCTCAGAGTGGGATGCCCAACCCACTGAGCCACCCAGGGGCTCCATGGAACCTCTTGTAACAGATTTCTAAGAAGCAGACTCATTGGATGAAAAAATGCCTTCCGTTGCCTCTGTAGAATGGGCCTACAGCATGATCTCTACTCACAGCTAATTTAGCAGGCTCATCTCTGGGACACAGGCACACTCCTGCTTCTTCTGGCTGAGACGCAGGTTTACTACGAGGCAGTTCTGTTTTGTCCCTTATCTCCTGATGCCAGTTATACTGTTAGTTAATCAAGTATCACAGAAGGTGATGAAAAGAATGGTGTGGAAAGTTAGAAAGGGATTATTTCATATGAAAACTAAGTCGGATGCTTTCAAAAGATGACAAAGAGTTGTCCGATTAAATGTGGGAGAGATAAAAGATCAGGGACAGTCGTAAAAAATCTAGAAGGATCGGTGCTAAGTTTGCTGCTCACGTGTTTATACTGTCTTTCAACCTCAAGGAAACCAAACTTGGACATGGTTTTTGTTGTTTTGGGGTGTGGCTTGTACAAGAAAAATATAAGCCCCAGTCAGCAGACTCATATGCAAAGACGAAGCCTTGATTCTTCAACAGACTCTTCATCAAAATTAGGCAATGCTATTTCAAATAGCATTTAAACTTTTTTTTTCCGCCTTAATTTTTCCAGTTGACCATCAACCACAGGTCCCAAAAGCGTGGAGTGAGAGAGGCATTCTTTTGAATGTATTTCTCACATGTGAATAATAGCATGCTAGCAGGGGCGTGGTGCTTCAGCCCCTGCCATATCTTCTAAGTAGAAGAAATCATCAGAGACAGAGTGACCTGTCCAAGGCTGCAGAGATGCTTCCAGAGCCGTGCGGGGTCCGATTCCACCACCTCAGCCACCTGACGTAACAGAGAGGCAAATGCAGCATGGACTCTCAAAGCCTGGCTTGAGGAGGGTGAAGTGTATTTTGAGCAGGACAGAGTATCACCTGCTCAAATCCAACAGGAGCTGTTACTTCATTCACCTCACTGCCCAGCAAAACCAGCACAAGAGCTGGCCACAGATCCAGCAAGTTTTGTTGGACGTGACGAATCTTCTTTCCTAGAAAAGTGCAAGAAACTGGAGCCTTCCTGATTTCGGAAAGAACAGGTTCACATGGGACTCATAAGCCCCTCCAAGGAGCGTTCAACAGCAGGGGAGACATTTTATTGTGCCTGTCAGATCGTGTCACTGAGAGCCCAGCCTCGCCGATTGGCACTTGCTCTTCGCTGTCAGCGCGGCAAGATGAGCAGCACCCTGCTCACCAGATGGTTATTTGTTCCATCAGCCACCTTTGCTGCATCCCTGATTCACTCCAGCCCAGGACAGTCTCCAGCATTCATGTTGCAAGGCAGCTCCTGCCAACAACTTTGCCAAATGGCTCCTCTCAAAGTCATGGGCCGCCCAGACAGACTGGCTCCTCCATCTGCAGCAGCTTCTGGCAAAGAGATGCTTCCCTTTCTGGCTCCACCTCTTGGCTGCACCAGAGACTTCTCGCCAGAAGGATGATCTGACCCATCAGCTCTTCCAGCCAAGCCTGGAGTTGTGGGGCCATTTAAAGCCCACACCTGTGTCCCCCATGCTCACCTATGAGCATGATGCCACAACAGACTAAAGAGGTCTAAATGACACAGAGCATCAAATGGAGACATAGTGCATCACAGAAACCTAGAGCCAGGAAAATCTAGAGAGAGCAGGCCACCCCTCCCCCGTTTTCAGCCTCATTTTAGGAGATTAGGAAACTGAAGCCCACAGAGTAAAAGTAACTAATTATGATGGTGGGACTGGGAGTAACACCCAGGTCTTTGGATGTGCATCCTACATCCTACATCACTGCACACAATGCTCCATCCCCTTCTAATGTTCCCTCTGCTCATTTTCAAAATCTTGATAAAAACTGGACCTTTTGTATTGGCATTGGTTCGAAATCGTATTTCTGTAGAAAAATGAATCACCCTTTCCCCGTGTCAACATCATGACTTCTGTTTTAAACAGGTGTGTTCATATACTACACTGACAGACCTGGAAGTCACTTCTGTTCTGCCACTTCCTAGTGGGTGACCTTGGACAAGTCATCCTCTCATTCTGCTTCAACTTTTCACTTCAAGGGGGGTAAGGACAGTATCAACCTCCGGAGTTCCGAGGACTAAATAAGAAAAATACTTTAAAACTCAAAGTTTGTTCCTGGCACACAGCAAGCCTTTCACAACTACTACCAATCAACCTTATCCTTTATTAACACTCAAATCTAAAATGGTTATAGAATGTACAGGGCTATGCACATAGAAGTAGATATGGCAGGTGTTCTCATACTCTACGCTAGGAAATGCAAGTTCACGCAGTTACAGGACTTATCCAAGGTTTATTAGAGAAGAAAGGAAGAACCAAAAAGTCCTTCTTGCCTCTTTGTGGAGAAATAGGAACCAGTATCTTGGCTTTCAAGATGGTAAAATCAGGAAGGAGAACCTTTGAACACAAACGATAAATGGATGGATGGATGGATGGACGGATGGATGGACAGATACGTAGATACAATGATAGATGATAGATAGTCACCACAGCATTGTATGTAATATAAAATAACTTCCTTCCCTCCACAAGCAACTACTAAATAAACCATGATACAATCATACCACAGGGCACTATGCAGCCACTACAAAGAACAAGGCAGCTGTAGGTGTCCTGACATGGAAAGATCTTTCCAGATCACTGAGTGGCAGAGAAAACAAAGTGCAAACAGAACAAGCAGTATACGTTCACTTATGCAAACAAACAATCCCTCCCACAATATAGATATGTACATGTATATTTAAATGTACGAAAATATATCCAAAGGTGGCCATGAGGAAGCATAGTCGACTAATGACAGTGCTAACTCCGGGCAGGGAAGTGGGATGAGTGTGGGGATAGAGGGTGATTCATGCTTTGCTTTGTCTGCTGCTGCTGCTTTTTTTTTTTTTAAGTTTGTTTTTTTTTTTAAGTAATCTCTACACCCAACTTGGGGCTCAGACTTACAACCCTGAGATCAAGAGTCCCATGCTCTACTGACTGAGCCAGCCAGGTGCCCCTGCTTTGTCGACTTCTGTAATGCTTGAATCCTTTCAAGTAAGAAGACACTTAGGTATTATTTGCTTAAGAGGAGAATGTCAATGGCAGGAATACAACTACTGTGAACCAACCGACCTCCTAACTTGGGTGTTCCCGGCCCCAACTTGACTTCTGCAAAGTTAAATGAGCAATGTTACTTTCCTCAAGGTTCTTATATAGCTCTCCTCTTTGGTACAACACCTTCTGGTGATATTTTGTACTTAAGGATCCAAGTTTTATCTTTCAGACCACCTGGGAATGCTCAGCACCTTGCTGCCGTATCCTCCATGAGAGCCGTTTGCAGCTTGTCTACCCTCTGCCCCCTTGTGTATCTGTTGAGTGTCACAGAGATGAGCCCCCTACAACAAGTGGAGGAGGTTGCCTGCCATTCTGGGACTAGTTCAGGTTCACTACCTAGTGGATTCCCAAAAGTGGAGTCGGCAATGCACTTGGAGGAGGAGGCTGCCAGTCCCCCAGCACCAAGCTCAGCACAGGTAAGGTACTCTCTGGCACATTCCTTCTAGCAGAACTTCCCTTTCTTGGGTTAAAATCCTGTCCTTCGGGGATCCCTCCAGACCCTGAGATCCCATGCATTTTTTTGCTCCTTACCCACAGAGTCCCCTTCATTTCTCTACATTTGCTGGAAGCAATCAGGTCTCTTCTAAAGCAAAGAACTGACAGTCTGACAAACGTCCTCTACACACCTATCACTTTCCGTTACCATGACCCCTTCTCCAAAATTAATACTAATTGGTTTTCTGTGGATTTCACACATGCAGCTCCTACCATCATCACTTCCCACTCTTTCCACAGTGAAGTTGGAGCTTAAGAATTCAAGGGTTCCTGGGTTATTTAAAACAAAGTTCCTAGTAGTCTTATGAAAACAATATGCTTCCAATGAGATAGTTATGTCAGATCTGGTCTGTTCTGATTTTCAGCCTGATTCTAGAATTCTGTTGGAGAGGCAAAAGAAGGCAAATTGGTGGTGAAGATGACAAGTTTGGTGAAAGCAATCTCCTTAAGGGGAAAAGGCGAACAGCATGGGCGAGGCTCTCTGGCCAAAAGGAGGCCTCACACACCTCCGCATTTACATGCAAAGGACAACTGCCATCACACAGCTGCCTCTATCCATCCCTTTTGTTACCTGAGCCAACTATAGGAGCTGCTACCAGTTCTGGAGAATGGGTGCCCAGAAGGTCCAGGGAGCCTTCCCAGCACAGCCTGGGAACTGCACTGTTAACATCCTATGCTAAGGGTGAGGGACAGGGACAAGCGTATAAAAACCCAGCTAATTCTCACAATTTGGTTAATTCCATAAATATTTCCCTTCTTTCCTTATAGAGTAGAATACATCTAGAGGAGAAGGTCAACTAAGGACTCTGGCATTGGGTGGAGAAGTTCAACTTCCTTCCTGTGGGACAATGACGAAGGCTCAGACACATGCACTGCCCTTCTAGAAAGATGGAACAAGTCAGTCCAGCAGCACTGAACGTGCACCATGGGGATATATGCAAAAGAGAGAACATAACCTGCATTTTTTTCCCCCTAAAATCCTGACCAGAGGCAGCAGGGGTGGGCGAAGAGCACGTGCCTCAAGTCTGGACAGTCATGGCTTCCAAGCTGGTTCGACCACTTACAAGTATGTGACCTTACATAAGTTTCTTTGCTTTTCCAAAGCTCAAAATTTCTTAGTCTGAAAAATGAGACTAATGCAACCATTCTCTCATGGTTGTTGAAGGAGATTAAATGAGTAAACATATGCGCAACACCTAGGAAAATGCCTGGAATAGACAGTACATGAGAAACCTCAATTCTCTTCCCTCAGCTAAGTGCTGAAATTGGACCCTTAGTTTCTTCATAAATGCAAATGCCAGAGTCTAGGAATGTCAGTCTACAGCTGTGCTCTTTTCATTGAGCATTACCAATATTTTGACAGGACTGGCCTAATATTATTCACCCCAGGTTCATTGGCACGTTTCTGACCAGCCCTCATAAAGGGCTGGAGATTGCCCCTGGGGACCTGGATGCTAATAATGAATACTTGCTAGTGATTTTCAATGCACTCTGGTTATTATGTTTGGTAGCAGCACACTTCCTATTCCCAGAAAGGTCATTTACAATAGTATAAGGCAGCTTCTTTCCACCTTCCATTTCAGATTTTTCCGAGAAAGGCAGAGAACTCAAACATTCATCCATATGCATTGGAAGTACTATTCTGATCTGGCATTTGCATACAAATATCAAAGCAACTTAAGGAACTACAAGGCAGCTCTCCATCATATGACACCACCTCCTTTTATTTTTCTAGTGCCTTCCCAGCCCCTTCATATCAAAAGCCATTTTCATGTACCTTCCTAGTTTTATTCATCTTAGCTTCCATCTTGAGCGGGTGTGAAATGGGGGTGGGCTGGAGGAAGCAGGGACTTTTACTTTCTCACTTTCATTCCCGTGCCCCTAGGAAACTGAAACATTTCAGAAATCACACAGATCTCACTCAAGTTTGGAGACCCTCTACACTCAACTCACCCAAGACTGGACTCTTCTTAATTCTACCACATTGTTGAGAAATGGCCATATAGTGTTCTTTGAATAATTTCAGTGTGTGATTAGTTAGGTTTACACCTAACTAAGGCATTCCATTGTCAGGTCCTTTTTGTTACAATTTCTTTATACCAAGCCAAAGTAGGTTTCCTTGTTGGCTCAAATTCTGCCCTGGAGTGCTCTTCTCCTAGGCATCTCATCTATTCACATGGCTTTAAATACTTTTAATATGCTGCTGACATCCCAAATTATACATCTAGTCCCGATCTTGCTTCTGAGCTTCAGACCCAACTGCTTGAGGGTCTTGCTGTGAGGCTAAATGGCTCACACACCCCTCAGACTAATCAATTTCCAAAGTCTTTTTCCAGTGTCAGTGAGAAGTTCTATTATGCATCCACTCTCACAGCAAAGTCCTGGGATTCATCCTTGACACTCACCTCCATCTACTTCTCTATTTCTGCCCAATCTATCACACCAATATCCATTCTTCTTATCCATTCTTCTTCTATGATGTATCGGAATCACCTAATTTCTCTTCATCTCTACGGCTGCCACCATCCTAGAGTACAGCTGTGGCATCCTAACTATTCCCCCTTTTGCTCTATTTATGTCCTCCCCACCCTGCATAACAGCTAGACTGAGCTTTGAAAAAACAAACCTGATCATATTTCCACCCCGATCAAAATGCTTTAATGGCTTTCGATCCATCTTTGGATAAAGTCCAAACTCCTTATGGTCAAGGCTCAACATGATCTGGTCTCTGAATACCTCTCTAGTCTCTCTTTTGTGACATTTTATTATGAAAATTTTTAAACAGACAGCAAAATTGAAAAAAAAAAGTACAGTGTCTATCCATTTATGGATCACCTCAATTTTACCATGAACATTTCATACTTGCTTTATCATGTATCTATCCATTCATCCATCCATCTATTCTAGCATGGATTTTTCCTGGTTTTGGTGCCTTCCAAAGTAAACTGCAGGTTCTGGTCTAATTTTCATCACTCTTCCTCTTGTTCCCTATATTCCAGCCACAGGCAGCTTTCTATTCTTCAAATCAAACTATTTTAAAGCTCTGGGCTTTGTACCTGTAGTCCCTTCTACCTGAAATGTCTTCACCTCTTGTTAATTCCTGACTGATCCTTTAGTTCTCAACTTAAAACTTTCTCTGAAAGGCTGCCTCTGGTCCCCCAAACTAAATTAGATCCACCTTCCTGCCTTATATATGATCTCGAGGCATATTGTGCTTTTCCTGAATGTCACTTATCATAATTGGTAATTATATATTTATTTGCAAAATTATTTAATGTCTGCCTTCTGCGCCAGCCTGATACCATGTCTGTATTGGATTGTGCTGGATCACCTCTGCAGAAAGTCAACTAATATTTGTTGAAGGAATTAAAGGCAGAATGAATCAATAATTATATAATAATAATAATATAATCATAAATCATGGAATAATAAATTTGTTCTTCCTTTAATGTGTAAACAGGATAGGTTTTTAAAGGCCTCTGCAAGAAGATGGAACTTACTCACTGCCAGAATATAACCAGCAAGTACACTAAAGCAAATAACTAAATGGCAAGATCCCAGCCAAGAAGAGACCGGTAGGTTTTAGTGACTTCTCGCCCGTCTCCACTAGCCATTGCCCTCAAGACCATCCCCAATCAACACAGGATCCAAGCAAAATGCGTGCTTGCTATGCAAATGTATCTATAATGCACTGAGGGCATTTACCGAGGTCTGACTTTGTATTAGGCACTGTCTTGAGTGCTTTTCCTGTATTCATTTTTTTTCCCTGTGGCACAGGTTCTATTGTTATTCCCATTTTACAGCTAAGGAAACTGAGAACAGCGTAGTTATTTTAAAGCATGTCCTCTGACTTCCTCTTCTAACCAGATTGCCATTCCTGTAAACTCAGCTAGGAAAAACATTTATTCTGTGGCCCCACGGAAGTGTAGGAAGATCAATGTAGAAAACTCTCAAACTGCCCTAATGGAGAGAGGGTTTTGGTCAGTTCTAACAAGTCTGAAAATAAAGAAATCCACATAGAGATCAGAGAGATTTGAGAGATGAAGCCTTGTTTAGGACCCCCAGAGTTCCATATCTGAAAAAGCCAGTAAAAACATTGTGTTGACTTTATTTCTGTAGTCATTCCAACCCCACTCTTCATCGTATTTAATCCCATATACACATGTTCAAATGATCCCTGCCAAGAATTTGACCCCAGATAGGAATACAATTTATACACGAAGATAAAACCATAGTGGTCTTCTTCCTAAGAGGAGCTAATGGTTGAAGGAAAGAAAATGAGTCAGTGCAGAATTTCTTAGTGGAAGAGCACGCGCTTCAAATGGTCTTGAGTTTGAAGGCAAGTTCTTCCCTCATCCGTGTGGCCCTCACATATTAGTAACATCTATGGGCCTCAGTTGCCCAGTTTCCTTATTTGAAAATGTTAATAGCATTCACTTAGCAGGACGTGGAGATATTGAAGTGCTATATTTAAAAAGCTCAGCAAGTACATGGAAAACAGAAGATGCTCAAAGATGGTAACTTTAAAAAGGGAAAAAAGATAAAGATCGAGGAGGGGGTAACTTTGATGCTCAGAATAAAAGAAGAGTCATAGGAAATGTCTTTAATAAATATACATCATGCATTCTTTTTCTTCCCTGTGGTGGGGGGTGGCGGGTAGGGAAAGGAGGGGAGGGAGGGAGAGGGTGGTGGTGGGGGGGGGGAAGAGGGAAGGAGAGGGGAGAGGGGAGAGGGAGCGAAAATAAGAGAGGAAAGCTTGGGTAAAAGTGTCCTTTAGCATTTGCATTGCTCTTAGCTGGCTGAACTTGCCTGCAGCTACCACTTACAATGCAAATTGAGCTTAGAGTCCTTCACACTAACTACACAGCAAAAACCTTTCAGCTTTAAATAGAATACTGCAGTGTGGAATGATCTGAGCAAAGCAAAGCAAAGAAAAATTCAGAGATAAATTGTGAAGGAGATTTTGGAGAGAAAAAAAAGAACCAAACCCTTGACATATCTGGCCAGGTAGGAAAATGCTGACATATCAAGGAAGACAAAAAGCAAAGCAAAGTCTGTAGAAGGACCTAGAAACTAAGGTCAGATTTAAGAGAAAGTGGATTTAAGTTAATAAAGGAGGAGGGTACTTTTGAGGCAAGCCCTCAACAAAGAGGATTTTAACAAATAATATTTTGATCTGGTGATATATCAAGATGTACTTGGCACTTCCAAGGTAGTCATCAGAAGAGAGAGGATGGACTCTTGCCCCTGTGGCCAGCACCACTGCATGAATGTTCCCTAAAATGAACAGATTAAGACCATAGAGAACTTCCTGCTCTACTCAACTTCTGCTATTTACACTGTCCACGTTGCATTTTTCCCCCCTTCTTCCCAGACTTTCAATAAGATCAGATAAAGAAACCTGAAGGCATAGTGAGCAATAAAGGTTTTGTTTAGTTTTCAGCGTGGTGTGTGCATGTGAGAGAGACAGAACGTTCTGAGAGGTTGACTTAGAAAGATTTGAGAGAGCTGCCTGCTATAAACTCATGCCTCAGTTTTGACTACACGAACGCAGTTATTTTAATCAGAATCAGAGTTTACAAAAATGCCATAAAATAGGACCAGAGATCAGGGTAGTACCTGGGGCCTGAAAGCACTAAAGAATTCCATTTTTAACTCATTTCTTCATTCTAGAGGTGATACTCCCATACACAAGGCCCCAATCTGCCCATCTTCCCAGCTCAGTAGGTTTCCTGTGCCTGTGCTTGGAGGCATAATGCAATCTAGAAGAAAACATGAAGGCAGCCCTCTTTGTTGTCACAAACAGAAAGAAGTATCACCCAGAAAGACCAATAGACCCAAGGCCAACTTCTCTCTTGGATAACATGCTCAGACACAGGGCTAGTCATAATCTACCTGGTAACTGATTCAGCGACAAAGCACTTGAGACTGAGAAAGAACATCTTATAACCACCCTGTCATCCTGCAAATGAAAAGACTCGGCAAGTATGGTGCCTGTACGGGGGAGGGAGAGGCTGAACATCTCTTAAAAGCCATCTCTAAGCTCCTGAACGCCAGAGCTCACACAAGTCTGCTTCATCTGTCTAGCACCCACATATTAGGCTGGATGCTCTCCAGTAATGATGATGAATGAAGAATATATTTTCAATAGCACTGGACATTCTTTATTACCTAAAACTTACTGGGATGTTTATAGAAGATGCCACCTTTGCCCCCAAACTGTATCTTTTTATTTCTTCCAGAGTTTGAACTCTTTTACTACCCCAACCCCATCACATTTTTCTATGATTCTTGATTTGATTAAATATTATAGAAATTTTAGTATCCAAGAATAACAAGAATTGTCTTAAATTAACATAAGGTGCAATGTTTTCCTAAAGCACTTTCACACACATTTTCTCACGTGGATATTACAACGTGATAATGCAACACTTTATATGAGTGGTTAAGGATAAGGGCCTACAGGTAGAAAATAAAAGCAAAAATGCAAAAGTTTTGGCATTTGAAAAAAAAAAATGCCTTTACTCTCTATTCACACAAAAGGCAGAATGAGATTCCACCTGCTGACTTTCCCTGCCTGCCTGCTAACGTCAGAACAAGCTGAGAGAGAGAGAGAGCGCCACGACAATTTCACCTCTTGGCAAAGCTCAGCTTACTGAACCCTCTTGCTTTCTGCTGGCTGTTGATTCAGCAGAAACTACTGCTGCAGAATTCATAATGGTGATTTTAAAGGCCCCACTGATCGCATTGCTCGCCCCACGTGTCAGACTCGTTCGCTCACTGCTGGAACGCCGTCTCCCCAGCTACCTTTTTATTTCTTGCTAATGCACTTCCAAGGGGAGAGGGGCTCGCCCTTTTGCAAAGGGCCTTTTGGGGTTCTGATTGTCTGAGCAGGTAACCTGGCCGGAGAGATAGTCGGGCAGGAAATGAAACCATGTCCTCCCTGCAGCCACTGAGAGACACAACATCATTCCGCTGGGGGGGGGGGGGTGGGCAGAGGGGGGAAGGACCTCCGATCCGACTGGGCCCCTTTCTTATCTCCCCCTCCAAGACCCCGGCAAACATCTTGGGGGATGGGTCATCTGCCTTCACGGGGTCATTTTTCCAGTCGGGAGCCCCACCCTGCAAAGCCTGATCCCCGAGGGCCATTTTAACTCCCGTGGGCGCCGGGTCCACCTGCTGCTGAACGCCGGGCTCGCCTCGCGGAGCCCGGATGGATGTGGGGCGCACCGGCCGCTGCCCCAGCGGGCCGAGCCCCCGCCCCAGCCCCGGGCCGAGAGGAGTCTCCGCCACTCGGCGCCCGGCGGCCGGCCGAGCCCAGCGATCCGCAACTTGCGCCCGGCCCCAGCGGCGGAATGCGGCGGGGCTGGCGTTACCTTCGGTCGCATAGCTGTGGTCGCGCAGGAAACTGTTGTTGATTTTGCGGGTATCAATGTCCTCCTCCATTGACAGCAGGCTTACTTGCGTGGGAACCAGAAGCCGGCAGACAAGTATCCATGATCCCTCCCCGCAGCCAGTCTCACAGGAGAGGGGGGCAGGGGAGCCGGTGGGACTGCACCATGGTCCGAGCCTGAGGAGGAGACGGGGAGGCGGAGAGAAAAAAAATAAAAACCCGGCAATGGAGCTGTCACCTCCTCCACTCGGGATCTCCGAGGCTGCGGCGGCTCCTCCCGCGGTGCGCTCACTCCAGCTCCAATTCCCAGCGAGGATGCTGCGCCCGGCTCCGCGGCCGCCGGGTGCCAAGATGCGCCGTGCCCCGAGGGGTCCGGGCCCGCCCGCCGCCCGGGAGGCGCTCACAAGCGGGGCTGGGGAGATGCCCAACAGGTTCCCCACGTTGGCCGCCGCTCCAAAATGCAAAAAAGGTCCCTCCTCCCCCTGGGAGAGCGGGCGGCCGCGACAAAATGGTGCCTTTCTGGACCCGGGCTGCAGTGGCGAGATGGCAGGGGCCGGATTCGGGCTGGGCCGGCCCGGAGCAGGGTGCTGGTCCCACGGGAGGGCGGCTCCGGCTGGCGGGGGCGAGGAAGGCGGCGGGGAGCTGGGCAGGGCGCTGCGGCCGGCGCCAGCGCACTCACCCTCACACCCACACGCGCGCACTCGCAGCTGCGCTGCTGCAGGAGGAGGCTGGAGGCGGCTGGTGCATTAAAGGCGAGGCTCCTCCCAGCCGCGTCAGCAGCCCCAGGACTCGTCCCCAGCAGCGCCGGTGGCCGAGGCAGAGGCTGCGGCTGCTCTCTGCTGCAGTGGGGCGCACGCAGCCGCGAACCGGCACCGGGGCAGCAAGCAGCGAGCCGGCAGGTTCACGCGAAAACCAGAGACGCGCTCTGGCAGCCGCCCTCCAAACGTGCCACGCGGCGAAGGGCGGCGTTTACTCGAGCCCCCAGAGTCCCTAGCTCGCTGCCTTGCTCCGGACACCTGCGCTTCAGGACCGCGAAGAGAAGTAGGTCCCCTGGGGGAGGCAGGGAGACGACAGTCAGGTCCCTTTCGCTCACCCTTGTGTGAGGTATGCGGTCCCTTGATAAAGTTCAACGGCGAGGCCTGGGGTTCGAAGCCTCAGAGAGAGGAGAGAATGGGAAGAAGGGCTGCCGTAGCTTAACTGAAGCCTCCTGTGCTAGGAATAGAACGGGGAGCAGGGGCAGAACTTTTCTGTGACCACCTACGACTTCTCCATTCCAGACGCAGTCAACATCCCCTTCCTACTGTAGGCGTCTATGTCTACGCAGGCAGAGGGATGCAAAAGGGCTGAGTTATGAAGCCAGTCCACATAGTCAGTCTGAGAAAGTCCACCTTCCCTAGCCCTGTGCACTTTGTTTTGGACCAAGTGCTGCAGGCCCTCCTGTAGGTCTTGCTTGTGAAGACACAAAACCGCAGGAACCGCTTACGTTTGCTCCCAGCATGGAAGGGACATGGGAGTCTCTGCTACCCTGAGGAGATTTCAAAGATCCAATTAGTACAAAAAAAAGAGACCTGCCTCCCTACTTCACCTAGGAGGAAAATGCAGAATTCCCCCCCCCAACCATGTTTCCCCATATTGCAAATCCGGTATTTGAAAGAAAACTTGATCGCTGTTATGAAACCAATAAAACCATTTATGAAGCTACCCAACTCCCTAAAAAGCCAAATTGGAAAAGACATTTCCCCATTTTCCTCTTGTAGAAGGTATTCATTTCAGTGGGTGTCACTGCAGGGAGAGACATCAGCAGACGTCTTGCTCAGTTAAGCTCCACAAGTTGAGCTAGATGAGCCCAGAGGGACCTGGGAGTTAATTATATACATACAATGCTTCGGCTAACACGATTTAGAAAGTATTTGAAGTTCAAAAAAAATGGGAAAACAAGTTTTTAGCAGGTTGGGAATTGCAATCAGATTTCCACAAAGAGTGGATGCTTCCGGCAGATGGAAAATGGAATTATCCCCCATCTCCAAAAAGCGAGAGGGAGAAGAGAGTAGAAATAGTCTTCGATATAATTTTTAAGGGAAGTTCAGCTTATAACAGATTCCATTTGATTGTCATTTGGTGGTTAGGTCTTAACATAACTTGTTTGACTATTTGTTCAAATGTCACCAATGAAATTCCAGTGACAAATGTAATCCACTCGGCATCAGTTCACAGCTGGTTCTTCCACATGATGAGCTGTATCCATCACCAAGTCTCCAGTGGTCAGCTTATCTGTAGTTACACAGTTCAGCTTCCCTTGCTGTTAAGCATAATGGGGAAGGGGCGGGCAGAGGGGAAAAAAGCTAAGTTCCTCTCCAAGTGGTAAGAAGACATTTTGCTTTCCGTTGAAATGACCTTAACTTGTGACAGGAGACCTTGGAATAGTATTTGGAAATCCTCCCTTTATCTTCCTGGAATGTGGGCTAGATTGGCACAGAGCTGTATGATGAAGTGGGTAGGCCCAGGCTCATGGGCCAGGCTGTGCTTGAGGAATTTTCCACTGTAACCAATAGGAGAAAGGTCCCCTCCATAGATTAAGTTTCTGGGCTTTACTAAATTTTCCCTTTCACGTTTCCTGCAGCATCCCTCCTGCATTTATTCAATGGTACAGGCAACACAGATACATCATGGGTAAGGAGATTGCAAAGTTTCAACTTTGTGGACCACTCTTTTCTACTGTGAGCAATGGGGGAACTAGGCCCTGCACCAAAACCAAGGAAAATAAGGCTGTTTTCTTTGTGCTTGAACACAATGATGTGTAGGAAAGGAGGTCAAGGGGTTGAAAGAACCCTGTGCAATTCTGTAGTGGTAAGAGGACCATATAGACCATTTCTCAGAAGACCTGCCGACCTTCTTTCTATGCCTCAACACGTCAAGTTCTTTCCAAAAGCATTTGAAATGTATACATGTCAACCTATGCTCTTTCCTCATGTTCTTGGCATTCTTCAGCATCTCAGCTCAACTGTCCCTACTTCCCTGAGTCATTACCTGACCATACCACAGTCTCTTCCTCTAGAATTTTCTGCATCTACATTTTTTTTTTTTTTTTTTTGGTCTTCTTCATGGCTCACTGCATTTTGTAATAGTTGTTTCCATATCATTATCAACCATCCCTACTCTATCTCTGATATTAAATGTCTGGCACTTAGTGGGTGCTCAATTATCTTTGCTGGATAGAGGTAAATATTTCTTCAATGAATGAATAAATTACTGAATTTCTTCAGTACAACAAATATTTGTAATATTTAGGTTTAGTAGCTCAATCCTTATTAAAATTCTTGCAAAAAAAACAAAAACCACACCCAACAATAAAAACTGTTGTGAGCCAGTAATTTTCTAGTTCCTAAGCTTTATTGCAATTGAAATAATTGTGCTACCCATTCCTGTATGCATATGTACCAAGAATATTTACTGAGCGCTTAAGATGTGCCAAGAATTGTTCTGAGTGCTGGGGATACAGTTAAAACAGAATCCCTTTAGTCGCAGAACTGAAATTCTATCACCTGATTTTGATAAAATGAGCTTTCTTAGAAATACAACAAAGGCATTATAAATCAACAGACTATAGCGTAATGCTAAATGCTAAGGTTCTGATATCAAGCACAGCTGATTTTCTGACACTTATTACTGTGTCCTTGAGTAAGTTACAAGGTTCCCCTAAGACATTTTTTAAACCTCTAAATTAGGGGGAAGAATACTATCTACTTCATGGAGTTATTGTGTGGATTTAAGGAGATAATGTATGGAATAATCCCAGAGAGAAGATACTGCTATTACTTGTTGAATATTTATTATCATCACCACTCTCAATAATGAACAAATATTAAAGCACCTACTAAGTCAGCCCCCGGGACAGGACTGGAGATTCAGCAACATCCGTGCATAAAAAGAATAGTTTCCGCTGTCATGGGACTTAGTGTCTAATTTACAGTTTATGTAAAAGGAGTCATAAGCTATAAAAGGGGCAGCAGAAGACACTTTGAAAGGCTGACCAAATCCAGGCTTGTACTTTACACAAAAAAGGCCAATTACAAATACACAGGCTTCTTAAGTTACACAATTCAGAATGATGGCACATAGTCATGTTCTTTTTTTATCACCCTTGTCATGGCCCCCTCACCCCAGTTAGGTTAGTGCTGCTTACACTGGAACCTTTCAGGTCATCCTTCCAATTAACACATTAAATACCTACAATTTTATTAAAACCTTTGACCTAAGCCAGTCTGGAGATTCTTAATATAGGCTTAGGTGTCAGACGGTCCTGGTTTGTCCCAGCTCAGGCACTTACGAATTTCATGACCTTTGGCAAGCAATTTAACATCTCTGGGCCTCTGTATTTGCAAAATAGAAGAAAATAATAGAAACTACTTGAGAGTGTTGCTGAGTGGCTTCAGAGCAGCCTAACTGTTTTGCGCTAAAATGTCAGTTCTCCCTCCTACCCGTGGCTCATGTACATCTCCACCAGTAGAGAAAGGGAGAGATGCACTACAAAGTGGATCATTTATGTGAACAAAAGTGACTTAGAAACCGGAGTTTTACTACCTATTGATCTGTCCTAATGGCAAACTAGAAACTGGATACATGAAATTTTACCATCCTGCACAAAGCCCTTTAGAAGCCATCAAGTCCTGTGGAATTATGATGACCCTCTCTACGCGCAGACCTGATCACATTTCTCTATTGTGGAATCCTCTGAAATCTCTCTCTAGGATCACTAAGCACTGAAGGCACAACTGTCTCTCTGAGGTGGTTTATGTGTTGACTGCTCAGTGAGTAAGCTCTTGAGTTTCCAGCAAGGTTCGCCATTCCTTTTTGTGCATACTCCTAGAACATGTAATACACGACACGAGTGAACTTTTAAAATGGAATTTAACCTGGGAAAAGAAAACAAAACATCTTGCTCTTAAAATGTTGTATTAAATCCAGATTCTGCATTCTTAATGGATTTCACAGAGTAAAATTTTCCTTCAGTTATCCAAGTACAGTAATTTATGCAAAGAAACAGCGGCACGCTGGGGCTGCTACTTACTGGAGAGCCGAATGTGCGGATTATACACATCTATTTCCAGCTCTGCTGTGAGGGACATCATGTTGGTAGCTTAAAATCTGAAATCTGCTATGGTGGGTTATTTATATCATGGAAAATTTTTAAAAACCCTATATAAATCAGGGCTTTTGGGATTTCTGTTTGCTTTGAGAGCCGATTGTTAAACATTTAGCAGCATACCAGTAGAAATGCAATACTTTCCGCTGTATCTTCCTGCTCATCCCTGTAATCTACGCAAAGTTCCTTCCAATTCTCAACGCTAAATCTCCCAAACTGTGTCAAATTCCAGAGCATCCCACCATCTGACCAAACTTGAGCCATAATGCTAAATGACTCTTAAAATCCTACCTTTACCATAAAGCTTTCCCATATCCATCAGAGGAAACCCGATGCCTTTGTTTGATCCCTTCCAGGCTGGATATGCTATTGCCATGGTAGACCTGGAAGAGACTTGCCCCATAAGGGACCTGACAACATAAGGAATGTCAGGTGCATGCCCATTCTCCATGAATCATCCCTTTCTACTGTTCAAGCTCCACTGTCTCCTTACTTTTGCTCTGGATTTGCCTAAATGCAAAACAAAGACATCCACTCTGCCTGATTTCATTGATAGCTCTTCAACATGTCTTGTTAGGATATTGATACAATGGGGGAAGAGGAACAAAAATCCAAGAGTCCAGATCTGAGAGCCTAAGAGAAAATATCCTCTTGTACCTTTTCTCATTTAGTGGTTTTAGAGTTAAATTTAGGCTGTCTTATTCAAGATATTTTTAATTTGCAGTATATTTATTTGGTATAAGGTGAGGATTTACAAAATCCCTTCCACAATACTCAAGGGGTACTATCCAGTTCCTGATGACATTTCTCAAAATAAAATTTCATATAATTTAAACGAGAATATATATTGGGAAATATCTTTCAAATTTCTTTAAGAGGCACCAAGCAATAACACTTTACAGAATATATCCTAAGAAAATCATCATAGATGTGGGCAAAAATTTAGCCATAAGGTTATTTCTCAGAGCATTGTTTAGAATCATGAAAAACTGGAAACAACCCAAATGTCCAACAGAATTGGCTAGGCAAATTATGGTAAATACAAACAATGGGCAAGTATTGAGCCATTGATAAAATATTAGTAGCCAACGCTTGTTGAGCATATATTATGTACCAGGTTCTGTGCAAAGGGTTTTGCGAGCATTATCTCATTTAATTCTAACAGCAGCCCTTAAAAGGAAAGTGCTATTATTATCTCCATTTTACCGAGGGTAATAGAGGTAAATAATATACCCAAGGTCAAACAAAAAGGAGCCTGGCACTGCGTACACACGTGTGTGTGTGTGCGCGCGCGTGTGCGCATGTTGGGGTGGGTTGAGGCCACTCTATTGAAAGCATGCACTACTAGATTCCGATTTGTCTCTCTTAGAAATGAATAATAGCCTCTCAGTGGAAAACCACTTACCACTGTGTTGGTGAGATTGTGGCAAAATTGGAAACTTCTGCTTGTGGGCTTGTATAATGGTGCAGCCACAAATAGTTTGACAGTTCCTCAAAATGTTAAACAGCGCATATGACCCAGCAGTTTCCCTTCTAGGTATACACCCAATAGAATTGAAAACCTATCTTCACGCCAAGACCTGTACATGAATATTCATGATGGTGGCATTATTCAGAATAGCCCCGAAGTGGAAGCAACCCAAATGTTCATCAGGTAATAAATGGATAAAATGTGATATATCCATACAATGGATTATCATTCAGCTATAAAAAGGAAAGACATACTGACACATGCTACAACATGAATCAACCTTGAAAACATGCTAAGTGAAAGAAGCCAGTCACAAAAGGCCACATACTGTATCACTACATATTAGTGTGATTCCATTTGTGTAAAATGTTCAGAATGGGCAAATCCATAGAGACAGAAAGTAGATTAGTTTGCCAGGGGCTGGGTGGGGGAATGGGAGTGAATGCTTATGGATTTGACGGTTTCTTTCTAGGGTGATGAAAAAGTTCTAAATTAGGTAAGGGTAACAGTTCCACAACTCTGAATATACTAACATCACTGAACTGTATACTTTTAAAAAGTGATTGTTTATGGTATAGGATCTCAATAAAGCTGTTATTAAGGATTAAAAAATCTCTACTATCAAAAGCCATTTCTTACTTCTTGGAGTAGGACATGTCCTTCAGGCTAATATGAGTACAGAAAAAATGTAAGGGTATGTAATGACAAGGATAGATATTTATATTATTTTAAAAAGTCAAAAAACAATATAGACTGGTTTCCCCTTTCTCAGTTAAAAAAAAGTGTGTGTGGGCGCCTGGGTGGCTCAGTTGGTTAAGCGACTGCCTTCGGCTCAGGTCATGATCCTGGAGTCCCAGGATCAAGTCCCGCATCGGGCTCCCTGCTCAGCAGGGAGTCTGCTTTTCCCTCTGACCCTCCTCCCTCTCATGCTCTCTGTCTCTCATTCTCTCTCTCTCAAATAAATAAATAAAATCTTAAAAAAAAAAAAAAGTGTGTGTGTGTGTCAAATCAATATATAAAAATACTGTGCAGTGGTTATGTGTGGTTATCATTGTTCATATTTAGAACATGTATTATTTTTGTAATAAGAATATTTTTAAAGTATTTTTAAAGGGGGGGAGGGGCAGAGGGAGAGGGAGAGAGAGAGAATCTCCAGCAGGCTCCATGTCCAGTGCAGAGCCTGATGCGGGGCTCGACCTCACAACCCCAAGATCATGACCTGAGTTGAAATCAAGAGTTGGACGCTTCACCGACTGAGTCATCCAGGTGCCCCTAAAGTTTTTTTTTTTTTTAATGTTATGAAACACTTTTTTGGATGAAACCTTGTATTGGAAAGGTTAAAAGTCATTTTCTGCACATGAAGAAAGTGGGTCACGATATAAATGTACATGCTACCAAAGACACAGAACAACTCTGTCGAATAGAAACGTAATGCAGGCCACATTTGTAAAATTTTTAAGCTGCTACATTAGCAAGTGAAAAGAAGCAGATGAAATAATTTTAATAATATTTTTAAAATGTTTTAGAAAGTTTTGGGAAAAAAATATTTTCTTTAATCTATCAAAAATATTATGATTTCAACATATAATCAATATAAAATTATTACTGGTCTATTTATACTCTTTTTTTTTTTTATCCCACGTCTCTGAAATCTGCTGCGTATTTTACACGTACGGTACCTCTCAGAACTAGCCACATTTCTAGGGCTCAATAACCCCATGTGTCTAGTGGCTGCAGCACAGGTATAGAGGAATTTTCCCAAAAAGTTTATTCCATTTGGGGCGCCTGGGTGTCTCAGTCAGTTAAGCGTCTGCCTTCAGCTCAGGCCATGGTCCCAGGGTCCTGTGATCTGGCCCCACGTTGGGCTCTCTGCTCAACGGGGAACCTACTTCACCCTCTCCCTCTACTCCTCCCTGGCGCAGGCTCGCTCACTCTCTTTCTCAAATAAATAAAGAAAATCTTTTTTAAAAAGCTTATTCCATTCACAAAATGGGTTTTATTATATTTTTTCAAAGAGAAATTTTTATCTACTAAGGACTTGAACAAGATTGTCATGCTAAAACCAAACTAAGCAACATTAATACAGCGGACCTCACAACTATGTTAAAGTAATACAAAGTGAATATGAAAAAAATATAGACACATGCACATATATATACATATATATTAAATGTAATAGTACAATTGAACTCAATCTGCATTTTCCCCTAAAACCAGTAAGCTGGATTAATAGAGGAAAAAAAGAACCCGATTCTGAAAGTGCTAAAATGACACCACATAACAATGTATAATAGCAAGAAAGGTGTAATTCAGTACAGTTATCACTCTTATAGGCCAACTGTTTAGTTCAAGCCTATGGCTTCAATGGCTTCAATTCCAGCTAGGAGAAGAAGCCACATTGCCAGATGTCACTGCCAAAAAAAGGATTTCCACAGCTGGGTATCTGCACTCTCCTCAGGCCACTAAAGGTGGAGAAATTTAAAGATACAGTGATAGGAATCTGGCTGAGAATGATTCGGTCTTTTAGACTGAATTAGAGACTAGAATTTTGTGGCCACATGATCAACAGATTAATTTCTGAAAATTGCTAAATTAGATATACCATTGCCCCTCACACACACGTGTGCACAGTTTTGTGTGTGCAGCCCAGCACTTCCTCCTTCCTAACGCACTGTCCTCACTGAATCCCCGGGCACCACTCTCTCCCGATCCTTCTCCGGGGCATGTGCTGGCTCCTCCTCACTGCTTGATGTCTAAATGTACACACACCCCAGAGGTCTAAGGTCTTGAATTTCTCTCTCCACAGTCCCATCCCAGGGGACCTCATCCGGTCTCACGGCTTGCCTCTCACACGATGACTAAGCCCCACACTTGGATTTTGAGCGCCAATCTCTCCTCTGACCTCCACACTAGTATCACTCACAGCAGACGCGGCATTACACCAGGTATCTACAAGGAACCTCAATCCCTAGTCCCCCCCCCCATACCTGCTCCCCCTTCCTGTTGCTTGGTTCTCTCATTTCCCACATCCTTCCAGTCCATCAGCAACGCCTGCCAGCTCTAATCCCAAAATACATCCAGAACCCACCACTTCTCACCACCTCCGCGGCTGCTACCAAGTGCCAACTACCATCTCCCATCACCATGATTGTTTCGAGACTCTAAGCAGCCTGTGATCCCTCCTTCGCCCCCTACAGAATGGTTTCTATGCAGCAGGCAGAATGGTCCTTTTAAATGCAAATCACTTCATGTCACTTTTCAGCTCAAAGCCCTTTATTGGCTTCCTACACATTCAGAGTAAAACTTTCTTAAAATGCCGGGAAGATTTGGCTCCAGCTATAGATCTATCCTTTTTTCTTTTTTTTCCTGCTCCTTACCTGAAGCACCAACAACTCTTGTTTCAACTGCCTTCCCTACGTCTCCCACGTAGACACAGTGGCGTCCTTACTGTTTGCCAAACACACCAGGAAGAGCACTCCCATCCCAGGACCTCCGCGTTTGCTGTTCCCTCGGTCCTGAGTGCCTTCCCTCAGACAACAGCAGAGCTCCGTGCTTGACTTCATTCTGGTGTCAACTGCAGGACCATTTTTGTGAGATACCTTCTCTCACCATAGAAAATAAAATAAAACAGCACCTCCCTCCCAGCACTCTCTCTCCCTGCACTGTTGCCTGACAGTACCTATTTATTTGGCTTTGGTTCTTATGTCAGTAGAACCTAATTTCCAGGGAGACAGGAATGTTTTTGTCCCTTGCTCTCTATCTGGCACCTATAACAGTGCCTGGCACAGATTGGTTACTCTAAAGACTTTTTGAAAGAATGAAAGAGTCAATGTGTGTTCGCTTAATAATGAAGATCTATCAGGAGGGAATCTTTTTTTTTTTTTTAAAGATTTTATTTATTTATTTGACAGAGAGAGACATAGCGAGAGCAGGAACACAAGCAGGGGAAGTGGGAGAGGGAGAAGCATGCTCCCCCCTGAGCAGGGAGCCCGATGTGGGACTCGATCCCAGGACCCTGGGATCATGACCTGAGCCGAAGGCAGACGCTTAACGACTGAGCCACCCAGGCGCCCTATCAGGAGGGAATCTTAATGAACACTAAATCTAGGATGCTTATACGGTAAAAAATTTGGCCTTGCCCAAAGAGAGGCCTGGCTTTTGCCCTAGGCTTCCGGGAAGTAACATGTGTCAGACCTGATAGCACGTCTTTGTTTAGGTGGGGGTGGCCACATTCAACAGTTTAACTGCGGGGACTGGCCACACCAGAAAGACCATGGGATTTAGGGTGGAAGATTTGGGTCATGAGCTATCGGTTGACCTGGTGATGGAGTTCAACCGTATGGGCAAGTAATTAATCAACCAATCATGCTTATGTAATTGAACTCCAATAAAAACTCTGAACACTAGGCTTAGTTAAGCTTCCCTGGTTAGCAGTACTCTATACGTGTTATCATACATCAGTGGAGGGAGGTTAATGTGTCTTGAAGACAAATTCTGAGTTTGGAACCCTACCTGACTCTGCCCTATGTCTCATCCTTTGGCTACTTTTTTTTTTTTTTAAGATTTATTTATTTATATGAGAGAGAGAGAGAGAGAGAGAAAGCAGGGGTAGGGAGGGGCGAAGGGAGAGAGAATCTCAAGCACACTCCCCCCCGCCCCCCTCCCTGATGCCAGGGCTCAATCTCATGACCCTGAGATTATGATCTGAGCCAAAATCAAGAGTCAGACACTTAACTGACTAAACTACCCAGTTGCCCCTCCTTTGGCTACTTTTAACCTGTATCCTTTCCCTGTAATAAACTGCAACCAAAATATAATAGCTTTCTGTGATTCTGTGAATCCTAGCAAATTATTGAAATGGAGGGTAGTTTTGGAAACCCCCCAAATTTGCAGTTGATGTCAGAAGTGAGGACAGTCTTGGGAACTCTGCTCTTAAACTTTTTAGTTTGGCTAACTCTAGGTAAGTCTAATTACATACCAAACAAGTCTCTTACTAAAGACTGCTTCCAGATCATTAGGTCTAGCCTACCATTTCGCTGAAGAGAAAACTGGATCCTAGTGCAAAGAACTGACTTGCCCAGATCCCCCAGCAACAGACTGTGAGCATGGACACTGGTGTCCTGGCTTCCATGCTCACCCCTCTACAGTGACTCTCCTCTGCTTTTCTCCTCAACATACAGCTTTTTCTTAAGAGAGTAAACAGAAAGTTGTTGGGAATTAAGCTGGCCTCACTCCCCAGAACTCTGAGGTCACTATCAAGGGCAGAAATTACTACTGTCTTTCAAAAGTCATGGGGGCCAGCCCTGAACAAAACTGAAGTAACAGAGGGCACCTGGGTGGCTCAGTCAGTTAAGTGTCTGCCTTCGGCTCAGGTCAAGATCCCAGGGGCCTGGGATCGAGCCCCGCATCGGGCTCCCTGCTCAGTGGGGAGTCTGCTTCTCCCTCTCCTTCTCCCTCTCCCTCTGCCTGCCACCCCCACCCCCGCTTGTGTTCTCTCTGTCAAATAAATAAATAAAATCTTAAAACAAACAAAAAACTGAAGTAACTGAGCTCCACGTTCTTCTTCATCCTCATCATCTCCCTTTTTCTGCCCTGAGATGAGCCAGGTGGAGCTGCCCGAGGGGCTGCATCAATCCTCCTGATCCTCAGCTGCCCAAGTCTGGGAAGGAAGCCTTTATGCTCAGTAGAATCAGCACAAATTACCCTCTGTCTACACTACCACATTCTGCCACTTTCCCCTTCTTTGGAAGAAAACTTCTAAGTATAGGCATTTGGGGAAGCTACAGGACATATCACATGATAAACTTAGCTCATCATGTGGGAAAACATTCTGATAAGTTCAAAGTGTTATGCAGATGAGGTTGATACCCGAGTCATTACTATACTAGTAAGATAAGACAAAGAAGCTGAATTTCAAAGCCAGATGGACCTTGAACTTATAAACCAATCTGTATATATTTTAAAGCTCAATAAATATTTATGGAATAAATACAGAGTGAAAATAATTATATTAAACATGTCTCAAATAGAGACCTCTGTAATTTCCATTTGGCATCTGACAGGGCTATAAAGGGTGAACAAAGTATGATAAAAAAAGTTTATGAATTTACATCTGAAAAGGAGCCATAGGCCCTGAGCAGTGACTTTAACATTTTAGGGTCACAGATCCTTTTGAGAATTGGATGAAGGTTTGGACTCTCTCCCCAGAAAAAAAGCATAGTTTAGAGCACTTTCTGCTTCCAAATGCTGACTCACTGTGTCTATTTCATGCACAGGAAAAGGAAGGGGGAAAAAAACCTGGGACCAAAGAAAGGTCCAAAATTAAATACAAGTTTAGAATTACAGTGCCATCACCTCCCATGCATATTTTTATATGGAGAATAATAATAGCTCTCACATATATAGCACTTAATAGTAATGCTGTAAGGCCAGATGCGAGACTCCTTTCTAAGATGGGTCAGCAAAGTGTAAGAGGCAAATGGTCAAATGCTCGACTTTTGAGAAACAGACTGCTTAAATTCAAATCCTGGCTCTGATATTTCCTAGTAGTATAATCTTGGGCAACTTACTTAATCACTCTATCCTTCAAATTTCATTTGCAAAATAGTAATCATAATAGTATCTACTTCATAAGGTTGTTATAAATGTTAAATGGGTTAATATATAGAAAATATTTAGAACAGTCCACAGCACATCACACACACCCAATCAGTGTAACTTGGTATGAGGCACCGCATACTGTCATGATTACATGCTCCGTTGCTGTCCACGTGGATGCCAGGTTTATTCACTTTTCCAATTCTCGTTCTTGAACTGTTCTGGCAGCTCTGCTTCTTCTCCTCCAGCCCCACGCCTTTCTTAGGCGAACTCAAAGCCAAGGTTTCATTACAAGGGAGTATCAAACCATTTATGTCAGTGGCTCATCATGGAAGTATATGTTCATTCAACAGCAAACATTTTCTACCTGCCTACTATGTGCTTAGCACCAGCCTTCTTAGGTGTTGGGAAGGAACTCACAACTTGATTGTAGAGATAAATGTTGAAATTCATGGGCAAGTAAGAGACTCATCAAGTGTTGGCTAACAACAATGTAAGAATTTAGAGACACCCAGCTGAGTGAGAACTGCCCCCAAATGTAAAATGGACAATTAAAACACCTGTGCTGAGGTCTAAAGGAGGACTAGCTACATAATTTGTGGGGCCCAATCCAAAATAAAAACATGGGGTACTTTGTTGAAAAAGTATTAGGGGTTTTAAGACTGACAGCAGAGCACTAATCCAAGCGTGGGGCTCTGTGCACCTGTGCCTGTCACATGGCCTTGGAGCTGGCCCTGCCCTGAAAGATGGGGCGGGGGGGGGGCAGGGGGACTCACAGAGAGATTCCAGCCTGCAGCAAATTGGCACTTCCTGTATGTCATGTGCATTTCTGCCTCTGTGTTTTTTCTTACATTCCTCCTCTTAACTAAAAAGATTTGCTTATTTTTCAACCTATGCAAACGCTACATATCCTTCAAACCGTAGCTCTCAAGTCTTAGCTCAGAGGGAACATGATAGAATGCAGAGCCCTGGGGTTGCAGTGAGAAGAGCTGAGGCCATGTCTGCCTTTCACCAGCTCTGGAACTGTGGCAAAGCCTCTCCTCTGATACTTGCCTGGGGAAACTGATTTTAAAATTCTCTCACAGGATGATGGGAGGATCAAAAGACATCACCAATACAGAAGATTTTTGGAATAAGAATTTCTCATGTTTATCAAGAGCTTCATAACTTTTTTGATAAAGTCTAATTTAGCTTGTACAAACAAGAAGTCGTGCTTGCTGTAAGTGAACACACACACACACACGTGTGTGTGTGCAAGCACATGTGTGTCCCTTCCACTGCTGCCTCCTATTGAATGTGTGATCTTATTCTCTATTTAAGATCATAAGGTCATCAAGCATTTAGACTTTACCCCTTCCAATCCATCCTCCTCACTAAGTGAGCATGATCTTTATAACTCATCAATCTGATCCTCTCATTGTTCTAAACCCTTGTATGGTTCCCTATTCCAAAACCCAATGGCACCAAACTATCGGTGTCTTTTGAGGTGTTAATCAGTGTTCTGGGAAAAGAGGTGTGGAATTTGAGGAAAAATAAAATCATGATGTATGCCTCTTTTGTACATTTACCATGCACGTTGAAAAGCTCTGAGAAGTCCTGTAATTAGGAAGTTAATTTAACTTTGTTTAAACTAGAATTTTCCATATTGATAATATTAACATCCTACAAGAAAGTATTCTGTAGTAAAACTTTGGCTAATGCTGGTCTGTAGGATGATGAACAAACTCTTCAGTTTGATTTATGGAGCTTCCATAATCCCTAAATTCCTAGTTCATTTATTGCCATCCCCTTTCCAAGTCCTATGCTCCAGGAGCAGTGGGCCATTTCCAGTTTCTTTGAGCTCTGTGTCTGCTGTGCTCTCTGCCAAGAACGCATCCGCCACTCATTCCTCCATTTACGCCCTGGTGATCTGTTACTCAGTAGGGCCCAGCTCAATTGCCCTATAATGTCTTCTCTGACATTCTTGGTAACTACATTGTCTCCTAATTTCAGTGGTTAACTGCTTCTATGGAATTTTACACACAAAAATAATTGCTGGTGTTTACTGAACATCTAAGTGTCATGTAGGTAATCCTACAAGAAGATTAAAATATGCCTACTTTACTGATAAGAAAAAACACAGATTAAGAAACTCACTCATTTTTCTGTGTTTTCTATCTTTTGAGTGGTACCCACTGTCCACCTAGTTGTCCAAACCAGAAACCCAAAAGACATTTTTAACACCTTTCCCTCTACCTTACATCTAGTCAGATGCCAGTTCTTACAAATTCCAGCTCCCTGGAAGCCATGAATTCTGTCCCCATCTATCCATTCGTATTATCACTAGTTTAAGTTGGGCCGTTACCTCCCAGCAATTCCTGCAGTGACTCCCTAGCAAATCCTCCATTCTCCATGTTGATACAAGTACCCTCATCCTAAAGTTCTGATTATGCCAACTACCCTGCCTAAAGTCCTTGAGTGGCTTCCCCTGACTCTTAGAGGGAAAAAATCCAAGACCTTTAACATAGCTTAAAAGACCCTTTAGGGACTGGCTACCGCCTACTTCTCCACCTTCATTTCATCCAGTCAGGATCTCACAGTCTACACTGGAAGGTCCAGTGAGCGTCTCAAAGTTTCCCGGCCTTTCCAAGCCTTCCTTTGCCTCTGGACCTTTGAACACAGTTTTTCTTCTTGAAATTACCTTCCTTCTCATCCTTGCCTTGTACTCCATAAGCTTCCTAAATATAGACCGAGGTTCGTGCTCTTCCTCTGTGACCTCATAGCACCTAGGCATCATCCTCTTTTTTTTCTGTGAGATCTTTGGGACCAGGGGCTGTGGATTTCCTGTTGTATCTGTACCGAATGCAGGGCCTGCCACAGAGTAATGCCGTGAAATAAGCATTTGTTGAATGCCTGAATGAATCAACGAATAGATAAATGGATGAATGCAAGCAAAACTAAAAGGGCAGCTTGGAGTATTAAAAGAGAAGGGATTTAGAGCTTGATTGCACCTCTCTGCTTGCCTTTGTCCTCCACATCAAAATTCATTGTCCTTTCAACTCCCCACAAGCACCTTTTCACTTCAACTGCAGGGTCTTTGCGTTTGCCGGGAATGTTCTTTCCCTTTCCACCCATAGTTAATGCTCCTTATCCTTCACATTTCAGATTGGTCATCCTTTCCACAGGGAAGGATTCTTGCCAAATGTAGACCAAGTCAGCCCCTCTATTATGTTAGCCTCATGGCACTCTGTGTCTTTGCCTCCATCCGTCTCACTGCAGTGTATTTCTATATCTATGTCTATGATGGTTCATTTAGTGACTGCTTCGGGGCACCTGGGTGGCACAGTGGTTAAGTGTCTGCCTTTGGCTCGGGTCATGATCCCAGGGTCCTGGGATCGAGCCCCGCATGGGGCTCTCTGCTCGGCGGGAAGCCTGCTTCTCCCTCTCCCACTCCCTCTGCTTGTGTTCCCTCTCTCGCTGTGTCTCTCTCTGTCAAATAAAAAGAAAGAAAAGAAAAGAAAAGAAAAGAAATGATAGTTTATTAAATGAAAGACTAGAACTGATTTTCTTTCTCCATTTTATAAGTAGCTGTTAACTACTATGCTTGAAGTGAATAAATTCATTCCTACAAAGTTAGCAACATTTGTATAAGTCCACACCAACTTGTAATGTGTTTATATGTTTATAGCTTCCCTTGAAACAAATGTGAATATTATCAGAAGAATCTGACCTCTGCTGGATCCTGGACTCTACCTTGTTAGGCAAATAAGGAACTGCAAGTCAATTTCTCACAAGAAAGGACAAAAGCTCTAACTCACAGATTTTACAACGTGCACAGAATTGGGAGTCGTCAAAACCCGCCATGTCATAGATTAGCCAGTGATTCTCCAGCAAGTAATTATTAAAATGGCAAAACAAATAATCTTTTGGAGTCACTACTCTTTGTCAATTCATTGGGTATAAACAGTACTGACTAGGTGGCAACCTGGCTCAGTTTTCTAATATATTCAGGGCTGAGCAAAATGAAATGAGCTTAAACAAAGGCAGAGGGCCTGAGAGAGACATAAAAGAAAGCTAAGTCTATGGCTTGGGGAGTTCCACAAACTTGGATGTGTCCATGAAATGCTCTTTGTCCATATTTTAAAGAAGATGGTAAGCAATTACATTATAAAGGCCTTTTACATCATGATCAAATCAGCTGCCATTGACGGGTGCTTACCACCTGCCAGGTATCGGGCTTATGTCTTTATGTACACATTACTTCTCTCTCTCTCTTGTCCACCCCACAAGGGAAGTATCATTAGTGCCATTTATCATTGAGACAACTGAAAGTCAGAGATGTTATCTTATGGCAAGGAGAATGGGGCAGATCTGGGATTCGAACCCAGTTTTACTTGACTCTAACTACTCCATAATGGTTTCATTTACGTTTTCCCATGGAAATCTCTGTTTATGGTCTTTTATCCAGTAAGTGCGTACTTAATATTTGTCAAAAAAATGAGAAGCTATAGTCCCCATAATTCTTTGAAAAGAACACCTAAACAGTTACCAGAATGATTTTTCTCTCAAAAGATGTGTTCAGTTTGAAGTGTCCTGTAATGGTGAGAGTTTATGAAACTATAAAGAAATCCTTGGATTTTTTTTATTGTTGAAAAAAAATTTAAGTCCTTTTCTGTGTTTTTTGTTGATTCACTTCTCTATTACCCAGAACATTATACACCTATCCATTGAGTACTGAATACTCCAGATTTAAAGGCATAAGAGGGATTTAATACCTGAAAACAGAGAAACTTGGTATAATTGGGGAAAAACAGAGGCTCAAACTGTCAAAGAAGAAAGCTTTTCTACTTTAAAACAAAGCTGTAGGGGGCATCTGGGTGGCTCAGTCAGTTAAACATCTGATTCTTGATCTCAGGATCGTGAGGTCAAGCCCTGTATGACTACTTAAAAAAATATTAAATAAATAAATAAATGTTGCAGAATGTAGAGGTAGACCCTCTGAGAAAGGCTGGCTTTGTCTCTTAAGAAGGTGATGGTCTTCCTTGATTTAGGAAAAGCAGAAAAAGAAAGTTAAGGGTAATAGTGAACCGAATATACATTTATCATCTCTTTTTCCCAAGATCTCTTTTAAATGACAGTAAGGGAGCAAAGCAGATGTGACCTCACAACAATGAAGAGAGTATAGGGTGGGGGTCATTAAGTGGACTATGGATTTCATGTTTCTGTGAGAAGAAAAGTAGATAGAAGGATAATGATGATGAAGGGGAGAGGTGACATGAGGCAAAATAGAGCACTTATCTACCTTGCAGAAACCTGGAGAGGTTCGGGACTTAGAAATACCAAAAAGGATATAAGATGAGGACCAAAAAATGGAGGGGATGCTAAAATAAAATCCATAGAAAAATTGATTCATCTGCTCTTCATCCCCACTGTTTAATTCCTCTATCTTCTTCACCCTGGGAGGATACAATAGAAAATTCTTCCCTTTGAAAAAAATTTAAATATTTTGGGGTATACTAAGGTGGTGAGTTTGGGAATTGGGTGTCCAAAGTGAAATGTTCTACATTCTGGCATTTAGAGATCCCCAAATGCAAGATCATTTCCCTGCCTGCTCACTCTACTATGAAAGCACTCAGTGATAAATCCTATTCATGTTCATTGAACTGTTCTATTGATTCATTCTCACATATGACAAGACAATGTAAGATCACCTAGATGACTGAGTAAAACATACAATATTAAAAAAATCAAGAAAAAAATAGATACTGGTGGGCACAGATATACTACTAGGAATATAAATAAATAAATACTAATTAGCACATGCAGAAATACTAAAAAAGAGAATAAATGAACAAATCAAGAAGATGCTATGAAAAGGCAACAAGTAGAATATAAGGAAAAAACCCATGAAATGAAAAAAAATATGGCTAATTTGGTTTTAAATCATTGAAAGGCTAAAAGTCAAAGAACAGAATAGAAAGCCCAGAAATAAACCCATGCGTATATGGTCAACTAATTTTTGACAAAGGTGACAAGAAACACAGTGGGGAGAGGATAGTCTTTTCAATAAATGGCGCTGGGAAAACTGAACAGCAACATGCAAAAGAATGAAATTGGTCCCCATCTTACCCCCCACACAAAAATCAACTCAAAATGGATTAAAGACCTAAACATAAGACCTGAAACCATAAAACTCTTAGAAGAAACATAAGGGAAAAGTCTTTAACACTGATCTTGACAATGATTTTTTTGGATATAACACTAAAGCACAAAAATGAACAAGTGGGATTATGTCAAACTAAAAAGTTTCTACATAGCAAAAGAGAAAATGAAAAGGCAACCTATGGAATGAAAGAATGTTTGCAAATAATATATCTGAAAAAGGGTTTATATCTAAAAAATATAAGGAACTCCTATAACTCAATAGCAAAATTAACAAATAACCCAACCAAAACTGAGCAAAGAACCTGAATGAATATTTTTCCAAGACATACAAATGGTCAACAGGTATATAAAAAGGAACCCAACATCACTAATCAACAGGGAGATGCAAATCAAAACCAAAATGAGCTAACACCTCACACCTGTTAGGATGGCTATTCTCAAAAAGTCAAACGATAACAAGTGTTGATGAGGATGTAGAGAAAAGGGAACCCCTGTGCACTGTTGGAGGGAATGTAAAATTGGTACAGCCATGATGGAAAACAGCATGAAGGGTCCTCAAAAAATTAAAAATAAAACTGCCATATGATCCAGCAATTCCACTGTAATCCAACAACAACAACAAAAAGAAATCACTGTCTTTAAGATCTATTTGTGTTCCCAGGTTCATTGTAACATTATTTACAGTAGCCAAGATACAGAAACATCCTAGTGTCTGTCAATGGTTAAAGAAAATATGGTATTTTAATGTGTACACACACACACACACACACACACACACACACACACACACTGGAATATTATTCAGCCTTTAAAAAAGAAGGAAATCCTGCCATTTGCAACAACATGGATAAACCTGGAGGACATTATTCTAAGTGAAATAAGATAGACATAGAAAGATAAATACTGGATAATCTCATACATGGAATCTAAAAAAGAAAGAAAGGAAAGGAAAGGAAAAGGAAGGAAAGAAGGAAGGGAGGGAGGGAGGGAGGGAGGGAGGGAGGGAGGGAGGGGAAGAGAAGAGGGGGAAAGGGAAGGAAGGGAAGGGGATGGAAGGGAGGGAAGGGAAAAATCAAGCTCATAGTAATAAAGGGAAGGGAGGAGGGAAAAATCAAGCTCATAATAATAAAGAAGAGTGGTTACCTAAAGCTGGGGGTTGGGAGAAAAGGAGAGATATTGATCAAAGGGTAAAACCTTTCAGTTCCTGGGCGCCTGGGTGGCTCAGTCGGTTAAGCGGCTGCCTTCGGCTCGGGTCATGATCCCAGGGTCCTGGGATCGAGCCCTGCATCGGGCTCCCTGCTCGGCGGGGAGCCTGCTTCTCCCTCTCCCTCTGCCTGCCTCTCTGCGTACTTGTTCTCTCTCTCTATCTCTCTGTCAAATAAATAAATAAAATCTTTAAAATAAAAAAAAAAAAAAAAAAAAAAAACCTTTCAGTTCCAAGATGAATATGTTCTGGAGACCTAATGAACAGCATTAGGTGGCTATAGTATTAGGTGACTATAGTTAATAATTACGTACTGTATACATGAAATTTGCTAACAGTGTAGATCCTAAGTGTTCTCATCACACACATAGTACAAACTATGTGAGATGATGGATATGTTAATTAGTTTGACAATTAATTTGATTGTGGTAGTCATTCCACAACGTATACTTATATCAAAACATCTCTTTGTACACCCCCAATACATACAAGTTTTATTTGCCAATCATACCTTAATAAAGCTGGGGGGGGGAAGTAGGACAAAAAGATAAAGGAAATATTAGAGATAATAAAATTAGGAAATTATTCTATGAAGGCCAACATCCAAATGAAAGAAGTATCAGAAAGCTCCTTTTTGATTAGGAAATCAAAAGGAAAGAAATTATTAAAGCAATACTTGAAGGGAATTTCTCCCAGTTGAAGAACATGAGTCTTTAAGATTGAAGAGACCTATTGGTTATCTATAATGATTATTTTTAAAAGACCCACAACTACATAATTGTTTTGAATTTGCAGAGCACCAAGGATAAACAGAAGATCTGAAAGTTTCCTGGAAGAAAACAGAGGCTAAATATATGGCCATATCTATCTATCATCTATCTATCTATCTATCTATGTAATCTCTACACCCAACATGGGGCTTGAACTCATGACCCCGAGGTCAAGAGCCGCATGCTCTTCTGACTGAGCCAGACACGCACTCCTATGGCCATAACTTTTAGATGGGAAACTTTTCTTCAACAGCATTGGTCCCTTATAAAAAAACAATGAAGCAACAACTGAAAAATTCCAAGAGAGAATGCTTTTCAGATAAGAATTCTATACTATCAATTGAGTGACTGAATGACTGGGAAACCTAAAATTTATTTAGTTATCCTGTTCTTTTGCTAGATACGTTACTAGAAATATCAAGATAACTTTAAGGGTAGTATTATTTTCACAATTCCTAGAAGAGATCTGCTAATAGGTCAACCCAATGAAAAAGCGGCAAAATCAGAAATTACACCTAAGTCAATCTGCTACTTTTTCTAAATATAGCACCAGGCTTTTGTTTTTTTAATTTATTTTTATTATTTTTTTTTAAGTATGTTCCACGCCCAACATGGAGCTCAATGCAGGGCTTGAACTCATAACCCTGAGATCGAGACCTGAGCTGAGATCAAGGGTTGGCCAGTTAACTGATTGAGCCACCCAGGTGCCTCAGCACCAGGCCTTTGAACACACAAAGGCAGACTAGCTGACATGGTGAGGAAGCTAAAGTCATCCATTACTGGGATTTTAGGGCATAGGGTAGGCTGCTGCCACTTGTAAAGGAGCATTATGTCATTGTTACTACCTTGGCAACTTTCAAAGTTTAGTGTTCCAGCTGACAGCATGGGTAAATATGACTGAAGAGATTTCACGGATTGAGGTACACACAATTTTCAAGTCAAATACGATGAAGAAACTCTCGTTAAAGATTGCTGGCTTAATGGTGCTAACTTAAAATATCAAACAAATTCAAACCAAAGCACAGATTTCCCCTACATTTTTTTTTTTTTTTTTTTTTTTTAAAGATTTTATTTATTTGACAGAGAGAGACACAGCGAGAGAGGGAACACAAGCAGGGGGAGTGGGAGAGGGAGAAGCAGGCTCCCCGCCGAGCAGGGAGCCCGATGCGGGGCTCGATCCCAGGACCCTAGGATCATGACCCGAGCCGAAGGCAGACGCTTAACGACTGAGCCACTCAGGCGCCCCGATTTCCCCTACATTTTAATGCTCGCTTTCTATTTCAGCCTATCTCCTGAATCCCATTTATTCACTCATGAAACAAATATGCATTATATCTGAGGACCTTCCCTAGGCACTATGCCAACGATGATGAATGAAATAGAAAGTCTCTGTCGTCATGAAATGCTGTCTGTGAAGATAATGAAGAGGATTTGGTGAGAGAAAAGAATGCAAGGGGGAGGGAGACTTGCTTGGATGGAAAGATCAGAGAAGGGCTCTCGAGCAGGTAAGATTTCAGCGGATTCAACAGATCCAGCTATGTGAAGAGGTGGTGTGACGGGTGGTGCATTACAAAACAGGGAACAGTAGTGCAAATACCCCAAGGTGGGAAACAGTTTGGGGGCTCAAGGAACTGAAATATTGGACCAAAGTAATGGAAAGGGAGGATGGACCAAGATGAAACTGGAAAGGTAATTAGAACCATTAACACACTGGGCCTGTAGGCTATTGTAGGAAATTAGAATAAAATCCAAGCTGTGCTGAAAACCCTCTGAAGAGCTTAAAGCCCAGCAGGGACACGAACTCATGTATGGTTCTGTGTTTTATCTATTTCGGGATCTCATCATGTGCGTGTTCCACAGGCATCTCAAAACCAAAACCAACAGATATCACCTTCCTTGCCTCAAAGTCTTCATCCCTTTCCATGCCTCTCCGCTCCCTCCAGTCCTTTCAAATATTTACTGAGAATCAACTCTTTGTCCAAATACTTCCTGGGTCCCTAGAGTAGCCAAATAGCAAAATATCACTACCTTTACATTTTCAATTTCCTCACCGCCACATTCAATCAGTAACTACATCCTATTAACAAACTACATCCTACTGCAAAATGTCTAATTCTGCCGAGTTCTGGTTTTGATCACTGGTCATTTGATATTAATAATAATAGCAATAGCACTATTGCTAAACAACAACAATTACAAGTATTTCCAACAGTGCTTACTATGGAGCAGGCTTTGTTCTTTGCATTTTATATAAATTAACACATTCAGTTTTCACAAAATCCTAAGAGGTCTAGATCCACTGCCTCTTTATAGTGTTCTTACTGGTTGCCAATACTTTTTCCAATCCATCCTACCCATTTTATTGACAGACTGATTTCCCCCACACAAAGCTCCAATGAAGCTGAAGGACATCCATGGTAACTCAATGCTTTCAGAATGACATCTCAACTCCTTAATTTGGTTATCACCCTCTCATGGTCTCGTCCTAATCTATACTTCCCTATACATAACCCACTTCTTCTCTACACATAATAGATTTTTGCTACACTGGAATCAATATATTTGTAATTTTCTGAATGCAGCAATTCTCAAGTTGTAGTCCAAGCACCCTAAGGGCTCCCTGAAACCCCTTTAGGGGGTCCACAGATCAAAACTGTCTTCATAATACTTAGAAGTTATTCCCGTTTTTACTCTCATATTCTCATGAGTATACAGTGGAGTTTTCCAGAGGCTATGTGATGTGTGATATCACAACAAACCAAATACAGAGGCATATATGAGAACCCAGCTGCTTTCTATGAAGCCAGACATTAAAGAGATTTACAAAAAATATAAAGCAATGTTATTCTTCTTACTAATATTTTGTTTTGAAAAATATAGTAATTTTTCATAAAAATATGTTGTGGATATTAATATGCAATGGATTTATTATTGCTTTTTAAAAAATGAATATTTCTAAAATCTGTTTTTTAATTTCTAATAAAGTAAATATAAGAAGATAATTACCACGTAAATTAAAGCTCTTTGGGGTCCTCAATAACTTTCAAGGTTGCAAAGGGGTCCTCAAATAGATTAAGAACCACAAATCTAACGGTTAGGAATATATGCTTTAAAATAAGATTGGCCTGGAAGTACTGAAAACTTTTTGACCTCAGGAAAGTTAGTTACATCAGAATCCTGAGTTTCAATAGCAAAATGGAAATAATAATTATCCACCTTATAGGCTAATAGAACCAAAATACTCGAGTCAGAATTGGCACAAGTAAACATGCAACAATGGGGAGATTCTGCCATTATCATCATCAACATAACAGTCATTTTTATTGTCATTTTCCAAATGTGCTCTTGCTTTTCAGTTTCTGAGTCATTAGTGATCTTATCTCCTCAGGGATTGTCCTCTTAGAGAATTTTTTACCTACTGAGAGCCAACAGCAGTAGGATAATATTTTGTAGAATTAGGGGGTGACTCTCACTCTCCCTTGGACCCATATTCGGGCAGTAGAGGTAGCCCTCTCTGTGCGCTCAACCCAGAACCAAAGAAGGCAGACCCAAAAAGACCCAAGTGTTATATTCTTTGTTTATTAGTTTCTAACTATACTTTTGGAACTTATAGCAGGGATATCAATCTTAGAGTCTGCTGCCTGGGAGGGGAATAAAAAGGACTTTTGAAGATCAAAAGCTTGGCTTTAAATACTGAGTACCAATGCCTGGCAGATTGAAAGCTTGGCATTTGTTCTATGAGGAAGAAAAAAAAGGGAAGAATGCAAGCTGATTGCATAAGAGCATTATTATGAAAGGAAACCAAAGTCTGACCAAGTGGCAGGAAGCATGAAGATCAGATGGGCAAGTCTATAGATTGGATGTCCCCAGAATTTCTGATAAGGCTCATTAAATTCAGTCCTGAGCAAAGCAGATGAGTGAAAGAAATCACAGATAGATTATGAGAAATCTCACAGACAGCAGTGGGGACTGGTGCCTCAAGTTCTAAAGTATAGCCCTGCGGTTGTAAACTTTCTGGAGACAGAGAAACCTCACGTCTAACAACTGTAGGGCCTGAGTGACAGTTGTGACAATTGTTCACGTAGATTGCTGAGTACATCTGCTTGGAGTCCTGCAATCCCAGCACTGGGTGAAAGAGAATGCTAGAAGTTCCTATAGCTCCCTGAGAAAAAAGCAAAAACAGTTAAGAACATGCTGGTAGACCCAAAGTTGCCAAGAGTCAAATGAGTGTGTGAACATTGGACTGGAGATACTGCATGACCACATTCACCAGTGACAGAAAATAACATCAATATCAGGAAACAGAAAAAAGTCACACCGAAGCCAGGACTGGGAGAAAATATAAATTAAACATATTTGATAAAGAACTTCTATCCAGCTTGTTTAAAAAAAAAACTCTTACAACTCAATGATAAAAAGACAACCTGATAAAATGGGGGCAAAATAGTTGAAGATACTTGCAAAGAAAATGTACAAATGGCAAATGAGCACAGGACAATATGTTCAACACTATTAAAGCCATAATGAGAAGCACTGCATACCTATGAGAATTGCTAAGGCTAACTGTACCAAGTGTTGGTGAGGATGTGGAGCAATTGACAAGCTCGTACGAGAATGGTGGGAATGCAAAATCACACTCTGGAAAATATTTGGTAGTTTCCTATAAACACACACCATTCAGTCCACTGATAGATATTTATTCAGGGGAGATAAAAACATATGTCCACACAAATATTTGTATTTGAATATTTCTAACAGCTTTATTCATAATAGCCAAAAAATTGGAACAACCCAAATGTCTACCAACTGGTGAACACTGCAGTACTTCTACACAGTATAATACTTACTAGTCAACAACTAAATGGAACTAACCACTGATGAACGTAACCTAGACACATCTCAAAATCTTGTGGTAACTGAAAGAATCGCAGAACAAAAGGCTATATTCTGTATGATTCCATGAATATGATATTCTATAAGAGATAAACTATAGTGACAAATGGCAGATCATTGGTTCCTAGCGCCAGATGGTGGGAAGAGGGGGTTGATTTCAAAAGAGCAGAACATAACTTTTTGGGGTAATGGAAATATCTTCTATGCTGTCCAATATGGTAGCCACTAGCCACTTATGACTACTGAGTGCCTGACATATGGTTCATATGACCAAGGGACTGGATTTTTCATTATATATAATTTAAATTAAATTAAATATAAATGAAATTAATAGTTATAATGGAAAACTTTTAAGTATGTTTGGAGCAAATTGGGCCTTTTAATCCATTTTTTTGGACTGTGAATTTTATAAAATCTAAATACAAATCATGCATTTTTGATGAAAATTTTGTGTATCAATTGTGATATCCTGTAAGGGTAAAATACACAATGAATTTCAAAGAATTAATGTGAAAAAAGATGTAAAATACCTTGTTGATATATTTTTATATTGATTACATGTCAAAACAATAATATTTGTATATATTAAGTTAAATATGTTTTATTTATTATTAAAATTAATTTACCTGTTTTTTTTTCTACTTTTTTAAAAAAGGTGGCCACTGGAAAATTTTAAATTAAATTACATGGTTTACATTATATTTCTGTCGGACAGCACTATTTGATATAATGATTATGGGAATGGTTACAAGACTGTATGCCCTCGTCAAAACTTACTGAACTGTACATTCAAATTAGCAAATTTTATAATATGTCAATTATACCTCATACAACAGATTAAAATAAAAAAGACAATATACATCAAAGAACACCATCAGCAAGACCAGTCAAGATGAGTTACTTCTGGAGAGGGGAGGAATAAATTACTCTTGTGGGGTAGTACAAAATGAGTTTACACCTGGAGTAGAGGATAAAATGAGTAACACCTGGGAACGACTTGCTGCTTTATGCCTCGTGGGGATAAGATAAGTGCCATCTGGAGTAGGGACAAGATGAGTTATATCTGGAAGGCAGCACCACAGGGATAGAGGCCCATATGGGATGCCAGAAAAAGTAAATACTCCTTAGCTGATTCCCATGAAGACAGAGGATGGAACAGGGATGCCATTCTGATAGGGAAAGGGGAAGGTACAGAAGGGTTGGGTATGTGTGAAGTTGATTGTTTAGATCTTAAATTCCCAGTTTAAATATGAAAGTCATTGGATTACCGTGAAGTGGCAAGACTACATCTTCTGACATCAGCAGAAGTGGAAGTTAAAATCAATAAACAAAGATGCATTTTTGCATCAGTGAGTTGGTGGGTTATTGCAACTATATATTTTATAGTTTATAAATATTACATAGTTATATACATAACTATATATTTCAAGCCATGAACATGCCCAGAAGTCAAGTTCTTTATATACATTCCAATATTTTGTCCCCTAAAATCAAAAGATATGATCCCCAAAACCATGGTACCCGAAGTGACATGATGTACCTTGGACACCACAGGAAACTCACAGGGGTGCTCTGGCACATTTTAAATTTTTGAAGAAAACCCACCTGTCAGATGCCATGCAAACCGTTAGCATGAGGTAGATCACAGTTTCAACATTAGATTGTGCTTTATGTCACATTTTTGCAAAGCTTAGTTTTCAGTGATTGTTCTTTCCAATTAATTATGGTTCAAAAATTAATATGGAAGTGCAAATCTGGTTCTAAGTTTGAGGAAATTGTTCAGTGCTGAACAGGTACTTGTGATTACGTAAAGATTAAATTAAGTTTTTTTCTCTTAAATTTTATCTATTTTTTTTTCAAAATTCTACTGAATTATTTGGATGAAAGTATGTATTAAGTTGTTTGGAGCTACTTGATAAAGATACTGTTAGATACCTCTTTTGCCTAGGGGTTCTGGGAAACAATTACTGGGACAATAAGGGCTCTGGGAAATAAGCAAGTTTAGAGATCTCTGCCCTTCAAGGTTCATATTATTATTTCCACATTGTAGGAGAAGAAGCTGATAACCTGAGTATGGAGGAATTTGCCTGAGGGCAAATACTAGTCGGTACCAGGCTTGGGATTTAATTCCATGCTCCCCTCAACATAAAACTCATGCTCTTAACCTTTTAGGTTTACTTTAAGATCCTTCAGTAGAGCTCCTGGAGACAGTCACCCAAGAAAAGGCAGATGGTCCATGGAGAAGCAATAGTGGGAGAGGAGTTCCCTTAGGGGTGAGAGAGGGCAGGGGGAGGTCACGGAAAGAAGCAGGGTCAGTGACCCCAGCTGCTTCTAACCACCAACTATTCCCACAATTGAAATTTACACTGAGAGATTAAGTGACTTACTTGGGGTCCCATGAGGACCTCATCCATCCTCCTAGAGTATGATATCCTACCCCTATCAAAACTGGAGGAAAAAGGGAGTAACTTAGCATTAAGTCAAGTAGTTCTGGAGTTTAGTTCATTAGCTTCTTGGGTGTTCCTGGATTTTTATTCTAACCTCAATATGCTTCAAGGAATGACAATGTGACCCTTTTCTTCTCCTGATGGTCTGGGAACATTTTCCTCACAATTATGCATGTATTACTATCCTCTTAAGAGGTCAGTAAAATCTTTCATCTAGAAACCTGATTTATTTGCATCCATAATCTTCCTGTTAGTCAGACAATCTGCATAATACCCTTGCATGAAATATTTTTAACTTGCCTTTCCAAAATATAGAAGGAAGCCTCCTGAATAATAGAAGGCATTAACTATCTTAAACAGGAACCCATTTGCAGATTAAATTTGCCAAAAGGTCAGCTTGCAGCTGCCACTGCATTGCAAACCCCACGTGTCCTCTGTGTCACATACTGTGACATATCTCGAGAAGAGTCAGGGTCTTTTCCAGTCCACTGATTCTCTGTTTCAATTAGAATAGATTTAAGAGTCCCCAAGCTCTGGTTTCTAGGTGGCCTTGCACAATATTATTAATAATTCAATCATACCTGTGCTGATAACAGATTACATTTATACCATCCCACAAAAAAAAGCCCAAACAGATTAAGGACTACCCCATGGCTGATTTCTTTAGCAGCTTCATATCTGATTGACATCCATTTATCTAATTGCAGCTAGAAGATTTAATTTTCATTTTGTTGGCTTAGAATTAACGAGAAAACCTGTTTACTTTTTAAATATTTGACTCATTCTTTCTCATCTCCTGAATAATGTTAAGATAGTCCATTCCATGGGGTGAATACTGTATTTTATCAGTTTTCATTTTCTGAATTCATTTGAGCTGAGTTGAGCTATTTACACTTTGAAGCCTAATATGAAATTTAATCTTTCATTGCAAATAATTTCATTTTTATGGGAGGCCAACAAAGAGGTGGGCAGCAGAGTGTTCATTTGGAAATTCTGAAAATTTTAGAGACAGAAAACCTCTTAAAGAGCTCTCCAGCCCTGGGTTTGAAACATGCTTTGATTATTTATGAACTTCTAAGTAACCCAGGATAATTTACTTGACCCAGATTTGAGACAAGTGAGGGGCCTAGCACACAAAATATAAGGTGTCCACTCTCAGGGTTGTGGCATGGCCTGTGGGTGAGTACCTCCTTCCTTAACTTTTGTGCCATAGGCTTGTAGTTTGCCTCACTCCAGTCCTGGCTCTGATCTCAGAGCATCCCTTGCTTTATCTGATAAAATGTGCTGACACTAGAAACCTTCCTCATAGTGGTCTAGTGAGGATGAAATGAAATAATTCACGCCCTAAACATATTGCCTGGCACATATGTTGCAATTAATAGTATATTACTGTTATGGACTCAATTGTCCCCTACCCCCATTCATATGTTAAAGCCCTAACACCCAATGTGACGGTATTTGGAGGTAGGGCCTCTGAGAGGTGATTGGGATTAGATGAGGTCATGCGAGTGGAGTACCTATGATGGGGTTAGCATCATTATAAGAATCTGAGGACACAGCAAGAAGGTAGCTCTGTGCAAGCCAGGAAGAGGGCTCTCACCAAAACCTGATCATTCCAGCACCCTTATCTTGGGGACTTTCAGCTTCCAGAACAGTGACAAATAAATTTCTATGATTTAAGCCACCTAATCTATGGCATTTAATTATGGTAGCCCAAGCATACTAAAATAGCCCAAGCATACTAAAATAATTATATTGTAATATGCAATTTGATTGTGTTACTCCTAGCCTTTCAGTGGTTTCTTAGGCTCTTTTTATTTTATTTTATTTATTTATTTATTTATTTATATTTTTATTTATTTATTATTTGACAGAGAGAGACACAGCGAGAGAGGGAACACAAGCAGGGGGAGAAGGAGGGGAGAAGCAGGCTTCCCCGCGGAGCAGGGAGCCCGATGTGGGGCTCGATCCCAGGACCCTGGGATCACGACCTGAGCCGAAGGCAGACGCTTAACGACTGAGCCACCCAGGCGCCCCAGGCTCTTTTTAGAATAAAGTAGAAAATCATTAACATGTCCCCGAAACCTAGAATGGTCTGGTCCCTGCATACCTCTCCAGCTTTATCTTCTAATATTCTTCCTGAAAATCTCTGCACATCAATCGCACTGGTCTTCTTTTGGGTTCTTGAACGCGCCATGCTCCATCTCCCTCTGTCTGCCATAGGGCCTTTGCATAGGCTATTCCTAGTCTAAAAATGCTTTAGCATCCTTTTTCACATAATTAACCTTCATTACTATACTTCCTTCATATTATACTCCATCATTTCCTTAGGGCTTAATTCAGATCTGTCAGACATTTTCTTGGTTTTTAAAATAAATCACAGTTGGTACTTAGCATTTATCTGTTTATCTGATTACCATCTCTGTCTCCCACTAGATGTTAAACTCTAAGAGGGCAGGAACCCTTTCTGCTTTGATTGGCAATTTATCCTCAGCACAGTAACTTGTAATCAATAGGTGTACCATAAATAATTGTGTACCATAATAATTAGTGATTGGTGGGGGGCGGAGCAAGATGGCAGAGGAGTAGGAGACCTGGATTTCGTCTCCTCTCAGGAATTCAGCTGGATAGGGATCAAACCATTCTGAACACCTACAAACTCAACAGAAGATTGAAGAAAAGAATAGCAACAACTCTCTGAACAGAAAAGCGACCACTTTCTGGAAGGTAGGACGTGCGGAGAAGTGAATCTGAGCCGATATTCGGGAGGATAGACGGCGGGGGAGGGGCCTCCGTCGGCCGCTTCTGGCAAGTGATAGAGCCACGGAGCACAAAATCGGAACTTTTAGAAGTCTGCTCCGCTGGGGGACGTCACTCTGGTGGTGAAGTGGGGGGTGGAACCCTCGCGGGACAGTGTGGTCTCAGGACCCTCGGGGTCACAGAAAGACCGGGGGTGCCTGAGTGCGGCAGAGCTCCCAGGTATCGGAGCAGGGAAGCCGGCTGCAGAGACGGAGCCCAGGCGCGGGCTCGCAGCTCGGGGTTGTCACAAACTGTGATCCGCGGCACAGTCGGGCCACTGCTCCTCCAGCAGGGACCCAACAAGCGGCAGACCCAGGGAGACTCCCCTTCTTCCCCCGGGAGGAGCAGCGCGGGCGCGCACCGCAGGGATCTGCTGGGTTTGGAGACTCCACCCGGGGTCGGGTGCCAGATAGAAAGGCGCGGTCACAGGCCGGGTGAGCGCGGAGTGTGGCCAGAGACCGAGGAGACGGGAGTGACTGACTGCTTTTCTCTGGGGGCTCGCTGAGGAGCGGGACCCCGAGTTCTCGGCTCCGCTGGGGCGGAGACTGGGAGGCCGCCATTTTCACTCTCTGCCTCCAAAGCTGTACGGAAAGCTTGCAGGGAACAAAAGCTCCCGAGAGCAAACCCGAGCAGATTACTTAGCCCGGACCGGCAAGGGCGGGGCAATTTTGCCTCCGGCAAAGACATTTGGGAACCACGGCAACAGGCCCCTCCCCCAGAAGATCAGGGAGAACAGCCAGCCAAGACCAAGTTTACCGATCAATGAGAACGGCAGAACTCCAGCGCTAGGGGAATACTGCACATAGAATTCATGGCTTTTTTACCATGATTCTTTAGTCTTTCAAAGTTAATTATTTTTTTTAACTGTCTTTTTTTCTTTTTTCCTTTTTTCTTTTTTTTTGAATTTTTCTTTTTCCCTTTTTCAACCAACATCTTATCAATCCCTTTTTAAAAAAAAAACATTTTTATTTTTCATTTTTAAAGTCATATTCTATCCCTTCATAGTAGTTACCCGTATTTTTGGCATATATATATAAGTTGTTCTCTCTATAAAATCTTGAGATAGTTTCTTCTAACAGATCAAAATATACTCTAAATCTCTAGTGTATGGTTTTTTTCTACTCCCCTGCCTGATCACATTCTCTCCCTTTTTTCTTTCTTTCTTTTTTTTTAATCCTCTTCTTTCTTTTTTCAAACAACTTATCAAATCCTTTTTTAAAATTTTTTATAATTTCCATCTTTACAGTCATATTCCATCCCTTCATCATATCAACCCTTATTTTTGTACATATATAAGGTTTTTTTCTTTAAAATTTTGGGAGGGACTTTCTTTTAACAGACCAAAATACACCCAAAATCTAGTGTGTGGCACTGATCTATAATCCAGCCTGATCATATTTGATCACATTCTGTTTTTGTTTTGTTTTGTTTTGTTCTGCTTTTGTTTGTTTTTATCTTTATCTTTTTCTTTATTCTTTTTTTCTTTCCTTTTCTTTTTTCTCTCTTTCCGTTTCTTTTCCCACTGCTTCAGGTCTTTTCTGATTTGTTTAGAGTATATTTTCTGGGGACATTGTTACCCTGCTAGCATTTTGTTCTCTCATTAATCTATTCTCCTCTGCACAAAATGACAAGACGGAAAAAATCACCTCAACAAAAAGAACAAGAGGTAGTACCGACTGCCAGGGACCTACTCAATACGGACATTAGTACGATGTCAGATCTAGAGTTCAGAATCATCACTTTAAAGATACTAGCTGGGCTTGAAAAAAACATGGAAGTTATTAGAGAAACCCTTTCTGGGGAAGTAAAAGAACTAAAATCTAACCAAGTAGAAATCAAAAAGGCTATCAATGAGGTGCAATCAAATATGGGGGCGCTAACTGCTAGGATAAATGAGGCAGAAGAAAGAATCAGTGAGATAGAAGACCAAATGATGGAAAATAAAGAAGCTGAGAAAAAGAGAGATAAACAACTACTGGATCACGAGGGTGAATTCAAGAGATAAACGATACCATTAAGACGAAACAACATTAGAATAATTGGGATCCCAGAAGAAGAAGAAAGAGAGAGAGGGGCAGAAGGTATAATGGAGCAAATTATAGCAGAGAACTTCCCTAATTTGGGGAAGGAAACAGGCATCAAAATCCAGGAAGCACAGAGAACCCCTCTGAAAATCAATAAAAATAGGTCAACACCCCGACATCTAATAGTAAAACTTACGAGTCTTAGAGACAAAGAGAAAATCCTGAAAGCAGCTCGGGAGAAGAGATATGTAACCTACAATGGTAGAAACATTAGATTGGCAACAGACTTATCCACAGAGACCTGGCAGGCCAGAAAGGACTGGCAGGACATATTCAGAGCACTAAATGAGAAAAATATGCAGCCAAGAATACTATATCCAGCTAGGCTGTCATTGAAAATTGAAGGAGAGATAAAAAGCTTCCAGGACAAACAAAAACTAAAGGAATTTGCAAACATGAAACCAGCCCTACAACAAATATTGAAAGGGGTCCTCTAAGCAAAGAGAGAGCCTAAAAGCAACATAGACCAGAAAGGAACACAAACAATATACAGTAACAGTCACTTTACAGGCAATACAATGGCACTAAATTCCTATCTTTCAATAGTTACCCTGAATGTAAATGGGCTAAATGCCCCAATCAAAAGACACAGGCTATCAGATTGGATTAAAAAACAAGACCCATCGATATGCTGTCTGCAAGAGACTCATTTTAGACCCAAAGACACCCCCAGATTGAAAGTGAGGGGGTGGAAAACCATTTACCATGCTAATGGACACCAAAAGAAAGCTGGGGTGGCAATCCTTATATCAGACAAATTAGATTTTAAACCAAAGACTGTAATAAGAGATGAGGAAGGACACTATATCATACTTAAAGGGTCTATCCAACAAGAAGATCTAATAATTGTAAATATCTATGCCCCTAACATGGGAGCAGCCAATTATATAAGGCAATTAATAACAAAAGCAAAGAAACACATCGACAACAATACAATAATAATGGGGGACTTTAACACCCCCCTCACTGAAATGGACAGATCGTCTAAGCAAAAGATCAACAAGGAAATAAAGACTTTAAATGACACACTGGACCAAATGGACTTCACAGACATATTCAGAACATTCCATCCCAAAGCAACGGAATACACATTCTTCTCTAGTGCCCATGGAACATTCTCCAGAATAGATCACATCCTAGGTCATAAATCAGGTCTCAACCGGTACCAGAAGATTGGGATCATCCCCTGCCTATTTTCAGACCACAATGCTTTGAAACTAGAACTCAATCACAAGAGGAAAGTCGGAAAGAACTCAAATACATGGAGGCTAAAGAGCATCCTACTGAAGAATGAATGGGTCAACCAGGAAATTAAAGAAGAATTAAAAAAATTCATGGAAACCAATGAAAATGAAAACACAACTATTCAAAATCTTTGGGATACAGCAAAGGCAGTCCTAAGAGGAAAGTATATAGCAATACAAGCCTTTCTCAAGAAACAAGAAAGGTCTCAAGTACACAACCTAACCCTACACCTAAAGGAGCTGGAGAAAGAACAGCAAATAAAGCCTAAACCCAGCAGGAGAAGAGAAATCATAAAGATCAGAGCAGAAATCAATGAAATAGAAACCAAAAGAACAGTAGAACAGATCAACAAAACTAGGAGCTGGTTCTTTGAAAGAATTAATAAGATTGATAAACCCCTGGCCAGACTTATCAAAAAGAAAAGAGAAATGACCCAAATCAACAAAATCATGAATGAAAGAGGAGAAATCACAACCAACACCAAAGAAATACAAACAATTATAAGAACATATTATGAGCAACTCTATGCCAGCAAATTAGATAACCTGGAAGTAATGGATGCATTCCTAGAGATGTATCAACTACCAAAACTGAACCAGGAAGAAATAGAACACCTGAACAGACCTATAACCACTAAGGAAATAGAAGCAGTCATCAAAAATCTCCCAAAACACAAAAGCCCAGGGCCAGATGGCTTCCCAGGGGAATTCTACCAAACATTTCAAGAAGAATTAATACCTATCCTTCTGAAACTGTTCCAAAAAATAGAAATGGAAGGAAAACTTCCAAACTCATTTTATGAGGCCAGCATTACCTTGATCCCAAAACCAGACAAAGACCCCATCAAAAAGGAGAATTACAGACCAATATCCCTGATGAACATGGATGCAAAAATTCTCACCAAAATACTAGCCAATAGGATCCAACAGTACATTAAAAGGATTATTCACCACGACCAAGTGGGATTTATCCCTGGGCTGCAAGGTTGGTTCAACATCCGCAAATCAATCAACGTGATACAATACATTAACAAAAGAAAGAACAAGAATCATATGATCCTCTCAATAGATGCAGAAAAAGCATTTGACAAAGTACAGCATCCTTTTTTGATCAAAACTCTTCAGAGTATAGGGATAGAGGGTACATACCTCAATATCATAAAAGCCATCTATGAAAAACCTACAGCGAATATCATTCTCAATGGGGAAAAACTGAGAGCTTTCCCCCTAAGGTCAGGAACGCGGCAGGGATGTCCACTATCACCACTGCTATTCAACATAGTATTGGAAGTCCTAGCCACAGCAATCAGACAACAAAAAGAAATCAAAGGCATCCAAATCGGCAAAGAAGAAGTCAAACTCTCACTCTTTGCAGATGATATGATACTTTATGTGGAAAATCCCAAAGACTCCACCCCAAAACTGCTAGAACTCATACAGGAATTCAGTAAAGTGGCAGGATATAAAATCAATGCACAGAAGTCAGTGGCATTCCTATACACCAACCACAAGTCAGAAGAAAGAGAAATTAAGGAGTCGATCCCATTTACAATTGCACCCAAAACCATAAGATACCTAGGAATAAATCTAACCAAAGAGGCAAAGGATCTGTACTCAGAAAACTATAAAATACTCATGAAAGAAATTGAGGAAGACACAAAGAAATGGAAAAACGTTCCATGCTCCTGGATTGGAAGAACAAATATTGTGAAGATGTCAATCCTACCTAGAGCAATCTACACATTCAATGCAATCCCCATCAAAATACCATCCACTTTCTTCAAAGAAATGGAACAAATAATCCTAAAATTTGTATGGAACCAGAAAAGACCCCGCATAGCCAGAGGAATGTTGAAAAAGAAAAGCAAAGCTGGCGGCATCACAATTCCAGACTTCCAGCTCTACTACAAAGCTGTCATCATCAAGACAGTATGGTACTGGCACAAAAACAGACACATAGATCAATGGAACAGAATAGAGAGCCCAGAAATGGACCCTCAACTCTATGGTCAACTCATCTTTGACAAAGCAGGAAAGAATGTCCAATGGAAAAAAGACAGTCTCTTCAACAAATGGTGTTGGGAAAATTGGACAGCCACATGCAGAAGAATGAAACTGGACCATTTCCTTACACCACACACAAAAATAGACTCCAAATGGTTGAAAGACCTCAATGTGAGACAGGAGTCCATCAAAATCCTAAAGGAGAACACAGGCAGCAACCTCTTCGACCTCAGCCACAGCAACTTCTTCCTAGAAACATCGCCAAAGGCAAGGGAAGCAAGGGCAAAAATGAACTATTGGGACTTCATCAAGATAAAAAGCTTTTGCAAAGCAAAGGAAACAGTCAACAAAACCAAAAGACAACTGACAGAATGGGAGAAGATATTTGCAAATGACATATCAGATAAAGGGCTAGTATCCAAAATCTATAAAGAACTCATCAAACTCAACACCAAAAGAACAAAGAATCCAATCAAGAAATGGGCAGAAGACATGAACAGACATTTTTCCAAAGAAGACATCCAAATGGCCAACAGACACATGAAAAAGTGTTCAATATCGCTCGGCATCAGGGAAATCCAAATCAAAACCTCAATGAGATACCACCTCACACCAGTCAGAATGGCTAAAATTAACAAGTCAGGAAATGACAGATGTTGGCGGGGATGCGGAGAAAGGGGAACCCTCCTACACTGTTGGTGGGAATGCAAGCTGGTGCAGCCACTCTGGAAAACAGTATGGAGGTTCCTCAAAAAGTTGAAAATAGAGCTACCATATGATCCAGCAATTGCACTCCTGGGTATTTACCCCAAAGATACAAAAGTAGGGACCCGAAAGGGTACGTGCACCCCGATGTTTATAGCAGCAATGTCCACAATAGCCAAACTGTGGAAAGAGCCAAGATGTCCATCAACAGATGAATGGATAAAGAAGATGTGGTATATATATACAATGGAATATTATGCAGCCATCAAAAGGAATAAGATCTTGCCATTTGCAACGACGTGGATGGAACTGGAGGGTATTATGCTGAGCGAAATAAGTCAAACAGAGAAAGACATGTATCACATGACCTCACTGATATGAGGAATTCTTAATCTCAGGAAACAAACTGAGGGTTGCTGGAGTGGGGGGTGGGTTGGGAGGGATGGGGTGACTGGGTGATGGACACTGGGGAGGGTATGTGTTCTGGTAAGCGCTGTGAATTGTGCAAGACTGTTGAATCTCAGATCTGTACCTCTGAAACAAATAATGCAATATATGTTAAGAAAGAAAAAAAGAAGAAGAAGAATGTAGCAGGAGGGGAAGAATGAAGGGGGGGAAATCGGAGGGGGAGAAGAACCATGAGAGACAATGGACTCTGAAAAACAAACTGAGGGTTCTAGAGGGGAGGGGGTTGGGAGGATGGGTTAGCCTGGTGATGGGTATTGAGGAGGGCACGTTCTGCATGGAGCACTGGGTGTTATGCACAAACAATGAATCATGGAACACTATATCTAAAACTAATGATGTAATGTATGGGGATTAACATAACAATAAAAAATTAAAAAAAAAAATTAGTGATTGGTATAAAAATAATACTGCCACTGCTCCATCCTTGTTAGGGCTATCCTCAGTGAGGTACAGGGCATACAAGGCCTCACGTGGAAGACTAGTGCCTTTTGTATTAACATTTCTAAAGGTTCTGGGACCAGTTCCATTGTGGAGGAGTGGTTTCTCCATATGAAGTAATGCTTGGACACCAGCTGGTTGTGCTACGATTCAACTCAATTCTGATACTACCTATCCTATAGATTGGAGGTTCCCTCCTTGCATTTGATTAATTTGCTAGGGCAGCTCACAGAACTCTGAGAAACATTTTCCTTAGTACATTACTGGTTTATTATGAAAGGATAGAAGTTAGGAACAGCCAGATGGAAGAGATGCACAAGGCAAGGCATGAGAAAAAGGCTCACAGCTCACATGCCCTCTCTGAGGGTACCACTCTCCCCAAATCTCCATGTGTTCACCAACCAGGAAGCTCCCCAGTCTTTTAGAGGTTTTATGGAAGCTTCTTTTGGAGGTTTTATGGAAGCTTTTGGAGGTTTTATGGAAGCTTCATTACATAAACATCATTGATTAAATCATTGGTCACTGGTGATTGAAATCAACCTTGAGTTGCTCTCCCCTCCCTGGAGGTTGGAGTGCCACCAGAGGTTCTAACCATCTAGGCACATGCTTGGCTAAACTGGCAACCAGCCCCCAGCCTCAGATATTCTCCAAAAGTCACCTCTTTATGTAACAAAAGACACATTTATGGCTCTCATTGCTTAGGCAACTCCAAGGTTTTCAGGAGCTCTGTGCCAGAGACAGGGATGAAGACCAAATATATCTATTTTCTATTGTAAGTCACAGTATCACAGGTTCTTATTGCTTGTTTTCTTCATAGTGAGTCGAAAGGATTCTTCCTCCTACATGGCCACACTTAGTTCCTATTTTCTTCCATATGCAGTCATCTTCTTTGCATATTTATTAGTTCACAAGTGTTTGCTGAGCATCTAGAACAGGAAGCACACTAAATTTGGCAGGTTATACACAGTGAATACAGGCACATTCTCTGCACTGAGGGTTGTTTCAGCATAGCATGGAGAGGGTAAACCACTGCACTGAACTCTGATTTAAGTGTGTTTAAGTAACTGATTTAAGTCAGTTTCCTACGAGAGGTATAAGATACCCTAAGGAGAATGGTGTTCTCCTTTGAGGAACCAGGGGTCACTTCCTGAATGAAGTGACTCTGAGTTAACACTGAAGAATGAATAGGAGTTATACAATGAAGAATTGAGTGGAGGAAACCAATATTCTCAATGATTGAGAGCAAGAGTAGAGGAAGGATGACGAGGCATTCTGCACATTTGCAAAGAGGGGACCTAGTGCACAATCTTTTCTGTTCCTTCAACATTCACTTGTTCATTCATTCATTCATTCATTCACTTACTTACGCATACCCAACACTTAGTAAGTCCCTGCTATGTGTTAAGTATTAACCTTGGTATGGAAATATTGTAGGAAAAAGGACAGATGAGTCCCATGCTCTTTGAGAGATTATATACTGGTATGTGAAAATCCTATCTGTGTCTTAAGGACTTTCACCCAACATGCAGGAAATGTTGTTGAAAATACCATGTGCTTAACCCAGTAGGTGGATCCCTGTCTAATGCTTCATTTCAGCCATTCTTGAATGTAGTTGTTGTGTGGAGACTGGTCATAAGGGTAACATATTTTGGAGGCAAGACTGAGTTTATAGTTGGCTGGAAGTGTCTATTTGCTATGAGCTCAGAAGCGCAAAGAGAGCCAAGTACTTAACACAAAAACCAGGCTAAACAAATACTTGTTGTTGTTATCATTACTAGGCTGATGGGAGAAGGCAGAGGGAAAGAATGGGAATTTTGGAAAAGGTGTTCTTCACATGTGACTGGCCAGGAGGAGGAGGCCCTGTGTTTGAGAAAAATAGGAAGGATCCCTGAGGCTTATTATCATCTCCCATAATACTGTGACTGGTCATTTTACACCAAACTTTCAAACTACCCCTACACCCAAGGCAGAAAAATTCAAGGAAGTTCTCTGCTTAGTAAGAATGGAAAGAAATAGAGGCTAATATGTATTTCCAGGAAGACAAAAATTCTCTTTGCATACTAGGCCTCCTTTTTTTATTTCCTGATTTTCGATCATTTTTCTATATCTGTCACATTAAACAACTCCCTAATTTCCCAATCTCCTAGTTATCATTACCCATAAAGACCCTATAAGACATGGTTCTTGACTTATATGATTACCTCTATTTTGAAAAGATGAAACTGAATTGAGACATGGAGAATTTGAGGAACTTGACCATAATCTCAAATAAATATAATAAATATATTTTGGTTACTGCTCAAGAATTCAACTTCAAGGACTAAAAGCTAAACTCTTAAATCCTTTAATGAATTAAATGGTAAGGAGAGATCCTTAAAAGCAATGGGACTATTTAAGTCCAAATTACCTCCTGTATTCTGCTGAAATTGAACTAGCTCATGCTTTCTATTTGCCACTTGTGTGGTCTTCAGTAGGATTTTTAGTTGGGGCTAACCCAACTCCAAATCTACAGATTATAAAGAATCAGCAGAGAAAATGACATACGGTGGAGAGCAGGTGGCTTTGAGAGGCAATATTAACTATGTATATATGAAATCACAACAAGTATAAATATTTAATTTCTAATGTTTGGAAGAGAAAAGAGGGTTTCTTCGAAAGTGGATTTTAATACATATGTAAATTAATTATAATTCATGACATTCCTCACACAAATCATTATTTCAGAAAATGATGCAATCATTTCAAATCAATATTGACATTTTGAATGTTACAATACTTTTAAAGATTTATTGCAGTATATTTTCTCTTTCCCCTAAAGAGGGCCTTCTATCATGAGCAAGAAAGCAAGGTGAAATGCAAAAAAAGCCTGATGGTTTCCATTTGTCAAGCTTGTGTAAGTTGAGTTCAGAGACCATCCATGGGGGCTGTTGGAAGCAGTGGTTAGGTGGGTGGCAGTTTACACAACTGTCCCACTGGTACCTCATTACAATCTATATAAAGGTCATATCCAAAAGCTAATGGTCTGTATGTTTTCCTGGGCACCATTTCTCATCTCTGGTGACCTCCAACTTCAGGGTGTGTTCACAACTATCTCCAAATTTGATCTCATGGCACAACCCACTAAACAAAGTACTTCAAATGTGGGAACTAATGAGGTATCCAAAGGAAGTAATGAAACTACTTTTGTTGCAAAAATATGTTGTTGGCCGGGTTGGCCCTAAATTTAGCATGGAACATCAGTGGTTGGGGACACTGGGAAAGAATACAGGTCACATGCTAGTGAATGGAATTATAGGACTGGGTTTTATGAGCAAAGCCATCTTCTTTGGCTACATGATGATGCAAGAAGCAGATTTGGTAGCCCAAATGGGAGCGCCAGAGTGCCCTACTAGGTGTTGACCCATCTTGTGTGGTACAATTTGGCGCCCAGGGACTTGAAGTCCCCCTCTAGCTCACAAGTATCTCGCTAACTAGCCCACCACTCTCTGCATTAGAATCAACAGTGGCTTCCACAAAAACCATTCTCATCTGGATGTCTCAGTCAAAATGCACGCATTCTGGAATTAAAAGCCAACGTGTTATTTTTCTTTCCTTTTTCCTTTCCTCCAAATCTATTTTATCAGCAAATCCAGCAAATGTGCTTTCTACATAGCTCTCAAATATGTCCTTATCTATCTTCACTGCCACTCCTCTGGTCTAAGGCATGGCCTTCTCACTGGGTCTCCTGCTTCCATTTTTGTCCCTTCAAATCTGTAGTCTGCAAGCAGCTAGAGAAAAACATTTTTAACAATTATGAATTAGATCATGCCATTCTTCTACTTAAAATCCTCCAATGTCTTCCCTTGTGCTCAGAATAAATTTGAAATTGCTTATCCTGGCATTCAGCTGAAAACATTCTTCCCACAGCCCTTTGCAAACCTAGCTCTCTCTCATTCATGCACCTTTTCCCTCTCCCACCCCATCAGTCAAGAGAAGTTATCCTCCCTCCACACACACACACACACACACACACACACACACACACACATCACATACCGCCTCCAATGGTAGGACTTCTTCATAACAGTTTCCTCGCTGTGAAATTTTAGCACCTCAGACATTAAAACTGTATTGCAAAGCTGCTTCTCCTTTACCCTGAGTTTAGCTGTCACATGTAGGTGCAGACTTTAAGAAGGAATCTGCCCTAACCATTACATCTCCTTAATGAATGACTCATGGATTAACTGCCCTTTGTCCCCTGCCCAGATATGATTTCGTTTGGTTCATATATTATTATATATTCTGAGCCACTATAGCAAAAATCAACTTCTATTAATTCCTTCTCCTCTGCCCCAATTCTTAGGCTCACCTCCTCTTGGCTAATGTTTAAAAATCATTAACAAGAACAAACATGAAGGAAACCTCCATCTCCACACTTTTACTGCACCTTTCTTCCCTCATGCCTTTTTGCAATCCAATTGTCTTAAGGAAACTTACACCTTATTGCCCTAAAAGCCTCTTGTCCTTCCAGGGATGATAGAGAAGTCATTTATAAAAACCCGACTAGTCAAACACATGACTTTCACTTTGGGGCCAGCTGTGATTCCCACTGAAAGCTCCTTGAAGACAGCACATTAGCATAACATCTCTAAAGGAAATCAATAACTTTATTCACTTTGAAGTGGTTTGTACAGCATCTGGCCCATAGTTGGCATTCAAATATTTATTATAAACACTACACGATCTACAACAAAAAGAGGCAAGGTGTTAATATTTTAAAATGGTATTTGAGTTATTTAAATTCTTTTCAACCCAGAAGAATAAAAAAGAAAATTCTAACCAGATGTTACCTATTGTTTTGATCACTCAGAGAACATTCTATCCTTCTAAGGGTATAGTATGATCTCATCATATACCTAGTTAATCAAATGATTACAAGTATATACACTCAGTAGAGAGTGACAGAGATAAAAAGTAAGTCATTTCTCTCCATCTTTCTATGTCCTGGTTGCTGTTGTACCCCCATCACCAAACACAATATTTGGCATATGATTGGCATCTAAGATACATGGAGTAAATGAATGAATGCACACGTAGCCAGATCAGAGGACAAGGAAAGTGAATAGTCTAACGAACATAAAAATGTTAAGTTCTTCTTTCCTCAGCTTTTATTGAGCCCTGTCATGATATTTGCTACCTGAGGATGCAAAGTTATTTATTTAATAGTAAAGCACCAAGTAATCTGACATCTCCCCTCAGCCAAAACAAAAGTGAGTCACCTCAAGCACGGAGGGACCCGTGTCACTTTGCAGCCTACCTGTGCTTTTCACAGATGCTCTCTCAAACTGTGAGCATGAGAACGCCTCCCCGCCCCCCTGTCTTCTCTTGAAAACATATCATCTGGCCCACCTGCATTTTTGTATTTAGGCTCCGGCAAAGAAACCATTATGAAATTGACAGAAGTGCCAGAAAGTAGGATGACTTCACTGCATGAGAACTCACTGAGGAGGTGGCAGGCAGAGGCGTGGAGAAAGAGGAGGAAGAATATACATGAAGAGAAATTTGCCTTTGGGCTTCCCACCTCTTTTTGCATGGTGTTAACAATAGTTTTAAAGGCCTTTCAGAACGAACATGTTTGCTCCATAACAAACCACCCTAAGTCTCTTTCCACAGAGCACAGCAAGACTTTGGCCTTTTAACTAAAGTTGGTAATGCTAAGAGTAATGAAGAAGTTGCAAATGATACCAACAGCACATACCACTTACTGAGCGGGGGATGAGGTGCTAACACTATGCTAAGCCGAGTGTACACACTATTTTACTCCATCCTTACAACTCCTCCCCATGTCACTCCCACTAAGACCCTTTAAGGACTCTGCATTGCCTTTAGGATAAAGTCCAAATGTCTTAACAGAGTTTATGAGACCCTCTAAGATGCCATCAACTTCTGTGTCTCTCAACCTCATCTTACGCACTCTCCTCTTCTCGTGAATGGTTTGGCCTCACCTGTACTTAAACTCCTCTGGTTCTTCCTAGGTTTTGTGCTCTCTCACCTACAGGCTTTTAAATATGCTCCCTTGTGAACATATTTCTTCTACCCTTCACCTGGATAACTTGAACTTTCCCTCAAATTTTTAGTATCTTTCTCTCAGGGAGACCTGTCTCCAATTCTACCTAAACTAGATTGGGCTCTCTGTTATTTGCTTCCATGATTCATTCCATTTCCTCTTTTGTAACTCAATACCTGTGGTGACTAGTTGGATATGAAACTTTGCTGGTAGATTTCATCTTTGTGAAGGCTGGCAGGCGCCGAGCCTTCTTATCACAGTTGCTTCCCTCACATTGAGCTAATTGCCTTTCGCATGAGTAGACCCTGAATAAATGAATGGAAATCAGTTATATGCAAGATGTATATTTGAGCATTTCCATTTTGTAGATGAGGAAACAGATCAAGAAGGGTTAAGTAACTTGCCCATAGACATACACTTAGCAAATGGTGAAGCTAAACTTTGACCCCAAGACTGATTCCCAAACCCAAGTTTGCACTTACTCCATAGCACTGCCTTCTCAAAATTCATCCAACTCTAACAGGAAAAATAAAGAAAACTACTATAGAATATTCATCTTACAGAAAAAATTGAGTATAGCAAGCCGCTGGGATTCAAGGAGGTGATCTTTCTCTCATCTGATTTCAAAGCTACCTGAGAGATGCTGGGTGAGTCTGAGTCTTTCTGCACTTTGGGCCCAATGGTGTGCTTTCCCCCAAATATTGCTTTGATCTCTCAGCTATAGGTGGTAGTGGATAACAAGCAACCCATAGCTCCAACTTTTAGTTCTTCCCACAGATCTACATGAAAAAAGGGAAAGTGAGTTTCTCACATTCTAAGAGAGGTTGCCCAGGCAACAAAGACAGAGCCAGAGCAAAAGACCACCCAGTTGAGACATGATGCAGCAGCCACACATTCTCCCATACCGATGCCTACTTCCATGGTGCAGCAGCCAATCACTTCCACATATCTTTTCAAGGAAGCATCACTGAAAGATTCACCGGTCCCAACTGGACACAGTTTGTAAAGAGGTCCCCATGGCAGCCAACCAGTATCTCCAGATCCTTGCTATGTGGTCAGGTGAAAAGCCCTGTGTTTAATTTATAGATTATGCCAGAAGAGCAGCTCTAAAGCTGAAAACAGCTCAGTAGTCCCAATTCTGTGGTTTGTAATGAGATTAAAAAACAGCCATTGAATTAAATATTAATTTTCAAAATTAAGTTACTCTACTTTGCATATAATGGCAGCTGCTGACACAGCTCTGCCACTTAATGGCTGATTAATAACAGTGTGATTTTTGATGTTAATCAAGAATTTGCTTATCTATAAAATAGGCTTATAAATATAATTACCAAAGGTTTTGTGTGTGTATGTGTGTGTGTGTGAAGAGCCAGTGAGAAAATGCATGTAAAGTGCTTAATGTAACGTGTGGCACATCATCAGCTCTTAATAAATGAAAGTTATAGTAATTATTAGGATTTACTTGAGTTCCTGAAGAGGTAGCTGGGCAGAGAGATGAGCAGACTATTCCTTTGAGTCTACGTGCTGGTTTAAGTTCAGTGCAAAAGCCAGTCGGCACCATGGCTGCCCCCGTAATAACCAGCGACATGGGCTATAAATCCCTCAGGGCACGGGCTGTCTTTACTGTGCACTATAAAGCCTTCACCAAGGCTAATACAGTGTGAGGCACACAGTGTGTGCTCAAGAAATGCTTGTTGAAGCTGTCAACAATAAGATATGCAGGCAGTTCAAAGCGCTGTAGGCACTGGATCTTTAAAGGAAATTGTACCCTCCTAGGAGTCATTAAATGAGTTCTTCAGGGAGGGCAGTAACAACATGCCACCTGATTGCTTTGTTCAGAAGTACTTTCCGACTGAGTTACCCCAGAAGAGATGCTGTTTTTTTGCTACAAAACTGCGGGACTTCCAGTCCCTACCAGGAAATGGTTTTTCAGGATGGCTTGCTGATGCTTTTGTGTATGGAGGGGAGAGAGCCACAGAGCAGGATGAAACTTCTACCAATCTGCTGCCAGCCCCTGGCACACCGTTGTGCCGTATTATGCTCTGCTGTGTGTGTGTGTGTGTGTGTGTGTGTGTGTGTGTGTGGTGGGGGAGTGGATACATCAGCAGTACCCACTTCCCTCTAAAAATCAGGTCCAAATCTCATTTAATTCTATTAGAAAATTATTCTTATGACATAACTTAGATTGTCTGAAAGTATTTTATCCTTTAAACACCAAAACCTCTTTGGAGAGAATTAAAATGGAACAGGTATAAATGAGCATTCTCTAAATTAAGCAGTTTCTGGCTGAGCAGACCAAATCAGCCTTTTCTAGGGTGCAGAGTACAATACAGGGGCTCTGGTCTTTGTTCTTGAGTAAAAAATTCAAGAGGGGACATCCATTCCAGAACAAATAACCTCCGAATCCTAATTCTGCACATGTAATACTTGTGACTCATTAATATTTGTGAGTCACCTAGTTTTTGCTATTTTGAAAAACAAACCACACAAAGTAGTAATTAATAAAAGATATCTTGTCTTATTAACGTTCATATAGTAATTACCAAAATCACAAATCCATCTGCTAAGTAGTCAGCAAACAAGACAAACGACTGAGCTCAGTTAAACAGATTATCAAATGCCTATGGGAGTATAATCTAATAGCCCCATTCTAAGCCAGGAATAAAGCAGCTACTGCTTTTGCCACATGGTCTCATCTCCCACACTAGGCAGGACAGAGCAATGGAGACATCCAGCATCTCGCCCTCTCTGGAGAGAATGTACTCTTAAGCGAGTGTCAATGTTACTCATGTAGCTTGCTTTTACAGCCTTTGTACTGACACTTAAGATTTGGTTTCTTAAAAAGACATAAGAGAAAAGACCCAAAAGACATCACCTAAAGTTAAACACAAGCCCACTAGCTTCTGCAGGTAAAATGCCTATCAGGGAGGCTTCTCGGGCTCCCCGCACAGAAAAGTTTCATCTTCCTGCGAACTTCTGTCACTTTATCCCTATTTTTCCTCCAACATTCAGCCCCTGTACACATTTCACGTCTCCTCTCCTTGATGGGCATCTAAAGAATAGCAGCCACGTCTTGTTGACCTTTCACGTGTAACACCACTACTGCTCCTAACTGTGAGTAAGATACCTGCCGTTTCTTGTGATTACAAACGTGCCAGTCACTTGGGTGAGCGCTTTATTTTCTTACATTTATTTTCTGTCATTTGATATTCACAATGGACCCTGGAGGTAGGTGCGTCCTCATCACACACATGAGGCAGCCGAGGCTTGGAGAGACGGAGTGACAGAGCCGGGATTCATTTCTAGGTCGGAGACACTCCAAGGCCTGTGTTCTGAAACACTATGCTAAACTCGACATATCCTGCACAGGGCCTAGGTCAGGGCCAGTACAATAAGTGAATATCTTAACATTAATTCACTCCTTCATCCTCTTGGTAGTTAAGGTTCAATCTTTGCAGTTTCTGCTTTCCTGTGCATTTTCGCCAGGTGTGCATGATGGTAGGGGTTATCATTACTACTGGATATCCAAAAATATCAAGAAAAGTTCCCCTTACCTTTTTTACATCAGAAAATAAACACTTCTCCAGGACTCGACCTCCTAGGTCAGTGTCTGCCAGGATGATATTCACAATTGGGCACATCCGATGGCTTTTCATTTGTATTGGTGTTACTCACATGTTGGACCGCAAGCTAGATGGTAGGAGGCAGCCCAGTGTTCCCGGCACCTCCTCCCAGCTGTCTTCAACATCCTGGCTCTACAGTCACATGGAGGGCTGTTCAGGGCCTGGTGGTCACTGACTTCACAATAGTCAATGTTTCCCACTGGTGGGGGTAGTGGGCTTCTGATGCCTTCACCCTCTCAGCACACAGCATTCTCTCTCCATCTGGGAACTGCTTCTACTATGCAGCCCATGTGCTTGGAGGAAGCACAGCCCGCTCAGCTCTAGAGTAGAAGCCTGATTGCTTTAAGCCAATCAGCACATCCCACTGGCCTTTTCACGGTGATTAACTCAAGCCAGAAGACAGGGTGCAGGCCAATGATAAACAAGGAGATGTCTGCTAGGGCTTCTGGGAACAATGCTCTCTGACTCAGTAAGCTTTAAGGACAGTAATTCCCTCTCTCCTTGCTGGACATTTACACAGCATAAGAAGGATCAAGAAGGTGTGAGAAATCATTATGGATCTCCAAAGAAATCCAACCATAGGATTAAGCAAGATACCACAGAAGATCAAGAAGAAAAACAAACAAAAAAAATTGTTTTTGATGATATAACTCAGCCACTTACAACTTATTCCAAAGCTTGGACTATTTCTGGGTTTTTCAGCTACGTGAGAGTCTAAATTCCCTTTTTTTAATTAAGCCTGTTTTGAGCCAGATTTTCTCTGACTTCAAACCAAAAGACTCATACTATTCATGGGTGACAACTTTGTTTCAGGCTCGTCATCAAATTCACTTACTTTTTTTCAGAACAGCAAGTATGACAATGGTCTGAAGGACCAAAGGGGAACCAGAGCTTATCATAAAGTATAAGTAGGCAAAATTTACCTGTCAAAGCCCGAGTAGAATTGGCCTGTGTGATTTAGGGCCATGATCTCACAGAGTGCTCTCAAGTGTGTCTGACACCAGTGAACTGCATTCCAGTCAATTATTTGTATGGTAGTCATAAAGCCTAATTATGAAGATATGATGAGATCACTGCACAGCTGAACCACGAGGTAACAGCTACCCTAACAAGCCCATCAGTTTGCCCCAGCATGGTCCCCCAGACCCCCTTCCTGAGTTCCCTGTATACTACAGATTGTCAAGTGAATTCAGGAATATCAGCTACTTGGAAGGATGTCCTTCTCGGAGACTGCCTTGCTGCCTTTGCTGACAATGACAACTGCCTTTGGAAACCACAGGGTCAGCACAAGTAAGGGAACTAAAGGTTTTAATGCACAAAAATATGTAGCAGAGTGTAGTCACAGCTGCCTTACATGGATGTGAGAGCTTGGATCCTGTCTCTCGGACTTTGAATTGTGAAGGATGAGTCCTCCCCAGATGCTGGAGATTTGGGATTCAAGGATGGGAAAGGAAAAGACAACAGGGAAAGACTGGAACTGAAGGTACTGCATCTCCAAAGGAAGCTTATGGAAAGAGTAGGAAAATGGGATATGGTAACCTCTTGTCATTAGGTCAGCTTCATAGGTAAGTAACTCGTGCAGTCACAGAGCCCTGTGCTCCGAAGGGCCCCTTGTTTTTCTTCACAATCTGCTGCCGCCATCTTGAAATCCCTAATACTTTTCAAACGGGGACCCTGCATTTCATTTTGACTTTAGTCCACAGATTAAGTAGACTGTCCTGCTTGTTATAGATCTTCAGTTCCCTCTTTACTAAAATCACATGAGAGCAAAAAGGGGAAATTTTACCAAAGACCTGCCTTAGATTTCCAATATGTCTCCTGTCTTTTTTGACTATCTGCCCTTCCTTAACTGCCTTCTTTGTGTTGAACAAATATTTTAGTGGATTTACTATATTTCCACTATTCTGTGGATTTACTATATTTCTTTTGTGTTATTTTCTTAGTGGCTACTCTAGGGATTGCAATATGCATTTTAATTTATAACAGCCCTCCTCAGATGAATATTGATTTGAAAATTTAGAAACTTCGCTCTAATATAATGCCATTTTTCTTCCCTTTGTGCTATTATTGTCATATATATTGAGGCTACATATATAAATGTAAAAGTATAGTATTAACATTATTATTTCATAAAATCTTATGTCTTAAAGAATTTAGAGAATGATGAGAAAAGATACATTAATGGAATCTTTTATACTAACCTATGTATTTATTATTTGCACTGCTCCGCATTTTTTCCTGTGGATTTGTGTTGCTTTCTGGTTGTCTTTTCCTGAAGGACTCCTTCCTTCAGTGTATCTTGCAAGACAGATCTGCTAGCAGCAAATTTGCTCAGCCTTTGTTTATCTGAGAATGCCTTTATTTTGCCTTCATTTTTGAAGAATAGTTTTGTTAGATACAGAATTCTTGTTTGACAGTTATTTTTCTTTCTGCATTCTGAATATGTCATTCTACTGCCTGCTGGCCTCCATGGTTTTAGATGAGAAGCCAGCTGTCCATTGTATTGATATTTGCCTGTATATGATGAGTTGTTTTTCTCTTGCCGTTTTCAAGATTTTCTCTTTGGCATAGGCTTTCAACAGTTTGACTATGATGTGTCAAGGTGTGGATCTATTTATATTTATCACGCTTTGGTTTCTTTGAACTTCTTAGATGTGTAGATTAATGCTTTTAAAAAATCAAATTTGGGAAGTTTGGAGCTCTTAGTTTTTCCAATAATTTTTCTGTCCCTTTCTATTCCGTTCGTGTGGGACTCCCATTACATGGAGATTGCTACGTTTGATCTTATCCCACAGGTTTCAGAGGCTCTGTTCATTTTTGTCTTTATTCTTCAGATTGGGTAATTTCTACCAATTTATAGTTCACTGCTTCTTTCTTCTGCACTTTCAAACCTGCTGATGAGCCCCTTTACTGAATTTTTTTTTTTTACAGCTATTATACTTTTCAGCTATAGAATTTCCACTTGGTACTTTTAATAATTTTATGTCCTTATTAAGAATCTCTATTTGTTGATCTATTGTCACACTCTCCTTTAATTCTTTAAATGCAGTTTCCTTTAGTGCTTTGAACCTATTTGTAATAGTTGCTTTGAAGCCTTCCTTTGTCTGCTAATAGCTGGTAACACAGGGATGGTTTCTATTCACTGCTTTTTTTTTTTTTTTTTACCCAAGTATGGGTCACACTTTCTTGTTTCTTGGCATGTCTCTTAATTGTTTTCTCAAAAACAGGACATTCTAGTTAATACACTGTAGCTACTCTGATTCTGGTATTTTTTCCCTTGGAGGTTGTTGTTGCTGGTGTTTTGTTTGTTTAATAACTTGCCTGGGCTACATCTGTGAAATCTGTGTCCCTGGCAGTCACTAATGCCTCTGCTAAATTGTTGTTTTAAATATAACCTTCATTTTTAAACCTGGATTGCTAGGGGTCATTCCTGTGTCTGTACAGCTTACTGGTCAACTAATGATTGCACATCAGTTGTGCTCTAACACCTCAAACCAGTAAAGCTTCTATCCATTGCTGTTGGATATGTTTGTGGGTGGGTAAGGGAGCACATTTCAAATTCATGTTGTTTTTAAGTCTCCTAAGTTTTAATTTCTTCTGGGCCCTTTGGAGTGTCTTATGCTCATGCACTCAGACCTAGGATTAACCAGAAGTATGTGAAATGCTTATGCTCTTCTCAATCCCCACTGGATATGTAAATAGCCTCAGCCAGGACTATGCTGTCTTTGACCACAAATGTGACCTGTGACTGAGGGAGCCCATGATTCTCCCCACCCATTTACCTCCAAGATGATCATTTCTACTGACAGCTCTGTTAAGTGTTTGCATTGCCCACCTGTCCAAATTGGGTGAGTCTCAACACTGGCAGTGAGGCTGCTGATCATCACAGCTGTCCCTACCTTGGCAGGACCTATAAGCTGTGGTGAGTTGGATGGAGAAGTCTCAGGCTAGAACTTTACAGATTCCCACTCTTCCTACATGAAGCTCAGTGGTTTTTAAAACATAAACACTTCTCAGATTGTTTTGTGCCTTTGGTTGGTTTCCAAAGCACTAAATGGTTGTATTTGTCAGTTTTTCCCGCACTGTGATTGGCATTTAGGGGAGAGAATTTGCCCAATCTTCTCGCAGAGCCAGAGCTAAAAGTTCCATTCTGTCTTGGGTTTTGACTTTTCCCATTTGTGCCTTGAGTCCACAAGTTATGTAGACCATCCTGCTTGTTACAGATCTTCTTTTTCTCTATTCTTCTTTCATGGAGCACCTTTCACACACATAAGTCCAACATATGCTAATGGCTCAAGAGCAATAAAATTATTCTTACACACAAGATAATTTCAGCAACAAGTTGTATACTGATATTGCTACAAACCACATAAACTGACTTGAAAGTATTTCAGTGAACTCTCCAAACACCAGTAGCTGCTTATTCTTAGTCACGTGGCCCTTCCTTTCAGCAAAGAATGGTAAAAATCTGATGCTGCCCTGCTGGCTGTCACTCGGCACTCCACAACTGTAGCAGATAACACTAAACACTAATTTCTTTCCCACCCAGGCATGGTCCCAGAATCTTCCTCAGACAGAACTCCAGGCAGCCATTATGTGGTTCCGGAGTTGAGACCTCTTAGACATACTTTCTTCAAGTCCCCGAAGCTGAAGCTTATAATAATTCTTCCTACTACCTACTCTGCTTCTACCCTCCACTCAAGGATTTTGGGTTTGGTTTCCTGAGAAACACATCCTTTTTTATTTGGGCTTCAGGCTCAGCTCTGGTTCATTTTTCTTCTGGATCTCCATACTTATTCCCTTGGTGATTTCCTCCATTCTCATGATTTTAAACTCCATCCATTTTTTTGGCCTCTCTCAAATCTATACTTTTAGACTGAATCTCTTGCTTGGACTCCAACTCCTTATGTATCATCTTGGAAGTTTTAAGGGCATCCCAAGTGATCATGCCCAAAACTGAACCCCTGATTTTCTACCTAGAATCTCTTCCACTCTTGCAGACTTTCTCCATCTCAATTGTTGTTAAATTCATTCTCTCAGATGCTCAGACCAAAAAACTTAAAGTCATCCTCAATTCTTCTCATTCTCTCTCATACTATCAGGAAATCCTGTTGGCTGTAACTTCAAAATAAATCAGAACCCCTATGCCTTCTTATACTGTTACTGCTACCATTCTGGTCTAAACCACAACATCTCTCACAGTATTATTACAACTGATTTCACTACTTCTAACTGCTGTTTTTATATTCTACGTTCAACATGGTATCCAGAGTGTTCCTTGATCCCTGCTAGTCTATGCTATTCTCAACATATTGGCCAGAAGGATCCTCTTCAAAAGTAAGGCTGATTGTATCACTTCCCTGCTCAAAACATTGCAGTGGCTTCCCATCTTACTCAGGATAAAAGCCAAAGGCTTTTCAATGACTTACCTTACATGGTCACACCCTCCTTAATTTTCTGATCTCATCTTTCACTTATACTGCCTCTTACTCCTTTCCAGGCATGCTGGTCTCTTGATGCTTCTTAAAAATGCTAATCCAGGTTTCTAGATACTTTGCATTGGCAGATTCCTCTTCCTAAAATACTCTTACCTCAGATATCATGTGGCAAATTCTCTCACCTCCTTCAAGGTTTTGCTCAAACACCACCTTTTCAATAAAGCCCACCTTGAGCACCCTATTTCAAATTGCACATCCATCCTTTCCATCTGCCTCTCCCTCACTGCTATTCCTTCTGGCCCTTCTTTAGCTCTCACCCTTTCACTCTTTTCTGTATTCACCTCCCCTCTCCCCCAGAGAATATCACCTTCTACAGTATGATAGAATTTACTTACGTATGGTTTATTTATCTATCTTCCCCCTCTTTAGAATGTTGTAACTCAAAAAGGGCAGAGATTTTTGTTTTTCTCACTGACACCTCATAGTTTCTAGAGAAGTGCGTGGTGCATAATAGGTATTCAAAAAACAGTTGAATGAATGAATCAGTGGTGGATCTATGGTTCTGATATAAGTAGGTGTTTTTGAAGATACAGACTAAATGTGAGAACAATTTCCAAAGAAACTTCAGGGGTACAGTTCAAAGAAATGTCAAGAAAATCTTCATGAAAAAGAGGAGTAGGTGGTTAAAAAAAATTGAATGGGATATATATCCTTATCTTGACAAGTCCTGGGGATACATTAGCATATTAAATGTTCTGAAAAGTCCTTAAGGCAAGAAATTGACTGAACTTTATTTTTCTCTGGCTTTTTTCAGAATCATTTTTTTAAACTTTGATTTTCTGTAGATTGAATTATATGCTTAGATGTTTTTTTTTCCCCAAATATTTCTTCTGCTCCATTCTTTTTCTTCTTTTTCTAGTATTCCCATTATGCATATGTTACATCTTTTGTAGTTGTCTGGGATATTGTTTTTTTTTTTTTCCTTTTCAGTCCTGTTTTCTTTGCTTTTCAGTTTCCAAGGATTCTACTGATCCATCCATCAGGTCAGAGATCTTTCCTAAGCCGTGTCCAGTCTACTAATAAACCCTTCAAAGGCATTCTTCATTTATGTTATGGTGTTATTTTCTGTCTAGCATTTCTTTGTGGTTCTCTCTTAGGATTTCCATCTGCTTACACTGTCCATCTGTTCATGCATGCTGTCTACTTTATCCATCAGAGCCCTGAGTATATTAATGATTATTGTTTTAAATTCCCAGTCTGATAATTCCAATATTCTTGCCATATCTTGCTCTGTCCCTTTAAATTGTGTGGGTTTTTTTGTTTTGTTTTGTTTTTGCCTTTTAGTATGCCTTGTAATTTTTTCTTGGTAGCTGGGCATGATGTACTAGATAAAAGGAACTGTGAAAAATAAGCCTTTAGTAATGTTATGGAAAGATGTGAGGGGAGGGAAGTATTCTGCAGTCCTATGATTAGGTCTTCATATTTTAGTGAGCCTATGCCTCTGGCGTGTGAACTCCACAAGTGTTTCTCAGTTGTTTCTCGCCTCCTATGTGGAACAGGATAGCTAGAGTGGGCTGGGGTTGAGTATTTCCCTCCCTCCATGTAGAAGGCTAGAGCTGACTGGAATTGGGTATTTCCCTTTCCCCAGATCAATTAGGCTCTGATAAAACCCCAGTAGATTGGGCTCTGGTTAACTACTTAAGTAGGCAGGTCTTGCTGAGAACCAAGTGCTCTGACGTACTTCAAAATGGCTCCTTTTCCCCCTCCCTTGCCGGAAGAACAAGAGGATTTTTCTCTGATATTTACTATGAGAACCTAGTTGACCTCTTGGAGGTAAGTTTCATAAATTGTACCTCCTCCCCTCCATGATGGGGTCCCCTTGGACATTTTAACACTCAGAGTTGTCCACACTGAGCCTCCAGCAACTCGTCAATGACAGTTCAAGTTTTTCTAGCCTGGTACTTGTTCCCCAAACTGCTTCCACTCAAGAGTCTCTGCTCCAGTAAGCCAATACTCCCCATAGTCACCCGTCTCTCCAATCCTGGGGGGCAGCAGTTTATCCTATATCCTCCTCCCCCCATCTTTTATAGACCCAAGAACAATTGTTGACTTTTCAGTCTGTTCAGGTTTTCACTTATTGTTAAGATGGAATGGCAACTTCCAAGCTCTTTATATGTGGAACTGGAAACTGGAAATCTTTTTTTTTTTTTTGACACAATCTGAAACTTCAAAAAAGGTTTATACACGATGTATAAGTAAAATGAGTAGCAGTTGTAAGCATGGGCTCTGGAGATAGACCACCTGGGCTTATATCTTGGCTCTGCCATTTATAAGAGTTATTTCATGTCTCTAAGCCTTAGCTTTTCTATCTGTTAAATGGGGATGGTAGATATATCATAGTTTGGGGTAAGGATTAAATAAGATAGCATATGTAAATAGTGTCTGGTACATAATAAGAACTTCCACATTTTTTAATGAAACAATTATTTGAATGCCTATGATCTTTCAGGTATTATCCTAGATGTCAGAGATGGAGAAGTAGAAATTGGACCCTGCCTGGCCCCATAGAGCTGATGTTCTATAGGCAGGAGAGAAACTAGAAACATGTAAATTAATGAACATTTTCTGATAGTAACAGTGGTATGAAGGAAACAAATCAGGGTTAGGTGATAGAGGGGAATGGAGGAGGGCTTTAGATTTCGTAGTCCAAAAAGACTTTTCAGAGAAAGGGACACTTGTACTGAGAGCTGACCAGTTTGGAGCCAGCCAAGCAAAGATCTTTCTGGGAAAAACAACAGGGGTACATCAAGAGCACAGGTGTGAAGGCAGAAGCAAGTTTGGCTTTATCATGATTGGAAGAAAAGTTGATGTGGCTGGTCATGGTGAATACGGGAGAGAAATAGCATCTGTATTGCTTTAAATAACAACAACACCTCTGGACCTTTATTATTATTATTATTATTATTATTATTATTATTATTATTATTTTTGGAGGGGGAGAGGAAAGTGGTTTTAGAGGGATTCTAGCAATGATCCACTGGTCTGGAGAAGAAGGGAGATGCAATTATCAGAGTCCTGGGATTCAGGGGTCAGTGATCAGCCTGTCTTGAATAGGTTTTCCAGCCTGGGGTGGTAATTGCTGCTCTCCACTAATGGCCCCCCACGCCCCCCAACACACAAAGGGCAGTGGGGTTAAAGTGGATGTGAATGACCAACTCAGAGGATAAAGAGATATGAATTAAAAACTCAGAAGAATAGATCCATGCTTGGATCTTACTGATACTGTGGTTCCCTGCCCCCAGATGCTCTCATTCTTGCTAAAGCCTACACTCATTTCTCTCAGTTGACATGTTAGTCTAAAAATTCTCTTTTGTGTACTCTTTCTCCACCTCCCTCTTTTTGGAGGGCAGAGACAAATCCCTTTGGTATAACTAAACATCCAGAAAAATGCTCAGCAAACACTGCATGCTATTACTTTAACTTGTAAAAACTCAATTATTTACCCTACCATAATTAAGTCCTTTTCCAGCCATAAAACTCTCCCCACATGCTGAGTGAATATAAATTTTCATTGGTGTTCATTTGACCTTGCCAAACTAGCCTGAAAATTGTGTCCCCTTTTGCCAAGAATAATTTTTTTAGTGCTCTTCTCAATAACTATAGTTGAAAGGAGAAAGTGATATCTCTGTAACTCAAACCAGATCCTTTTGCAATAATACGTTGGCAAGTGACAATGTGATGAAATTGTTTTATGCATGCATGCTTTTGTTCCCTATCTTAATGTTTCTGAATGCAGAACCAACCTGTTTGTGATTCTTCTGCTACACAATGGAAAAGGAAGGTAAGAGGATTGCTGACCTCTCTGTAGCTTCAGACAAAGTTTCTTAACAAGAATGCTTGCTCCTAACGGCATCTCTGGAAATGTCCAGAAATAGTGCCCACTCTCAATAATCTCTCTTTTCTAAATGGGAAGCATTTCCTTGACTAATCTAAGCCCAGTCAAGGCTTATGGCATCAGTCCAAACATTTAGGGATTGTTTGCCTACAGGGATTTATTCAGATGCCATCTTCTTTTTTTCTCAAATTTTTGGCTTTTGAGGCATTTCATTATTCTTAGCAACTCTGGCAGAGCGTAAGCAAGAGGTGTAGGGGAGAACATTCAGGCCGCCTTTAGCTCCTCATTAGCAGGTATGGGAAAAGCCTAGGTGGGTGGTGGAAAGGACCGAAATTGTGAGGTTCAAGAATTCTCTATAATAGGTTTTCATTAATCCCACCTTAGCTTGTTCTTTCACGATAATCGAGAATTGACTCTAAATGAGAAACACGTGTCAATTATCTTAATGACTAATAAAGAAGTTATTTCCTCAAATCTTCAATGGAGACTAGAAGAGAACTGTCTGAAGGCACAGTGGGCACACCTCTGTGCATGTGCTTGTGCTGTGTGAATTTTGTCTGTTTTTAGCGAAGGTGTGAATGGATTCATCTAAATTCTTTTCCCCAACCTGCAGCAACTCATCCAGGTCTGGTCATTAGCAACAATGTGGTTTATTTCCCAACACCCATCCCTAGGCATCAGGAGAGTTCTGAAGTCTTTGGACCTTCCTTAGTGTGTACTCAGTTTGTACTCATTCGTTTCCACTCCAGGGAATCAGGAATCTCGAATTCAAAGCCTTTCCTGTTCCAGAGCTTATCAAGTTATCAGCCTGCCCCTCGGTTTTCTGTCTTCGTTTTAAGGGATCAATCAAATTACTAAAGATAGCAAATCTTTGGACAACAAATGCCATGAAGAACCTGAAGGGTCTAGTGGGCCCAGGTGGCTAAGTCCTTTCCCCGCTGCTGAGAGCTTCTTTATGCACATCGAATTTGTGATTGTGATAAGCAAGGTCACAGAGCAGTGAGAAAACGTAAACTAATCACCTAGTGCTTGTCAAGAGATACCGCATGCTGAAGCATCTCAAGAGAACCTTGAGAAGGAGGGCAGGTAGAAAAAGCTACATCCACCAGAGATATTAGAGCTGTGGAGGTCTGAGGGAGGCCTTGAGAAATGGAAGGAGAGCCCAGAAAAGTGTTTCTTTACCTGTGACAGCATTAAGCACGCTAAAATGTCCACATGGGCATTATACCGTATGCTGTTTTAATTAAAGTGAATTGTATTCTACCTTGGAATTGTAACCAATTCTGTTTGTACTTTGAAAAATTCTGATATAAAAAAAGTCCTTTGCTTTAGCAGCTGAGATTTCAAGTAAAAGGGATTGGATAATAATCCCATGTGTTTCCAATTGGATGAATTGTTTGCTTGTAAAGATATTTCCTAAGATTTTTTTTTCAATTAACATATTAGATCCTTGAGGAGTACTTTGGATAAATGCCCAAGTTGCTCTTTGGTTAAGTGGAATAGCACAAGTCTGTGTTCTGGGAACCCAGTCCTCATGATTAGTGAGCAGGTCAAACTTCATCTTAATTATTTCTTTTAAAAATCAAAAGGCTCAGGTGCCCGGGTGGCTCAGATGGTTAAGCGTCTGCCTTTGGCTCAGGTCATGATCCCAGGGTCCTAGGATCGAGTCCCGCATCAGGCTCCCCGCTGAGTGGGGAGCCTGCTTCTGCCTCTCTCTCTGTCTCTTATTAAATAAAAATAAAAAGGCTTTTTATGATTATTTGAGAGAGTTGTTATTGTTGTTTTTTATTCTCTGCCAGATAAGCATTTTGGTTATGGCACCTAATTTTTGAGGAAAAACAAAAGAAAAAACCCCTACTATCAACCATACTTGTGATGCTATTAATTACCATTTTGTTTTGTTCTAAAATTTCTCCTTCAGGCAGATTTCCAAACATCCAGATAGAAGCAAAATGAAACATGTGACTTATTGTGACATGTGGCTTATTGTGACAAACAGAACCTATGAGGACTCAGAGGAGGTAATCTTTCACAAGTGAGGGGAAAATAAAAAGTGTGTGTGTGCAGGGGGGTGACTGACTGGTGGAGACTCTGACCTTAAAGAATGTATGTACAAATTTTCTAGGTTTAGCTGTAGCTCACATTTTAAAACCAAATATTTGAAACTCGGATCCTATTTCATCAAAGTCGAATAAGAAATAGAAAAGAACAAACTTTTAAAAGTGAGAGGTGTTGTTAATGGGAACCAGACTGCTAACTTGTAATGTCTTTAAAGAGGCATGGCTATCCATGAGAGACTATGGACTCTGAGAAACAAACGGGGTTTTAGAGGGGAGGAGGGAGGGGGATTGGTTAGCCCGGTGGTGGGTATTAAGGAGGGCACGTACTGCATGGAGCACTGGGTGTTATACGAAAACAATGGATCGTGGATCATCGTATCAAAAACTAATGATGTATTGTATGGTGACTAATATAAGAAAATTAAAAAAAAAAAAAAAAGGCATGGCTAGCCTGGGTACAGAATCATAAGGAAGGTGGGACTTGCCTTTGGTGTGGAAAAATAGATGGGACATCGTCACTCTCCTACTGCAATGCATTCCTACTCTACCAGTTACTGTTGATTCACTGGTGCACTCATTCATTCCACTATTCTCTACTAAACTTCTACCAGTTCCCAGGCAGTGAAGACACAACAGTAAACCAAAGCAACTGGCAGCCAGTCCTTGTGCTACTCACAGTCCAACAAAGGATGGAATTACACAAGACACAGCTAGGCTGCATGAGCCATGCTAACATGGGGGATGGCCAGGTAGCTCTGGGAGCACTTGGTGGGGCCGTCCAACAATATCTAGGGATGGTGTTGAGTTGTCAGGAATTAAATTTTCTGGGGAAGTGGCTTTTCAGCTGAGGCCCAAAAGCATAAGCCAGAGAGCAAAGGGGGACGGCGAAGAGAATGAAAAAAGGTGTCATTGTGGTATGTTGGAGGAACTAAAAGAAGTTTGGTGTGTCTTCGGTGTGAAGTTTGGTAGAAAACATGGCTGGGAGAGTGAGCAGATAATAGAGCCGTGCTGATTTGAGACCCGATTTGTGAAGTCTGCACAGGCTTAGAATCCGATGGTGCTGAGTTTGATCTGCAGTTCTGATCTTCCCCAGCTGCTTGGGCAAGTTACTTCACTTGGAAGCCTCACTTTCCTTATCTATAGAATGGAAATCTACATACCTCCTAGGATTGCTTGACTGAACATGTATCTAGGTGTCAGATCAGAGTATTCAGTTAATGGGAGCTATGGCTGTTCATTCTGCAATGGTCAAATACAATGGCATTTCCACATGGAACAACATCTCAGAGAAAGTAAGCTCTATTGCCATCATTTTCAGCATCAGCCAGGCTAGATATGTTGACATTTTGGGGTGGAGTCACTTCCTGGTGTGTCTCAGTTACATATTCCTTTTGGGGGGCTGGTCCTATCTCTAGTGCCAAGAGAGCAATGATTTCCCAAAATAAGCAATGGGGTCACTTGATAAAATATCATTTTAGTCATTCTTTCCTTCTGCTAGTACACTGTCCTGATCATTCATACTGCTTAATAAGATTCCTAAATTACTATCACACCCTCCTCTGAGGGGATACAGGAAGTAAATGAAAGAAACTAATAGCCATATGCAGGGGTTACTAATACATGAGATACCATGTTTTTGTTAGCCGTCTTAAGAATCTCAGTAAGCAAGGAAAAAAAAACCCAACTCAATCCTAGACAATTATTATGAATTTTTTTTTTTTACAAGACTGCTCTATTAAATCTTATAGTCCTTTTGATTACTTTTCACATCACTAGGCTCAAACTAACAAAGCCTTCTCTATAGACAGATAGTAGAAGGCCATTTGCAAAGTGGAAAAGCTCTCCCGAGCCAAATAGACAAGTCTGTTGCTTAATTTCTTTTTGAACCTAAGGCTGTGGGCTTTTTCGGTATAAGCATTTTAACACACCTGTGCTGAGAATTTGCTCCATACCATGTAACTGGAATCATAGAGATGAAGGACGTACTTTGTACTCTCTGGAAGAGCATTAGTTGGCTGGGGGAGACAGAGAGCCAGTAAGTTAGTATTTTTTCCCCCCTCATTGTTTTCCAATGGCCAGCACCTGTGCTAAGAGCTTCATATGTTTTATTAGAGTTGATTCTCTAAAACAACCTTTTGAGCAAGGCAATACTAACTTCAATGTGCAGATAAGAAAATTGAGTTTGAAGAGTGATTACTAATAACTTGCCCAAGGATAGATCAGTAACATGTGGCAGAGCTGGGCTGAGCTGGGGTGGTCTCCCCAGTGTCCTGCTTTTGAATGCTAGGAATGCCCTGCATTCCTTATGGCAGGTGTAGAGGTGACCACGATGTGTGGTTTTAAGTGGACTAGGTACTGTGGAAGCAACACAGGAGGCAGGGAGATAGGAAAGGAGAGACAGAGCCAGAGCCACTTCCCAGAGGAGGTAGCCTCAGTGTCGAGATGTGAGGGCTGAGCAGGATGTGGCCGGGTGAAAAGCTGGAGGCAAGGAGACACCCCTTGAGTGACATGAGCAGCGTTTGTTCTTGCCAGAAGAGAATGGCCTCAAGGAAAGGCAGGTAGCTCCAAGGAGCACCCGGTTATCTGCGCCAATACAGGCAATGTGTGTGACAGACGATCTAAGATGAATGTCTACGTGGCTTCTGTATAGATAATGTTTTTATTTATTTATATCCTGCCTTGTTCCACAAAGGTTTTGAGGTAAAATTCATTACATGGTTTTTATGCAGTGACCTTCCTAATTAAGTTTTTCTCAGCACTGTCATGTTCGTCTTTGTATTCCCCAAGCCATATGCACAGCTACGTGAATAAAAGTTGAATTGAATTTACATACTTGGAGCACACTGTAAGTAGTTAGCAAGGGCAACTGGTCCCAGAAGCTTGGTGGGTGGCAAGGGAAGCTGGGCCAACACTTAAAATTGCTTAGATTGAATAGCTTATTTCACTGGATCTGAGATGCCCATGATCAGAGGGCATGCTGCTCCTTCGTGTGCTCCTAAGAGAGGAAGAAAAACACTACCAGTTAAACTGAAACACAGTGTTGAGTCACTATCCATGGCAAGACGCAATCTGTTTTCAGATATGTTAAAATATGAAAAGCTGCATGTCTTTAAAGAGATGATACATGGTGATGATACTAACCATCCGCTCCGCCAGTAGCCAGAAATGCTAAAAATTAATGGTACTCTGGTTGAGTGAGAGAAGATGAACACTCTATACCATTTCGAATGCCAACTTGTCTCACCATCCAAACCCTAAAGATTCTGGAAATACTTTATTTAGCAATTGTTCCTCTAGGAATTGAACTTAAGGAAATAAACATAAAAGTTTATAAGGGTTTATAAGGGTATCATCATAAAATTTTATATAGTCATAAAAAATAAAGAATATCCAAAAGCCTTCATTATATATATATAAACATATATAATGTTATATATAACATTATGTAATGTAATATATAATGTATAATGAAATGTGATATATAATTAAATATATATAATGTTAGAGTCATACGATAGATTAAAATGATAGAAAAATATTTATTTAAATGGAAAAACATTTTATAATACATTAAGTTTTACAACTCCAGTAATAAAGTATGTGCTTTAAGACAAAATTATTGCTGTGAAAGAAAAATACATTTACATCCTGTATTTACATAGGAATAAATTTTGTTACATACAACAAAAGTTAACAGGGGTTGTCTGGATGAAGGGATTTTAGTTGATCTTTTTCTTTTCTCTGTGTTTTAATTTTTCAAAAACTGGAAAACTGGACACTAGTTAGACATAGACTTTTAAACACTTTTTATTTAAATTTAATTTAATTAACATATAGTATATTATTTGTTTCAGAGGTTAGGATTTAGTGATTCATCAGTTACATATAACACCCAGGGCTCATTACATCAAGTGCCCTCCTTAATTTACCTGTCACCCTGTTACCCAATCCCCCCAACCCACCTCCCCTCCAGCAACCCTCAGTTTGTTTCCTAGTGTTCAGTGTGTCTTATGGTTTTAGACATAGACTTTTAAGTATATAATATGAATGTGAATAATGGAAAACCAACTAACTTGACTTAGAAACATCATTTTCTGTGGAGTGAGCTCCTGAATCTTTCCTTTCCTAAATGGGCCTGGCTGTGTTGGTTCCAACTAAGGCCCTGTTTAAAAGGTATGGAAAAGGTTGTTTGATTCCCAGTTGGAAATATAACTTCACAACCTGGAGTTTTCCTTCAAATGCTGACACCGAAAATAAGAAAATAAATACTGCAGACCACAGTTATGCCACAGTCTGGGAAACTCCACTGTCTGATGTCATCTTAATCTCAGCAAAGTTATGAGGTCCTGAGCTCAGGCAAGACAAGTTTCAGGTCCCACAACGAGGAGGGATGGTGATGATCGGAAGTCAAGATTAGACCTCAATTTTTACCATGGCTAAAATGGAAAACCTCCAGCTCTGTGTCTAAGTACCACACCTGCTACAAATCCACAGCTTTTTTTTTTTTTTTTTGCAACTCATTTATAATTCTTCCTAGATGAAGTCATTTCCTGATAAAGCCTTGGTGGCCTAGACCCCACTTGGACTCTATATAGTAAACTGGTCTACTCAGAGTTCACAGGAGACATCGTTTTTGAATGGCCAGTCATAGAGTTCCTGCTTGAATAGGTAAGACTGTAGACTGAATACATTCTACTTGTATATTTTATCCCCAATCTGGAGTTGACTTTTGATGTATTTTTAATATAGCTCTATATTTCTTTATAGCTTGCTTTAAAAAATAAGCTGTCCTTTATACTTTCCAAGGATATCTAACTCTTCCTTATTTCAAAGCTCAGATAAGATAAAAATTTTATTTTGCAATCCATTTTTACTTGTTTATACACTTGGATTTGTCATTTCATTTGTCAGCTTTGCAATTTTGATCCACTTGTTATCTCTCTGTTATCTATAATCTTTCTTTAATATTGGACAATTGTAACCTAAAAGAATAAGGATTTCAAGTGACATGGAAGCCTAGGTCAAAGGGAGGGGGGACAGCATTTGTGGAATGTCTGGATATTCTAGCAGGCATTTACTGTTTGTCTTCCTTGCATCACTTTTTTCTCCTTCTGGATAACAGCACCCTGACTTCTTTAGGGAGACTTAGTCTTTCTCCCCTACATTGTCTCAATAGGGTTGCCAGTTCTACTGCTTTGCCCTCCTGGCCGCAGATCCAGGCCTGGCTAAGCAGAGAACCCCATCTACCTGGTCAGGATAACTGACTCAGGTATGGGCACTTAATCCAAAAACCAATGATCATAGAACTTCTCTGATATTATTTGTGTATGGACACTGAAAAGGAGAATTTTTCCCTTGTTTTTCATCTTAGATTATGAGCCATGGGAACACATGTCTGGAGCTAAGCCCTACTTGTTCTGACCATGTAGGAGAAGGCTGTTAGCAGGAGGGAAAATGAGGCCACCACCCAAGGAGAACCAGAGCTAAGAGGGAGCACAGTGATGAACAGACACATTTAATGATGAGTACTTAGTGACAGGATGCCACCTCCACTCCTTAATTTCCCAAAAAATCCCTTTCCTTTTTTTAGTATAAGCCTGTTGGAATTGGGTTTCTGTCATTTGAAACCGCCCAAGTTCTTGACTAATCCTTAGTCTTTTGGTTACTTTCCAAATCATACTAGGCACATATGCATGCTTTTCATGCACATAGAAGGGGCTGTGCTCAGTTGAATTCTCTATCATAAGAGCATCCAAACAGGTATAATTTGATTAAAGTGCAGTTAGTCCAAAAAGAATGTGAGTGACTTAAGCCCCAGGGCAATAGTCTTCATAAGTTGCAGACGTACCATAAAAGTATGCCTTGTCTTTGGTTCCTCTGCCCTTGTGTTTAGACTCTCTCCTGAACTGGCACATTCACCCACTCCTGATGCTATTAGATCCTCAAGTTTACTTTGCTGAAGACTTGGCACAGTCAGAAGGCATGGGTTTCCTGCAATCACGACTTTTTGGATCTCGAGATTACAAAAGACCACTTAGAAAATGATTATGAGCCTAAATAAGATACAGTAAGATTTTACAGCAATCCAAGCTGACTTTAGGAGGCAGCTGGAAAACAGGACCCTCCTCCTCCCACCCTCTCCTCTCCCAAACAAATGCCATATGTCTGTTCACAATGCATTCTGGCTCACTGCTATGTGGTTGACCTTCGATACTGAAAAGATGCCAAAACACTTGGGACCTAGTTTTCCTTTCAGCTCATTGGTACAGTCATATTTAATATGGTTGAGGAAAAAATGAGAACTGTGATAAGCAGGCCTGTAATTCTTTAAAGTAGTGCATCAATGAGACATATCTCTAGATATTTCACGGTATCTATGATGGTTCACAGAAGTCTTTTGGGGCCTTGGAAAAGAATGCTTCTGTTACCTGGGGGCGCATTCAGACCACTTGAGCATTCGTGCCATTGGTGTAACACTGAAGAAGTAAGACATTGTGACTTTCTCTTTCTAAGTTCCATGCATTAACTCCCAGATCAGTAAATTGGATGCAGAACTGTTAATAGTGGGGTTTGTGATTCCGTGTGTGGCAAGGTAGAGGATGTTTCTTTTTACCACATCCAGAGAGTAAATGGAGTCTCTTCCTTTAAATTAAAATGGCTTTTGTGTTGGTAGAAAACCACACAGGGCTGCTGGAGCAAAGTACCACAAACTGGGTGTCTTAAAACAACAGAAGTGTATTGTCTCATAGTCCTGGAGGCTGAACGTTGAAATCAAGGTGTTGGCAGGGCCATGCTCCCTCTGAAACGTGTAAGGAAGGATTTTTCTTTGCCTCCTCTAACTTCTGGTGTTTGCCAACAATCCTTGGCATTCCTCGGCTTGTAGACTCATCACTCCAATCTCGGCCTCCACTGTTACATGGCTGTCCTCCTACTATGTGTCCTTCCTCTTTTTCTAAGGACATCAGTCATACTGGATTAGGGCCCACTGTAATTCAGTATGACCTCATTTTAATGTGATTACATCTGCAAAGATCCTATTTCCAAACAAAGTCACATTTTGAGGTACTGCTGGTTAGGACTTTGACATATATTTTAGGGGGACATAATTCAACCCATAAAAACTCTACTGTTGGGGCGCCTGGGTGGCTCAGTTGGTTAAGTGTCTGCCTTCAGCTTGGGTCGTGATCCCAGGGTGCTGGGATTGAGCCCTGCATCAGGCTCCTTGCTCAGCAGAGAGCCTGCTTCTCCCTCTGCCTGCAGCTCCCCCTGCTTGTGCTCTCTATCTCTCTTTCTCTCCATGTGTCAAATGAATAAATAAAATCTTTAAAAAAAATAAAAAAAATCTCTATTGTTGTCCCGATTGTAATACTAATACATGCTTCTTATTAAAATAATTATTAAGAAACATATGAAGAAGAAATTAAAAATCATCTACATTTCTACCACCAAAAATAACCAAGTTAAAAATGTGGTGAACATCTTTTCAAATGTTTCTCATACAAACCAAATGGTTTCCTTCTTTTCATCGAAAGTAAGTCAAGTTGAAGGACAAAGGCAGTTAAAGATGTCTGCAGTGTCATGAAAAGTATAATAAATGATGTTATGAGCCATTTTCTTTCTCTCTCTCTCTTTTTTTTTTTTTGATTCCACTTACACAACTACCTTTTTAGGATAAATGCCTAAAGATCAAGTGTCTCAATAGAATGAAAATATACATTTTTATTCATATTACCAAGTTATTCATCCAGTAAAGGATTATTTACTTCCACCAATAATGCATGAGAGTCCTAGTTTCTCCCACCTGCTCTGCCCTGATGATTATAATTATTAATGAGATATATAAGTTTAAAAAACAATATATATGACTATTTATAAATAGATTCTCCTTTATGGAATTCTAAACCATGGTTCTCCTTTATTCTTAGGTAACAGACATGAATCCATTTTTATCTAGTGTCTTCATAATTTGGTTTTTTATTCTTTAAACTTTGACCCATCCGGAATTGTGTGTGTATGTGTGTGTGTCTATGTGTATGGTATAAATCTGCAATCCAGAGATTTTGATAGAGTTGAGTTTCATTTCTTTGTCTTGATTTTTAATTCACTCTAAAAAATTGTATGGTTTAGGAATGTGAATGGGGAAATTCAGTGTGTTTCCTGTTCCCCTTTCCAAGGGATCAGATTTACTCAATAAAAGGCTAATTCACAGAAAAATGCATTTGCAAAAAGGAATCAGGGACATACTGTTGAGCACACAGTCAATAAGCAGTACTTTCAGTCTCAATACCATAGTTAATTGAATTTCCCTGCATTCTTGCTATAACTACCCCCTTTCCTCCTACTCAAAATAGCCTGTGAGACTGTGAGAATAATGAAATTATAGGGTTAATCTTTAATCCATTCTAATTTCTTTAAATTGCAATATTGGCAAACTTGGGTCTTGCTAATTTTTACTAGTTCAGCTTACTTGCAAATCATCTCCCCAACTCTTTATAACAGACTTGAGGTTAAGTTCCCTGGTTCAGAGAGAAAATTTTTGATGGCAAGAAAGCTAAAGCTCAGGGGGAAGTATGTTTATCACCAGAGGAAACTGGTAGAGACCCATATGAGAAGTCCCCAGTCAAGCTTACCAAAACAATGTTTTCAGATAAAATGACGACAACATCCCTGAGTATCTCTCTGGACCCTCACAGGGATTCACATGAAGACCAATTACTGCCCCAATTCACAGTCTGCACACTGGCCTTTTACTGTTAACTTCCCATTAGTTTGGGGGGTGATTCTGTCTATTCTCTCAGTGTTATTAACATGTATTCGAGGAGAGGCAGCCTCAATATCTTGTCTCAGGTGGATGGCATTTCATGTCAGTGACTTGCTATTTAGCTGCAGAGATCAGCCTCTTCAACCTTATCTCTTTAAATGAGTAAATGAATACAAATTAAAGTTTTAATCTCAGACTGTAACATAAATGGTATTTTCACTACAAGTAGTTTCATAATGGTCTCATTACTGTTCCTAAGAGCAACACATTGAGACGTTTAAATTGTCAATTGCTACTACATATATTCTTTGAGAACAGGTATCCAGGTAACCATGGCAATGGTGTCTCCAGGCAGGATGGTAGTGGGGTGGGAAACTATTTCATTAATTGAAGGGAAGGGACTGAAAAGATATTTTCAAGCTGTAGATCAGAGAGAAAGAGAAAGAGAGAGAGAGAGAGAGAGAAGGTAGGTTTCACAACCTTATTTTCTTTTCATTATTAAATTATGCAACCCAGAGAAACTCCAAATTATTCGAAAGGTTTAAAGAAATCATAAGATTCAATAAAGCAGCATTCTTAGCCTTTCCACATTATTACAGTGATTGACCTGTACTAGATTTTATTTGGTTGGGTTCTTACATAGTTTGATTGAAACTCAGTGTATTTCCTAAGAAAGCAGAATTGTGTCCTGCGATTTAAGGCAAAAAATGGAAGAATATGAAGAATACTCACATAAGCAAGAAGGCTGTGTAGGCGGTCTAAGAACTCTATTTATTTCAAGCTGATAGCACCTGAAAAAAGCTGATATTATCAGGAGAATTTTATTTTCAACCTTCCTTCCCTTCCCTCCCCCAACCCTTGGTAGTCAACATTAAAATAGCTATAACAGCACACCATTAGCTTTCTCCCTCTCTCTCTCTCTTTCTCTCTCTCTCTCTCTATATATATATAAAAGGTAAAGAAATAACTGTGAAGAAAAGAGGGCCTCTGGATGATATAGAAAAAAATACCAAATGTCTGATATGGCTTCTCAGAGGAGCCTAATATTTTGCTTTCATTTAAAAGGTGCTACAAATTGGTGATTAGATCAACTTCTGTTATTTAACCAAATGTGCCCCTTGTGTAACTTGCTGCTTCGACTATCAGCCAGACATGTTCTAACAGACAACTTAGGATTTGTAAAAACCCAATTACCCAGATAGACATCCTGACTTCTAATATTTGCTGGCCATAGTTTGTAGAATTTCTTTTCAAATTAGGCCAACATACGGCACCTTAGTGACCCATGTTGAATCTCTCCAACTCCTGATGAATGCCTCTTTGGTGCTTTCTGTGTGTTGTATCATCTAATTATTCAGGAGGAAAAATAGCCAGAAAACATTAGATGCAACTATTACCAACAGGAAACAAGGACTTGTCTATATTCTTGGGATCCATTCCTCAAAAGATAAATCCACTTTTCATCCATCACTGGGAGAGGCAATGCAGAAAATTTTATTTACAGAATTAGAGAAAGCAACCTAACTGGGTGGGGAGTTATTAACCAAATAAATTTCATTTTAAAACAAACATTTCTCCTCTGCTAAACAGATTTCTATCTTGGAAAGCAGTGAATTCCCCAGAATGAGGCCACAATTCATGGTCTGAATTAGAAGAGCTGCTTGGGTCCGTCTAAGTCCAATGTACTGACGACCTTGCTCTCCAGTGCAAGGCAAAGACTTTCAGTTACCATAAGCTGAGGCATGCCACTGTACCCACAGCTACTGCTGTTTTTGAAGGGCTGTGTTTCCAGGGTGCACCCATGAGGAGAGCCAATGGGAAATGGGAAGAGCAATTTGTTTTCCTAAAAGCTTATGCGGCAGTAGGGACAGGCATCTTCTACCCTGTCATCATGGATAGCATGGTATCACGTTATGTACACATGAGTCTAAGTTTTGAAAGCAGAAAATCATCATGCAAGGCAACCAAATTTGAGAAAAATTCCTGCTGATAGAATGGAAGAAGAACCATCATTCCCAGTAATGAACTGAGGGCTAGACAGGGAGGTAACACACACCCGTGTTAGGTCTTTTGGATAACAAAGTATGACTACGGACCCCTGCCTCATGGCCAGTGTGTCATCAGCTGCTGGACACTCTACCACAAATAACAAATACTGGGATTGAGCTGTGGCCACGGATGGCCAGAGGCAGAGTGGGATGTCTTACATTTGGGTTGTTAATTCTAGTGCATCAGTTAGTTTCTGAGCCAATCCAGTTACTACTCACGTGGATTCTATGAAGTGACTCATCTAAAACCTTTTTACCCTCGTGTTCCCTTTCCTAAAGGGCAGCTGTTTGAGCAATGCCTTATACAAGGGCACACAATTAGCCAGGAGCTAGTAAAGCACACCTCCCCCAGGACAAACCTAAGCATTCCACTTGCACGCAGTACCAGACGCAGAGACACAAGGTCCTTTTTTTGCTCCCTTAAAGGTGGCTCTGAATCTTTTTGTGTGGAGTCTAATGGAACACCAGCAAGAACTCGCATGCTAAATGACGCTTGAATTCATGGTGATCCGTCCTTCCCTTCTGAGTTGTAGAGTGTAAGTTAGGGTACCTCACTGAAGTTGTCCCTTCAAACAATGTAATCAATGGTGTTACTTTTCTGAGCCCCCAAGTCTGCTGCTTGGTCTCAGCTTTTCAGATGACTGTGAGTCTATTAAGCTAGAACTGTAATTGGTGAGTATTTTTATTATCCGAAATCACACTAGAACTGCTGGGCCAAGAGATTACCATTTGTCACTGAATGTGGATGTATGGAGAAGTGTATGTAGAATATATAAAACCTTTTCTATTCTGATTTGCATTGCAAATAGAGAAGCTAACCAGAGGTCTCGGGGAAATAACATAAATAAAACATGGCTTCACTACTGTAAACGCTCAGTTCATGCCAGAGGAGGCCAAGGCTGTTCCAGAAGGATTGTTTCCATCTAAACAATTTCTGTCTTGGGAACTTCCCCTCTAAAGTGGCTGCCAATAGGATGGAGATCGGGTAGTTGGGGAGGGGTGGTCTAATTAGGCATCTTTGGCAAACACTCAGCAGAGTGAGCCTGAGAGACTTTCTCTAGAAATCCAAAGCATGGTTGGTAATCCCGTATCTTGTTCCATGGTGAACATCCTCACAAATGAAGGGGAGACAGAAACCTGCTTTTCAACTCAGTTTGGGCCCAAAAGAACAAAACAGAGTTCTCTGCATGGCCAGTGACCAAACAAAGCTCATTGCTTGAGGATGAGAAAGAAACTCCCTAACACAAGGTGAAAAAGCCTTTAACGGGTTACAGACAACATACAAGGACTCTCAAAAACTGAACTTCTATTCTAGTGGGCATTTGTTATGTTGCACGCCCCCTCCCCCCCCCTCCCCGCCCCAGCATGTAGTTACTCTTCTTGTGAACATGATACCTCAGTCCCACTTTGAGGTGTATCTCTTCTCTGCCCAGGTGCTCTGTGACTACTTCATGACTTCCAAAGGCCAAGTGTGTGACTGAGGCTAAACCCGTCTGTGCATTCCACCCTCTGGTGATTGGGTTAAGGACAGTGGGGACCAGCACAGGACTCAAATCTCATCAATCGGGGTCAGTGAAATTTATTTCTGTGGATTTTCTGGAACTGTTGGAGAAGTGGACTCTGTCATTTGCTGAGTTTAGTAGTTGGAGCAGGAGATGATTATGTTTTGGAGCTGCAGCCAGAGAATGAAGCTAGGAGACAGAAGCCAAGTTGAGAGACCAAGAGGAAGACATTAGATGCTTAGCACATGGTTTGAAGTCTTCTATCCTTGTGTCCAAGGCCAGCCCCATCCTGTGACTTTGTTTAATGAGGCAAGACAGTCTCTTGTTGCTTAAGTCAGTTTGAATCAGACTTTCTGTAAGAGTCCTAATGACAGTGTACACCTTTCCTGTCTTATCTGCTGGTACTGCCCTTCCCCATTTCACCATCTACCACTACCTTCCTTGGAGCCACCATAACGTCACTCAGCCTAAAGCCTGTCCACATACACCGTGCATTCTCATACCTCTGGCCACATTTCACTAATGATCTTTCACGGGTCCACCCAAACCCACCTCTTGAAGTTTGCATTACTGTGTTTCTCCTACTCATCTCAAGGCAAAAATGAAAACTTCCTAAGCTGGATTTTTAGAATCATTTTCCTTTACTCTGTAGAACTTTAACATGTCATGAGAATATGTTTTGACATTGCCCAGCTCTCCTGTGAGGTCTTGAGTTCCTTAGGATCGGGGACCTAATGCTTTATTCATCATTCAGAGGCAAGAAGCGCCATTAGGGGGCGCCTGGGTGGCTCAGTTGGTTAAGCTACCTTTGGCTCAGGTCATGATCCCAGGGTCCTGGAATCGAGCCCCGCATCGGGCTCCCTGCTCAGCGGGAAGCCGGCTTCTCCTTCTCCCTCTACCAGCTGCTCCCCCTGCTTGTACTCTCTCTGTGTCAAAAAAATAAAAATAAAATCTTTAAAGAAGAAGAAGTGCCATTAGGCTCAGAGGCTTTGTTTGGACCCAGACTGTGTTCAATCACTGACTCCATGACTTCCTATGGTGGGGTGACTTAAGTACATTACCTACCCTGTGCCTCAATTTTCTCACCTGTAAAACTAGGGACAATGCTAATATCTGTATCTCAGGTTTCTCTGAGGATGAAATGAGTCAATCTATCATGGTAAATTTTCAATAAACATTAGCTGTTATTATTCTGTTTCTAGTGTCTACTAATACCTGGCATAAAACAGGTTCTCAAAAAAATAAATGCAACTGTGAGAAGGCTTATGCTACATAGAAAAGAAAGAGTACGAAGTCACTTAATCCTTATAACTTTCTTTTCTTTTCTTTTTTTTAGAGATTTATTTCTTTATTTGAGAGAGAGAGAGCACATGAGTGGGGGGAGGGGGCAGAGGGAGAGAGAATCTCTAGCAGACTTCCTGCCCAGCGCGAAGCCCAATGTGGGACTTGACCCCACGACTCTGAGATCATTACCTGAGCGGAAATCAAAAGTCAGATGCTTAACTGACTGAGCCACCCAAGTGCTCCTAACTTTATTTTCTTAAATTCATATGTCCCTGTAAGAAATCATGAGGCCTTAAGGAAAATTAAAGAAAAAGTTTTGAGATTTGCTCATATTTGTTTGGTGTAAAAACATGTATTGAGAGAGAATTATGCTAGGCTCTGGGAATCCAGATTAATTAAGATAACATCCCTGCCTTTAAGGAGCTCATGGCTTAGTAGATGAATTTGAGAGGTAAATAAGTAACTATAATGGAGTGAATGTGTAATAAGAGAAGTATGGACATATACCATGGGGACTCAGAGTGATGTGTCCTATCATGGCTGCACATAAGAATTATCTAAGGAGTTTACCAAAGACATGGTGTCTCAGGCCCTATCCCTGAAACTTCTGAAATACCAGCTTGGGGGTTATGTATCTGCATTTGTAACAGTCTCATGGGTGAATCCTGGAATAGAAGACGAGATGATCATCTTTGCCTGGCTGGGTCCAGGAAGGCTGCATGGTGGAGGTGATGCCTCTATTGGATTCTCACAGATGAGGAGGGGTTTGCTAATCTTTGACATGAGCAGCACAACTGTGCTTGGAGAAGAGCTTTCCTGGTGCTGCTGTCAAAGACACAATTCAGAGCCTGACAGTTGTTCCATGGATCCCAAAGTATGTGACAATTATTATTTTTTTCTTACTTTGAGTCTAGTGGTCTCAAAGTAAATCGCCTAGAAAGCCCTTGAAAAATAGAGATATTTGGGCCTCACCCCCAGCTCAGTTTGAATTGGTCTGCGAAATTTAGTCCTGGAGATAAACTCCAGATTTAAATAACACACTGTTTCTGAGTGTGGGACTCTGGAATCTCTATTTTCTTAAAGCTCCATGGTGACTTAATACAGCTGGTCCACCCTACTGTTTTAGAATCACTGAAATTTATTATCTTTCATACTTTCTACTTTTGAAGTTGAACAGATAAAAATTTCTGCCTACCTGAATAAACTGAAAATATTATCATGATCTTCATTAACTTCCCACAGGAGGAAGGGAGTAACTCTCTCTTCCTTTACTGCCCTTTTGATTTTACTTTTCAGTGGGTGGATCTATTTTCTATAATAATCATTTATCATAACCAGGTAAACAATACCATGAAGTGCTGCAGCGACTTTTTTTTTCTCCATCCATTCACTCATTCATTTGAGTGGTAACATCCTCCACCATTGCCTATAATCTTAGTGAAACTGTCAGTCAAGATGCCCTGACTATGATCCAAGCTCAGATAATCAGGTTTTCTCTCTTAAGACTTTGGACCTTGAGCTGAGCAGTGCAAGGACAGAAGAAAAAAAAAAAAAAAAAAAAGGTTGGGGCCGATTCATTCTGAATAGCTTCCAGATGAGAGAGAGATCTAGACACCCTGAGCTGCCCCAACTCCTGCCCTTTCTCAGCCAGACTTTCCATTTGCAAAGGTACCAGATTCTGCCAACAATGTCCTATTTTGCTAAAGTTAACCAGAGTGGGTTTCTGTTGCTTGCAGTTGAAGAGCTCTGTAAGGTACAATGTTACAAGCCATCTGTGTGGCCTGGCCTGTTAGTAGGTTATGGCCAGGTGGGGCAGAGTGTGAGAGAAGGAGATTATGAGATTAACCTCGGCTGTTCGATGTGTGGGTCACTATTTTAGAAAATGGTCAACCTGAATTGTTATCCACTGGAGACCCAATGATAGCAAATGAACAGAAACCAGCAGATAATAAGTGAAAGGGATGGGGGACTATAATCACAATAAATTCGGGTGTACAGCCACAAAGATTAAAAAATACCTGTCTGAATTTAACAGGCACAATGTATTTAAAAAACAACACCATTTAGAAGCCCTTGCTTTACAAACCAAAAGCCAAATGACTGGTACCAAGTTATATGCCTTCCCACTAATCAAACAGATCACTGAATTATAACTTAGAAAATATAATGATAAATGCTCATGGATACACATCTGAATAAAATTACTGATTATCAATAAATCTGTAATATGGCTTCTCATACAGTGTTTACTTCCTTCAGTTACCTGACCTATAGCTGTTGCATTAAAAATACAAACACATACACTTACAAATTTATATTTACAATTTATAATACGCCTGAAATACAATACTCCAAATCATTTGCAAAAAGGTTACCAAGGGATTCTGAGTATATATAGTTTTATCATCTGGGAAACAATGGAAACAGCCAGTTGTCAGCATGGAACAACTGAGTTGCCACACATAATCATGGAACAAGCATTTTACTTTGAACTGAGGGGAACTTCACATCATTTAGATGGGGAGAGGCAAAAATGAATTCAGAAGTGTTATTTGAATTGGTCAAATACTTGTCATATAAATGACAAAATGATCTTCAGTGATACAAAACTGACTTTGATGAAGTGACAGAAGGAAATGAATCTCAGTGGTGAACGAGTGAATACGGTGTAACAGCCACTATTTGTGGAACACTTAGTCTTTGTTAAACATTGCAGTGAGCCCCATTAATTTTATAATAATCTTTTGAGTTAGTTACTATTCCCATTTAACTCTTAAGAACAGACTTAAAAGACAACAGTTATTGAGACAACAACGTCCAATGACAAATTCCTACGTAAGAGTGTATACATCTAAAAACAAGTGTGGATGTTTTAGCAAGACTTTCAAAGCCAGAAAACAGGTAGATGTGTTGCAAGAGAATCGCAGAAGCTTTGTTAAATAGCCTCAACTAGTTTGGTCAGCCACTAAGGAAGCACGGAGTTCTCCATTATTTCTAAACTGGGGTATGAGTGCTCTACTGATTGCTATCTGAGGTCAACTAGGGTATGTGTGTATGTGTAATTTTCTTTTCCCTATAAATACCATGTTACATAAGCATGTCCTGTAGATGAAAAGATAACATAAATTAGCTTTACCAAGAGAGACTTCTTTTCAACTTAGGGAGCATGGGGTCAATTTCTCTCCCCCCTCTGAACTCGTCACTCCTTCTAGAAGGTATTCTCTTGGTATTAATTCTCCAGGACCCCTGAGTGTATAAGGACCCTTTAGTAAAGATGCCTTGCTAATGTGGAATAATCAATGTTGAAAAGATGCCTGGGCCAGTTTTTAAGATGGTAGGATCAGTTGTACCTCTGGAAAATTTACAAATTGAAAAGAATCCAGATCTGCAGGAAAATACATACACCAAATGCATACCCATGTACACATGTTGAGGGTTTGGGGGTGATGGAATTACTGAGCATTCTCTTTACTCACTTAGCTCTTACCCAAGGAAACCTGTTTTCTGAGCAGTAAAATAAACCAGGTACATTTCCACAGCTCAGGGATTCCCAAACTTCACTATCAGAATAAGAATAGCCAGCATTTCTTCAATTGCTTCTTATATACCAAGACCATGATAAATATCTCATCTCCCAACAGCCCTGCCAAATAGTTACCATTTCCCTCTTTCACTGATGAGGCAACAGACCCAGTCAGGTTGGATTGTTTGACTGTGAACACACCTAGTGAGAGGCAAACTGCACTTTAAACCTCAGCAATCTTCACCAAGAGCTCACACTCTTACTCATTAAGCTAAAATGTAATATACTAGGGTTGAAGCTTAAGAATGGAAATAATTATAAGCCCCCAGGTGATTCTAATGCATCCAGCTCAATATGGATCCCCAAATCCACCGGTAAGTCTTTAACATGAATATAAATCACCTAGGGTTCTTGTTAAAGAGCAGACACCAATGCAGTAGGTCTGCATTTGGGCCTGAGTGTCTGCATGTCTAACAAGTACCAGGTGACACCAGTGCTACTGGTCCTGAGATCACATTTTGAGCAGCAAGTCGCTAGAGCATAGCACTCAGCTATACAGTGCTTTAAATTATCCTTTAATAAAATCATGAGTTCTTGTATTCCCAGATAAATATAAGCACCCTACCTATAAGCATCTTGCAAAATATCTCCAAACCATAGCAATGTTAGATCTGTAGAAATGAAGTCGTGTGATGAATGCTTGTTGAATGATTCTTGAGAGAAATATTCTCTTTTAGTTTTTTTTTTTAAGATTTTTTTTTTAATTTATTTGACACAGAGACACAGCGAGAGAGGGAACACAAGCAGGGGGAGTGGGAGAGGGAGAAGCAGGCTTCCCGCGGAGCAGGGAGCCCGATGCGGGGCTCGATCCCAGGACCCTGGGATCATGACCTGAGCCGAAGGCAGACGCCTAACGACTGAGCCACCCAGGCACCCCAAGAAATATTCTCTTTTAAAACAACGTGAGATGAACTGGATCAAAGGAGTTTGTTCTCAGAGTGCAGGTGCTCTGATTTACTTCTACGTGGAAGACGTTATGGCTTCTGTCTCCGCATATGGTCACTTGACAGATTAGACAAGAGTCATACTTCTCAGTTCTGGAAAAATGGGCTCCAAAGAGGCATCCACAAAGTCATTAGATCACAGAATAAAAGGCAAAGGGCATGTGTTCTTCAGGATTTACAAAAAGATGTAATTAACTTGAATTAAACCAATTCTCCAGCATCGAATTCCACATATTTGTTGTTCAAACGATTCCTATTCGTTATTACAAAGTCCATGCACAATTCTGTTTCCTGCACACTCAAATCCCATGAGCGGAAAACTTTTGCCTGAATTCTTGACTTGCGCTCTTCGGTTCTCCTATCTGATCCACAACTATGTGGAGCTGTCATCACAGAAAACTAATTGCCCCGGTCACTCCCCAAAGAGCTCGCTCATGATTTTATCAACCTGCATTTGACCAAAGATTAGTCTTTTGATCTTGGAAAGAAAAATATGTCCAACTCAGTCAGCCAGCTTTTAAAATAACCCAGGATATTGTCATCATGCTTTTTTTTTTTAATTTAATAACCACTTCAAACCCAGAGTGCTCTCCATTCCTCTCATTAACTCCCCCAATGCCAAACAATGAGAGTTAAGCTATTTCTAAAAGAAAAAATAATACAGATATGTATGTATATGTTCTAGAATTGCTAATACATTTTGGGACTCAAAAACATTTCTTATCGGGAAGACATGAACAGCTGAGGCATCCTTCAAGTGGAACTCAACGCCCAGTATGTCCCTGCCTGTAGTAAGTGCCTTGCTCTCTAGGGAAGCGAGCTTCAAACTGTAGAGGGCTTAAGCTGCTCCAGGAAAGTTCTATTCAGAAATGCAACTTTGCAGATTCTGCGCCCAGCGATTCTGACTCAGGAAATGAGAAATCAGGCTCAGGAATCTGCATTTTCATAAACCTTTCAGGTGGTCTTGCTCTAGAAGCTCAGAGTTTAGAATAGGAGCCAGTCATGTAAACAAATAATTTCAATTCAGCATGACAAATTCGATGACAGGAGTGTATACCATGCACAGTGCCATCAGTGAAGAAGGGCAGAGCAAGACTTTTATTTAGTCCAGAGCAGGGAAGGATGTTAGGGATGGTTTCTCCAAAGAGTGTGTTTAACTTGAGACTTGAGAGAGAAGTAGAAGTTCAGCAGATGCTAACTGATGGGATATAAGCAAACAAACACATCTTCTGAGGAATGATCATTGAAGATAAAGTTAGGGAGCGATGGGAGAAGGGAGAGGTGGCTGGCACATAACATTATGTAGGTTATATGCTATTAAACCTTGGGGGCACCAACCCTGTTATAGTCATAACAATTTTGTATATTTATTGCAATAATTTCTTTCATATAGCAGCAAAATTTCTTAAAGAAAGGGCGTCTGTTTCTAATTTGTGCAAAGACCAGTGGGCTAGTTGTGGTGTTAGAGGAGAGGAAATACAAGGTCCAAATTCCTTCTTCCCTACTTGTCAGTCCCATAGATGTACTTGTCATTTGATAAAGGAACAGAGAATCCTAGAGGGAAGGCTATAATTACACCCCATTGTGTGGACCCATGTCAAAGGTTATACACTTGCTCAAAATATAAAGTGATCTTTGGGCTGGGAAAAAGGATCAAATAAATGGAGAAGTGGGAAAAGATCATCACACATCATATTTACTGTTTTTCTTTCTCCAAATGTTGGTGCCAAGACATTAATCAGATAATCAATACCCAGAATTCCTCACATAGGATGCCAAGCAGATATAGCCACAGATCTACTGAGGGCATCGCCCTTTCAAACTCCAGACACCATCTGTAAAGAGCGCATCTTTCATTTCCCCTGAGGACCCTTAGGATGCCCTGTCGCTAGCCCTTATCTGTGTCTTTACCAGCCCTCCACTCTGTTGAACGGAGTCTTCATATTCATTCCAAATATTTCAATCCTAGAGAGGTGTTTTCAGTTTTGAAGGAATATCACTTAGTTGATCTGCCTACATGAGCACTTTTTCCAGGTAGGACATATTTTCCTTTTTTTTTCTCAAAGATTTTATTTATTTGACAGAGAGAGAGCACAAGCAGGGGGAGCAACAGAGGGAGAGAGAAAAGCAGGCTCCCTGCTGAACAGGGAGCTCAACGCAGGGCTCGATCCCAAGACCCCGGGATCATGACCTGAGCCAAAGGCAGATGCTCAACCCACTGAGCGACCCAGGCGCCCCAACATATTTTCCTTCTAAGGAGAGGTGAGGGAACTATAGGGTCAGTGTTGGCCATCTTCAATAACCAACCTTGTTATTTTATTATCATAACTATTAAAAATAACATTTACTCATCACTTTTCATGTGCCCGTTGATTGTCCTAAATTTTTATATTCATGATTTTCTTTTAATCCTCACAAGAATTCCATGATCTATTATTAAACCCCCTTTAGACAAGAGCACACCATGGTTCAGAGAGGCTAAGTAACCTATCCTGAGTCACACGGTTAATAAATAACAGAGTCGGGATACAAACTCCACCTCCGAAGGCCACAGTGTTAATGAATACCTAATACTACCTCCATCCCTTCTGCTTCAGATAATGAGCTTTATCATCATAGTACTTAACCTTTTGTGAGCGAAGTTCTTTCTAGGTCCTAGATCATTTAAACTTCACGGCAACTGTCTTGCAGTGGGTTCCATCACCCACAATTCAGAGATGGGAAAACTAAGGCAGAGAGAAATTAAACTAGGTGCCCAAGATCATCCAGTTATTAAGTGGTTGGACGTGGGATCCAAATCATTCAAAATAGTTGTTGAGATATTGCTTAAAACTGCCCCCAGTCCTGTATTATGTTCTTATACAGCAGTCTTAATTCAGCTAAATCCAACATTTTTGAGGTGTTTTAACAAACATCTAGAAAAACACACTGAGTAATCCAGGTTTATGTTTCAGTTCAAAGGGAGAGTGCAGTAGAAAACTAGAAGTTCTAAGTCTAAGATCTTTGTCTTCAAATGTAATCATTGAAAACTAACCAGAATTTTGTAGCAAATGCTCAAAACCTGTCTGCCTAGCATGTCTTGCTGGCATTAATTTCTTCATCCAATTGTTCAGTGATTGACATATGTTTATTGCGAGCCTGATGTTTCTGGGACTGGGGAATCAAAGTGGATTGAGACATGATCCAGACTTCAAGAAGCCCACAGTCTGGTGGAAGAGACTCAGAAGGAAGCCAGTGGTTATAGTACAGAGTGTCAAGTACTACATCAGATAAGAAACTCCACAAAGTCAGGATCTCTGCCTTATTCTGCTTTATCTCAACCCAGCACCCAGCTCACTGCCTGGCAGAGAGCAAGAACATGAATACTTAATGCGTGTGTGAAAGGGTATACAAGCAAGGTGGTGCTGAGGCTATCGGTGTGGGGCAGGGGCTAAGTCAGCCAGGGGTGGGGCAGAGAGGAAAGGAGAGGCTTCTGGATCCTTGAAGGTGGTTTTTGAAGTGGGTATTGAAAACTGAAGAATTAGCAGAAGTGGGGCAGGCAAGTGAAGGGGTTGGAGACACAGGGATTGGAGGAACAGAAAAACAGACAAGAGCATTGTGAGTGAGTGGTGATGCTGGTGGTTGGTCTGTGATGGGCTTTCAAGATTTGGCTGGGGGACAGACCGAAATGTGAACCAGCTGACATAATGAGGGAAAAGCAGGAAGTCTAGAGCTCAGAAGGCAGGCAACAATGAGAGATGGACCTCAGGACATCAGTAGGAAGAGCCAGATCAGGTTTCTCAGGCTAAGGATTTTTCAACCTAACTCGGAAATCCATGGCAGAGCCACCAGGTTTTAAGTAGGGAAATGTCCTGATCAATTTTAGTTGACTACAGAATTTTAAACTCTCTTTCCTTGCCCTCCACAGGGATGGCTTTGTTAGATAATGCTACAGACAGTTGTGGCAAGACTTAATGAGTAGTAGTCATCCTACTTCCGGTTCAGGTCTTCATCTATCTCTGAGGTTCTTCCTTAGGTTTCCTTGGTCCTACTGAGCGTAGCCAGGGTAGTCCCAAGCCCATTTTCCGTGACAAAGGGCACTCCATCTATCAGATACTCTCTCATTCCACACCTATAAAAGCTACTGGGAGACAAGACAAGCACATGCTCTTTTGAATGAAAATCACCCGGAATCTGAGCAGACAGAAGAGAGAGGCATAGTAATTAGGATGGAAAGCCACCAAACCTAAATGGAAGTGGACCAGGTAGTAGAGACAAATCAAAACAAATTAGACTCAGAGCTCAAGTCAACACCTTTCGAGCATGGCATCAGCCCTAAATCCCAGGTGACAGGTTTTCACACGTTTGAGGAAGATACGTCGTAACTTTCTGAAGCTAGTAAAATGACAGGTTTTATTTCCAGCATGTTGAATCTGCAAGCCCTTTCTCATCACGTGTGGCACCCCCTCATACCTTCTCCCATACTTTATTCTATTTTCTGCCTTATTTGTTATTTTCTGATTATAAAAGCAATTGGCACTCAGTGTAAGAATTCCAACAATAGAGAAAAAGAACTAAGTAAAAATCATTCTTCACGCCCCGACCTTCCCAAGCAGAGTAAACAAGGCATCAGATTTTGGAACAACACTTGCCCTAGCCTTTGTCCTCATATGCACATAATGTTGTTTTGTGGTTTTATTGTTATTGTTGTCTTTTAAAAGAATATCAGTCGTATAATTTGTCTTTTTCTACTTAACTTACTGTGAATATGTATTTACATCATGATTTCTAAAGCCTGCAGAATATTCCATTATCTGGATACACCATAATTTTATCAATCTCCTCTTCATACATACTTGGATTATTCATAACAAAAAAAGCTTACGGAGAGAGAAGGCTATGATAAGCATCCCTATAGCTCAATCTTCTTAGGTTTCTATGCTTATTTACTTATAATAAAATTCAAGAAATGGAATTGCAGAGCCGAATCATAAGCACATTTAAAACTTGAGCTTTGCATTGCTAACTTGCCCTCCAGAAATGTGGTATCTATCTACAGTCTCACCAGAAAAAGTATCTGTTTTGCTCCATTTTTAACAACTTTATATATTAGGTGAAAATTAGCATCTCATTGTTACTTGAATTCTTTCATTACTAGAAAGCTTGAATACTTTTTCATATGATTATTAGACATTTATTCTTTCTATGAATTGCATTTTCATGTCCGTTGCTCATATTTCTGTTTGGTGATGCTTTTTATATGTTAAGAGTATTAAGAGTATTTAAATATTAGGAGTATTTTTAATATACTAAGAATATATATTAAGAGTATATTGAAAACCTATTTTGTAGACAGAAAATTATAATGTGGTCCAGTCACCTACAGGTAGCTTCCAACCTAAACTCTGCCTCATATCAGTACGAGACGGTTAAGCCTTACTAATCCACAGCCAAAAAGATCTCAGTGCCTCATGGAAGAGCTTTTTGCAAAAGAAATGAATCACAAACCAAAGGGATTTTCTACAGTGCCCAGCTAGTACAATAATCTGTGGTCTGTGACCCACTTTTGCTCTGGCAATTTCTGGTCCTTGCCTGTGTGTGTCCCTAGAGAATGGAGTGAATCATGGAGTGACCAGCTAAGGTGATTTAGAGAGAAGTTTGGCAAAAGCTGATTCTGCTAGTCTGGGATTCATCTGCTGAGACAGCCAGCTATAAGCTTCAGGGTGAAAGGAAAGGGTCAATAACCCCACCTGCCATCTCCCATTCCAGGTCTATACTTACCTGGTCTACTTATCTGGCACGGTGGGGGCTCTTCCTTACATGCATGTGTTCCAAACCCTAGAATCACTCGAGATGTTACGATTGTCTTCTGTTGGGTCAGTCCAGGGTTTTGCTCAGGTCAACCCTTCCCCATCCCCTTGCCTTTACTTGGCCCCCAATGCTTCCTTTTTCATTTTTCAGGAGGAGGGAGAAGGATTTGGCAAAGCTTGTGTGTGTGTGTGTGTGTGTGTGTGCGCGCGCATTGGTGCACACTGAAAGCGGATAAGAAGCTTTAAGGTTAAAAAAGCTTAAAGCTGAAAGTCTTAGAAGCCAATACCAACTGAAGACCCAATCAGAGATACCATTTCAGAATTACAAGCATAAGCTTACTTGATTTTGATCACCCTCATTTCACAGATGGTCCAGAACTCGTTGGAAAACACAAAACAAAATGGTGGCAGAGGTGACATTGGAACTCACGTCTCTGTGACTCCAAACCCGTTTCTGTGAGGCGATAATGCCTCATGAATCACCACACCTGCTTCCCCTTGTTGGGCAGGTGAGTGAACCCAAGTCCAGTGGGCAAAGAAGCTGGCCTAAGGCACTCAACCTTCCTTAGCAGAGCTGAGGGGAGAGCACAGGCCCCTGACTGGAAGGCCACAGCTGGTCTCCTTCATTCTGCTGACTCATCTTTCAGAAGATGATGCAATTTAATGAGAAAACATTAAATGTATACAAATTGAATTGGGGCAATTAGGCAAGAACACATAAAGTGAGCTAAACCCATGCTCGTTGCTTAGCTCCCTATTTAGGGGTATTTCCCTTGGGCTTCTATAACACCCCTCTGTGGTAGTCATAACTTGGTGTCAGTTACCTTCAAATCAAAATCAACACAAGCAATCACCGCGGAAAAGTGAACGTCCTCACTGAGGTTTTGTGGGGTTATGCCTTGGCCTGGGATCACCTGGGGAATTTCCTGTGAAAACACCTCCCAGCCATTCTCTTCACAGAATTCCTCCTCTTAGCACCATGGGGAGCAGGCCTGTCAGGGGGGCTGAGGTTTTCCCCTCTCTCCCCTTCTGCTTTCTGCTCTCTGCCCCACCTCTCACTGGCTCCTACCTCTTCCACCAGGTTAGTTCTCCACCCACACTTAGATTTTCTTATCCCTTTACTACGCAGAGCAGTCGACTGAGCATATTTCGTTACTAAAGCATTTTCTTAGAGTCCCACTTTTCTTCCCAAGTGGTTTCTGAGTAACTATTTTGGACAAATACAGCACCCTCTGTGTTTTTCTCCATCTTTTCCCATAGGTACTGTTATTATCCCAATTTTCACAGAATGTAATTATCCACATTTTAAGGAGTCTGAAGGTCAATGGGGACAATTTGCCCAGAGTCACTGCTAACATGCTGCACAGTGTGAATTCAAACCCATGTTTATCTGATGCCCTCCCCCCCGCCCCCAACCCCAGTTCTGGCTTTAATGGTGCAACTCCCTAATTCATTGTACAGAAATCTCACCATCTTTGCTCACTTCCAAAACATTGTATGAAAAGGTTGTCCTCCCAAAAAAGAACAATTAAATTAGCTTGACCTTTTCAGATCTCACTGGGAAGGTTTCACAAAGATGGCTCTCTGTATAATTTCCCTTTCTTGAGGCTGGATTTCCTCTGAGGACACTTGATGTTCCCTAGGTAGGCGAGCCCTCCTAACACAGCCCTTAAGTTAGGTGGACACTGGGACTCAGAGATGGTTTTGTTCTGTCCATAGCCGAGTGAAGCAGTTCCTAAGTGTTCTCCCAAAACATTTATTCTGTGAGAGACTCTTAAACATGGGGTTCTATGACCAAATACTTTGGGAAACAGAGATAAAAAAAATTAAGTCATTGTTTTCCCAGTTGTGGTCTACTGAACATTGTTGTGAGCCATTAATGGACATGGTAGCAAAAATAGTTTGAGGTCAAATAATTTTAGCAAACTGTAAATAATCTGGTTCCCTCTTGGAGATTCATAGGAAATATTAGTACATTAAAGGTTCTGACAAGTCCTATTAAAATGTGTTGAAATTTGTTTGACTGGATGCTTCTCAGATTAATTTGATCTCAGGGCCTTCTTTGAACTTATAAGCAGTAGCCTAACGAGCCCACCCTGGACAGGCCTCCGGTTTGAATTCTGGTCTCCTATACTCTGAAGGGAGTTGGTGGAAGATCCTCTTTTGGGAATCTAGGCCTGATCCTGCTATCAGCTGGCTGGGTGACTGTGAGCAAGTCACTCTTCTCTGGGCCTCAGTTTCCCCAGCTGTAAAATGAAGGAGTTGTACCAGATTGTCTGCAATTTTCTTCCAATTCAACTCTACCATTGGTGGGGCCACAACCCAAAATATCATGATAAACTGTACATTTATATCTCCTTAATATCATTCAGTCACGCAGAGACAAAATAGCAATAATTTTTTTCAAGCTGTAGAAATCTTAAACATATAAATATTAATTTGCCACCATCTGCTAGTAAAATATTCTCTCGAGTTACATTATCATTTACTGTTTTAGAACTTTGAAACTATCTTTGATCAGCCAGTTCCCAGGATAATAGGAAAGCCCCTGGAACCTCCTAGTGCTTCTAGTGAACCGCTGTGGGACCGCAGGCAGGAACTTTACCTCTCTGACTTAGATTCTTCATCCATAATGACAGTTTGCCCTTGATTCTTTTAAGACATCTTGTGAGGACTGTCAGTCATGGTTGAAAAAAAAAAAGAAAGAAAAAGAAAAAAAAAAAAGGCTCTGTCCTCTGGCTATACACCTGCCATTGTCTAAGTCCTCAGGAGTATTTCTGGCCTCATTTTCTTTCCTTTGGTTCCCCCCTCGCATTCCTGGAGCTAGGTTAAGTACTCCCTTTGATAGTATTGATACTCGTATTACATGGATGAGAATATGATACCTTAATATGGGAGACAATTTGCTCTGTTTCAGCGCACCTGTGTTAGTAAAAATCTTTCTTCTTTAAATCCAGAGGAACACAGTGATGGTACTAGCTGGAATTGGACATCAGACAAATCTAGATTTGGACTCAGCCCTGTCATGTACCAGCCGTGCATCCCTAGGCAAGCTGCTACCTTCTGATCCTCAGATTCTTCGTCTATAAAGTGGGAATAATATGAGTCACTGCCAAGCGAGTGCAACAATGCAATGTAATAGTTTCCGTAAAGCTCTCTCTACATTACCTGGGCATGTGTATGCTCTGTCACAGCAGTTAAAAACATTGTTTATTTCAGACATACAATGAAAGGAGATCCAGAAGGAAAACTGTCCCTGTACAAAGGCCAGCAATCCTGCACAGCCTTCGGAAAGGATAACTGTAATTAGTGCTCCTAGCAAAGGTTCATTAGGGGGCCTGCAATATTCACGTTGGCCAGATGCCCTCTTTAATGAATGCTTTCATTGTTCATTATTGAACACTGCCACGTGGTGGACAGATAGGCCACATGCAGGCAGGGAAACCGCGGAGGTTAGGTCTGGTTCCCTGGCCAGGAAAGGGAGAGGATGTTGGGTCCACCTCGTCCACATTTTCAGCATTTCGATCTGGAGCTAGGTCCATGGAGAGATCTGTGGATTCCTGTTTATGCAAACTCCCCTCCATGTTCACGCAGTTGTCAAAGTGACACAAAGGCGTGAAAACAGTGTTTTCCATCAACCACATGATCTGAGCCGAAGAGCAGCCTCCTCTGACATGATCTGAAGAGAGCCCTCCTCAGTCACCCTAAACCCAATCACCTTTTTGTTTTCTACGTAAAGCATATCATTGTCTAAAAATATACAGGTTCTTTTCTTTTAAGTATTTGGTGAGTATTAACACCAAATTTGCCCTTAACTTATTTTTTTTAAAGATTTTATTTATTTATTTGACAGAGAGAGAGAGAGACAGTGAGAGAGGGAACACCAGCAGGGGGGGAGTGGGGGAGGGAGAGGAGAAGCCTCCCCCCCCCCTCCCCCCCCCCCCCCCCCCCCCCGCCGCTGAGCAGGGAGCCTGATGCAGGGCTTGATCCTATCCCAGGACCCTGGGATCCCTGGGATCATGACCTGAGCCGAAGGCAGACGCTTAACAAATGAGCCACCAGGCGCGCTATACAGGTTCTTTTTCTGTTTCTCACCCCTTTCTCTCCCTGACTGGAATGGAAGGAAGCTCCCTGAGCACAAGGCCAGATAAGCTTTAAGATGGGTATTAAGGAGGACACGTGTTGGGATGAGCACTGGGTGTTACACGTAATTAATGAATTGTTGAACACTACATCAAAAACTAATGATGTACTATGTGTTGGCTAACTGAACATAATCTAAAAAAAAGCTGTATTCCTCACAACAAACACAGGCCTGGCACATAGTAGGTGCTCAAAAATGTTGCTGCCTATAGAATAAAAAATAGCAGTAATACAGCATTAATGTTCATGGATCCTTCCTTATTTGCCAGACATACAGCTAAACTCGGTACAGAAACCATCTTATTTATTCTTTACAATCATATATATAATCATATATATAATATATAATATGTATAATATATATGTATATTCTCTCGAGGCTGGTGGGGGTAATGTCACCACTCATGGAGCATCAGAAATTTCTAAGACCTAGAAGTGAACTTCCCAGTTCAACAATCACAGCATCTCTTTGCCCAGCAGTATAATGCCGTGTTTTAGTTAAGCCTTTCCCTTTTCTAGTCTGTATTATAGTTTGACCCATTTGACAGATTTGAGAGGCGACTCTCATAGAAATGAAAGTTTTCCCCCAAAGTTATTCAGCCCCTATTTAAAACCCAGGTCTTGTCTAATTCTAAAAGTCCTGCTCTTTTCATTACAACACAATACCTTCTATGGGATACAGGGATAAAAAGGCCTTCCTTAATTGTGTCCTGGAAACCCAAGCCTGAGTTTTGGCTAAGCATCTGAAACAAGCCTTGCTCCCAAGCTGCATCTCAAGCTGGACTTTTTTGTAGCCAGGTCTTTATTGGCCCACAGACATCTTCTGAATCTTCGCTTCAGAGAAAATAGCTAGCCAAGATTTACTGAGATTTTAGTATATGCCAGGCAAGGTTGAATGATCTCATTAAATTCTTACAACAGCCCTGCAAAATAGGAGATATATATACATATATATTATACATATTATATATTATATATATGATATACACACATACATAATATATAAATTGATATTATTCTCATTTTGCAAATGAGGAAACTGAGGCACAGAGAGGATACGTATTTTCCCCATGGTTATCAAGGTTGTAAGCCAAAGCCCTGACTTGAACCCAGACAGTCTGCCTCCAGGACACACTCTTCAGCACCAGCAGACTCTCTAGAGGGCTTCTCCTGGTGCAGTCCTTGTGCTCTAGAAAAGCTCAGGGCAGCTTGCTTGGTACAGCGCTTCCTGCAGGGCTTCAGCTCAGAAACCGTGCCGAAGCTGGAACGAGACAGGACCGCCAGGGCACCCTGCGGCCCCTCCCCTTCCTGCTTGCACACCTGGCCCACGACTACTCTTCAGTTAGTTTCCATCTGGAACAGCAATTCCCTAGGGGTACACAGGCCAAAAAGAGAGATCGACTCAGCCAAAATCCAAAAATACCTTCACTGCAGGGAAGAGAAATTTCCCCTTCAAGTCTTGGACATTTCTCAAAGGCAGCCCACTCAGCTTATGTAAGCGGCATTCGCCACTGAGGAATGCACCCAAGGCCCCTCGAATCTAGGCCAATCCTGCCTATTATGTGTTAATGAAAAGTTATTTAGGGGCTACCCACAGGCCCTGTGGGAAACTTGACCCCGGGCTCATTGAATGGTCTGTCCTGGCTCACCAGATGGACGTAAGCAAAGAGGTTCCAGGGAACAGCCCAAGGGTGGCCAAGTCAATACACTGGTATTACTTCAGACAGCTTCTACACTTCCTTGAGCCTTTCTTCCTAAGCAATAGGCAGTGACAGGGTTCAGGGAAGTTCTAGGCCTCCTTATATTCCATCATTCATGTTTTCATATATTTACACATTTTCAATAAATATCTCTTAAGCACCACCCCTGTTTCAGGTCAGAGCCAGGTACGGGGAGCACCAGAGTCAGTCAGACACAGTGGTGAGCCTAGACAAGCAACAAAACTATAAATCAAGCCCTGGTTTGTAGCCTTTGGCACTTTTATGTGTAAATCCGCCCATCATTGACACGGCCAATGTCAAGCTACCAATATTTGGTCGCTGAGCTTGGAGTTGGGATGAGATGCACAATATAGGCGTATGTCATCTCCAGAGCATAGAGTTAAATGTAGTAATTAGGAAGGGATGAGTTTTAGTATTTATTATTTTCATTTTAAACATCATATACTTAATTGCAAGCTTGTATAATTTAACTTTGGATCATGGCCATGTTTACCCACCAGCTTGCAACAATCCTATACATTTAGCAGCTGACTCTTGGAAGCTGGTACTTGTCAGCCCCAGCACAGCACTGCTTAGACACGGACTCATCAAGTAAGAAGTTGACAAGCGAGTTGGGGGAAAACTAATAAGGAGTATGAGATGCTTTGTGGGAAGGATGCACGAGGTGCTCTGGGAGCCTGTGGGAGGCAGATCCAGCCAAGAGTTGAGTTTGGGGAATGCCTTCTGAGGCAGACACACCTGAGGCTGGAAGGAAAGTGAGTTGTTAGCTATGTGAAGCATGGCGCTTCCTCCATCTGGAACCCAACCTGTGCAGAGGTCTTGAGGGAGGCCAGACAACAGAACCTTTTAGAAAATGCAGTCTTTCATTATGGCTGGAATCAAGTGTCCAAGGTAAGACAGTGACATGAAATAAGATGGCGAGGGAGGAGAGCAGACCTGGAACATAGAAACCCTGTTCAAGATCGCTCCGAAGTGAGCGTGGGCTCCCTGGCAGCGTGTATACATGAGGCCCCCCTGATTAAACGTCTCTTCAAGAAGATCATTCTGTCTGCAGTAGGGGAAAGAAGTGGCATGTGGGCAAGCCCAGAGGATGGTGCCACAATCTAGGACAGAGATAACGGTTGCATGCTCCGTGGTAATGGCCATGGGGTTAGAGAAGAATACATGGAATCAAGGAGCTGTATATGCAGGACAAAGTGACTGTGTGTGTGTGTGTGTGTGTGTGTGTGTGTGTGTGTGTATTGCAAGGTTGGGGTGTGTTGAAGAAAACTAAGTCAAGAATGATTCTGAGGTCTCTGACGACTGGAAGAAGGATCCAGCGAAGGAAGAACAGGTAATTGGCTTGAAGGATGGTGAGTTCTGTTTTAGACAGGCTCACTTTCTGGGATGTCCAAGTGACGATATCCAGGGGCCAGTGGACTGCATAAGCCTGAAGCTCAGGACAGAGATTCTGAGGCTGGGAAATAAATTTGGGAGTCATCAGCAAAAAGATGATACACAAAGCTGTGTGTGCAGATGAGACGGTCCAGGAGCGAGTCAGAATAACTAGAGTTTATAGGCCACCTGTCTGTCCACTGTGCACGGACTCGCTCTTTCTGTCGTTGCAACCACCTTACGGTGTAGGTATTACTGTGAGCCCCCACCCCCCTTTGTGGATGACTTGTACGGTGCCAGGCAGAGCCCAGATCTGAAGCTGGTCTGTCTGGCACCAGAACCTACACTCTGAACCACAATCCTGGGCTGCTGCTGTATCAAAATAGACAGACTAAGAAGAGAAGACGGGAAAAACAGAACTGAGGAAATGAATATTTAAGTTGCAGGAGGAGGAACTTACAAAGGAAACTATAAAGCATGGGGTGCGGGTGGGGGAACGTGAGGCTCACCATCATTAAGGTCAACTTCTGAAAAACCTCCTCACTACAAACAAGGTAAGTGAAGTGCCCCCTTAAATCTTACAGTCACACTGCATTTGCTAACATTCTTTTCTGATCATAACAGCAATGCTTTATCCTTATAGAAAGAAACAGAAAATACAGAGAAATAAATAAAAATCACCACTATGAGACCACCCAGAAATAATTGCTAGAACTATTCGGCACATCTTCCTATAGATTTTCTTCTACACATAAAAAAGGCTATTTCTTTAAAACATTTTTCAACATTTTATTTTGAAAGCACATTTTATGGTTTCTAAAGTGCACATTTAAAAATTATGCATTTGTTGCTTTTAAAGATGCACATCTTAAAATCAGGATTTATCTTACAGTCGGTGCTTTGCAGGTAAATGGCAGCTTTTTGTTCTTAGTTATACATGAAAGAATGCTACATTTTGTAATCTGTGTCATCTTAGCTTTTGTGAAATACAGTAGGTAATATGGTTGCAGCTTTCAAAATTCAAAATACAGTAAAAGGTGTACGGAGAAAGATTTATTTCACTCCTTCCTACTCTAGTGCTCCTCCTTGAAGGCAGATGAAAATTTCTAATTGTCTGCCCTCCCAGATACATTTTAATGCACATACAAGAAAACTTATATATGTCCCCCTCTCTTCAAGTACACAGTAATACACGATCCACTCCACACTAGGTATCTTGAACTTTTTTTTTAACTTAATAATATATGTTGAAAGTTTTTTCATCCCAATTGCAAATTTTCAGTCAAAAGGATGTGTCACAATTTATTAAGAAGTCCCCAACTAGAATGCAAACTGGTGCAGCCACTGTGGAAAACAGTATGGAGGTTCCTCAAAAAATTAAAAATATGGGCACCTGGCTGGCTGGATCAGTGAGTTTGAGCCCCATGCTGGGTGTAGAGATTACTTAAAAAGATAAAGAAACTTAAAAAAAAATTAAAAATAGAACTACCCTACAATCCAGTAATCACACTACTGTGATTTTTGGTACCTAACCAAAAAATATCAAAACACTAATTCAAAGGAATATAAACACCCCTATGTTTATTGCAGCAATATTTACAATAGCCAAACTATGGAAGTAGCCTGAGTGTCCATTGATAGAATGAATAAAGAAGGTGTGCTCTCTCTATATATATACACAGAATATTATTTAGTCATAAAAAAGAATGAAATCTTGCCATTAGCAGCAACATGGACAGAGCTAGAGAGTATTATGCTAAGGGAAATAAGCCAGTCAGAGAAAGACAAATACTATATGATTTCACTCATATGTGGAATTTAAAAAACAAAACAAATGAACAAAGGGGGAAAAGAAAGAGACAAACCAAGAAATAGACTCTTAACTATAGAGAACAAACTGATGGTTACCAGATGGGATGTGTGTGGGGGATGGGTAAAATAGATGATGGGGATTAAGGAGGGCACCTATTGGGATGAGCACTGGTCATGTATGGAAGTAGTGAATCACTATGTTATACACCTGAAATGAATATAACTTTCTATGTTAATTATACTGGAATTGAAAAAAAAAAAGTCGCCTACTGGTATACAAAGTTATTTCCAATCTTTTGCTAAAGCAACGCATGATGAATAATCTTGTGTATTTGTACACATACCAGTATATCTATCAGGTAAATCCCTAGAAATAAAACTGCTGAGTCACAGGGTAACTTCAATTACTTTGACAGAAACTGCCAACATGACCTTCATAAATGTTCCAATTTACACTTCTTCTAAGAATACATGAAATACTGTTTTCCTACACCATTTCTACACAGAGAATGTTATCAATCTTTTCATCTTTGCCAAATTGATTGGTAAAAACATATCTTTAATAAACCTTTTATTTTGGAGTAATTTCAGATCTTACAGAAAAGTTGCAAAGATAGCAAAGACTGTTGCCTGATACCCCTCACCCGGTTTCTTCTCCCGGTCATATCTGACATTAATACAATGCAATCATGAAAATGAAGAAACAACATTGGTATATTGTTGTTAATGGAAATCCAGATTTTATGTGGATTTCCACAGTTTTCTACTAATGTCCCAGGATCTCATCCAGGGGAGCATATTGCATTTCATTGCCGTGTCTCCTTACTCGGGTCTCTGACAGCTTCTTAGGCTTCCCTTGTTCCACGTGACTTCGACAGTTTTGAGGAACTTGTCAGTATTTTGTAGAATATCCCTCACGTTGGGTTTGTCTGAGGTCATCTCTCATGACTAGACCAGGATCGTGACTGTGTTCATTTGGTGAAGGTACTTTCTTCCTGGTTACTCCACTCTAACATGACTCTCCTTCCCTTTTCCACACTCCGTTCTTTGGATATGAATCACTATGTCAAGTCCTAACCTGGGAGAGAAATCTTAGTGAAACTGCAATTAGAATTTATCTTATGAATGAGAGTGAACATCTTCTCCTGAGTTTAAGAACCATCTGTATTTTCTGAACACTCTGTTATCATTTTGCCCATTTTTTTCTGTTGAATTGTCATTCCTTTTATCAATTTCTATAAAAAATAAGCTACTTTTCTGTAATGCAAATTAAACATTTTCACCATTTCTTCTATGCTTTTGTTGTGGTTTTTTTTTGCTACGTAGATTTAAATGTTTTAATGTAATAAAACTGATCTTTTTTTTCCCCTTTATGATATATAGGTTTTCTTTCACATTTTGAAATAAATGGGCTGTTTCATGATAGCTTTTGGAATGTTCCATGGTTTCCTTTTTTGAAAACAAGTCTTTTTTGAAATTAAGAGTTTATTTGGAGTAAAAGTGGTTAGGATCTGATTTTATTTCTTGTTCATATGGTCACCCAGTTGCGCCAACAGTGATTTGTTGAAGAGTCTATTATCCACTATTTCATTGGAAGTGCAATAGATAATTTTTCAGGAAAAAAAATCATAGGAGCCTCAGCCCTGTGCATTTCAGATTCCCATGTTCTTTCCATAGAGACAGAGCAAAAAACCCCAAATATACAAAGAAACAAAGAAAATGATTCTGTGGCTGGGAATTCCCCACATATGAGTCAGCCCCAATGTAGAAAGGAATGCTCCTTGATTATATGGGGTACTAGTGTTTGTGTGATACTGGAATTGTTCAAGGAGGTACATGGGTACACTGATAAAAAGGGTAAGTGGCATAATCTACTTATATTTTAAAAACGTCTTTGACAAGGTTCTACAGAAATACCAAATGAGAAATACAAGTGCCCGTGTCCTTGGAGAGGACGTTCTGTCAGGGAGTCAGTCACTGCTTTCAGGAGAACAATGGGTATGGCTGTCTGAATAGACCAGCTTTGCAAAGACTACAGAACAAGGGATCTTTGTTTCCTAAAGATCCATTCTGGGCCCATCCTTAGTTAAATCTACATGAATAATCTGGAGGAAGAAGAGCAAAATGATAATTTTTTAATAAGATTTTACTTATGTATTTATTTGAGAGAGAGAGAGAGCGCGAGAGCGAGTGGGGGGGGGCGGGTGGCGGGCAGAAGAGAAGGGAGAGGGAGAGGAAGAAACCTAAGCAGATGGTGCTGTGCCTGCCAGGGCTTGATCTCACCACCCTGAGATCATGACCTGAGGCCAAAACTAAGAGTTGGGCACTTAACCGACTGAACCACCCAGGCGCCCCAAAATGGTATGAAATTTGTGAGTGACAGTGATTATTTTTCAGATTGATTTTTTTTCTTGCTTGAAGAACCAAGCAAATGACGTTAAAAACAGTAAATGCTTGTAAATCTTTTCGAAATTTGGCAGGAAAGTATTACATGAGCTTAAAAGTATATAAGAGCAATAACGTATTAAAAAAGAACAAAAAAGTCAAAGTAGACAGAAAACAAAGGGTCTCGCTCTGGAATAGGTTTAGTTCACCTTCCTAATACTGCACACTAACATAGTCCTCAACTCTGTGTTTTATACTGCTCTAAGCCCTTTACCATATGCTGACTTTCCTAATCCTCACAACCAGCTACAGGGTAGGCTCCATTATTTTCTCATTTTCACACATTCGAAAATGGAGGCCCAGAGATAATGAGTAACTAGTTAAATGTCACACAGCTTGTCAGTGGCGGAGGCGGATTTGGATCAGGCAGTCCAGCCCTGTGGTGTGTGATCTGAATCACTGGACTCGCTGCCTTCCTAGCAGGGTTCCATGCGGATGGGTGGTCGTAGTCATGTTGATGCATTTCCTCGCTAGAAGAGCTGTGAGTCCATCATAGTCATCTTTGTATTTTCAGGTTTGGCATAATACCAGGCATGAACTAGATGCTTAATAAATTCTGACTCCCTGAATGTTATCAAAGGTATGATCAAAGTTTTATGCAGTGATTCTAAGATTAAGACAGGGAATTCTGTTGTTTTTTTTCCCAAGTCATAAGGATCCTACGGTAGACAGACTCTAAGAGGACCCCAAAATCTCCTGCTCATGGTATTCATGTCCTTATATATTCTTCTCCCCTTGAATGCAGGATGGACTTAGTAATAGGCTTTCAGCAAATACAATACAGTAGAGTGATGGGATGACACTCCAGCAATTTGTTAGAAAAGACTGCGGCTTCCATCCTGAGCACTCTCTCTGCCGCTCTGTGGGGTCTCTCCCTGCCCGTTGGCTCTCTGCTGTGGGGGAGGCCAGCTACCACATAGCACAGCAGCCCTGGAGAGACGCCTGTGTGGGTTTACTTGGAAGCAGATCTGAGGTCTGCCAACAACTTTGTGAATACACTTGGAAATGGATCGTGTAGTCCCACTGGAGCCTTGAAGTGAAACAACTCTGGCTGGTAGTTTGACTGCCACCTCATGAGACACGTTGAGCCAGAGGCACCGGGGGTACCCGTCTGCCGCCTCATCAACACCACCCCACCTCCCCACCTCTGCAAAGCAAACATGGGCATTAAGAAGGAAATGGAGTGGACAGAAGTGACATTTTAAAATGTTCTCAAATTTCTCTCCACAAATGCGCCTGCTGTGGTATGTTCCATTTCGGATAATAACCACCTTCTCCTTCTATTTCTTTTCGCTCAGGCCAAAAAATCTTTGGAGCCATCCTTGAGTCCCCTCATTCTTTCATACCCCATATCAAACCCATCAGCAAATTCTATCAGATCCACCCTTAAAAACCAGTCATAATGTAACCACTTCTCGCCCCTCTACTGCTTCTAGAACCTGGCTCCCGTGATCTTGTCCTTGGGTTCCTGTAATAGCCTCCTCCCTGATCTTCCTGCATTTACCCTTAACTCTTTACAGTCAATGCTCATCACAAGAGACAGAGCAATCCTATGAAAACATTAGTCCATGAATATCACTCTCCAACTCAAAACCATCCAATGGTTTCCATTTCACTTAGAGGAAAACTCATGTCCTTAACAAAGGTTTCATTTCCTACTTCTTACCTTTCTGGTCACCTCACTCTAGTAACACTGGTCTGCTTGCTGTTCCTCAAATAGGCCACCTATGATCCTACCTCAGGGCCTTTGCACTCTCTGTTTCTTCTGCCTGAAACACTTTTCTTCCAGGTAACCACACCTTCTTAATGTTTCTGCTCCTATGTGCTACTGAGGTCTTCCCTGATTCCTCTATCTAAAATTGCACCCCTTCTCAATACTTCCCACCCACCTTGTCCTGCTTTCTTTCTCTCCATTGCATTCGCCACTTATAAAATTCCACGTAACTTTGTTATTTATTATGTTCATTTTTTGTTTTCTCTCACTAGAATGTAAGCTTCAGGAGAGCAGGAATTTCACCTATTTTGTTTATGGCTGTATCTTTATTGCTAAAAGTAGTACATGACACGTGGTCAGCACTCACACAACAGATCTCAATGAATCAATATATTAACACTGTATCTTCCCACTTCAAAAAATATGTATAATATATTCATACATATTCAATTTTATATACAAGGTATATGTTGCTTTGTGTTCTTCAATACAGCTTTGTGATTTTCTTGTCTTTCAGCCATCCACAAAATAGAATTTTATCCTTTCATTTGAAAAGCTGAGGTAGACTCATATCTATTGTTATGGGGAGATGTCTACAATATATTTTTACAAAAATAAAGAAATGCAGAACAGTATGTCCTATGATTTCATTATGATAGAGATAAAAATGTGCACATGTATCTATGTTTCCTCACCCCTCCCCACCAACTCCCTTCCTGGAATTAAAAATATCCTGAAGATGGGGTAAGAGGAAGATACCTTGGTAATTGAGAGAATGAGGCAGAAATCCTTTGATTACAAAGCAGGAGATGGTACACAAAGAGAAGGTCAGTTTTGGCAGGACGAATGGCCTCATGGTCTGATGAGTACTCTAACCTTTGCCTCCTTTACACCTTCTCTCCCCCCCTTGATATAGTCTCATCCAGAAGGGAACGCTGATGATTGACAAACCACCCTAGAGACTAAGCTTAGGAACAGGGGTGGGGAAAAAAGACAAGAGTGAGAGGAAGATTGAAGGGAGAGAATGGAGACTCGCATGTCTGAGCTAAGACTGAGTTGAATTCAACTCCTTGTGGACTGAAGGGGGTTCATATAGAAGGAGAGACTTGTATATGAAACCAAATTACTATCTGTTGTTTTGTTATTGATTCTCATTTTATGATACTATGGTCTCTATGATACTGATTATTGTGGTATTTTTTCACATTTCATTTGAGGCTAATATATAGTCTCAATTTTTGTAAAGTTTTATACATGCTTGAAAGGAACTGCCTTCTCTAATTTGTAGGCACAGGATTTCGTACACATCCCTGTTTGTTACATGACACCAGCTAACTATTCAAATATTCTCTATCTTTACTAGTTTTTGCGTTTTGTTAGACCCATCAATTTCTGGGAAGAACGTATTTCTACATTTCTTTTCATATGGATACTCAAATTTAAGAAACAGGGAATCCTGAAAAGATTAAAAAGATATACACATCTAGAAAGACTGTGCAACTTCAGAACATTTAAGTTACTGTATTTCTTACTCGTTTTCCTTGTTTATTTCATGTCTTCTTCACTAGAACTTTAACCTCCATAAGGAACAGGCAAGAAATTTTGCCTGTTTTGTTCCCTGTGGTATGCCTTGCCTCCAGCACTGTGCCTGTCACATAGTACACACCTATAAATATTTAAGGTAATTAATTCAATCATTCCCTTCTTTCAGTCTGGGTTTAATTTCCTTCTTACTGATGTTCATCCAATTTTTCCTTTAGGGTGGGTCTTGAGTGGTAAATTCTCTGGGTCCTTATGATCAAAAGTTTCTATTCCATTTTTTTTAAGTTTTATTTTCTTTTTTTAAAGTTTTTTATTTAAATTCCAGTTAACACAGTGTAATATTAGTTTCAGGTGTACAGTATAGTGATTCAACATTTCCACACATCACCTGGTGCTCATCATGACGAGTACAGTCCTTAATCCCCATCATCTATTCAAACCCCTCCCCCCCCCAACAATCTCTCCTCTGGTAACCTTAGTTTGTTCCCTATAGTTAAGAGTTTGTTTCTTGGTTTTTCTCTTTTCCTCTCTTTTTTCCCCTTTGCTTGTTTCATTTGTTTCTTAAATTCCACATATGTGGAATTTAAGTATTTATCTTTCTCTGACTTATTTCACTTAGCATAATACTCTGTAGCTCCATCCATTTCGTGCAAATGGCAAGACTTCATTCTTTTTTATGGCCAAATAATATTCCATTGTGTGTGTATATATATATATATACCACATCTTCTCTATCCATTCATCTATCGATGGATACTTAGGCTGTTTCCATAATTTGGCTATTGTAAATAATCCTGTTATAAACATAGGGGTGCATGTATATCTTTGAATTAGTGTTTTTGTATTCTTTGGGTAAATACCAAGTAGTACAATTGCTGGATCATAGGGTAGTTCTACTTTTAATTTTTGAGACACCTCCATACTATTTTCCACAGTGGCTGTACCAGTTTGCATTCCCACCAACAGTGCAAGAGGATTCCCTTTTCTCCACATCCTCGCCAACACCTGTTGTTTCTTGTATGGTTGATTTTAGCCAGTCTGACAGGTATGAGATGATATCTCATTGTAGTTTTGATTTGCATTTCCCTGATGGTAAATGATGTTGAGCATCTTTTCATGTGTCTGTTGGCCATCTGGATATTTTCTTTGGAAAAAATGTCTATTTGTGTCCAGAAGTTTCTATCCTGTCCTTACTCTTGAATGAGAGTTTAGCTGGATAAAGTCCTCTACACTGATAGTTATTTAATTTTTTTTCAGGGGTTTGAATCAATTATCCCAGTAATTGTGTCCTGCCCCTTAATTTTGTTATTGAGAATTCAGCTGTGTGTCATTCTTTGGGACGTAAGACTTCTCTTTTTTGGGGGGAATTTTTTGCTTAATTAACTCCTTTATATTGAGATAAATATAAATTCACAAGCAGTTGTAAGCAGTGAAAGAGAGCCTTTGTGCCTTTTACCCAGTTTATCGTAATTGTAACATCTTGTAAAACTATGGTATAATATCACAACCAGGATATTGACATTGATACGATACAGATACAGAATATTCTCATCACCCCCAAGGATCCCTCATGTTGCCCTTTTATTTTTTTATTTTAATTTTTTCATGTTGCTCTTTTATAGCCATACCTACTACCCTCCCACTTAAAGCCTATCCTGATCCATGAAAACCACAAATCTGATCTTAAATTCTATAATTTTGTTATTTCAAGAATGCTATAGAAATGGAATGGAGAGATTAAATATATGAACTGAGACAATGAATATCCAAAATGCTGTCTTTTACCAGTTCTAGTGAACTATAGAGATCTTACCTGCCTTTTTATTTCTTTACCCTCCTTCCCACCACTTGTAATATAATTACCTTGAATATTTCCTCTACATACATTGAGAGCCACATCAGTTATAATTTTTGCTTCAACCATTAAATATAATTTAAAAAACTAAAAGGGAGAAATAACATCTAATGTATTTACTCACAGTTTTGCTTACTATCTTCTTCCTTCCTTCCTGATACTCTAAATTTCATTCTTTTATCTTTTCCCTTTTATTTAGAGAACTTCCTTTAGCCATTCCTTTAATGTTACTTTGCTAGTAGCAAATTCTGTCAGTTTTCCTTCATTTAAGAATGTCTTGATTTCTCCTTTATTCCAGAAGGATATTTTCACTGGGTATTGGATTCTAGGTTGCCAGTTCTTTTCTTTCAGTTCTTGAAAAAGTGTGCCTTTTCCTTTTCGCCTTTGTGATTCCTGATGAGAAATTTGCTGCCATTCAAATTCACTTCTGTCTCATGTTTTTCAAGACTTTTTAAAAAAATATTTTATTTATTTATTTATTTTTATAGGGAGAGAGAAAGAGAGAGAGCTCAAGTCGGGGAAGGGAGAGGGACAAGCAGACTCAGCTCTGAGCACAGAGCCTGACATGGGGCTCAATACCATGACCCTGAGATCATGACCCAAGACAAAATCAAGAATCGGACGCTTGACCGACTATGGCACCCAGGCACCCCTACTTTTCAAGATTTTTAATGTACCTTTACTTATCAGGAATTTGATTACAATATGCTTTGGTGTGTTTTTTGCTTGTTTCCTATTTGAGATTTGCTCAGTTTTTTGAATTTGTAGGTAGGCATGTGTCTTTTTACAAATATACAAAGTGTTAATCCATTATTTATCTGAGCACCTTTTCAATTCTGCCTTCTTTCTCCTCTACTTCCAGGACTTCCAATGACACAGATGTTAAATCTTTTGTTATATTTCCATGGGTTCCCATGGCTCTTTTCATTTTTTTTTAGGCTATTTTTTCTCTGTTCTGATTGTGTAATTTTATTGTTCATCTTCTGGTTCACTGATTCTTCCCTCTTTTTCTTCCATTCTGCTTTTCAGCTCGCTCTTTGGGTGTTTTTTTGTTTTTGTTTTTGTTTTTTTTAATTTTGGTTATTATATTCTTCAGTTCTAAAATTTCCATTTGGTTCTTTTTTTTACCTTCTTTTTCTTTCCTGAGATTTTCTATATTTCTATTTGTTTCAAGTGTGTTTATAATTGCCATTGAATCATTTTTAAGATGGCTCCTTTAAAATCTTTGTTAGATAATTCTAACATTTATGTCATCTCAGTATGGGCATTTGTTGTCTTTTCATGCAGTTTGAGGTCTTTCTTGCTCTTTGTATGACAAGTGATTTTCAGCTGAAATCTAGACAATTGGGTGGTTTGTTATGAACCTCTGGGTTTTAATTAAATCTTCTGTTTTAGCTGACTCCTTTTCGGGCACTGCTCCAGAAAAGAAATGGGGAGAGGTACAGGCTTATAACTTCTTTAAGTTATAAGAACTTAAACTTAAGTTTCTCACTTGGCCTCCGTTGACACCTAAGAGCAAAGACTCTTCATTACTGCTGGGAAGGAGTGGCAGTTTGGAGAGGAGGTTCTGACTCCTTGGTAGGCCTCCACTGATACCTCTATGAATGAGAGGGAGAGTTCTGTATTACTCTTCCCTTCAATGACACCTGGTGTATGTTGGGGTGGGGGGAGGTAGGCTTTGATTCTGCTGAGTGGTGGTGAAAGTCCCGACTCTCCACTAGACATCCTATAACACACCCCTAGTAGTGAAGAGGAGGGGTGCCTCATCACTGCCAGGTGTGGGTGGAATCCCAGGCATCTCATGTGGTCTCCACTGTCCCTGCACTACAGGAAGCCTCATTAGCACCTGGCTGGGTTGAATATCCTGGGTTTCTACTTGTCCTTCTGTGATCTCACCTCAGTGGGGATATTGTGATACTTCATCACAGACTCTTGATGGTAGAAGTCTAGGCTCCCTGCTTGGCCTCTGGTAGCATGTGTATTATGATAGATAATATGTGACTTTGAGGTAAGACCAAGAAAAGGTGTGGCAGCCCTGTCTCTAGTGAACTCTAATTCTCTGTTCTTAGGATGGAGAATCTACTAAGTATCACGCAGAGTATAGGACTGAGAATGTGAGTGTAACTCTGCAAGTTGCCACTGTGTGATCTTGAGCAGAAGTTTGGTCTCTAAGCTTCAGCTTTCTCACTGGCAAAATGGGGTTAATAACAACAACTGCATAGGACTGCTTGGAGGCTCTATACTGGTAGTAAATGTGAAACTCCTCGTTCATAGCAGGGGTTCAATAAATGACACTTGCTATCATTAATGCCATCCTCCTCATTGTCACATTAACCAGAAATATCCTATGTAGTTTTGCATGAATGTGAGTCACATACAAACCAAATTCTGATTCCCTATGTGAGAACAATGGAATGGTTCGTAGCCATTCTCTATGGATCCAGAGCTGCTATTTAAGCCAGAAGGCAGGAATAGGCCCCAGAGCTATGTGTGACCTACAGAAAACTACCTCTCATTAAAGCACTGTGTTTTCACTCTGGGTATGGACCCACTTCAGGAATAACTGAGCAGATTTTGGGTTCTTGAGGTCAAGACGGGCAGTCAGAAAATCTCTTCCAGCCATTTGGCTCTTACTCTGCTGTGTCCTAGCTAGGTTAGATGGGCATGTGCCAGGGCAGTGGTCCATTTCAACAACTCAGTACAACTTAAGCAGGCTTTTCACAAACCATATGTCACTGGAGCCAAGCAACAACCTGGTGAGGTAGGGAGTAAATTTTATAGGGGAGAGGGGACAAGGGTGAAGGCTCAGAGAGGTAATAACTTGCCTAATCAAGCAAACAAGCAGCTAAGTCAGGAGGGGACTCAGTCACTGAACAGGTATTTGATGAGTACCATCTTAGTTTGGGTTCCTCTAGAAGCCAATCCTGAGTCAAGGATCTGATGGTGAGTGGTTTATTTGGGAGGTGATTTCAGGAAACATTGATAAGGGAGTAGAGAAGTGAGAAGGGAAGGGAAGGTAGCTAATAATGCATTTTTAAGCAATTCGGTGTTCGGGGCCACTGGAGCTAAATCCTGCTGTAGGACATATACCTCAGAGCTATTCCACATGAGAGGCAAGAAAGCTACTGCAGTATTTACCCATCAACCCCAACAGTCTTTGCTGCTCCTAGGATTGTTAATTCCCTGGCATCTGTGACTCTGTCTGTGGACCTGCTCTGCCCACACTTCAAGCACAGATGGTTGGCCGGCCGGGAGGCATGCAAGCAGACATGGCAATGGTGAATGGTAAGGCCATGTATGGAGCATTTCCTTCAAGATGCCATATACCCAGCACTGTGCCAAATGCAGGAGATGCAGTAGTGGTCATGGTAGACATAATTCTTGCTTTTGTGGATTTTATTACTTAGTGGGAAAGATCAATAAGGTAAATAGGTAATTATGATGCCAAGTGATAATGGCTGTGATAATGGAATACAGTATGCTCGGGAACATATAGGAGGGTCCCCACCTCCCCACCCGTTGGCAGGGCCAGGGGAAACTTCTCAGAGGCCGTGGTATCTCAGATTTAAGTCACCACTCTTTTGCCTCTGAGATTTCCACAGTTCTGTTCCCTATGCACAGAATAGTCTGTCCTCCATCTTCACCTGGCTGTCTCCTACATATTCTTCATATCTGCATGCATGTGGCACTTCTTCAGAGAGGCTTTTCTGAATCTCCACACTCGGTTTTACTTCCTATCAATATGCTTCCCTAGTAATCAGGATTTATATTAACACTGAACAGGAGGAGCACATTCCTTTTTCATTATTTTATCCTCAATACTTGGCCCTGTTTCTAACACACAGTAATAGTCAATCATTATCTGTTGAATGAAGGAAGAGATGATCTGTCTGTAGAAAAAGTCACACTCTGCTGAGGCTGGGGACCCAAGGAAAAAGGTACATTGATTGGGGGTGTGACCAGTGACAAGTTCCACCTTCTGAGACCTGATCCTCTAAGGCTGAATGTGTAGGTTTGAATTCAGAGATGATGTGGGCACTTCCCAGTTGACTGCGGCAAACAGTGATCCTCTGCCAAAAAGTGGGAAGGAAATAAGGATTGCCTTTGGTATGCACCTATCTGCCTTCCCACAAGTTCAACTCCACATTTCCTGAGTAGTTACCGCATGCCAGGGATCATGTTCTAGGGAGTCAGAGGAAAATGCTATACAGTGTCCATTCGAGTGAGCCAAATTGTGAGCTCCAAAAGACAGGAGAGAGGAAACACATCCAAGATGATGGGATGAAGGCCCCTTCTGGACTTTCTACTGGTGGCAGAAATGAATCGTTATTGTTGGATGGATCTAAGTGTCCAACATTCACAAAATCAGCAATATAAATTATGCAATACGTCATGTTTTAATTTGTTCTGAGGCAAGGTTCAAACCTCAACTCTCTCATCAGGATAAATGAAAACAATGACAATGTGGTCAGTGTTTGCGCAGGAGTCCTCAGAATCCTGGAAGCATGATAACAACTGTGCTTACCTTTGGTTATATTTTAGTACCAAGAAGAGTAGGATGTGTGTATGGATGTGCTCATAAACAGGTCCTCATTATGGATACAGTTAAGCTAGGCCTATGACAGATTCATAAATAAAAATGCTAAAATCAAAGAGATGGAGAAATCGGGTCTCATTGGTAGACTAGGGAAGACCTCACAGAGGACAGCTTGACCTTGACCTTGAATGATGGGGAGAATTCTGGGTGTCGGATAAGAGAGTCGTAGGGGGTAGCTTAAGCAAAAAGAGAGTGCCGAAGTGGTTCAGGGACTTCTAAGTCATGTGGTAGAGCTGGGACATAGTTTGCATGGAAGGGAGTGTAAGGACATGAAAGTGAAAAGGCAAGTTGGGATGAGGGAATGAGACAACTTGAGCGCCATACTGTGATGAGACTGCTGCCTGTTGGTGCTATGCAGAGACTGAAGAACGCTGGGCAGGAGCACAGTTTGTAATCAGAGAACTCTGGTAGCTGTCTGGAAGACTGATTTCAGGAGGAGCAGAAAGAATTTGGAGGCTGTGGTGACAGAGAGGCCTGGTCCTCAGCAGCAGGAGAGATAACAGCAAGGAGGAGACTGATGGGAAGACATGGTGACTCCATGGGGACATAGAAAAACAAGTTGAAGGCAACCCTGAGGCTTCCAGTTTGGGGCCAAGTTGATAGTTTCATTACAGAAAGGGCGCTCGGGACGGGGGCCTACTCACGTTCCATCCCAACCCATTAGCTCCTCCCCTCACTCTATGGCCCCACAGGTTCTCACGCCTCTAGACCATCCTGGATCCCCCTACCCTCTCTCCCTCTAGGCCTGCCCTATTTCCCCACTCTTTAGGCAGCCTGGCTTTATGACTTTGGGAAAAAGAACCTTTGAACTCCCATTTCCATTTCAAATATTAGAGGACTGAGACAGGATGGCATCCACCTCTAAAGTTCTGCTTTTTTCAGATTTACATCTTCTGCCAGGGCCAAATACACTCAGTTAAGTTTTCAGGGCATCCTCATCTTCCCAGTAGGCACTGCTGTTTAAACAAGGCACGGTGCCACACAAAGGAATGCAGCAGTAATGGTGGATTACAAGCCAGCAGCCACCGAGGCAAGTCCAGAAAGGAAGGGGAACTCTTCTGATCCTGAAATCCTTTCAATGGAGCTCCCCCTGACTCTGGCTCCCAGTGAGGACACCAGTGACTTCCACCAGCAACCACAGATGACTTAGGACAGATGAGGGCATCAAACTTGATCACCCCCAGGCAGCCAGGCCTCCGGGTGGGCCCTCGGGCATAAGACCGAGCCAGTAGGCACCAGCACCCAAGGATGTGGCCTTTCCCTGGTGCCTTACCCATTCTGACAACTAGATTTCCGACACCCTTCTGAATGAAAATGGGGTTCTCAATGTGCGCACCCTGGACTGGCAACCTCAGCATCACCTAGAAACTCATTAGACATGTAAATTCTCGGGCTCCCCGCCAGCCCCATTGGATCAGACACTCTGGGGTGGGCCCAGCAGCCCCTGTTTTGACAAGTCCTGCAGGAGATTCTGGGGCGTGCTAACATTTGAGAACCAGTGAGTTAGAAGACAGAGAAAAAAAAAAAGAAAACTGCATTACTTCTCCTAAATAATACATGAATATATTCATTATTTTGAGCTGAGGGCAGACCCAGTAATATCATGTGGTACAAATTTTAAAATGGATGGAATTTAATTTTTTTGTGAATAAAGTAGCTACTTTAGTGAAACCTAGCAACATCTCTATGGACAAAGGAAGAAATTACCCGAGAGGCTGAGGTCTAAAAAATTCAGGTAATTAAGGCAAATAAGTGCTGGGTTTTTATTTGTATCATCTTAAATGTGTGGGTTTTTATGCTTTTTTTCTTTTTTAAAGCTATGTAACCTTTGATTTAAATGAAATCTAAACTGAAACCCCAAATGTAAAACAGATAATTGGGTTGTACTCTAGGGAATGGAAAGGGAGTCAGATCTCTGCCTGGTGCTCCTTCCTCCCTCCTCCTCCTTCCCCCCACCCCCACTCCCCATCCCTCCTCCAGTGGCCCACAAGGCTCCAGGCAAGGCCCATTACTGCAGAAAATAGCTTTAATTCCCTCTTCCCATCGCATACCCGATGCAAAGGCTTCAGGGAAATTCTATCATATTCCTGGTACAGGCATTTTAATTAATACAAAAAGGAAATTTGTTTTTGTTGTGACTGCGTTTTTCCCTGAAGACCAAGGGTGGGGGGAAGGAAGGGGACTTCGCCTGGGAGAGGCCCTTTCAAGGACAAGGTGAGCACAATGAAAAGGCAGGTGTTTCAATCATCTTTGAAGCCCAGAGACTGAGCCACCTGCCCAGGAATGTACTCACAGTAAACACCCTTAATTGAGCCCAACAATCTGAGAAGCCTATTAAATTGCAGCCCAGGAAGTGGGAGTGATTCAGTGTCTATGTCTGTCACCGGATTTTGCTTGAGCAGATGCGACTGAATATGCTGGCTTAGTTTCTCCCAGGCTTTTTCCTGAAAAGAAAAGCCCACCTGTATTTGCATGTATGTGTGCAGCCTTCTAGAAAAATGGAAACCTGACTCAGCCAGCTGTTCGGTCCCCTCAGACTGTGTGTGTGTCGAGTTTCCTTTGGAAAAAAGCGTTACAGATGGGTTGATCCGGAAGGGGTTTTAGGCATCTTCTAGCACAGTGGTTTTTGAATGATTTTTCTTTTAGAAACTAATCTCTTTCTTCAAAATAAATGTTACCCAGAAATAGATAAAGAGGAAGTTTGTTCCATTTGCCCCTTCAGCCTCCCACCCCCCATCACCCACCGACCCTTAGGGATGCAGCAAAGCCTAGTTTGAAAAAACACTGGCACAAAAAGACTCAGCTCAAGAAGTAAAAGGCCTTTCCAAGGTAACAGTGCTAGAGAGTGAGCCTGGGTTAAAGATGAATCTCCCGTTCTGAGAGCTTTCCTATGCAATCCATATGCAAAAGCGCACACAGTCATCCTTTTAGCGGGCATAGGGCATAGTTTCTAGGCACTCACTCATTCATTATTTTTTTTTTTTTTTGAGCAACTTTTATTAAACACCATGTTCCAAGCCCTCACTAGCTGCCGGAGACTCAATGGTAAGCAAAAGATGTGGCCCCTATTTTTACAAAGTCTATTGCAGAATAAATGCCCTCATTAAATGGCCACACAAATGTAAAATGTGTTAGTTATGTTATGAAGGAGAAGAGGAAAGTGCCCTAAGAACTCATGACTGCTTGTCCCAAGTGAATTTTAACTCCCTTCTCAGTTTCTCTGTTCTTTAGGCAAACACACAATTAAAAAAAAAAATTATGACAAGAGGACTTTATCTCCTCAGAGAGGTCAGGGAAGCTTTCCCCAAGATGTAAACCCATAAGTATAACAAACTGACAGGCAAGAGTGACTAAAGAATCAGAGGAGAGGTGGGCTGGCGAGGACCACCCAGGACCATGGCAGCCATGTTAAGATGTGGTCTTATCCTAAGAGGAATGGAAAATCAGGGAAAGTCTTTAAAGTCAGGGAGAGGGCAATTTATACAGTCAGACTGTAGTTTGAAAATGATTTTCAGGCTTCTGGTGTGGCATTTCAATTGAGCAAGTGCCCAAGGGCAAACACAAAGTACAGTTTGGAGGCCAGAGTTGATCAATGCTGAGTTGAGTCTGAATGATGGTAGTCGGAATGGAGAAGCGGACACATTTTTTTTTTTTTTTTTTTAATTTTTTTTTTTTTTTTTTTTAAGATTTTATTTATTTATCTGACAGAGAGACACAGCTAGAGAGGGAACACAAGAAGGAGGAGTGGGAGAGGGAGAAGCAGGCTTCCCGCCGAGCAGGGAGCCCTATGCGGGGCTCGATCCCAGGAGAAGCGGACACATTTAAGAGCTACGTGTGCATTAATGTGGACAGGATTTAGAAGTGGAAGAGATATAGAAGATGAGGACAAGGAGAGGGGAAAGGATGATGTCTCGTTTATGCTTTGTGGACTGTGACAGTGATTATTGCCATGAGACCTACTGGCAATAATCCCACATTTGCCAAACTACTAGTTCTCAACCCTGGATACACATTACGATCACCTAAAAGTTCTTTGGTTTTTTTTTGTTTTTTTTTAAATACTGGCACTCAAACCCTATTTCCAGAGATTCTGGTTTACTTGGTTGGGGTGAGGTCTGGGCATTGGTGCTTTTCCCAATCTTCCGGGGGTGATTTTAGAATGCCACCAAGATTTCACCAAGGCAGAAAACCAATGCTCTAAATGATCTCCCAGGGAATCTCATGTGGTTTCTTCTCTATTTGATTGTACCTCCCCATAAACAGAGAATGCCATGGTCTTCAGTGGCAAACTGATTTGCCTCCAAGAAGGAACAGATTCACAGGAAATCCTGGCAAATGGGGCATAGAGCAGATGAGGAAGTTGCCAAGGGAAGGGGGAGCAGTGTGATAGATGAGAAAGGACCCTAAACTCATAGAGAAGTCATAAACTCTGCCACCAATAAGCAACTTGCTCATTTGGCAAATGAAGGCACTGGACCAGACCAGTGGTTCTCAAACTCGAACTCACTTCAGCATCACCTGGGGGCCTGGTTCAAGCATAGATTGCTGGGTTCCACCCTCAGCACTGGAATGAGTAGATGTGGGGTGAAGCCTGAAAATCTGAATGACTGAAAACCTCCCAGGAGATGTTAACTCAGACGTGAGGCTGGGAAGATAGTAGGGCAAGCCTGGGATGAAGGTGCCATTAACAGAGAGAAGCCACCCAAGAGAGATCCATTCTTTAAGAAAGAGATCCTGCCTTTATTTAAATTTTGATATTTTCTGCATCATAAATGTTAATTTTGATTTTTAAACAATACTGCATTAACATATTATTTATTTGACTCCTGAGGTCTTTGGTGCCCCTATACATTTTGCACCCAAGAGAGGGCCTCATTCCCTTGATTCTAATCCCACCTGGCCAAGGGCTACATGCAGAGGACCAGTGAACCAGATGAGTTCTAAGGGCACTTCAAGCTGTAACATTTCATGATACAAGAAATAGGGTGGTGGCAAGCAGAAGGAGCTCGGAAGCCAAGCTGCCAGCGTTCATGCGGGGTCGATGTGCTCTGCCATTTCCAAGCTGCACAGCCTCGGGAAAGTTGCTAAGCTCCTCTGGGCCTCTTTTTTTCCTCATCTATCTTGACAGGGTCAAGATAATAATACTGATCACACAGGCTTGTAGTAACTGACTGAGTTAACACACAGAAAACACACAGTGGGGGCTGAACATGGTGGGCAGTCGCCATCATCAGCCAAGGCCTCTGACGTTCATCCCTCTGAAGCTCTCCTTCTGACAAGGGTTACCCTGACTTCTTTGACGCTGGAGACTTCTTTTTTTTTTCAAGGCTTCACAGTACTTATCCAGTCACACAGCTTCTTGATTCTCATGATTTTCCAATTTGTCCCTTGTGGGTCTGCAGCTCTTCTATCCCAAAGAGGCCATCTACAAGGTTACCATAATGAAATGCAGCATCTTATACAGAAGTCTTTAGAAAAATCAAGAGAACCTTGTGGATTGATCCTCACTATTTACTGAACATCAATGAAATAACTAGCCAGTACCTGCCACAGAATTCAAGAATAGTCTCATTTATTTTGTGGAACGCAAATATTTATATAAAGGGGAGAATGACAGTCATTGGCTCCTGACAAGTAAGTCACGGTTTCTGCAAATGTAGGGACTGTTTGTCAAGTTTTGTAATAAACGAGTGTTCCCAATTTACAGACTTTGGGGCAGGTCTCTAGCTTCTTTATAGAACCAGGTGAAGTGGATGGAGAGGTTTGCAGGGAGGAAGCCCAGGCCCCTCATCCAGATGTCTTCATGCTGGAGTCTGTACTATCTTCCCAGCCTCACGTCTGCCATTACTCACTACTCGTTCTCACCAAATAGGACTTTCTGCTGTTTGTGCACTATGTAAACTCACTACCTTCCTGCACTGGTCAGGCTGTTTATCCACCTGCAATGGCCATCTCTGCTTCTTCCATATCAAAATCAGATTCATCCTTTGAGATCTAGCTCAAGTGCCACCTCGAAGGACTCCTTCGCAATCCCCCGTGTTCCATATCACTGTGGTTGTTACTGTCAGCCTCCGTCAGGGCATCCTCTGATGTCTGGGCTTTCCATCTGGAACACCATCCTTAATGTGTATCCTCCATAGGAGGCACTCAACTCTAGGTTTTGTTGGGTTGGTTGTCAAAGCAACGTTGGTTGACTGTTGACTTTAATCCATAAGCAAAATAAAAGACCCTAGTTTATACTCAGAGAATTGGACTTGATTTTTTTGCTGTTCCATTCTCATCAAAAGCATGCTAAAGTGATATTCATGAGTCAGAGCAACAAATAGATGCACCCTTAGATCAGGCCATTTGGGCCTCTCTGCTGACCTATACTTTAATAGGCAATCTACCTGAACTACAAAATATTATAAGAATGATCCCTATAAAACCCATGGCTATATTCCTGTCAGAAAGCTCTTGAAGAAAACCTGCACTGTGACTTTATTACCTACTGGAGAAACTGTTTCCGTGATTGAGGACCAAGAAAAAATGTACTTCCAAGCAACCGGTGAGCTTTCATCTTGTTGATAGCCGTGAATCCTGTTCTATTTTCTCTTTTGCCCTGGCCAGGAGAAAGTTCTGAGTAAACATCGGTAGGATGCTGACAACACTGACTCCATCGTTGGCCCTCCAGCTTGTCCATGCCTGGGTAATGACCTCCCTCGGGGATACGTGTTCCAGGCCTTGTGGAGGTAAATGTAAGCCCCGCCCAGAATGCAGAAAGCTTGCCCTGATCTTCCCTAAACTAGTGCCCACTCTGAGTAACTGGTAGTGATTACAGATGCACAGAAGGCCACACTTCAGATAACCATCCTGTGACCTCACCACCATGCCCCTCACTCCATAAAACCTGGGGGTTAAGGTCCTGATAGGTGTGGAGAATAGGGTTGGAGAACAGCTCTTCAGTGTCCCCGATCTTCCACCTGCCTGCTGACCCACTTGCCCCCATCACTAAGTTACCCCGAATACAACTCTAAAATGGTATGGAGAGGCTTGATTTTTCCATACTGTCTTTCCAGCCCGGAGGACACTTTACTGATGTTCCTCTACCTTCAAACAACATTGTATAGAATGTTTTGATGTGCATTGTTTATATTGATCCTATTCCTGGCTTCACATTATTTTCCTGATTTTATTTACTTTTCAGTCTTTCTTCCATTTATTTAATATTTTCCTTTTTGTTTATACATTCCTATAAGACACTTCAAATCTTTTTACAAAAAAGGTAGGGGATGGCTTCTTAAATAATTAATATTTCCTTGAAGGCAGTTAATATATCTTATTTGTTTTGAATTTCTAATATTAAACCTAGAACTTGACAAATTTATGTATTTTTATTATTATTATTTTAAATTTTATTTATTTGACAGAGAGAGACACAGCGAAAGAGGGAACACAAGCAGGGGGAGTGGGAGAGGGAGAAGCAGGCTTCCCGCCGAGTAGAGAGCCCGATGTGGGGCTTGATCCCAGGACCCCGGGACCGTGACCTGAGCGGATGCTTAACAACTGAGCCACCCAGGCACCCTGGCAAATTTATGTATTTTTAAAAGGTAAAAGAGGAAGAGTGATGGGATGAAGGAGAAATTCAAGCTGGTGGTAGAGGTATCTATGTCCTACTCATACATCTAGATAAATAGTGGAAAAAACGCAAGAAATATTTTAGGACAATGGAAACCACACCAAATATTTTAGAATACTAAAAGCCTGGAGATGCTATTTTGCATATTTGCAACTGATTTTTAATATTGTACAGATAATTTAGTTTATATTCAGATATCAGCATATCTGGAGACATAGCCGCCAACTTAACAACTACCCCAAGTACAAAGTTATTGCTAAAGCAATTATTCTTTAACTTTCTGAATCTTGTTTATGTACTTTTTTGGTTCCAGATATTGGTACTGGAGATAATTCAATGCATTTTTTAATACTCAGTATAGCCATTCTAATAGAGAAATGTTGTGAGCCTAAAATGACATGAGAAAGCACTTTGTAAAGTTAGAAGTCTTAATAAAAAGCAATGTGATATGTATTTATTCACGAGCACAGACTTTGCAGGGGCATTCATTTATCTGTCAAAAGGAAATTCCAATTTTGTGGCCTAAAATAAAAGGGCTATAAATGCTGTGTATATAAAGCATACATATACCTACATACACCAGCAATTCATAACACCAAGTAACAGTCACTGTTGAGTACATGTTCTATGTGGAGTCACCCAAGATTCCTCTCTTTCTCACATACTCCACATCCAGCTGGTCAGCTCATCTCATCACCACCAACCAACTCCAGAGCTGGACTGAGCCACCACCATCTATAACCATGAGAGCTCCCAACTGAAGTTCCACTATTGTCCTTGTCCCTGTTCACAAATGCCCCACAGAGAGCCCAAGTTCTCTTTGAGAAACCTAAGTCAGACTATGGCACTCCACTGCACAAAACCTTCCAGTGGATTCCCATTTCACTCAGAGAAAAATCCAAAGTTTTTGCTATGCTCCTCCTCTATCATCTCTCCAGATACCTTTTCTCCTACCTCCCCTTCCTCACCCTTTCCTGGCCACATGTCCTCTTTATTGTACTTTAAATATGACAGGTACTTATGGGCTTTCATGTTGTGCTTGGTACTTTAAATGATCTTACCCAAAATATCCACATGGCTCATTTTCTTACTTACTTTATGTTTTTGTTCATGTCACCTTCTCAGTAAGACCTTTACCTACTACCCTATTTAAATTATGAATGCCCTCCCATCCCTACTCAGGAGCTCTCTGTATTCTTCCCTTGCTTAGTTTTTGTTCATAATAGTTACTACCTTCTAACTCTCAACTAATCTCTCTCTAGCTCTCTCTCCATATATATATATATGGACAAAACAATCAATTCATACATATGAGTTACATATATAAGAATTGTTTATTTGTATATATATTTATATAATTGTTTATTTCTATATGTGTTTATATATGAATTGTTTATTTGTATATATATTTGTATAAATTGTTTATTTTTGTATGTGCATATATATATATGAATTGTCTATTTGTTAATTATTTGTTTCCTCCAACTAGAAGAACTCCTTAAGAGCAAAAATTGTTGCCTGTTTTTTTCACTGATGTTGCGTCAGTACATAAAACATTGTCTGATACTTAATAAATGTTTGTTGAGTGAATAAACCATCCCAGACTCTCCTTCCTCCAATAAATTTTACAGACTTCAGTGGTATTAATTTCTTAGGTCATTGCCCTGTTCTAAATTCTCATCGGCTTTCTATGGTTCTAGAAGGAAGCTCACATCGCTCGGTAAGAATAGTGACTTCCTACCCACATTTCAATTTGTGTTCTCACTACTCTTTTTAATGCTTCATCCAAACAGACCTCCCTTGCTTAGCATTGTGTATGCTGCACACTCTACCACCTCTGTGACTATATTTAAACTCTTGCCTCTGCCTGGAATGTCTTCCCCTGCCTCTCTGAAGATCCAAATTTTAATCATGTTTTAATGCTTAAACCAAATGCCATCTCCTCCATGGAGCCTTCTCTGGTCCCTCCAGCAGGAAGCCATCTGTCTTGCTTTTTTCTGAGTCGTACTTTTGGCTGACTCTCTCTCATAACACATCACGATATTGTAAAGAGCATAGCATAGGGTCAAGAGTGTTGAAACTCAGAGTGTAGCCCTGAGCATGTTCTTTAGCTCTCTAAAGTCTTAGTTCTCTCATCATAAAATAAGGATGATGGTAGCTTACATTATGATTATGAGTTAAGCCAGATAATGGAAGTAAATCTGATTTTCTCATTATCATCACCAACGTCATCATTTCTTCCTTGGAATATAGTTATGCTATTGTTTCTGCTGAACTGTAAGTTTCCTGAAAAATGGAATAAATGTCTAATTCACCTCTCCACAACCCAGGTACTCAGTAAATATTTGTTGAGTAAATTTGAAAATCAAGACCATGACTTTGTCCTCTAAGTTAAAGACACTTGCTAAAAAAAAAAAAAAAAGCATTTTTTTGCGATCATATTCTAGCAAGCAAATCCATTCCTATGTGACTTTTAGTTCTCAGATATTGTTTGCATTGAATTTGAAGCTCAGTAGCATTAGGTTTTCTTATTGTATTTCTCAGTGTACATAAAGAATTCATTAGTTAAGAAAATACCAACCTAAATCTTTCTGAAAGAAGCCCAAGGAAATATAAGGTCAGAAAGAAAGTTCAAGAGCAAAAATAAAGTTCAAGAAGATGTGGTCCCTGCTACAAAGGAGACAGTCCCATATCCAGATGCCCTGTAGAGTTAACAGTCAGCGACAGAAAAGATGCAGGTGCAGAGTGCTATGAGAACACCGAGGGCGTGTCTTCTGTTCCTTCGGATTGTCTGGAGTACCTCCTAGAGAAAATGAAGCCTGAGCTGAACTATAAGAGATGAGCAAAAATTAGTCAAAAAAAAAAAAAAAAAAAGACAAGTGAAATGCCAGGCAGAAAACATGGCATAAACAAGGTAAGAAGACCTGAAATAACATGAAATATGCTGGATTCCATGGACATTTTTGCATGATGACAGCTTCTATTCCAGGGCAAGGAATAGAAAAATATAAAGGTAGATGGAGAACTGTGGGCCACATCACAGACTACCTTAGACACCACGCTCTGGAAGTTTGTTTTGTGGGTGAAGGGGAAGCTGGAAGGATTTGAAACAGTAAAGGGACCTGGTCATATTTATGTTTTAGATAGATTTTGCTGGCTAGAGGTAGAGGCCAGACCTGAGGAACAAAAGAGTGAAAGCAAAAACAAAACAAAGAACAAAATAAAACAAAACACAAAAACAGGCCAGGAGGCTATTGAAAAATTCCAAGTTTAAAAATGGAATGCCTAACCAGGGAAACAGAACAACAGAAGAAGAGATGGAACAAAAACACTGCAGGCAATAAAATCAGTTGGATTGGGTGATTGGTATATATACTGGGTGGGAGGAAGGAGGAACATGAGTTTCCATTTATTTGGATGAGTGGGCAGAAGGTGATGACAGTCACTGAGATAGGACACTGACGAGAAGGAGCAGAATAGTGGATGGACATGTGGGAGGAAGATGATGATTCAGTTTTAGCTACTCTGGAACGTCAGTACTCAGTCTTAACCTTGGGAAGAGGTCCGAGCTGGAGATAATATTTTAGTGTCATCAGAATACAGGGTGGTTAAACCATTGGAGTGCATGAACTTAACTCAAGGACAGAGTTCATGTTGTTCTGTTCACCAGAATTGTGGTGGACACACCATGGAAAGCAGAGGAGAAGCCCACAGAGGAAGCAGAGTAGTAACACACAGAGAAAGAGAAGAGGAGAATCAAATGAAAATAAATTTGTAGACACTAGGGGAGTAGAGAATTTCAGAAAGGAGGGAATAATCAACAGTGTCAAATATAGCTGCAATGTAAAATAAGATATGAACTAAAAAGTGTTCTTAGATTTGGCAAAGGCTTTTTACATTAGACTAGGAGCAAGAAGAAAAACAAGAAGGGGTTAAGCTTGCTGCTTGGAAAAAGATGACGTAATGTTAACAGATGACAGTGAGAGAGGAGAAGCATCTAAAATTTCCATTGCTTATCTATTCTATCAAGGAGAATGATCTTCGAACTGGAAAGGTAAAGCCAATGGCTTTAAGAGGGAATTAAAGCCCACGCTAAATGAGAATATATTGAAGACAGCATGGTGTTGCTTTACAGATAAGGAATTCTTCCAGGCCTAGATGAATTATATTCTAGGACATATATACACCATACACACACGTGTATGCACACACACACATGCACACACAAACTCTGCAGTATGGTTTTAGAACTTTTGTCAGAAACTTTAAGTATCATAGATAAAAATGTCAGAGGTGCCTGGATGGCTCAGTCAGTTAAGCTCCTGCTCTAAGTTTCCACTTAGGTTGTGATCTCAGTGTTGTGAGATTGAGCACCCCATCAGGTTCCGCACTCAGCATGGAGTCTGCTTGAGATTCTCTCTGTCTCCCTCTGCCCCTCCCCCTGTTTGCACATGCACTCTAAATAAATAAATAAACAAATCTCTAAAAAAATTTTCAAAGATGCTAAAAGACTGGCAGTTAACCAAAAGAAAAAGGAGCTCAGAGAAATTGTGTTCAAATATATAAAGTACTATCATATAGAATAAGACAGAGTAGATATATTTTGTGACCCCAAAAGACAGAACTCAAATGAAAGTGTGGAAGGTGTAGAAGTATAGATTTCAGCTAATTATATAGAAGGACTTTTCATCATTCAGTCATGACATGAGCCAGTTTGAAAGGCAGCATTTTCCTGGCTTAGAAGTGTTTGAGTGGAGGTTGACGGCCATCTGTCAGGATGGAGAGTTGGACTCAATGTGGTAGGGCCAACATCTGGTGCTCATGCCTTAACCCACCTTTAAGAGACATTACTGAGTAGAAATAGCACTTTTTCCTACTGAGCTTAGAAAATGAAATAAATTATATTTGTCATTCCTGCATTATATTACCTCCAAGTTCCCTTCTAAATAGGAAATCCCATGCATTTAGATTCTAGAAACAATAGTATATGTAGTTTCTACAGTGAAAGTTGAAGTGATGGCAGAAAAGAAACAGCTCAGTTAACTAAAGTATTTGGGAGCTGAAGTATGAGTGTTGCTGTTGTATTAGATTTCATTTCCCATGGGACCTTGCTGGAGAACCAAGGTTGTGGGGTGAATTAGGCAGTGTTCCATGCTGGCTTCAGACTATCAGATTTATACACAAATATTTAATGATGTCCTTCTGGTGCCAGACACAATGCTAGGTACAGCTATTGCACAGAAAATGTGTCAAAACAGGCACTAGGCACACTTAGAACAGAAGGTGATGATGTTATAAAAGAATTTTTGCCATCTCCCTCTTGGCCAGTTAAAATGAATTAGAATGATCAAAGGCATTAGCATTGAGTTCTTGCTTTGTATAGTTCAGCCTACAAATCAAATACTGCTCTCTGTTTATTACTGACAGACCATAATTCAGAGAGAAAGGTTCAGAGAGGTCACTATTTATGATTACCCGAAGTGTTTCATTTGCAAGAATTATAAATGGAAAATCTGGCACATAGTTAGAAATGTAGATCTTCCAATACATAAATTTGCCCCATTGATTTTTATGTATTTCTTAAACTGTGTACTGATGCTTTCAATATTGTTTTGGAACAGATTGACCATAAATATTTAAATAACTGCTGTTCAACAATCAAAGCTACTCATAACGTTAGCTGTTTGAAGATACAAATGTGATCTGCTGAGGTCAAGAAAAGGAAGTTGAATAGAAAAGATTCAAGGTAAATTATTTCTGGGTATGACTCCAGCCACCAAAACAAGAGAAATCTCATAAGACAATGCTTGTAATATAGCAGGTGTTCAATAAATAGTTTTGGATGAGATGTATGTGTAATGGTGTCTATCACTAACATGGGGATGGGAGAGAAGGAAGACTTGGGCTTTCACAATGGCAATGATAGAGCCACAAAAATCACTGTGAAGTCAGATCTAATGCTGGCTACATAGGGGATATGCTAGAAACACAGAAGGCTTTAAATAAAGGGTCTACCACCAAAATATAGCGAAGTGGCCTTTGTCTTAACAACTAGTCTAAGAAATTTTCTCCTTATGTGACCTGAATAGCTAGTCTCTCCATTGTACATGGAAGAGATGCTAATCACTTGAACATGGTTTTTAAAATATCCTAGAGAAATCTTCCTCACCCAGCTAGACCAGGTCCAGTGATCCTGTAAGGCAGCTTTGGGAGTGCTCTGCTCACATCTTCCCTCAGGGAAAATGTGCTGTGAGGAGTGTAGTTAGCTGAATCTCCAGCCACACCTTTACGATCCATCACAGCATCAACACTGAGGCCACGCTCTCCCTGGGCAGCTCCCACCCAATGAGTGAGTGCAGCACATGTACTAGATCCATCCATTCCAGACCTAACAGAGGGTTCCTCTAGGAGGCAATCTTTGCTCTGGAGCTTTCCCTTAATCTGGCTTAGGCTTTCTCAAAGCTGCATAGCTGTCTTACGTTCTTTCCACCCAACCTTCCCTCTCTCCTTATACAGGTGTCAGACTCATATCACTATCTGCAACTCTCCCCACTCCTCTTTTGTCTCCCCTTTTTCCTCCATAAACATTCCCACTAATCAATCTCTTAACATTTTAAATTCGATCTTGGCATTTTCTTTCTGGAGAGCCCAAATGGACATATCCAGGTATGTACTCTCAAAGTACTTTGTTCCTTTTCTTCAAAGCACACATATTTTGTAAGTACGTACTTATTTATGTAGTTATTTCTCCTCCCATCAGACTTTTGATTTCCACTGGAATTAAGAAACCTTTCTACTTTATTTCTAGAATCTGTCAAACAACCTAGAAAATTACAAGTTATTTATAAATATTTACTGAGTGGATAAATGAATAAAAGATAGTAATGGTGCCATATCATGAAAGATTTGGGGGTTGTACTAAATAGGATGGAACAAAATAGTCACAATCAACTTTGGCAAAAGAAGGAAAGCAGGAGGGGTGGAAAGACAGAAGGAAAACTGAAAATAAGCTAACAGTACTTGTAAATTTATTTAAATTATACCTTTCTGCTTATGGGGTTTTGATAGGGATTAAGAGAGAAGGTATAGGCAACACTTACAAAGATCTCAGAGCTCTGAGTCTCAGAATCTGGTATTAATACATTGATTTTAATTCTTAATTTCTAATAAGTACAGTACTGATATAATAGTCATACTAGACCGATACCTAGTCAAGATTAGTCCTATCTTGGAAGTTCAGGCATTTGTGTACAAACTGAAAAAGAAAGAAATTTTCTAAACCAAACCAAGCAAATTCCCAGGAAAACTGAGAGCTTAGGGAAGTGTTTTAGAGAAAAGGCTACACAACCAAAAGTTTCCAGGGTATTATGTGATTCCATGTGACACACTGTCATTAATTCTTACAGTCGCTGCAAAACTTGTGAGCTCCCTTATGCCATACAGCGTATGGCAGCGTATGTTAACAGATAACATTGGCAGCGTATGTTAACAGATGTGAAGTAAAAAAAATGAAAATAATAATTTCTGACTTCTGTTTCTGGCCATGATGGGGCACGTGGTACCAGACTATCCCATCTACTATCACCACTAAAAAACTAGACAGAATGTGAGGGAAAAAAAAAAAAACCATTTTCAGATATAAAACAATGAGTAACACAGAATTGTAATCCCTTAGAGAAAGAAAACAAACAAGCAAAGCCTTGTAATCTCTCCTTCAGTCTGGAGGCACTTGATGGACCCCAGGGTAAGAAAGGGGCAGCCAAGCAAATCATGACCTTCTTGCTGTGCTGAGGAAACAGAGAAGATTTCTGGGAGTCCAAGCCAGATGTAATTTGGAGGCAGAGTGATAGGGAGTAGAAAAATTCAGTAAGTGTATAAGGGAAGTCTTCTTGAGTTTCAGACTGTATATTAAGAGATACATGCACAGTGTGAGACTCCACAAGCCTGGAAAAGAATGACCAGTGAGCCTAAAATATTGGGAAGGTATAAACTGACTAGATATGAGAACTACCTTTCACCCCCAAATGGGATATTATTAACCTGAGATACTCAGTACAGATCCCAGAAAGGCCATGCCCCATCAGCAGGGCTAAACCAACCACAGAGTGATAGCTCATCTAGGCTCCCCCAGGCAAAACTTAAAATAGGCTTTAAAGGGACAAGATTATTAAAAAACAAATTAACTATCAGAATAAAAGAGAATATTCAGTCAATAGAAGTAGCTCTAAACATTATAGGGAGGATGGTGTTATTAGTCAAGGACTTAAAAGATGTATTAAAAATATATTCAAGGACGTAAAGGAAACAAGAACATAATGAGAAGAGAAAAGGAATCTACAAAGAGGTACCTAATGGAACTTCTAGAGCTAAGATATACAATGTCTAAAAAAAAAGCTTAGTAGGATGAGCTTCAAAGTAAATTAAACACAACAAAAGCAAAAATCACCAAAATTGAAGGCAGGGAGATAAAACTATCTAAACCTAAACAATGCTAAAAAAAAAAAATGCTAAAAAAATTAAGAGACCATTAGTGATCTGTGGGAAAAGATCAAGCCACTAAACACTGCAAGTGGAGTGCTAGACGGAGAGTTAGGGGTGGGCACAAAAAGTACTGATGGAGTGATAGCTAAAATATTCCAAATTTCATTAAAAAATATAAACTCATAGAACTAAGAAATTTAATAAACCCCACTTAGGATAAGTTAAAAAAATCTTTTAAGGCACATAATAATAAAATTACTTAATAACAGTTACAAAGGTAAAATCTTTAAAATAATCAGGAAAAAAGCATCCGTTATGTAGAGGGGAACACATTTAAGAATGACCACTGACTTCTCACCATAAATAGCATAAGCCATTAAGATAATGGAAGAACATCTATAAGCCTTGAAATAATTTTTTAAAAACTCTATCAACCTAGAGTTCCATAACCAATGAAAATATTTTTCTATCCTTCAAATATGAAGGCAACATAAAGAACTTTCTAGAGAAGAGAGAAAAAGGTGAATGAATTCATTGCCATGGAAATGATTGTTATGAATTCCGATCTACATAAAGGAATGAGGAAGACAGGAAATGGTAAATACATGAGTAACTATAAAAGACTTGTTTTCTTGCTTTAAATTTTTTTTTAAATTTGACTTACTAAACCAAACATTTGACTTACTAAATTAAAAAGACTAACAGTGAATTGTGTTATATTATAGGTATTTTTGTCACACATATCTGTGCACATATGTGTATGAACATCCTATGTAGAAATACTGATACAAAGACCAGACAGGGAAAGGAATACTGCTTTTTACATTATACATCAATGGTATAATATGTAGACTATGATGTTAGATATATATTTTAAATCCTGAAGCAACCACACAAAAATAAACGAAGAGGTATACCTAATAAGTCACTAGAGGAGATAATATGCTAAAGATAAGCAATTAATACAAACAAAGGCAGAAAAAGAGGAAATAAGGACAAAAACCAGATGAGCAAATAGGAAAAACAGCAAGACAGTCAATTTAAAATGGAAAAAGAACACCAGTTAAAAAACAGAGATTTACAGATTGGATAAAAATGTAAGCCCCATCTAAATACTGTCTTTAAAAATTCACTTTAAGTGAAAAAAAAAAAAACAGGTCTCAAGTGAAAGGATAGAAACAGTCATGTCATGCAAGTAAACCTAAGAGACATCCTAATATCAGAAAAAAGCAGACTGAAGGACAAGCTATATTCCCAGGGCCAAAGGGGGGCATTTTGTACCGATAAATGGGTTAATACATCAGAAAGATAAAATAATATTAAATGTGTATGGGCCCTGTAATAGAACTTCAAATTAAGCAAAACTAACCAGAACCAAAAGGAGAAATAGACATATTTACATTTATAATAGAAAACTTGGACATTCCTCTCTCAAAAACAGATAGAAGTAGAATGAAAGTCAGTAATAATGTAGAAGCAAACAATATTATCACCCAATTTTCAGTTAACTGACACTGAAAAAACACAACACACAATACCTGAAAAAATACACATTCTTTTTAAGTGTACATGGAATACCATGGAATGTACATGGAATACCACCAAGGGCAATCATATACCGGCCTGCAAAGTAAGTTTCCATGAATTTAAAAGGATTAAACTCATACAGAAAATGCTCTGTGGCCACACTACAGTAAATTAGAAATTAATAACAAAATCCAGAATATCCTCAATTATTAGAAATTAAACAATAGTCTTCTAAGTAGCTCATGGCTCAAAGACACCACAAGAGAAATGTGATACTATTTTTAACTGAATAACAATGGAAAAAACCCAATATATCAAAATTCATGTATTGGAGATAAAGAACCTTTGAAAATTTATAGCTTTAAAAGCTTATATCAGAAAATAATAAAGGCTTAAAATTAGTGATCTAAGCTTATACCTAGAGAATCTAGAAAAAGAAGGGCAAAGTAAACCCAAGTGAGGAGAAAGAAGGAAATAATAAAGTTAGGAGCAGGAATCAAAAACAGAACAAGGAGTCCCTAAATTAAAAAAAAAAAAAGAAAAGAAAAAAACCAAATTAACAATATGAGAAATGAGAGAAGGAAACTCATTATAGATTTTACAAACTTTAAAAGGGAAATAAGTATTATTAACCACTTTATGCCGATAAATTTTCCAATTTAGATTAAACAGATAATTTCTGAAAGACACAAATGAACACAACAGACACAAGAAGATACAGAAAATCAGAAAATCCCTGTATCTACTAAAGAAATTGAATTTATCATGAATAAAACCCTTCCCAAAGTCTGGGACCAAATGGCTGAAATGGTAAATTCTATCAGATATTTAAGGAAGAAATACTCTTCTTATATAAACTCTCTGAAAATGGGGGAGGAGGAAACAATTTTAAACATATTATATGAAGGCCAGTATTACCGTAATACTGAAATCACACACAGACACTACAGGAAAATAAAACTGAAGATCCTGTGATCATATGTATGATTATCCATAACACAATATCAGCAAATAGAAGCAAGCAATACATAAAAACTGCGATGAATCATGACCAAATGCAAGATTGATTTAAAAGTTAACCTACTGTGGGGTGCCTGGGAGGCTCAGTGGGTTAAGTGTCTGACTCTTGATTTTGGCTCAGGTCATGATCTCAGGGTCCTGAGATGGAGCCCTGCATCAAGCTCCGTGCTGGGTGTGGAACCTGCTTAAGAGTCTCTCTCTCCCTCTTTCTCTGCCCCTCCCCACTGCTTGCACGCGCTCTCTCTCTTCCTCTGTCTCTCTCTCTCTAAGGAAAATAAAAAGTTAACCTACTGAATCCATTATCTTAAATAAAAGAGAAAAATTATATGATCATCTCAATAGATACGTTTGATCAATTCAACATCTAGTTATAACAGCGTTCAGAATTGAAGAAAATTTCTCAATGAAATTTACAAAAAGCTTTGTAAAAGAGTGTTCACAGTAGCTTTATTAATAATAGTCAGAAACTGGAAACAACACAAATATCTACCATCAAGTTAATGAAGCAACACATTCTGGTACTTCCATGCAATGGAGTACTGTACAGCAATAAAATGAAGGGACTGCTAATACATGCAACAACATGGATAAACCACAAGAATATTTTGCTGAGTGAAAGAAATCAGACAGACAAAAAACATTTGTACAAGTGCATTTACATGACATTCTCCAAGGATAAACTAACCTACAGTGATAGAAATTAAGTCAGTGTGTTCATATAAAATTGTCAATGTACTAAATACCAATGAATTGCTCACTTCAAAATGGTTGATTTTATGTTATATCAATTTCACCTTAATTAAAAAAAAAATTAGGTGTGCCTGGGTGGCTCAGTCAGTAGAGCAGGTAACTCTTGATATCGGGGTTGTGAGTTCAAGCCCCACGCTGGGTGCAGAGATTACTTAACAATAAAATCTTTAGGGGCACCTGGGTGGCTCAGTCGTTAAGCATCTGCCTTCGGCTCGGGTCATGATCCCAGGGTCCTGGGATCGAGCCCCGCATCGGGCTCCCCGCTCAGCGGGAAGCCTGCTTCTCCCTCTCCCACTCCCCCTGCTTGTGTTCCCTCTCTTGCTGTGTCTCTCTCTGTCAAATAAATAAATAAAATCTTTAAAAAAAAAAATAAAATCTTTTAAAAAATTAAATAAATAAATAAATCTGTTTATGACTAGGATAGGAAGTGGGAACATTCACTATAAATGAGTGCAAAGTAATCTTTTGGAATGATGGAAATGTTCTGTATCTTGATTGTGGTGGTGATTAAGAGGAGTATACATTTGTTAAAACTCCTTGGGGGGTGTCTGAGGGGTACAGTTAGTTAAGCCTCTGACTCCTGGTTTCAGTTCAGGTTGTGATCTCAGAGTCAGGAGATCAAGCCCAGCATCCAGCTCCGCGCACTCAGCATGGAGACCACTTAAGACTTTCTCTCCCTTTCCCTTTGTCCCCCACCCCCCTGCCTCTCTCAAATAAATAAATAAATCTTTAAAAAACAAACAAACAAACAAACTCCATGGGTTAAACTCTTAAATGAACTTTATTGCATGCAAATTATGTCCCAATAAAATTGATTTAAAATGCATTTCCTCAGCTTTCTTGGCAAGGATGGGTGCTCATGCTGTCTGTCTGGGACAATGAGAGGTAAGCAGAAGTCAGGAGGTGAGGCTTCTAGGATATCTTTTTAGCAAGAGACAACTTGGCTAGAATGGTAGCTTTTGTGTTTCCTCTTTTTCATGAAGATATTTGAAGTCTACTTTATCTACAATTTCCCATGCTCTCTGATTGTCGGGTGTGTTTAGCCAATATGGATTCCCAATGGGAGAGAAGAAGAGAGGTTAGTGAGGTCAGAGGATTTATATATACTCCCATGTTTTTTCCTATAAGGTCTTCAGTTGTCTCTTAATAGAAAATCTTGGCTTCCTTTCAAAACAGAGGACTCAAGAGAACTTCTTTTCTGGTTTCAGTAACCTCTTCTCCTTGATTCCAAGGGCCTGGGGCTAATAACAGTTCAGCCTCTGGTTACTGCACTGTCCTCTTTTTAACGAGGAGTAACATGTGTACAGAGAATACATACCATTATGACTTTTTTTCACTCTCGTAACCACTTCCTAGACCAAGAAATAGAGCCAGCACTCCAGAGGCCCCCATGGACTCCCACCCCAGTCATTATTCCTCACCTGCCAAAGGTAATTATCTTGATATCTGATATTCTGATTTTGATATTTACATAAATGGAGAAATACAGGGTATTGTCATTGATATAAGTATTTCCTTATATAAATATACCAAATTTACTTGGTCATTCTATTGTTGATAGACATTGAGTTGTTTCCAGCTCAGGGTTATTATGAACAGTACAGCTATGAACATTCTTATGTCTTTTGGTGAATATATGTATGCATTTCATATGTAAATGTATGCATTTATATACTTAGTAGTAGAATAGCTTGATCAGAGTCTACGTGTGTATATTCGGCTTTAGTGGATTTGCTAAATAGTTTTCCAAAGTTTACACTCCCACCAGCAATATATAAAATTTCCAGTACCACTATGACCACACCAACCCCAGGTATTTTTAGTCCCTTTAATTTTAGCCATTCTGGTCAGTGTGTAGTGGTATTCCATTGTGGTTTTAATGTGCATTTCTCTGATGACTAATAGAATTGAGTACATTTTCTTATGTTTATTGGCCATTTATATATTTCATGTACTTTTGGTCATTTACAAAGTATCTTTTTTGAAGTGCTTGTTCACGTCCCTTACTCATTTTTTTTTTAATTCAGTTGTTAGGGTTTTTCTTATTTGTTTATAGGAGTTCTTTATAATCTGGATTTGAATCTCTTGTTAATTACCTGCTTCTCTAACCTAGTCTTCCCCACTCTGCGGTGTGCCTTTTCAGTCTCTTAATGTTTCTTTGATAAAATAAAAATTAACTTTTAATGTAGTTCAATTTATCCACATTTTCTTTCATGGTTATAACTTTTTGTGTCCTGTTTAAAAAGGTTTTTACCCACCTAAGGTCATGAATATTATTGTTTTTGTTATCTTCCAGAAGACTTAGTATTTTATTTTAAACATTTAGAACAATACTTCGTCTGGAATTGCTTTATGTGTATGTGGTAGGGGATGTAATTCTTTTTTTTTTTCCAAAAGAGATAAAAATTTTCCCAAGATCAATTATTTAAAAGAACACCTTTCCTCTACTGTTCTACAGTGTCACTTTTTGAGAGACTCAAAGTCCATATAAATGTGGGTTCTTTTCTGGACTCTAATATAATCCATTGATCTGTTTGTTTATCCTTGTGTCTAATACCCAATGTTTTAATTTACTACATAGATTTATTTCTTATAGCTTTATAAGAAATCTTGGTAAGTGGTAAATTCCTGGCTATTTTTCACCCTTTGCATTTGCAGATAAATTTATAATAACTTTTCAATTTCCACAAAAATGGTTCTAGAATTTTGATTAGAGTTGCATTTCTCTATATATGAACTTGGGAAAGAAGAGACAATTACAATGCTGAATCTTTTAAATATGTGAACATAAATCTCTCTATTTAAATCTTCTTTCTATTGGTAAAGTTTTAAAAGTTACTTTTTGTGTTAATATTTTGACCTTCTTTCTTTAGATTTATTCGTAAATGTTGGATGTTTTTATTGCTATTATAAATGGTACAAGCTAAAAAAAAAGTCATCCTAAATGTTTGTTTCTATTATGTGGAGATAGGACTTAGTTTTTACATATTAACGAAAAACTTTGCAAAATATCTTCGAATTGTTTGTCTATAAATACATATTTTCTATTCACACAATCATGTCATCTGTTAATAAGGACATTTCATGTCTAATTTCCAATGTGTTGTTTTTTTTTTAATTTTGTTCTCTTGCTTTACTCTATTGACTAGAAACTCTAGTATAACATTGAGTGGAAGTTGTGAAAGAGGGCATCATTGTACTATTCCAAACTCCAGGAAAATGACCACCTTTTCACCATTAAGTATACTATTTGGTATAGGGTTTTTGTTGCTATCCTTAATCCGGTTGAAATGTTCCCTTCTATATGCAGTTGCTGAGAGATTTTATCATACATATTTAGAGTACAGATTTACAAAATCCAACCTGAGAGCCATTGATTTTAGGGGTTTTCAGTCCACTTACACTTAATGCAACTAATTGATCATATGATCATTTGTATTCTACCTGCTTCACTTGTTCTCTGTCTTTCATTCTCCTGTTTTGTCTTCTTTTGAATCAATCATGCATTTTTTTAACTCTAAGATTTTCTCCTCTATTAGCTTGTTCCTTTTACATTAGTCTGTCCTTTAAAAATAATGATTACACTAGAGATTACAGTATATATCTATTAATTACTGAAGTATAATTTTCATGAGCAGTTTCACTACTCCCCCTAAAAGCTAAGACCTTGTTAAACGTCTTAATTTTCTCACTCTCTTCCTCTCTCTCTCCTGCCTTCTACTTATTTTTCCTATATTTTATTTATTTATTTATTTATTTTTAAAGATTTTATTTATTTATTTGACAGAGAGAGACACAGCGAGAGAGGGAACACAAGCAGGGGGTAGTGGGAGAGGGAGAAGCAGGCCTCCCGCAGAGCAGGGAGCCCGATGCGGGGCTTGATCCCAGGACCCTAGGATCATGACCTGAGCCGAAGGCAGATGCTTAATGACTGAGCCACCCAGGTGACCCAATTTTTCCTATATTTTAAACTATGTTATTATTTTCAAAAATTTTCATCAATATTCAACACTTTTTATTGTTGCTCACTCAGTTCTGCATTTTTAAATGTGTCTGCTTGTAATAAGCCATCTCAGGGTTTGTTTATTTAAAATATATTTATTTTGCCTTAATACGTGAAGGATATTTTTAGGAGATATAGGATTCTAGAGTGGCTGTTATTTTCCTTCAGCATTTTAAAGCTGTCACTCCACTGTCTGCTAGGGTTCCCTAATTTTTGTTGAAAAGTCAACTGTGCAATTGTTTTCTCTTTGGTGGTAGTGCATTTTTGTGCCTGTTTTTTTAAATTTTATTTTATTATGTTATGTTAGTCACCATACAGTACATCATTAGTTTTTGATGTAGTGTTCCATGATTCATTGTTTTTAAGATTTTCTTTGTCTTCAGTTTTTAGTAGTACTACTGTGATGTACCCCTAACTATATTTTTCTCTTTATTCATCTCAATTGGAGTTAATATACTTCTGGAAACGGCAGCACCCAATGACTTTTATCAATTTATAAAATTTCAAGCCAGTGTCTTCTCAAAATTAGTTTTTGCCCATTACCTCTCTTCCTTCCACTTCTTGGATTCCAGTTACAAATGTTAGACTTCTATACTATGTCTCATGTATCTTTTAGGCTATCTTCTTATTTTTCATACTTTTTTACCTCATTGTTTCTGTCTGGATTTTTTCTTTTTTATTGACATGACTTCCTGTCAGTGACTTCTCTCCTGTTCTAGTATAGCAGCTCTTAACTCTATTGATCGAGTTCTTAATTTGAATTATTAAATGTTTTTATGTTCTTAGCCTATGATTTCATCTGCTGCCATTACATGGCTCCAGGATCTACCTTCTTTTTCCCCTTCCCCACCTACCCATGCATTTGCCTCCACCAAGCCATCTTTCTTATTTATTATTCTTGTCACATCTGTGCCTGCTCTCTCAAGAAGTCTGAGGTTTGCTAGATTCTACAGAGCTGTACTGTCCCTAGAAGCTTTCTCTTGTTGTTTGTGTTCCCTTAGAAAAGAGCCCATTATGTTGCCTGGTTGGAGTCATTAGATATGATTGGTATATCAGATACCTCTCCGCCAGGCTTGGAGGGAGCATCACTGATTCAGAAGCCTGCTGGCTTAAAAGTGGGAAGATCACAATTGATGTCAGAGTTCCCACAATGCAGGACTTTGTCCTTCCTCCAACAGCAAAGCAATTACTTATGTAGATGACTTGGGTGGTTGAATTCTGGTCAAGAGAGTACCACCCCACATCACAATGCTGGACCCTACCCAGATTCCCATTACATACATTAAAAGAGAAGTCATCATCTAGTATTTCCTGAGGATGAAGGGCTAGAGGGGAGAAGATGGTGGAGAGGGCTTCAGCTTATCTGCACAGTAATGCCACAGGGCTCTGTTTTTAACCATTAAGTCTGGCTGCTCCATTCTCCTTTCCTAGTTTTTCACCTGTACAACCTATAACTATTGAAGAATTCCCAGAGCTTGGTTCTTGGCCTCCTTCTATTTTCAATCTCTACCTTTTTGCTTAATGATCACTGAGGCCTCTGGCTTTAAATCCCACCTGTTGCTTTAATGCTGTCCTCTTCCCAATATTCTAGGTGCAGATATCTAATGGCCTATGTGATGTCACTTCACAGATGTAGAGCACATGACTCAAAGCTAATCTGCTTCCAACAGAACTGTGACACTCCTACAGAGAAGCCCCCCTGAACAATAATTCTAATATAGCAACCCAAGAGTTACTAACACATCCTTCTGTCCTTATTTTATCAACAGTGCTTTTGGGTATCTGATATTTTATGATATTTACTTATTATTGATAGTCTATTTCCTTACATTAGAACCTAAGTTCCACTAGAACAGTTGTGTGCCTATCTTGCTTCCTATTCCTTAACCAGTACTCAGAACTTGGTCCAGAACATGGTAACAGAAACTCAGTGACTATTTAGCTAGACTGTGTCTCACCTTGTTGAGATGACATCTGGCCAGAGTGGAGTTGGGAGGGATGTGGGTGGCTTGAGATATAGTTTCATCCTCATTCTTTGTTATATGTAAGCCTACATCACAAGTCAAGCATTCAATAGAGGGGCACCACTGATAGACCTGTAATGATACCACATCCACTTATCTAATCCATTAGCAATTCCTATCAACTCTATCTCTAAAATAATTGATCCTAAATCCAACCTTTAGTCTCCATTACCTCTGCTGCCTCCTCAGCCAACCTCATTCTTCTCTATCCAGTCAACTGTGATAGCCTCCCTGCATTCTCCATACAGCAGCAAAAGGGAGACTTGAAAAAAACAAAGTATATTATGCCCCTGACCTGCTTTAAACCACCCAAAGTTTCCTATTACATGTAAATAAAGCCAAGCTCCTTATCATAGCCTTTGAGGACTTCCATGGTCTGACCCCTGCCTTCCTTTATGACTGTGAGTACCACCACTCTCTCCCCTGCTAACTAAGCTCTGGCCTCACTGCCCTGCTTTCTTTTATGTTAACATAGCAAGCTCATTGCTGCTTCAAGTCCCTTTTACTTGTATTCCCCTGTATGGAGGAATGTTCCCTGGTGTTTGTATGGTATGGCTGATGACATCCTTCACGTCATAAGCTTCTCTGACCACAGTATCTATGGCCGTACAATCCATTATCACATTCTTATGTCACATTGCCTTATATTATTTTCTTCATGGTTCTTATAACTAGCTGCAGCTATTTTTTTCTTTTGATTGTCTGCTTTATTCACTACCATTTTCCCGGTATATAGAACAACATATAACACACAATAGGTGCTCCTTACTTATTTATGGAACATACAAGAGAATGAATGAATTGAAGACAGGTAACCTCTCACACCATTGTTGTTCTGTTATTTCTTTGGGAAGAGTCCTTCTTTATTCTTTCTTTACTTAAAAGGAAATAGAGGAAGTAAAGTTTAAAATCTGTAAATTTTCCCCTTGCCTACACTGCGTCTCTTTTTATAGAACTATTAGCAACTTCTTGTAATAAAAATGACTTAACATATTTTGATCTCTTATTGGTGCCAGACAATGTGCTGGATTAACCCATTTATTTATCACACCAACCCTCTGCATTAGATCCTTTCATAACCTATACTTTATAAATCTGAGGTTTGGATGTCTCCATTACTTTCTCAGAGTCACAAAGCTAACCAATATTTCATCTTCATTTCTCAAGTGAACTTCAGGAACCAAGAAACCAAGTAGGATAAGGAGGAGTTTTACATCATTGTTACTTTTTTTGCCTAACAATCCTTCTGGTTATCAGTAATGGTAGTGGAGGAGAGAGGGAGAAAGGGATGGAGGGAGATAGGGAGGACATGTGTGACAGTGAGCAATTCATTTCATGATGACTGGATAAAACTTTGGTAGAAAACTCTGAAATCCACTAATTTAACATCAACCCCAGAAGGAAGGACAAGCCAAAGTCAGGTCACTTTCTGTGAATCTCCTCTTCTAGTATTAGAACAACTCTCTAATTAGTAGATTTTCAAGGCTTTCAGTTCAGGAAAAACAGCAAGCTGACTGCCTGACCAATTAATCTTGAGGCTTAGCTTGACCAAGTCATTCTGTTATCCAAAAAACAAAATTACATGAGAAATAGAAACTCATTTACACACCCCCAAGAACTGTACTGTTTGAAATAGGAGAGACTAGGAAAAGAGAAAAATAGTTAAGAAAACTCTTAGGAAGATAAAAGTTTACACAGACCAAGAGACTGTTTCTATGCAACCTCAAATATCTTGGTGAAACTGAAGGAAAAAGAAAGTTTAGATGGCTAAATAATTGGCTAAAATCTTAATTTTTATCTGGTTATTTGGCACTATGGAATTATAATCACGCTGAAGCACTTTGTAAAGCATTTTAAAATTATTGCTTCTGTCCAACAAATTTTCTTAGAATTTTAGTTTTCTTATATTGGTATCTTGAACTACAAAAGTTATTTTTACATATTTGGAAGATCAGCCTCAACCTTAAAATCCATTGAACATAATTATACAATCTTATCATCAGGAAGGCTGCCTTCTGGATTGTAACAATTTAGTGATGGCTTACTTCTTGTCCAGATCAGTCAGCAGTGGATGCATTAGAGGGTAAACATTAAAAAGAATATTAGCAAGTATTATTTGGTGCTTTAAATATGTCAGGAAACACTTTCTATGATTTAGCTCATTTAGTTGCACAACAACCCTCCGAGGAAGATGGTATTACAAGCCAGTTTTAGAGATGGGTAAACTATATGTCCGAGAGGTTAAGTAACTTTGCTCAAGTTAGTATGAGGCTGAGTCGGGAACCCAAGCAGTCTAACTTGAGAATCCAAACATGCCGACATGCAACTCTTCAGGGAAGCTTTTTCTTCGGAAAAAAATGGGGGCGCCTGGATGGCTCAGTTGGTTAAGTGTCTGGCTCTTGATTTCAGCTCAGGTCCTAGCCTCAGGGTCCTAGAATGGAGCCCTGCTTCCTTAGGGCTCCCTGCTTAGCGGGGAGTCTGCTTCTCCTACTCCCTCTGCCCCTCCCCTGTGCTTGTACTCTCTCTTTCTCTCAAACAAATAAATAAAATCTTTAAAAAATATAGAGAGACATGTATGCACAAAACTGTTAAATCACAACAAAAGGGTGTGTGGGCTCAATGGTTTGAATGAGCCCATACCACAGGCTCAATGGTTTGAATGAGTCTCTACTTAGGTAGCACCGCAGTGTTAAAATCAGACCAAACTCAAAACAGAGAGATTCCTGACATCATGATCCAAGGGAAACGGATCTCCATGTGCGTAAATGGTAGATTAAAAAAAAAAAAAGTAGGATGGCAGCCTATCCTTAAATCTGGGATATATATAATCATACATATAGAGACGCCTGGGTGTTAAGCATCTACCTTTGGCTCAGGTCATGGTCCCAGGGTCTGGGGATGGAGCCCCATGTAGGCTCCCTGCTCAGCGGGGAGCCTGCTTCTCCTTCGGCCTGCCCCCCCCCTGCCTGTGCTCTCTCTGACAAATAAATCTTAAAAAATATTTATAATTATACATATAGACTCAGATCCTCTGCAACCTAACTCTGAAATTTCCTTGCATAGCAGCTGCCTTTGCCTTTTTTCTAAAAGACTAGTTTTGCTCACAACCATCTAGTTTGCCTGACAAACAGGAAGCTGGCAAACCGAGAGTGTGACATTGCACACTGCAAAGAGGGAGCGAGATGGGCAAATTCTTATTCCTATCTACCTTATGGTTCTTGTGCCACTTGGAATTGTATTGCCAGTTCCTCAGGACGGGTGTTTGGTGCCAAATGAGAGTTTGCTATTGGGTGGTGTGTGTGCACGTGCATGCACATGTGTGTGGAGGGTGAGAGAGGAACCGTCGTGTGCCCTGGGGAAATACACATGGGTACCGTCTGTGGAAGTGTTCCCAGTACCCCAGGAGTGCTGTGAGGAGGAAGGAGTCAGGCTGGACGGAAATAGCATGTCCTGACTGCCCACTCACAGGCTTGTTGCCAGAAGGTTTTGTTTTTTTTCTCTAGGTTCTAGTCTTCAGATTTATATGCAAAGATGATATTGCTGAAGCTGGGGAGGAGATGACTTTTATAAAAATTAGAATGCTTTATTACGAGACTCTAATCTCCCGAGGTCAGGGACCACGTCTGTTTTATCCACCACTGTATATCAGCATCTAATACGCTACCTGGCATGAAGTCAGGACCTAAAAATATTTGTTGAATGAATAAATGAATAATAAATAAACATAATATTTCTTATTTATTGGATCAGATCCTCCCAGTGAATTACTTTCCTGGGTCACTGAGAAGCTGGCAACACAGGCTGCATTAAAAGTATGAGCTATTTTTATAACCAAGGCTCTTTGACCCATTAGCAACACACACCCAGGTATTTTTTTAGGAATGTGTAGATACAGGATTCAGTCAACAAGTATTTACTGAACTCTACTGTTTGAACACCGTTAGAGGGAGTTGGGGATGGTGCGCTGAACCAGGCAAAGAAGTCCTTGTTCTCATAGGGCTTTCGTTCTTGTAGGTTAAGCAACATAACAAGTAAACATTTAATATGACCGGTGGTGATGGATGCTATGAAAAAGTAGGGAAGAGAGTAAAAGACTGAGGAAGGAGCACTCTTTATATAGTGTAGCCCACCATCTCCCCTGGGGAAAGCACTGTTCAGGGCCAGGGTGAGGATTTTGTGGGGCCTTCCTCTACTAAGTTACACTGAAAATTTCAAGGATCTCAATGACACCCAAAGCATGAAAATCTGGGGAAATTATTTTGCACTTGATTGTTCAGAAATCTATTCATGAGCGGTTGGGGGGGATAAAAGGATGGCAAGAGTGATCAAGAAAGTGAACTTCTAGGGGCAACAATAGAGGGATTATAATAGCCAACATGCTTTGAGCACTTACCAGGGGCTGGTTAGCACTTTATGTTCATTATCGCAATTTACCATGGAAAGACTCCCATGAGGTAGGCATTATTCTTATCCCCTCTTATGGCAAATGAAGCACAGAAAGCTTAAGTAAGTTTATGGAAGTCACTCAGCTACTGGATGGAAACTCCAGTATTATATAAAGGCAATCTGACTGCAGGGTTCAATCATTAAATTATTCCCTTACAGATGTAAATAAGCTACTCCTAGAATCTAATTTTTTAAACTACTAATATATACTGCTTCTTTGAAAAGCATAATGAGTTATAGGGCCTAAATATTTGAGAGAACTTTTTTAAAACAAAGCTACAAAACCTTTCACAAAAAGTTATGATAGTCCACCTTCCCATTCCTTGACTACAGCAAACTGATTCCAGTCTCCAGGTCTTCGTGCTTGCAGATCCCTCTACCTGGAATGCTCTTCCCTGGGCTCTTTACGTGGTTGGCTCTTTTTCATTAGTCAGGGTTCAGCTTCAGAAAGGACTCCCTATCGACCCTACAGCTGGTCACCTGCCATTCCCCAGTTACTGGCTATGCTATTTACCCTATTTTTACTTTCTTCCCTGCCCTGATCACTATTTGAAAGGTCCTAGTTTTTGAATGTCCACTTCAGGTCATCTTTTTCCCCTCCTAGAAGGCAAGCACCCCGAGGTCAGAGGCAGTGGCTGCTTTGTTTCCTGAAATTTCTCCAGAGCCCAATCTCTGCCTGGTACCTCACAGAGGCTTTAAAACCATCTGAATGAATTCCTGCTGTCCCTGGGGTCTGCGGACTCAGCTCCCAGAGGGCTTTACTTCTGCAGAGGATCATGCTACTGGCAGCATCTGCCCACCATTCCGTGCAGAATTAGAGCACCAGATGGGAAAGGAGAGATCAGCACAGGGGGCGTGACAAGTACGTGCCAGGAAGCACCCAAGAATGAGCTGTGAATGCTCTGAGGGCTGCCAAGGAGACCAGGTATGAAGCCTAATCGCCCGAAGACCAATTTGGAGGGCATTTCTGTAGTTAGGTATACGCAAGGTCATTATTGAAATGTTACCTGAATCTCCTTGGTTAGATCTAGTTCTAACTTGGTTGCCACCCTATTGATGATCTAATGCTTATAATGTTTTATTACCTGTTTGCCCCCATTAGAACCTAAGGTCCATGACAGCAAGGATCTAGCTGTGTTCTTACCTGTGGATACTGTCTAGAATTATCCCATTAGAGTGGGCACCCAAGAAATATTAAAAAATGGACCAACCAATGAGCCAATGTTGTTGTGTCTGTAGACAAAGATAGGGGGAAGAACAGGAGGGAGCAAATGTTCATTGAGTCGCTGCTAAGCCCCAGGCACTGTTCCAGCTGTCTGCAACATACCTTTTATTTGTTTACCCTGTTCAGTTGCAAGCTTTGGAAGCCTAATTTTAAGAAAGCTAAAATTTACAAAGTAGAAGATACCTTCCTTCTACCACATTATAAAATCAGGTCTTGCTGGGGAAGTGTTTCTTTAAGTGAAGGCTGGGGATCCCTGGAAGCCTCAAACTTTAATCAATTCACTGAGGTCTCTGCTATGACCTGAAAATGCCGTGTCAAATAAATAATTTTGTATGACGCTCAGAGCATATCTGAGGAGCAATAGAGAATTATAACGAAAGCCTCCGCCCCTGTCTCACCTATAGGATCATTTCCATTGATCATCTCGGTTTGAATTTATCTGAATTGGAGCCAAAAATACAATTTCCAAACAGAAGACTGTAAATGAATGCAAATGAAGTGAGTTTGGAGGAGGCTGTTCCCAGCCTGTAGAGCAAGCTCAGCCTGGGTCAGTTCGACGGGAAAGGAAAAAACGCAAGTTGGCACAGAGGCATGTTTTAGATGTGGCAGAAATTGGAGAAGAATCAGTTCAGGCAACATGTGACCTCCCCAGATCCCCAGCCCGGAGCTCTCCATAGTCAAGGTCGGCCTGTTGCTTAGCGGTGTTTAGGAGGCACAACATGGGGAAATATGTTTTATATACCTGGTCCTAAATTACCTTGTTGGGTACCCAATGTGGGGAAGATAGCACTTGGGAGAATGTTCTTGAAGGCTTAATATCTGATAATAGTCTTTTCCACTGATTCTGTGTATAAATAAGGCCAATTTCAAAGAAAAATGAGCTTCCTTTTAAAAAGTGTACATAATCGAGCCGTTACAAGTACGTCACTCAGCCTTTTAAAAGTAGCTGTAAGCTGGTTTTCTCCCGAGGGCTTATCAGCACGCATGCTCACAGTGCGACAGGAAGTAGACTCTTTGCAGTTTATCCTTGAGGGGTTTTCCCTCCCTTTTATGTAGAGTCTCTACTCAGGTCAGCACATTATTCTAAGATCTTCACAGGACTGTTAGGAACAGTGAAACCACTTTTAAAGCGGGTACAGAGGCCAAAGCACCACAGTGAAGCCACAGGCTGGGTTTCAGTGCGGGCTCTTAAACTAATTAGCTGTGTGCTTTTGGGCAGTTCATCTCTCTGCAAGATGGTGGGTGGGGCTCCGACCAGAACTTCGTGTCTCTTCCAGCTCTGGCTGTCTGGTTTGATGCCAATTGCCAGGACCAGTGGGGTGCCCTCCCCCACTCAGAGGCTGCAGCAGCCATTCCGAAAATGGCTCTGTGCACAAGCAAGGGAGGATATCAATGTCCTTTTGCATCTGAGACCACACTAAGACCCCTCCTTAAGCAAGTCTGCAGCCACCCAACCTCCAGCTGAGAGATCAGGGTATTTATGAATAGTTCACTGAACCCCCTTCCTCCACCAGCATCATCCCCTATGCTAGGTCTGGAGTTCCCACATCTCGGACCAGACATGGAGGGAGGAAGGAAACCATGCAAAATTCAGTGGTGTTGCTTATATATTTTTAAAAATTTTCTCCTATCCTACGACAGTGTTTCTTTTTTCTTTTCTTTTTTTTATTATGTTATGTTAGTCACCATACAATACATCATTAGTTTTTGAGGTAGTGTTCCACGATTCATTGTTTACGTATAACACCCAGTGCTCCATGCAATACATGCCCTCCTTAATACCCATCACCGGGCTAACCCATCCCCCCACTCCCCTCCCCTCTAGAACCCTCTGTTTGTTTCTCAGAGTCCATAATCTCTCATGGTTCGTCTCTCCCTCTGATTCCCCCCCCCTTCATTTTTCCCTTCCTTTTCCTAATATCGTCCATGCTATTCTTTATGTTCCACAAATAAGTGAAACCATATGATAATTGACTTTCTCTGCTTGACTTATTTCACTTAGCATAATCTCCTCCAGTCCCATCCATGTTGATGCAAAAGTTGGGTATTCATCCTTTCTGATGGCTAGGACAGTGTTTCTTGAAGGACTGCACTTGGGGTTCCTTCCTCAACAGGCACTGGAGTTCTTAAAAGTGGTGGTTCTGGGGCTCCACTCAGGATGTACTGATTCAAAATTTTAGGGGGTGTGTGAGCCCCTGAATCTGCATTTTAAAGCAAGCACTGCAGATGATCTTTATGCATATGCTATCACTTGGGAACCAGTGTCCTCCTAGAGAGGCAAAATCTCGTGGGTCACTGCACTTACCCACTGCCGCTACTAACCATGATTATTCACCATTTATTCAACAAAGATGTGTCACCAGCGACTACATGGCAGGCACGATGGTAAGCAAAAGCTCAAAGCACCTGCTCTCATAGAGTTAATGGTCTAGCAAGAGGAAACAGATGACAAACAAAGGCAAATATATAATAGGCAGGCCAGTGAGGCCATCTACAAAGTAAAATAAAGGGCAAGTGCTCAGGAGGTGTAGATCAGGTAGGCAGGAAGGCCTATTTGAAGGGTGGTATTTGTGCAAAGACATGCAAAAAGTGAGGGAAAGAACCACGTAGTTAGGAGAAGAACATTCCAGGCAGAGGGGACAAGTACAAGGTCCTGGAGAGGGAATGTTCTTGGTCTACTGAAGGAACAGCAAGGAGGCCAGTATGCCCGGCGTGGGCTGGGTGAAGGGGGAGGTAACAGGAGATCATCAGGGTGCAGATCTCCTAGGCCTTGTAGGCCACAGAAAGACTTCAGATTTTACTGCATCAAATAGGAAGCCATTCAAAGAAACGGGCTTTGAACAGGGACATTCCACGATCTGAAAGGCCACTATCTTGGAGCATGTCTGCTTTATTTCTAGGGTGCCCAATGCTCTCAAGTCTGGATTGGGGGGAGTGGAGCAATGATCTGTGATGATACTATAGTATAGTTTTATTTTCATTCCCATCTATGGTCCTATGCTTATGCTGGGACTCCCTGTTTCCGGCCGACCACCTAAAGGCAACATAAAATAGGTGTTTCACTTGAGAACTGGGGCAAAGAATGAGAAAGCTTTGCTATGGAAGGCTGGCCCAGAGGATCTTCATTCACATACTCACACATCTGCTGATTCTATCAGCCTGTCCTGTGAAGGCAGCGTGAGCAAGGCACTACGCAGCTGCTTTGCCGACATTACCTCACGGACTCCCACAGCGGCACGGAGGTAGGGGTCCTGGTCCGCATCTTACGGATGGAGAAATGGAGGCTTAGTCTGAAGCAGCTGGTCACAGGAAGTGTTGGAACTTGGATTCCAAGGCGAGACAGTGACAGCAAAGCCTGTGCTTTTCCCTCCGTCACGAGTGGAAGAACAAAGCTCTGGGGCCAGCCTACCTGGGTTCAGGTCCTACCTCTCTGCTGTTTGCTAACCGCGCAACTTCGGGCAGGTTATTTACTTTTCTGGCCTCAGTGTGTGTATCTGTAAAATGGGCATAGTAGAAGTTTCCTCTTTGCTGTTATTACAGCTAAATGAGCTAATACATGAAAACACTTAGAACAGGATGTAGCACCTCAATGCTCCTTGTTATGACCATGACAGTAGGTAAAGTCATAGGAGGCTACTTGCAGCAACTTGGACTCTTAAGCCTGCACAAGGTATGAAAATGATCCTCATAAAGTAGAACTGTCATGAGGAAAATGCCTCAGATTTGTGATTTGAGAAGAAATCGATTTCAATGATTCTAAGAAAGAGATTCCAGCTCAACTTGAAGATCTAGAGACAGTCAGCATCGTCCTGAAGCAAAAGGGTCAGCTTTGGCGGGGAGCGAGCTCTCCAGTTCTCTCTAGTCAGGAGTGTTGTGAGGGGCTCAGGGATCCCATGAAGGCTGGACGAGTTGTTTCGGAGGCCTGCACCCAAACAGAAGTTCTAGGATTCTTTCTAATGGGATGGAAACGGGTGGCCTAAGGGCTGGGCCTGACTTTGCTTTCCTTGCTCACTGCCTTTTTCTTTTTTTCTTTAACTAGACTGTGTTGATTTAGGTCTCCAATACACAGTTTCCTGATAGGCAGTATCGTGCCTTTTTGGTTAATATGCTATCTGCTGAGGTCCAGCAGGATTTCACACTTGAGGCTTTCACCCACATGCTTAGACATTCTATCATCTCAGTAGAGGACCATGAAAAAAATGAATTAATAATGAAGGTAGAACAGGGCTTCCTAACCTTTGCTTAGGAGATGGACTTTTGGTCGGCTCTCTCCTGAGAAGGTCACCTTGCTGTGTATATATGAATATACACAGCTGAGCAGACGTACCATTCTATCTAGAGGCTTTGATGGAGTAGCTATTTCGTGCTGAACAAACATGATATGAAAACATCTTCAGTGGTTCTGTCCCAACACAGACTTTCTCTTCCTTCTAAATATCATGCTTTGCAAGCATTGTGTCTGGAAGAGCACACTCAGTCTATTTTTCAATGTTGGGAATGTTTACTGCCTCTTCAGAACAGAGCATAGTGTGTTCCTGCCATTGCTCATTGAGAAGAAACAGTTTTGGGCTGGATGTCAAGACAGTGGACAGGTTTCTGCACTGGATTCAGACTACAGGTGCACCTTGAGGAATCTGGGACATACAGAGTGCCATCTATAAGTCTCCTGAAGTGCAAGGACAGGGAGTGCTTTTGGCAGCCAGCTCCCCAAAATGTATCCACCCACCGCTTAGCCCTTCTAGTCTGACGGCAGTCAGACAAATCTTCTCATGTTGCAAATATGGACTTTTTTTTCCCTCAGCTTCATACCCTTCAGTAATTTCCATTGCTCTTTGGATCAAGGCTATAATTGCCATCACAGAGGCGTGCAGGACCCACCACTCTAGGGCCTCATTCTTCACTGTTCTATTGCTGGGTCGGTCTCCGTGCACCCGTCACGCCCGCCTTCCTTGAGAACCTCACATTCACCGATGACTCTCTGGTAACAGGGCCTCTCAAACATGCTCTCCTTTGCTTGGAAAATTCTCTCTCATTCTGCTTATGTAAGTCTTACTTCTCCTTCAGATCTCAGCTCAAAGGACACTTCTTCAGGGAAGACGTCCTCCTCTTCCCGGGCAGTACAAAACCCTATTAGACCTTGTCTTCGTATGTCCTCGCCACTAGAGCATTTGCCACAGTTAACAGTAACCTGATGAATTGGTCTTCCAGCAGGGCAGCAACCATATGTATGTTTACCACTGGTGAACCCACTGCCTAGCCAATCTCTGACATGTAATAGAGATGTTCTTTATGCGTGTGCTTGTAATTTTTGAATAAATAAATAATTTCTCTTGCAAGGAGGTTCACTGACCACTCAGTTTGCTCCCAAAATTTCTAGGTAAGTGACATTCCCATGTATCAACCACAGGATGCAGAACAGCCTTTCATGCCTGTCTTTGAAGTCAGACATTTAATTGCCTCCTGTTTGCTTTGCCTACTAACTGTGCTTTTGCAGATACTTGTGAAGATAAAGGCTTTGGCCATCTCGGCCCATCTTGTCTCCCAGCCCCATCTGCCAGGGAAGAAACAATGACTCAGAAAACTAATGGGCCAGTCTCTCTAACGATGGTGATGACTTCACTGCTGGTGATTTTTCTATTCGATTTATAAAATTGAGTCAAAATGAAGGAATTGCCTTGGGGCACAAGTACCGAAGACAAACAATGAATTCACAAGCACAGATCAGAACAGTGCTGGCCAGTGCTCGTGACAAACAAGCAGCAAAGGTGATGATGGTTGAAAGAATTGAAGAATGCAAAACTGAACTTTTTTTTTTTTTTTGGATGGGAACATAATGGCGTGGGAGGAACCCAGGATGTGCCATCAGACCAGCTTGGTGTTACCGCTGGCAGCACCTGAACAAAGATACCATCACAGTAAGTACAGGGACCATCTCTTAAGTGGCTATCAGGCACATCTCACTCGATGTCTTTAGTCCTTACAATGAACCCGAGAAGGAAACGTAATTCCTTCCCTTTTTACCCTTGAGAAAACAGACACTCAGAGGATAAATACATTTAGTCATATTTGGAACTCTGGTTTATCTGATTCCAAAGCCCAAGTCTGTTCCAACTAGATAGTTGACCTCCCCAGTCCTCTCCCAGGGTCCTCACCGGTAAAACATGCCTACTGCCACGCACAATTGTTGTGATAATGATCTTCATGTGATAATAATGCCTGGCAAGTACCTGCCTCCCAGTTGGCTCTATTCAACATTATTCTCTGCCCTCCACATTTCTTATCAGCTGCTAAATTCCTTACGGATTTTATTAGGAACTCCTAAAAATCAGTTACCATTCCCAGCTTCTGATTTAATATGGGAAACATACTTCACAAAGCACTATCACTTAATCTCACACCAACACTGCCATGTTTTATTATATTGCCGTTTGACTCCGAGGCACGGCAGGATTAGACAATTTATCAACGGACATCAATGTCAAAAGAAGACCAGAACGTACATGTCTCTGGACTGCTGGCCTAGGATTCTTTCCATCACTACATTGCATCAAAGTACTCAGGGCAAGGGGTGATTTCTGAGGCCTCCGCTAATACGACTCATATTCATAATAATAGCTCTCATTGAGCTCTTAATATGCACTGGGTAGCACACTGTATACTTTGTATGAATTATCATGTCTACTCACGAAAGCAACTCCTTGATATGTGCATAATTTTTATTCCCCTTTACGTAGATGACAAAACTAAAGCCCAAGAAACTGAATGACTTTTTCTATATTATGTAGATGTGTTAGCTGGTACCCAAATATAAACTCCTGAAGCAAAGTCATAGCTGCCATGAAGCAGACAAATGCTCAGTAGAGTTCCACTGAATGGGTAAGTGAATAACACTGACCTTGAATCTTCCCAGGACAGCCACTTATCTGCCGGACGTCAGGCATCTTAACCAAAAGCAACCTGCTCTTAGCTGCAGGATCTTACTCTGTCGTTTCAAAGGGACCAACAACTGATCAATCTCTTTCTCCCAAAGCTCTTCCCTTTGAATATATTCCACAGCCCTAACCATTGTTTCTCATAGACTCAGGCTCTCGGCTCTGACTGTTCGTAAGATTCACTGGGGGAACTTTTAAAACTAGGATTCCTGGGACCCCCTTCCAGGAAGTCTGATTCAATAGGGACATGGTGGAAATATCCCCGTTCATTTGCCACAGCCGATTCTCATGCCTAACCAGTTTAAAATCCACTGTTAGAGTTGAGTAGGCATGCTTTTCTCTCCCTTACCAGACTGTAGCTTCTTAAAATAGGGATGAGTCCTTTACATCTTTTAAGTTCCCATGTGCTGAGAACAATGTCTAAAATGCTGTATTTATGCATTGTATTGTAAAAATCCAATATATTATGGAGCGGATAAGAGGCCGGGCTCTAGAATCTAACAGTCGGGGCACAAAACTCTGATCTATCATATATTAGCCATGTGGCTTTGGGTAAGTTACCATCTGTGGTTCCCACATCTGTAAAATGAGGACAATTAACAGTACTTACATCATCATGTTTTTCTGAGATTTATGTGAGGTAGTGACTATTAAGCATTAGCATAGGGTCTGGCAAATAACAAGCCGCAGCCAACACTAGCTATGTAGGTAGGCACAAAAGTTTCAATCAGCTTGGAACTATGAATGCCTTTCTGTGACTGTTGCTGCGGTAAGTGCAGTGGGGGATACAGAAATACTGTTAAGTCTCATTCCCTGAATGCTGACAGGCATTTTTACAAAATTGCAAAATTTTTTTTTCACCTTCATAACAATACCCTGATATGTTATTGTTGGAGAAGGAAATACACCAGTTAAGTAACTGAAGGTCACCTGGCAAGTAATTATCCGTGTGAGATTGGAACTCAGGTTCATCTGGTTTCAGAGCTCATTCTTCCTACTTTATTACTGAGAGTTCATATAAACACTCATTCATACACCCATTCATTCAATCAACAAGTATATATTACATGCTTACTATGTGCTAGAAACCGTTCTAGGTGCTGGAGGTATAGGAGTGAACAAAACAGAGTCAGCCTCTGTTCTCATGTAGCTTACATTCTACAGGACAAAAAGACGGGCAACAAGTAAGTAGCTGGATATATAACATGTCCAGTAGGAGAAGGGCTAAAGCAGGGTAAAGGTAACTGGCGAGCGTGTGGATGTGGGGGTGTGTGTTTGGCGGTGGGGGAGGGATAGGGACAGAGAGAAGGAGAGAGAGATTTTAAAGATTTTTTTTTATTTACTTATTTGAGAGAGACAGAATGAGAGAGAGCAAGCACATGAGAGGGGGGAAGGTCAGAGGGAGAAGCAGACTCCCTGCCGAGCAGGGAGCCCGATGCGGGACTCGATCCAGGGACTCCAGGATCATGACCTGAGCCGAAGGCAGTCGCTTAACCAACTGAGCCACCCAGGCGCCCGAAGGAGAGAGAGATTTTAGACATGACGGCCAGGAAAGGCCTCTCTGGTGAAGAAACATTCAAGTGATAGATGTGATAAGACGTGATTGCATTCTGGATATTTTTAGAAGTTAGGCCCAGAGGATTCACTGTAGAACTAGAAGAAGGATATGCGACAACACAGAAATGAAGAATGACTCCAAGGTTTCTGGCTGGAGTAACTAGGAGACTGGAATTCTCTTTCCTTGAGCTGGAGAAGAAGCTGGACAAGTGGGTTTTTCTCAAGGGGAATGAGGAGTCGGGTCTTGGGACCTCGAATGCATCCCAGTGGGAATGCTGGGTAGGCAGTTCGATGCACAGGTCTGCATTTGGGGTGAGAGGCTGGAGCTGGGGATACAGGTTGAAGAGACGATGTCTAATACCATGGGGCTGCCTGAGGCGACCTAGAAGCAAGCACAGGTTAAGGAGAAGCCTCAGGCCTGGGCTTGCATGTTTTCAGTTCAGGAGGAGGAGGAGGAACCAGCAGGGGAGTATGAGAAGGACTAGCCATGGCGGGAGAAGGAAACGGAGAGGAACTATGGGCCCTGAGGCCAAGACAAGGAACTCTTTCGAGAAGGAAGCAGCGACCACCAGTGCCAAGGATGCCTGAGAGCTGCCACGGGAGGAACCTGGCAGAGGATGATGGGACAGATCAGTGAGGGGGCCACGGGTGACTCTCCCAAGTGCAACTTGGGCAGAGGGATGGGAAAAGAGGTGGCAAGTATGTATAGATGACTCTTTCAAGGCATTTTTCTGCAAAGAGGAGCAGGGAATGGGCAGTAGCTGGAGGTGGATACAGGATTGTGAGATGAGTATTTAAAGCAGGGTGACTGACAGCATGTTGATGGACCACACCGCTGATCCTGTAGAGAGAAAAGACTTGGTGATGATGCACCGACAGCAGACAAATGCGGGAGTGAAGGGCTTGAGTCGGGGTCGGGGGTAGGATCCAGCTCCCCACTGGAGGGCTGGCTTGGATGAAAGCAGGGACAAAACATCTATTGTACAGAAAAATGTAAAAAAAAAAAAACACTTTTAATCTAAAGCCATATCAAGCAATGTAAGATTCTGTCTCACTTAATCCTTACAATAACCTGGTCAGGTGGCATAATATTATTTCCATGTTATAGAGAATCACAGTGCACACGTGGGAAAGGCTTTAAATGTAGGTGAGAAAATGAACAGTCAGGGAAAGCTGTGGGTGGAAGTGCATTTGATGTGGGCCTGAAGAGTGGGTTGGTTCTACATATGTGGAAGGGGCTAAGAAGAGAATTCCAAAAATATGAAAAATAAGAATTCCATAGACACATAAAAAGGCACAAAAGAGAGGAATGGATCCTGTTGTAGCATGTACCTTAGAACCGGACTGCATAGGTTTTAATCCTAATCCTTGCAATTAACAGCTGTGTGACCTTAGGCAAGTTACCTAACTTCTCTGTGTCTTAGTTTCCTCATTTATGAAATGAGGATAATAACTACTTACCTCAGAGGATTGTGGTGAGGAATACACACACCCGTCCCTATGTCCATAGACATGTATATGTTGGAATTGTGCCCGATAAATAACGAGCATTGTATGTTTTAGTTATTATTTTATTGTTATTTACAATATGATAAAGAGTTAGAAAAATGTATATTTATTTCCTCTGTGTGGGGTGTAGACCTCTGGCAAGCCTGCTCTTGGGGGTCATTGGAAGGTATTCTGCTTCTGGGTTCCTCCTGGTGAAGGAGAATCATGGATACACAGGCAAATTTGTCACTCCCCCATTCAGCGTTTTATTTAAGAAGCATTTCTTGACCACCTACTCACAGTCAAGCTCAGTGCTAACCAGAACGCAGAGCCTAAAGACAAATGGCAGGATCCCTGTGCCTAAGCTGCTCCTGGCCACCAGGACACAGGCACGTGAACAGACTGTGGCCTTCTAATCTGAAGGCTGCCCTCACACAGGTGTTCCAGAGGAAATAGATCAGGTGCGAGTTCAGAGCACTGATTTCTGATTCCAATAGTTTGGACTTGAGTCTTAACTCTGCGACTCTACTAAGTGTGGCCCCGGGCAAGGCAGGTATGTGTCACTTTCCTCACTTATAACATGGAGAGAGCAGCATCTGATATGAGATCGCGTGAGCAGCAAATGAGATGATACTGGCCCAGCCTGGAGCACACAGCCAGGGATTTTTGTGGTGCTGCTCGGCTTCTCCTTCTAGTGCCTTCTTCCCACCACTGTTGTGGTTTGCGTGACTCAGATAGCAAGTCCTTCTGTGGAGCAGTTGAGGAAGTCTTCCTGGGAAGCCTTGACTGCAGCTGACTTTTAAGAGATGAACAGAGCTTTGCAGCATGGAAACATGACGGAGAGCACTCAGGGAAAGGAAATGGCTCGGGGCAAGGCACATGAGCCTTTTCCCTTCAGGAAGAGAGAGTGCCTCTGCTCATCTGTTCAAGAGCCCAGAAAAGACCTTCCTGTGTTGGGCGCCAAATTAGGCCCACTGGAAAAGAGCAGGCAAGGTTCCTCATACTTGACTGGCTCTCTTATCCCTGTGTGTCTCCCCTTCCCCTCTGTACTGTCTGGAATGGTTTCTTTTTGCTTGTGATTGAGATTCTGTGCCTCGAATCCTGGAATCATTTCGCTGGATGAATGCTTCCCCACCGTGGTGGAGGGAGTTATGTGTCCTTTTAATGATGTCCACAGAGAAGGGAAGACAATCCAACTGTCCTCTCAAAGCCCTGTTCGTGCACCAGCATTATTTAGTCGACCTTTCCCCCCTTCGTATCTTCTAATTTCAAGTTAAAGTAGAGCATGGTCATAAAACCAGGCCCCTCAAGTGTGGCTACGGAAAGCTACCCGACCGGCAATGGTTAAAAGAGCTTGCATTCCTGTAGCAGCTAATGCTTTGCACAACGTGTTTTGCCTGTGTTTTAAAAATGTGTCTACACAACAGCCTTGGTATTTGTCATGGTTTCATTCAATAAAAATTTGTTGACTGCCTATTAAGTACTTGGTATTGTTCTAGTGCTGGGGGTATAATAGAGGGCAAAACTACATGTGGGTCCTGCTCCCATGAAGCTTTCAGTCTAGCAGGCAGACAGACATTCACAAAACAGTTTCACCAGGCCATTCATGATGACAGACTACGACAGGCGCTCTGAAGCAGCCTGGTTCTCTAAGAGCTATGACCATGATCACCCGAGGGCCAGGGATGGCTTCTCGCCTTGAGCTGAGAATCCAAGGCCAGAATTAACAAGGAATGGGGCTAAGGGGAGAGAGAAGCTTCCCGAAGTCTATGGTGGGAGGGAGATTCCTGAGGAACCAAGAACGGCCTGGGTGGCTGGAGACCAGGCAAGATGGCGTGCGCTCAGGGTCAGACAGGAAAGTCAGGCAAGGGTCAGAACACGCAGGGCCTGCTAGACCATGGGAAGCCATTGAGAGGTTTTCAATGCAAGCATGTTTGTGTTTGAGGGGGTTTGAGGGAAGGAATATGATCATATTTCTAAAAAAATATTTTGACTGTAATAGGAAGAACCAAACGTCAATCTGATGGATGAAAAAACAGGCTTGAAGGTCGAAAGTGAGAGAAGGAAAAACAACTATTATTGTGGACCACATACTGTTGATTTGCCCTACCTATGAATGTGTTACTACATCATGAGCTCAGATAATGTCTGGGACGCAGTTAGTGCAATACAAGCGAAGACCAATTTATTATTATTATTACTGCTACTATGATTATCACCCTGTGTGTGGCATTCTGAATGTATTTCTTTGCAGCCACCCTATGGCGTATCATCATCTATGTTTTACAAACGAGGAAACTAAGACTCTAAGAGGTTAAATAACTACCCAACATCACCCAGTTGGCAAGTAGCAGAGCTAAAATTCAAAGCCCATGATCTTCCTGTGTTGAGAAAACAATGTCAAGATAAGCTGGGAGGAAAACATGTCTTTTAAGTAGAATGGTTCTATCCTCTAAGAAGCCCAGCAATTGTTGAAGCCTTTTTTCTTTTTCAAGATTTTATTCATTTATTTATTTGAGAGAGAGAGAGAGAGCGCGCGAGCACGCGAGTAGGGGGAGGGACAGAGGGAGAGGGAGAGAGAATCTCAAGCAGACTCCATGCTGAGTGCAGAACCCAGACATGGGGCTCAATCCCCACCACTGATGAGGTGATGACCTGAGCCGAAATCAAGAGTTGGATGCTCAACCAACTGAGCCACCCAGGTGCCCTGGCAATTGTTGAAGCTTTCAAAGTAGTTCTTGAATTACTCTTAAAGGGATGGTTTGAGTATTTCTACTTACTTGATTTTTACAGGGATATACACCAATTGTTCACTCTCTGCCTCTTCAATTAAATAAAATACGAAGTTTCCAGACGTAACTTTTCTAGAAGAGACTACAGGGTGACATAATAGCTAACAACATAAAAACGCAAACTCAGATTCATTCTCACATAGCTTTCTCCTCAGACAAACTTAAGTAAGTGTAACTAGTTCTGAGTGACACTGTGACATATTTGAGGAAACTATTCATTACTTAAGATAATGTAATAAAAAAGGAAAATTTGACTATCTAAGAAAGTACATGAGACTGCAAAACAGACAGCACCTATCATGTACCAAGCTTCCTAAAGAACTGGAATGATCACATTGAATTCTCAACATCCTGGGAATGAGTCTTTTTATTTCCATTTTATAGGTAAAATTGAGCATAGAGCAATTAAGTGACTTGGCCCTGCCTGCTTGGTATTTAACTCATGACTTCCCCACTCAGCTTCAACCCCCCACTCAGGAAGTTAATGTCTGCCACATGCTATTATCCATACCCATTGTCTATTAGTCTCACAACAGATTGGAAGACAAATCTCCTCACTCCCCACCCCCTAAACCTGGTGATAGTTGACAAATTAGAAATTGTTTTGATAGGAGTAAAATGGGCTTTCCATTTTGATGGAATACAACAGTTAAATTTGGTTAAAAAACAGTTCAAGAAAGTTCTTGGTGGTGGTAGTTTGTCTGTATGAGGTAGGATCTTTAGTTTGATTAATATACAAAACAGCAACAGAATAGACCAAGTGTTTGGGGTCTCAAAATCTAAGCTAGGAGGAGAGGACGGGGGACCAATCAGAAAGAGAAAAGTCATTTGGCATCTTCCTATATGAGTTTAGATCTTTTGTATATGGAAAGTTCCCCTGGAGATTTCTATCCATGCCACCCCCATCCCTCCCCAATATACATACATAGAGACTTAGTAAGTTTCTCTCTATAAGAGGAAAGATTTCTCAGTGGGTCATTTCCTGTAGCCACCAATAAAATTTTTAAAGGAAATATCTAATTGAAAAAAAAAAAATCCTTAAGATACCAAGGTCTATGAAAAATACCATCCTTGGTCTCAGTTCAAGGGTGATCCCAAACTTCTACTTGCTTTTCCTGGGGGTAATGACTAAAAATCACCTCATGGTATAATAAATACTTCTCTCGTTTTCTCTGCACAGCCCCCAGTGCCCAGCTCCTACTCCGAGGATGAGAAACAAGGATGGATTTTCACAACAGGCTGCTCACCAGCTCCATTCCAGAGAGTGTGGCTACCACAGCCCTCTTCAATCAGTACTGCTGGTGGGGCAACCCTCAGGCTGAAATGCAGCCAGCCAGTTGCTTTTCTTGAAACTGCTCTTTTTCAAGGATGTGGCAGATCAAAAGAAATAGGCAAATCACACACAGAATACGCACAACCAGCTACTCGCTCCAGAAACGTTGAAACCCGCAGTGCTTAGATGAAGGCGGATTGCCAGAATGTTGACAAGGCACACGCACACACGTGCACACAGAAAGTGCACACACACACACGGATGCAGAGCATGCTAGGTTAGAAGGTAGCAGAGGAGGTCCCCAAAGGACCGGGAACTGGGGACTGTTTGTACAAGGCTCAGCTCACCCTCGCCGTGACGCATTAACTTAGGACCCCCACAAACCCCACTTCCAGCAAGCGCTTAAAGTCAGCTGTGTCTTCCTGCTCTGCAACCCAAGTCCAGACTCTGAGCAAAGCAATCCGACAACCGACACTCCACAGTCCCGTAGTACGCTAATTCTATTTTGCTAATTGCTTTCTTGGGCATGCACCAAGTTACTGAACAGACAATGACAAAACAGAGAGCTTGATAAATGTAAGTGGCAGCACCTACTGAAAATGTTCTTCCTTAACAGGAGTTCTAATTACTTGTTTGCTTGTGAAGTAGAATGAGGGAAACTGGCAAAATATTTCTGATTGTTTTTCGACTCGGCTAGATCGGCTTTGAGATCACCTTTGCAACATTATCCTGCTCTTTAGAAAATACTTCCCTTTCCTTACACAAGACAGACTGATTTTAGAAGCAGATCTAAGTCTGTTAGATACAAGCTTTTGCCAGGAACGACAGTCATCTGCTAGCTACAGAAAGCATATCAGCAGAACCTGTGGGAAGTCATACACCAGCCCACTTTTTCCCACCCACCCAGACACTTTCCCTCTCTGGTCTGTACCTTCCGTGTGGCAGCTGGAAGAGAGGATGGTATTCGGAGGTCTGAAGATGTAAGGCAGGTAACGAGAGAAGCATTTCATCTTCCAACAAAAATAAAAAATAAAAATCTAAATAAAAAACCAGTCTCCTGAATCCATAAGGATTCTCTTGGCCTTTAAAGCTGGCTACATCACCAGTATGTTTATGTAGGTTCTCCCCTGGATCTGCAAAGCTGGGAAGCCCGAGGAATAACTGGAGATGGGTCCCATTTTGCCATCAGCACCAGGAAGCACTGCCTTACATTTCTGCATGCAGCTCAAACTCAGAAGCCCCCAAGCAAGCCGGGATATAGCCTCTTCATTGGCTGCAGCTTCTCGGAGCAGGATTTGCTGAGTAAGTCAGTCCTGCCTGTAAACACACGCTGAAATGCCCTGCCTGAAACCTCTACCTTTTCCCGTGTGGTCAGTTTCTCCTCTAGCAAGAGAAATCCAGCAGGATAGGGGAACACTGAGGGTAAGTGACCATCTCTTATTTAGCTGGAAGATCAGATGAAACAAAGACAGCACAGTGTTCCACCCTGGAGAGAGATGGCTGTTAAAAGAGCCACCCGTAATGCCATGGGTCTCAGGAATATTAAAGTACAGTGCAATGAAATGGGTCTCTGTCCTTGCTTCATCTAGATTTAGCTCTATGTTTTTTTAAGACGAAAGCCCAAACAATAGGACCATTTATCATTTAGGTGAAGCCCAAAGCTGGGGTGAGTAGCCGGTGACAGAGGGCTAACACAGACAAATTCTGTGCTCCACTACAGTCTTTTTTTCCTGCCAGCCCTCACACCAAGTTCTGAGTTATTTGCTGTACAAATTTAAAGCCACAACACAAGAACGGAGACTAAGCCCAAGGAAACTGACCCTTCACCGACCGGTGTACCCCCATGGCATGGAAAAAGTAAGTTGATCTAAGAATTAAATGACTTTACCAAAACACTCAGATTTCACAAGAGGAAGGGAGGCAATGAGACTACCCCTCATCGAGGACAGGTCCAACTACCGCATAAATTTGGATTGGGGAGCTGGTTTAGTTTTGACCCATGAAATAATAATGATTTTGGAAACCTTATCACTGGAAGGCAAGCACAAGGTACCGGTTTGGGATTTATAAGTTCTGCCAAAGACACTATTGTCTATGCTAGAGAAAAGGTGAATGTCCTTTGTGCTACATTCAGAGGCACAAGGAAATAATGTAACAGTCTATAAAAGAAAACCAAATATCCCCTTATTTAAAAATAAGATTTAAAATAAAATTTAAAAATAAGATTTAATATAAAAATATAAAATGTCTTCCTCCAATTGCACTAGGAAGGATTAAATACCTAGGAATAAATTTAACCAAGGAGGTGAGAGATCTGCACTCCGAAAACTATAAGACACTGGTAAAAGAAATTGAAGACAACACAAACAAGAGGAAAGACATATCATGCTCATGGACTGTAAGAATTAATGTAGTTAAAGTGTCCATACTACCCAAAGCCATCCATGGATTTAATGCAATCCCCATCAAAATACCAATAATATTTTTCACAGAACTAGAACAAATAATCCTAAAATTTATAAAGAACCACAAAAGACCTCAAATAGCAAAGCAATCTTGAGGGGAAAAAAAAGCTGGAGGTATCGTAATTCCAGATTTCAAACTATACCACAAAGCTAGAGTAATCAAAACAGTATGGCAACAGCACAAAAATACACCTATAGATCAATGGAACAGGATGGACATCCCAGGAACAAACCCATCCAGATGGCCAATAGACACATGAAAAGATGTTAACATCACCAGTCAGCAGAGAAATGAGAATCAAAACCGCAGTGAGATACCACCTCACACCTGTCCCAATGGCTGTTATCAAAAAGAAGAAACAACAAGTATTGGTGAGGATGTGGAGAAAAAGGAAGCCTTGTTACACTGTTGATGGGAGTGTAAACTGGTGCAACCATTGTGGAAAACAATACAGAGCTTCCTCAAAACATTAAAAATAGAAAGACCTTACGATTCCATAATCCCACCACTGGGCATTTACCTAAAGAAAACGAAAACACTAATTCAAAATAATATATGCATTTCTGTTTGTTGCAGCATTATTTCCAATAACCAAGATATGGAAACAACCCAAGTGCCCATCAATAGATGAATGGATAAACAAGATGTGGAAGATATATATATATATATATATATATCTGAAATGGAATGGAATATTACTCAACCATAAAAAAGAATGAGATCTTGCCATGTGCAACAATATGGACGGACCTAGAGGGTATTATGTTAAGTGAAACAAGTCAGAAAGAGAAAAACAAATACCATATGATTCCATTCATAGGTAGAATCTAAAGAACAACTGAACAAATCAAAACAAACAAAATACCAAACAGAATCTTGAAAGCAGAGAGCAAATTGATGGTTGCCAGAGAGGAAGTGGGTGGGAGATGGGGGAAATAGATATGGAGCATTGAGAGGTATAAATTTCTAGTTATAAAATAAGTAAGTCATAGCGATTAAAAGAACAGCAGAAGAAATATAGTCAATAATATTGTAATAACATCATCTGATGACAGATGGTGACTACATTTATCATGGTGAGCACAAACTAACGTACAGAATTGTTGAATCAATATGTGGTACACCTGAAACTAATACAACATTGTATGTCAATTTACTTCCATTTACAAAAAAGTGTGCCTTGAAATCTGGTAGAATATTTTTTAATCCTTCATTGCTTCTCCTCTTTACAAATATACTTAACATTGGAGAAACATATTGGGCTGTCCAGGAAAGCAAAAACTTTGAGCCATAGAGTAATTATGGTTTTAGTTCAGGCCATGATATATAAATAGACCCTTCCACCAATATGCTGTCTCTCTGACTTTTGGACCATTGTGACAGGATGACAAACTATTGGCAGAGACAGGATATCTAGCCCTTCAAAAGTCATATAACCCATCACTTCCTTAGACCCAGACACCTGGCAAGGTTGGGCCATCCCAAGTAAGGTGCTGTTTGAACAATGCCTGAATGGTCTGGTTTGCTGTATGGATCATCCTAGCTCATGACACAAGAGCATATCCAGAGGTGTTTTCCTGAGAGGTAGTGCACATGTGACCTCCATTCAGCAGAGTAGAAAGAGTGTGGGCTTTGGGGTCAATCTGATCCAAATTTGAATCCCTGTGAGTTCCATTTACCAGATGGGTAGATATACACAGACTCTAACACCTGTGAGCTTAGGTTTCTGCATCTATAACATGGGAACAATGGCAGGGTTTTCCTTGTGCATTCTCAGATGGAGTGAGACAATAAGCACACGAAGCACCGCGTGCACTGTGGTCACATGATCAATGGTTACTACCGATGCCGTGCTTACCATTGCTGTGCACCTGCTCTGAGCTTCTCTGGCCAGACCTGAACCTGAGAGCAGGGACAGAACGTGTGTGATGAGGAGGGTGGGGCCACAACTAGACAGCCAGGGCTGAAGCGTGTCTTTGATACTGACTTACTGGGTCATCTTGGGCGATTGATGTCACATCTCTAAGCCTCATTACGTAGCTAATGGGGATAATAGCAGAATCGCACATGATATGGTGACGGCCAAAGAGGGTGATTGGTACAAAGGGTTTAGTACAGTGCCTAGCAAAATGTTAGTGCTTCCTAAGTTTTGTTGCTATGTCTATAGCAGTAATATCAACCCTGAATCACAGTATCTTATTGTATTTACTTACCCATCTTGTCTACATAATGAAATTGTAAACTTCCTGAGGGAAATATCAATGTCTAATTCATCTTTGTACCCCAAGTGCCTGGCACAGAGTACTCAATAACTACTAACTGAAGGAGTGAATGGATGGATGGATGGATGGATAAATCAATATATATGGGAGAAAACTTTTGAAAGATGTTTGAGACTTCTTTGTGGGGAGGTTTTTCACAGCACAAATGAATTTCAGCCCATTATAAAGCTGGAATATATTACTCAGGCAAATATATTATGGAATTCATGAATAGACATGCTTCCCCTTGGCATAATTTAGTTTTAAATAAACAGTAGGCATTTAGTATATACCTTGTGAGTCAATAGCGGGCACTTAGTAAATACTTCCTGAGTGAAAAAAACATTCACGGATTATGCTGTCCATAATTAAAGTGAAAGAACTAAGCAAACCCCCCTATAAAACAAAACAAAACAAAACAAAACGCCTGTCTCCTTCATTACAAACAAAAGATCAGTGAGGCTGGCACCTAAGTTCCAAACTGGCCACTCCCAACCAGCTAGTACCTCTTGATCTCAATTGAAAGCATCTTTTCCAATCCCATTTTAAAACTACTGATTTTGTGCCTGCCCTCTGCACCCCACTCACCCAGATGTAGAATGGGCAAGGGGCAGAAAGAACTAATGTGAAATCTCCTCAGTCAGATGATCCTGGTGCAGTTGGTTTGCGCTGCACCATTTCAAGTGTTTCAGTGTGCTTCTGTATCTTTTTTTCCCTTTGATTCTCTAAACCATCCCATTTTACAGAAGGGAAAACAGGCTAAGAGGATATAATCATTTATCCAAAGACAAATAGCCCCCGAGGAGATCTAGCATTTTTATACCAGCCTCACTTAGTGAATTTGCAGATTTCAGAGCCATCAATCCTATGAATTCAGACTCTCTCTCTTTTTTTTTAAAGATTTTATTTATTTATTTTTGAGAGAGAGAGAGAGAGAATGAACAGGGGAGGGGCAGAGGGAGAAGCAGACTCCCCGCTGAGCAGGGAGCCCGATGTGGGACTCGATCCCAGGATCCTGGGATCATGACCTGAGCCGAAGGCGCTTAACCAACTGAGCCACCAGGTACCCTGATTCAGACTCCCTGAGGACAGACAAGAACCTGCATATTACATATGCCAAGTGATTCTTACTTGAGTTTGAGAACCTCTGGAGTGAGGTATTTCATTTCATGATTTGGCTTGAAAGGTAAGGGTTACAAAAAGTTTTTCAAATACTCTTGTCCCAAATCATGTGTCTCACTGCTTTGGTCCAACATTTTGTTGGCACCCTGTTGTTATACTAGGCATTAGTTAGTAATGGAGCGATTTACTGACTCCTGCTCTAAAGGAGTGCATTTTCCAGAAAAAAAAAAAGGATGAATAAACTATTACATTACAACATCATAGGGGTTATGATGGAAGGAAGGGGTCTAAAAATATTCTTTGGGATTACAGAGCCTCAAAAATTCCATATTGGAGATCCAGTCTTGGGCATTAGGCATTATTTACAAAAAGCGCCTGTTAAAAGGCAATTATCTTACTGGGAGCTACAGTGAATGAACAGTCAGCAGTCATTAACCCCATGAGTGGAATGAGACTCTGATACAGCAAATGTCATCCCAGATGAGAGCAGGACTACCAAGAGAGGAAGGGTCTTTCCAAGGGGACAAGGAGACGGGAGGCTCAAAGGCATTGGCAGAAGTGCCTGCAGGGAGGGCCCAAGAGCACAGAGCGATCTCTGAAAGGGAAACCAGGAGCCCAGGAGGAGGGAAAGATAAAGGTGACCCATTTTAGGTGCCATGTGAGAAGGGCCCTGGAGTCCGGCAGAACAGAGCTTAGAGACAAGAAATGCCCCAGATGATTTCCACATGCCAGGTCCTGACATCCAGTTGCAGAAAAAAAGACAATTAACTGGGAGATTGTTGAGTGCCGCACCATGGACTGGGCTGTTCACGCTTTTCTTGAGACCACTTCCTGGGGGATCAGAAGCATTTGCTTCGGTGTGGCAAAGCCCCAGCTGGAGCCCTCGCCTTGGGGCATCCTAACAGCCTGCTGGGCCGGGGCTGGTGCCCACCCCGCCCTGAAGCCCGCTTCTTCTGGGAAAGTTACCCTGAGCATTCTCTTTTCACATGTCCTTACAACCTCCTCTGGGTTATGTTTCATCATTACAGTTTTTCATTTTGCTCAGAAGGAAAGCAAATCCCAAGAAAACAAAAATTAGCTTATTTAAGATCGGTCAGGATGAGCATGGCTAGTTTTCACTTTCCAGCCAAAGCGAAGCAAATTCCTATTCATTCTTCAAGTCTTAAATAAAATGTCACATCTTCAGGGAGAGGCTTCTTAATGCCTCAGACTGGGTCAAATCCTGCTACAGACTCTCAAATACCATCCTTTCCTTTCAAAGCACTCATTCATTACTGAACACATTTATTGAGCATCTATTTATGTCAGGTACTGTACATGGTGCTAAAGAATCAATAGTAAACAAGACAGACGAGACACCTGCCCTTTTCTTCAGGGGCAATTATCACTCCTAACATATAGGGTTTGTGAAGATTACATGAGATAAATCACTGAAGTGTTTAGAATTCTGTGTGGCATGAAGTACTGTTCGATTACTTTGATAATTGCTGTTAAGTATCTAATTTCTTTGCCAGACTCTTACTGGCAGGAGGGTAGAATTTTGACTTTTCTCTGCTGAATCCAGAGTGTGAGGTTCACTGCCTGGTGCATAATAGGAATTCGATAAGTTTGTGCTGGACTGAATTGATTTGAACTGAAACAGGCAGAATTCTGACATACTTTTTCCCAATACTGTCCAGCCAGTATGTGAAATTCACAGCTTGGTACATTCTGATTTGGAAGGAAGAGGAACCTCTTTTTGGTTAGTTCCTTCATCCACTCATATAATATTTTTAGCAGTTATTAAACACTAGACTTCTAGAGAGAGACAATAAGCAGGTAAACATTATATCAACAAAGTTACTTCAGATTGTGAAAAGGAATGATCCAGTAATTCATCCAAAGAAAACCAAAACACTAACTCAGAAAGATACATGCATCTCCATATTCATGTGCGGCAGTATTTACAGTAGCCAAGATATGGAAACAACGTATGTGTCAATTGATGGATGAATGGATAAACAAAATGTGGTGTATATATATATGTATATATATACAATGTAATATTATTTAGCCATAAAAAGAAGGAAATCTAAAACAAGCAACCCCCCCTTCCCCAATTCAGATACAGAGAACAGACTGGTGGTTGCCAGAGGTGGGGTGAATGAGGTGTGAGCAACATGGGTGACGGGGGTCAAAAGGTAAAAGCTTACCGATATAAAATAAATAATGGGGACGTAACGTACAGCACGGTGACTACAGTTAACACTGTATTGCATATTTTAAAGTTGCTAAGAGAGGAGATCTTAAAAGTTCTCATCATAAGAAAAAAATACCATAACTATGTATGGTGATGAATGCTAACTACACTTACTGTGGTGATCATTTCACAGTACATACAAACACAGAATCATTACACTGTACACCCGCAACTAATACAATGTTATATGTTAATTATACCTCTATTTTTTATTTTTTATTTATTTATTTATTTATTTTTAAGATTTTATTTATTTATTTGACAGAGCAAGACACAGCGAGAGAGGGAACACAAGCAGGGGGAGTGGGAGAGGGAGAAGCAGGCCTCCTGAGGAGCAGGGAGCCCGATGTGGGGCTCGATCCCAGGACCCTGAGATCATGACCTGAGCTGAAGGCAGACGCTTAACGACTGAGCCACCCAGGCGCCCCTATACCTCTATTTTTTAGAAAGCAGAATGAAGAAAATAAAATGGGGGTTGTGGTAGAGAGTGACTGCTTGGCTTAGATGATCAAGGAGGGCTTCCCTGAGGAGGTGACATTTCAGCTGAGGCCTGAAAGACAACTTGCTTGGCCAAGAAATGGTTTTGGTTCATTCTCTTACCCAACCCTGCTGCAGCCTGTACGTTTTCTTTCAGAGCAGTTTTGGCCTCTACCTTATTTAATTAACAATTTCGTTCTTTTAAACTAGTAGTTAACTTTTGTCCGAGATCAGCGGGGACACAGATTCTGCTATGTCGCTCACCACTGCATCCCCCAGACTTCCCTGAGAGGCCGAGAGAGACCTGATTCACACAGTGGAAGGGGAGTCTGGGCCAACTGCTCAGCTGGCTCTCTAGGCATGTGACTAAAGCAAGGAAGAGGTGGGCAGCTACAGATAAGACTAAAGAGGATTTTGAAGATGGAGGACAGGCTCAACTTAAAGCAGATGCAAAGGGAAAAATAGAACCTAGCTGGTTACAACAGAAGATTTTTGGCTCTCAATGAAAAGACTATACACTGAAAAGCATAATAAAGCCAAGCACATTTTCCACCAAATTTTATATACTAATTCTCACAGTAGCTACAAAAAGTAGAGAGCTTCTCCTCATTTATGAAGAGATGTCAGAGCAAGTAGGCAGTATTTTTTCATTCTAAGGCATATGAATAGGACTTGATTTTCATAATGATAACAACTGTAATCACCTCAACCATCAAATCTGAGTTCTTACTAGGTCCATTCCCTCTGCAAACCATTATGCCTAGGACATCTCATTTAATTCTCTCTTTTTTTAAAAGATTTATTTATTTATTTATTTATTTATTTATTTATTTGAGAGACAGTGAAAGAGAGAGAGAGAGATCATGAGCAGGGGGAAGGGTAGAGGAAGAAGCAGACTCCCCGCTGAGCAGGGAGCCTGATGCGGGACTCCAACCCAGGACCCTGGGATCATGACCTGAGCCGAAGGCAGACGCTTAACCAACTGAGCCACCCAGGCGCCCTCATTTAATCCTCTTGAAAAACTTAGAATCAAGTAAATGTTATTATTTTATTTGTTTATACATGAGGAAATTTGCACAGAGATGTTAAATAACTTGCCAAGTGTGAACAAATGGAGGGACTAAGTTCACAGTGCAGACTTCTCACTCCTACCCCCACACTGTCTGGATGCTGTGCTGTTTTCCAGGCTACATGATCTTGACATTCTCTTCCCTGGTAGTCTGGTAGAGAACAGAGCACCTAGAATGACACTCAACTTCTGTGTCAACTGATATGGAATTGGTGGGTATTTGATCGGGCTGGTCAAATTTACTTCTGCCCTATTTGAAAGAAAGGGTTTGCTAATGACTAGCATCACTATGTGGGGGAATTATAACCAAATCCACACATCTACCAATCAATGCCTCCAGAGATTCAAGATGCATTGAAGGGTTACTTTTTCCAAGACACAGTGTCAAGGACCATGGGGGTGGAGGAATATGTAAGGCAGAGAGTGTAAAGGTGAGTGAGGAGGTAAGAAATCAATGAAAAATACGAATATATTACCAATTACAGAATGGCCATAAGAGCATAACAGATAAAGTGCAGACTAGGAAAATCTCACATGTAATTGTGACATTGGGTTGGATTCCACGAAGACTTCCTGGAGGTGGCAGCATCTGAGATAGGTTTTGAAGGACAGGGAGAATTTGGATCTGTGGAGATGTGAGTGGGAAAAACATGCTGGTAGGAATTAAAAATTAGAGCAACAGTTTGATGGTAGGGAACCTCAAGAATTATTTGGGGGAATAATGAGTACTTCTGTTTATTAGTCTATATAATGCCAGGAAAGATGGTTTTTAATGCTACTTCATGAACATGAAAATAATAATATTACATTTCCTTAAAATTTTACTACATAGTTATTCACAACTCAAATTTACCCTATTTATTCTAAATCAATGGAATTAAAGCACATTTTAAACCTATAAAGCAGGTTTCAACTTCAGCGTTTGGGCTAAACACTAATCAGCTCTCATTTGGAAATAGGAGACTTCAACCTCCCTTATCCAAGCCAGACGAAGAACTGCCTAATTATTCAGTCTATACAATGTCTCAAAGCCTTTGGAAGAAGAACCCATTCCAAAGTCATTCCAGAATATGCTTCCATTTCCTCAAAAGGAATTGCTTTGTCTGCTTCTCTCCTGCACATCTCTGGGCTTTAGTTAAACGATGAACAGATGCAAAGGAATCAATATGCTAAGATAGTAAGAGTGCATTTTTTACGGCTTTCTGTGGCTATGCTATCTGTTTTGGCCTTCATCCTCAGGAGCAGGCAGTGCCATTTCCTTCTGGACAGATGAGAACATTAGAGGATTTTGAGGTAACCCAGCACATGGACCCAGGTGGCAAGATCTTAGCTTTCGGACCCTTAGGCCACCCTTTAGAGATAAAAGAGAAGGTTTGAGTGATCAGGTTTAATGTCTTCTGTAGAAAACACTTTAACACAAGTTTTCCCTTGATTCTGAGAGGCCATAATAGTAAATCTTTCAAGAGGCAGCAGGGGAGAAAATGCTCGACCTGTTGTTCTTGAGGTACGGAGAGAAGACTTGCTCGTTCGGCGAAGGCGCTCCCCTGGGTTTACCACCCTGCACACACAGCCGCCTGCACTAGACTTCTGTGTGTCCTGCAGAGTAGTTCAGTTTTTAATTCAAATGTCAGGCCTTTAGAGAGGCTATGCGTTCGCCCGTCTCCTGCATCTGGAGAGAGTTACCCACTTAACGTTCCTTTCTGTTTCAGTCCGAGTTTTGCTTGACAGCTGGGTTTATCAGCGTCAGCACTAGTGATGTTCTGGCCTGGATAATTCTTTGCTGAGGGTGGGAGTGGGGCTGCAGGTGGGGGGTGGGGGGTGGGCGCTGGGAGGGGGAGTTCTCCTGGGCACTCTAGGATGTGTAGCAGCATCCCTGGCCTCAAGCCACGACATGCCAGGGGCACCTCCCCACCTCCATGGTGACAATCAAAAATGTCCCCAGATGTTGCTAAATATCCCCTGGGGTGGGGGCAAAGCTGTCGCCCACATACACACACATGGAGAATCCTGGCTTTATAGCGAGACTGCCTCAGAGACCAGGGCTCGGGCCGTACAAATAATCATTTGATGAACAGTCAGCAAACTAAGTGCTTCTGGAATTCTCCGTGTCTTCGTTTCCTCACCTCACTCTCTCACACGGCTGCCGTGTAAATCCCATGAAACAATATTTGTAAAAGGGCTTTTGAAAATTTGAAAATAGAATGTTGTTGCCATTTGGTTTACCTGAGTCTTTAGGCAACCACTGATGCTGCCATGTTGGAAAATGACAGCTCTATTCTGTAATAAATAAACTTACTTACTTATTTATTTATAATTTTTTTAATTCAATTTAATTAACATATAGTGTATTAATGGTTTCAGGAGTAGTGTTTAGTGATTCATCAGTTGATGAATATAACACCCAGTGCTCATTACATCAAGTGCCCTCCTTAATGCCCATCCCCCAGTTACCCCATCCCCTGACCCCCCTCCACTCCAGCAACCCTCACTTTGTTTCCTGGAGTTAAGAGTCTCTTATGGTTTACCTCCCTCTCTGTGTTTGTTTTATTTTATTTTTCCTTCCCTTCCCCTCTGTTCATCTGTTTTGTTTCATAAATTCCACATACGAGTGAAATCATATGGTATCTGTCTTTCTCTGATCGACTAATTTCGCTTAATATAATACCCTCTAGTTCCATGCATGTCACTGCAAATGGCACGATTTCATTCTTTTTGATGGCTGCATAATATTCCATTGTATATAATTTAGATTTAAAGGAATCCCATCAACCCAATCTACAAACAGGGAGTTGAAGGCAGCAGTAAGAGACATCGCTCTTGCCACTCAAATGAATATTCTTAGAGTCTCCTGTCTTCATGGCCTTTGCTGAATGGAGAGCTGGTGCTAATTCATGCATGCATTTGTTCAATAGATATTTGTTAAGTACCACTCTGTGCCAGGCACTGTGCCAGGCACTAGTGATAGTTACACAACTTCTAGTTATAGTAGGCACATCAGATCTGGCCCTGCCTTCATGGAGCTTATAAGCTAGTGGAGAAAACATACAATGAGTAAGGAAACTATAATGCATTTGGCAAGTGCTACGAAGGGTAACAGCCCAGACCTCCTAGAAGGGCCACCAAGCTTAGAGACAGGGGTTAGGGGAGGCTGGCTAGGGAAAGTGACACCAGAGCTGAGGTCTGAATGATGAGGAGGGGTTTGCAGGGAAAGAGAGGGTGAGCAATGTTCCTGGCAAAGGGGAGAGCATGTGTGTAGTACTGGAGGTGAGGAACTATGGTGTGGAAGGAAACACAAAGCACAGAGGACACGCAGGCAAGCAGTGACACAGGCTGAGAGTACCCTAAGAACAATGAAGCCCTTTGAAACCTTTAGGGAGGCAAGCCACATGTGTGTGTACTAAGAATACTACCGTAGCTCCAATGTGATGAATAGAAAGGAGGTGGTCAAGATGAGAAGGAAAATGGGAGAAAACCAAAGAGGCTGCTTCCATATCCAGAGAACAGAAGATGGCATCCAAAGTAGGATAGCGGCATTGTGGCTAGAGAGCGGTCAAGGAATTCAAGAGATCATTTGAAATATTTAGGAGGAAGAATGACATAGGATTTAGGGTAGATGAGCATGTGTATTGAGGGAAGTTAGGAAGGCAGGTGTCAAGGATGACTCTAAGGTATTTGGGCGGGCTTTTGGAGAAAGTAACTGAAGTTGACTACAGCCATTGCTACTAATAACAACAACAACAACAAAATGAAAGAATGTTTATGCGTTCCTGCTGAGTACAGGTCCCTAAGTATGAAAATTATTATCTCATTCAAGTCTTGCAATATCCCTATTATATAGGATCTGTTATTCTTAGTATGTCAAGGCTCAGGATAACCTGCTCCAGGGCACATATCTGTAAATGACAGACCCAAGATTCAAATCCAACTCCCTGACTCCAGAGGCCCCTCTGAACCACCACATATAACCATGATTAATTCATTTGAGTGTTTGCCTTCTACGTTTAAATCATAAGTCTTTCAGCTACCAACAATACCTTTGAAGGAATCACTGAATCATTTAAGCTCTTTGAATTTCAATTTCTGTAGCCAAAATCTGTGTATTAGAATACCTCCTTTACAACATTGATAGAATGATTAAATTGGTCCCAATACTAACAACGAGAGAGCAAGCATTTACTGATTGCCAACTATATCCATGCTGTGTTGTAAAATACTTTATATGTGTTAGCTAATTTAATCCTCACAAAAGCCCTTGAGGTAGCTTCAACGATAATGTTACAAATGAGGACACTGAGGCACAGATGGATGAAATGCCATACCCAAGAGTTACATAGCTGGGATGCAAACCTGGGTTAACATTTCTGGATCCTGTACTCCTCACCACTGGGTCATGGTGTCTCTACTGAGAAGTGAGACCTCAGCAAGTCCCTGACACGTCATGAGTCTGATGCCTGGAATACTGGATATGCTCAGTGCTGGCTACGATTTTTATTCCATGTTAAGTATATCAAATTTTTGGTAAGTGCCAGGCACTGTGTTAGGCAAACAAGATAGATATGGCCCTTGTTCTAATGCTGTTCTTGGAATTTTGGAAAGCCATTTCCAGTCATGGCTTTTTTTTCTCCCCATTTATCAAGCTGCCTGTCCATGAGAAGTAGGGACATGTCAGTCATTGATGTGAAAGGTTTCAGAGGAGGCCAGGGAGGTGACTTCATCTGGAGGCAAATACTGAGCATTGAGAAAAGAGCTGGTGCGTGTCAGCCAGAAGGCCCCACAGAGGCTCTCGGAGGGGCTGCTGCCTCCCTCCCTGCCCCCTTGCAGGGAGCACGGAGTCCAGTGTCTACATGTAAGAAACAACCGGCTGAGAAAATGGAGTCTGAATAATCTATCTAACAGATATTTGGTCGCCAGAGGTCAGGGAGCACAGGTTGATGGTATTTTTTTTTTAATTAATTTCTTTTTTTTTTAGACAGAGAGCACGGAGGAGAAGGGCAGAAGGAGAGGGACAAGCAGACTCCACGCTGAGCGCTGAGCCCGACATGGGGCTCGACCTCATGACCCTGAGATCATGACCTGAGCCGAAATCAAGAGTTGGGTGCTCAACTGACTAAGCCAACCGGATGCCTCAGGTTCATGGTATTTTTTTAATGGGAAGAACTATGAGAGAGCTAATCTAACCCTGTAACATCACACAGGAGCCTGAGAGTGGTTAGGTGGCAGAGGACATGTGTGGCTTTGGTTGCATCCCTCTTCCTTTCTGTAGCCCATTTCCTCCCTCTGTAAAACGGGGAGATGAAAAATGATCTTCCAGCTTCCTTTAAAGTCCACTATGCTATGAATCTACATGTTTAAACCACATTGTTACCTACTTGCTCATTAAGAACATGTGGACAAATGATACTTTTATTAGGAGTAACGAGCATTAATTAATTGTTTATGTTTATGGATGATGTAGGGGCAATTAATTACCTATGATTCTCTTTTAACTGCTTTGGCATTACATAGATAGAACCCAAGCCTAGAATCTTCCACAGAGGTTACTGTTCTTTCCAGGGCAGAGGCTTGTTTTTGTTTGCAGCCATATGTAAGTAATCCTTTCGTAAACGTGGGAATCTGCTGGTCATTTTAAACTCATTTTGAAACAAGTTTATCAAACTTATCACATATGAAAGATTAAAAATAAATAATTATCTCATGGCTGCAGGGATGACAGATTTTTAACATTTTCTTGGAATCTGCTTTCATATGCATAATAGCTAACATTTACTTAGCATTTACTGTGTCCTATTCTGTCCTTTTCATGGATTATTTGATTTATTCTCACAAAAACCTACAAAGGAGAAGCTATTATATTCCCCATTTTACAGAGGAGAAAAGTAAAGTTAAATGAAACTAAGGTTATGTAACCCATTCAAAGTGACATAGAAAGTGGTGGCACTGGGACTCAAATCCAGTCTGTTCAGAGTTTATACTTCTTCTTTTTTTTTTTTTTTTTTGAGTAGAGTTGACACACAATGTTACATTAGTTTCAGGTGTACAACTTAGTGATTTGACGAGTGTATCCATTACACTGGGCTCATGCTTTTAACTATGGTAAGTTCGTTCTTCATGATGCCCTCAGCTTTCTATTAGGGACACAGAGTATCACTTTCTGTGAAAAGAAATGCAAGTATTTTAAAAATAATACCTGGAGGTTTTTGTTGGTTTGGGTTTTTTTTTCTTTTTGGGATAAAGTTTATGAATTATTTTTTTAGTTTCATGAATTTAAGTTGCGATTAACTAATGGTATTTTTAAGAGACAGCTTATCTTTAGCAAGCTGTAAATTATGTATTAAGATACATTTGCTCTCAGGTACGTCTGATGAGAAGCTGCACTTTACACGAATCATGGACGAATAAGGAGCAAGAAGGTAAATTCTGGAGCATGTGTGAAATGGTAAGTTGTAGAAAATTAACACCAGTTTTCCTTGGGAAATAAGCACTTAATATCAATATTTGGAAGTCATCACTGCTTGGATATCATTTGTACAGACCTGTCAGCATGGAAATTGCCTGGTCGGTGTGATGGATGGTAGAGAGGAAGAAGCACACACTGAGAAATGACTTGTGCCATAATATGGGGAAAGGTTGCCTTAAATTGTAATCAGGAGAATCATTCCTGAAACAATAGGTAGTAATGATTCTTAAAAAAACAGCTGACACAGTTATGGAAATGCTACATAAAGAGTAACATTGTTTTAAAAAAAGATCCCACGTTCCCCAAGCTACAGAGTGAGAGGACCCTGCCAGTTCTATGAGCTCCCAAATTTACGTGATCTCAACAATGCCTTGAAAATCGATTTCTGGGCACTAGAACTAACATTTTACAAGTTCCTATGATGGTTCTGAGCAAAGATGTGCGAGCCACAGTGAGCCGCAGACCACGGGCAGTTTTCCACTCTGAGAGGTGAGGTCTGAAGACCTCCAGGTTGGAAGCACTAACAAAACGAACAATAAAAAAAGTTTGAGTTTAAAGGTGAGGTTGAATTTTCGTAGTACCACTCCATAAACGGTCGGGTTACTGACGTTCTCCCTTGAGGTGAAATGCGCTCGGCTTATGTGGACGGTCAAATGACCAGTCGTCCATTTTACTAGTACTACTTCAAACACCAGGATATGCCCATGCTTGAGATCCTCTAGTGGCTTCCCATTGTGCCCAGAGTAAAACTCCTATTACTTACCAAGGCTTGCAAGGCCTCACTGGAACCTGCCTCTGCCTCTCACTGCAACCTCACCCTTCTCCCACTCACTGCCCCAGGCGCTCTGGGCTACCTTCTGGTCAGGCCTACACTGCTTGTGCCTCAGGGCCTTTGCACTCATTGTTCCCTGTGTTTAAGTGCTATCCCAACAAGTCTTTTGAACCTGGCTTCTACTCATTACTTGGGTCTTAACTCAAATGCTGCCTCTTTAGAAGAGCCTCCACAGAATGACTGTTTAATGGAGCATGCCTACCCCCTCACATGGCCACTATCAGGTTACCACATTTTATATTCTTTATAACACCCATCACCATCTGAAATTATGTCATGTCTTTGTCACTTTGTTTAATTGTCCATCTCACCACTAGAATGTGAACTTCTTAACACTGGAGATATTGGCGATTTTGAGTTCTGCTGTGTTTCCAACACCTAGTGCCCAATACGTATTTACTGAATAAATGGTTGAATGAAATCCAATTTTCCTTTTTTTTTTTTAAGATTTATTTGTTTATTTTAGAGAGAGAAAGAGAGCACATGAGCAGGGGGAGGGGTAGAGAGAGAGGGACAGAAAGAATCTCAAGCGGACTCCCCACAGAACAGGGAGCCTGACACAGAGCTCGATCTCACAACCCTGAGATCGTGACCTGAGTTGAAGCCAAGAATCAGACGCTCAACTGACTGAGCCACGCAGGTGCCCTTGAAATTCAAGTTTTCAATTTTCTTACCCTTAACCGTAGTATTATAAAGGTAGCTATACTCTCCTAAAAAAAAAAAAAAAAAGCATTACCTAATAAATTAAAAATAAACATGCTAAAGAAAAAGGCTTGGGGTGCCTGGGTGGCTCAGTCGTTAAGCGTCTGCCTTCGGCTCAGGTCATGATCCCAGGGTCCTGGGATCGAGTCCCACATTGGGCTCCCTGCTCAGCGGGAAGCCTGCCTCTCCCACTCCCCCTGCTTGTGTTCCCTCTCTCGCTGTGTCTCTCTCTGTCAAATAAATAAATAAAATCTTTAAAAAAAAAAAAAAAAAGAAAAGAAAAAGGCTTGACGCTTATTTGAAACCTTGAGCACAAGATCAGGAATCATCCCACAGTGTCCATGTGCTTAATTATTTATTCTCAGCTTTTAAATTCCACTAACAAATAACATAGGCACTAAGTGGAATGATGCTGAGCCGGCTTAATTAGTAACATAAAAAGAAAACAAAAGGCAAGTCATCTTCTCACACACCCAGACCCCAGCTTCAAGGCAGTCTAGGGAAGAGCGGCATTTGGGTTTGCCTGAACCGAATGCTCCACAAAGAATAAGCCAATGAACCTCCACTCGTTGCCCAGTGGTAGCAAGAGAATTGGTGAAGCCCCATCTGCCTCTTCTTCCCATAGCGGCCACCATGTTGGGGCCAGCTGGAATGGCACCCCCTTCGCTGCTGCACCCGGATTCTCTCATGGTATCCTCCACTCAGAGATGGCAGTCCTAGACCATGCTCAGATGCAAGCCTGATCTGTGAAGCCACTTAGGCTGATCCCATTCTCTGTGGCAGTGCTGGCTCAGAAGGCATGTGACTCCCACTGAGGCCAAGGGGACATCTAGAGAAATTTTCTGGGGACATCTGGGGGGACAGTCCTTGCTATTTTGTTCTGTTTAAGTCAAACAACCTTTCATTAGATATTGTCGTGTCTATCTCAGTGTGACACCCAGAAGGGCAGCAATTGTTCTGGGACAAAGCTGATGTTCCAGGGGCAGCCAGGCAGGAAGATGGAGAAGATCTGAGTCCCCCATGCTGTACTTCAGCCAGGGAACTAATGAGCTCAGGGGGTTCCCCGCCTCAGGACTTACGTGGAAAATTGGATTACTGCCATAACCACTGAACAGGATGGGCTCTTTGCTTTTGACCTTGGTCCCTACCCCTTTGATACTGACCTGCTGCTAGAAAGAGCGTGGTATAACCAGTGGCTCTGCCCCATTTAGGCAGAAGAGTAGGCCTTTCCAGTGATCTGGAAGGCCCCTGCTTGCGTCCAGCTGCCATCCCCTCTGCTTTCATCTCTCACAGCTTCCCCCTTTGCTCACTCAACTTCAGCCACACCAGCCTCATGTCTAGTCCTTGAACTTACCAGAGAAGCTCTTGCCTCAGGGCATTTGCATCGGCGGTTACCTCTACCTGAAACTCTCCACCCCAGATATCCACATGACTTGATCTTTTGCCTTTTTCACACCACTGGTCAAATGTTATTTTTTGCACGAAGGCTTGACCCTCCTATTTAAAAGAGAATACCCACATTCCTGCACCCCTACTGATTTATTTTCCTCTATTGTACTTACATCCTTATATTTTATATTCTACTTATTAATCTATTGTCTGTCTCCTCTGCTACTGAGTCTCCAGGGCCTTGAATGCCTAGCACACAGTAGGCAAATATCTATTTGTGGATATTTGCAGGACTAAGGGGGGAGGGAAATAATTCTTTTACTATTCTAGGTATTTTGAGATGAATTTTCTGTTGCAGCTGAAAGCATCTTGAGTGATGGGTTTCCCTTGCAATGCCTTGTAACTAGTGCCCTGCATTTTAAAGACAGTCAACCATGTTTCAAATTCAGAGTCAGTACTTCTAGAACAGAGTTGCCCCCACCCAAAGTCATCAATCCATATTGTGTAGTGGAAGATGAGAAGTAGAAAAATCGCCTGTGTATGATTCAAAAGTTTGCTTTCTGGTCTCTATGAGACCTTGGGCAATTTAAAATTTATCTCTATCTGCCTTAACCTCCTCATCTCTCTGAGGAATAACCTGTCTACTATCTGTAATATCTATACTATCTCTTTTATCTCTGTAATGTGGGATTATAAGACCTACTCTAGTTATCTCCCCTGGGGGTTATAAGAAATAAATGACCCATACATGTTAAAAGCAGGAAAATGCTGTGTATATTTGTAAGGGATTGTTTTGAATGAGCTATTTTATTCTCCTGAAAGCATTCATTATTGTTGTGTTAATGGTAATACTGATTTTTTTTTTCATTTGGTGACATTTATTACTTACTGAAGTCCATATTCATTCAATAAATATTCACTGAGCCTCTATTCGGTGCCAGGCAACTTTCCTAGGAGCTCTTGAACACTAACTGAGGTCAGACAGGTGTGTTACCGGGAAAAGTGGTTAAACTTCCCAAGCCTCAATTACCTCCACTGTAAAATGAGGGTAAGTTGCCTGGTATCTTATTGATGTGACAAAGCTGAAAGGGGATAATATACTGAAAGTTATTATTATAAAATCTGGCTTAGTGAAGTCTGATTAAATAGAATTATCTTTTTTATTACTCTGTCATGGCCAGGCATTGTATAGTATTTTCAAAGACCTTATTAACAAAGCTTCTCAACATCATAGCCCAGAAAAGATGAGTAATTTATCCAAAGGAATAGATGAGCCCTACCTGAACTCAGCCCAGGGCCTGACACATAGTAAGTGCTCCATAAATGTTTGCTTTTTAAACACATTTCGTGTGATTGGCATTTGGGCATGGGTGAAATGATCAGCCACAAAGCCTTTTCTCTTTCTTGGCCCGGAACATGTTTAATTACCTAATGCTTACAAAGAGGACAGGATGTTTGACCTGGGTCCTGCTCGGAGAACTTGCTTCCCCTCCCCCACAGAGCCTTGCCAGCTTCCTAGGAGTCCACTTCTCCCCCGGCTGCCTTCAGAGTACCACCAGCCTGCAGCTCTCTGCATCGACAGCCTCCCTCACAGCTGAGAAAAATGCTTTCATCTTGTGGTAACTTGTTCATAATCTGACCAATTTTGCTTCTAGTGGATTGGAGCCCTGCACAAAGTAAAGTTACTTAGGAAATCCCTTTGTGGACTACAGGTGCACAGAGGAGATCCAAGCTTCCTTTTGACACATAGAGGAGAGGTTTTCATTCCCTTCAGCGCCTGGGGCAGAGCTGGGCTGCACAGTAACCTTGTATTTATTGGCATTCTGGTTTCCTTTAAAAGCACTCCAAATATGCTCAGATGTCTCCCTCTCTCTCCTCTGATGTAAGGAAAGAAGGAATAGAATTTCTCAGTGTGTCTTTTGGATCAACCCATGTTAGAATTATCAGGCATGTCTGTGCAATTTGCAAGCTCTTTGACTCCATCCCAGCTGCTCGGAATCAGAATCTCTAGGGGTAGGACCTAGGAATATGCATTTTAACACCCTCCCAGATTATTTGCATGCACAATAAGGTTTGAAGATCATTCAGTCACCTAAGGTCACTAACTAGGTAGCTGAACCCAGTTTCAGATTAGTGCCTGATGAATAATCTTATGTTGGTGGCTTGGCCTTGTTGATCCAGAAAGCTTCCACCCAAACCAACAGCTCTTCCTCCTGAAACTAGAGTTCTTACCACAGCCACCACTACACCCTGGCTCCGGGAGCAGGAGAAGCAAGCAAGCAAGCAAGACTCCATCTTCTATCTCTTTTTTTAAGGAATTTTTTTTTTTTAAAGATTTTATTTATTTGACAGAAAGAGTGAGAGAGCACAGCAGTGGGGAGAAGGAGAGGGAGAAGCAGGCTCCCCGCTGAGCAGGGACCCTGATGTGGGGCTCGATCCCAGGACTCTGGGATCATGACCTGAGCCAAAGGCAGATGCTTAACCATCTGAGCCACCCAGGTGCCCCTACATCTTCTATCTCTTAAGCGAAGATCTATGGCGTAACATAATCACCCTATGCCTTGTAGGTTGCACAGACAGCTGAGAAAGGTTATTTGTCAGTCACTGACTTCTCTCTATAAAATGAGGTCATAGTCTTTACACTGCTTTGAGACAACCCAATCAGATTGATTGATTGATTGATTGGCAACAGCAAAAAGTCGTAATACCCAAAGGGAAACCGAAAAACCATTCCCCAAATCCCTGCATTTCTCAGGGCAAAGATCAGACTTTCCCTGCAAATGTGTTAGGTAGAGGACTTCCCTTTGCAAGGAAGCCACTCACAAGCATCAGCTTTTAGTTGAGGGTGTATGGAACGCACCTCATGGGGGCAGCCAGATTGATACTTTTCTCTCATTAGAAAACAGAATCGATAGAATGCCTCATCCATTCCTCTACGTGAGCCATCTTGTCAGAGCGAGGGGAAGAGAAGAAGGTTATGCCCGTGGAGCAAATCAGAATAAATATCATAGTTATCTCCCGTCAATAAGATGGAATGACCTGTACCGACAAATATTGAAGAACCGTGGGATGAGGAATTGTAGCATCAGAAAGAAGATGGCCACAGAAATCCCATCAGGTAGTTCTGATCTCTTCCCACGCACAGAATCATGCATGAGACGTGGTCTCACGTCCAGAGTGGGCGATTTCCACCATGGAAAGTTCTCCTGTGACGACACAGCGGAGGATGTCATGGGATGAAATCACACGTGAAGTGCGTGAGTGGCACAAATCAAGTACAAGAATTACACATGGCAAACCTTTCAATGTGTAAGCGTCTTCCAAGGATCAACTAAGTGGACAAGGCTTAGAAGTCATCCTAACCGCAGCAAAACAGGGGAAGCTGGAGGCCACTGACAATTGTTTGCCAAGTGTGTGACCTACGTGAGGCCATCCAGTACAGTGGTTCCAAATACTACTGATGTGCTGACACCTCCCTCATTTCAATCTCTGCCTCCAACTCCCATTCTCGCTCTGAAGAGCCGCACTCATGGATACAAATTTCTTCTTGGCATCTACACCTGAGTGTCCTACAAACACTTCACGCTGAATATGTGCAAAATGAAGCTCATAATTTTTCTCCCTCAGGCAGTTCAGGACATGCTGCTCTAAAATATGCTGCTTTGGTATATTGACTATTTTGAGCTAAAGGCACTTAAAAAATAGTATATGTAGGGAGCGGCTTTCACAGAATTCCCCCCTATTTGCCTAAAGATAGAGTCTCCAAAAGGAACTCAGCTGTCACAAATCCTCTCTCTGGGAGTTTCATTAACCAGGGAAGATGGACTCTTATCCCAGGAGAGACTAGAGGAGACACCACCCCCAGACAAACTGGGTCGCAAACTATCACACCTGCCATCTGCTATTCTAAGGGCCCATTTCTCTTTCCCAAAATTCATTTACTTTCCTCTAAGAGGCATACCTCTCTCCTTCCTTCCCCTATTCAGATGACATATAAACGCTCACATCTCAATGCCTTTCTGCATATTCATAATGTTTTTCCTGTGATGTCTCCATGTACATAATATTAACAATTAATAATTTTGTGTACCCTTTCTCCTGTTAATCTGCCTATTGTCAGTTTATTTCATAGACCCAGCTATTGAACCTCAGCGGGGGGCGGTGGGGGGAGTCCATACCCCAAACATGTTTCCTTTCCAGGTTTCCCAGGCTCCACAACTTGTACTCACACACCACCCAGTCAGTCCCTCAAGACCAAAACTTGGGAGCCATCTTAATTCCTTACAATATCCCTCCCTAAAAATCCAGTCCATGACCTCCAAAATATGTCTGGAATCTCTTCTCATCGTCCGTACCTTCTCTTCTCTAATAAAGTCACGCTGTCTCTCAATAGAATTCCAAGAGTTTATTAAAATGGTATCAATTTAGTCCTTAAACTCCTTCAAGGGCAAGGAATCCCATTATTCTCAGAATAAAATCCAGACTCTGTGAGGTGACTTAAAAGGTCCGGTCTGATCTAGCCCTGTCCTGCCTCTCTGGTAGGTAGCCCAAGACCACAGTTTTCTCCCACCCAGCTCCCGTCATATTGAGCACTCCTCTGTGTTTCGAAAACATCATCTTTTAGATGGCGCTGGGCCTATATGAGTACTTGTTTTATTACTCCCTACAATGACCAAGGCATGGTTCTTTGAACTCTGGCACATTCCCCACCTTCAGACCGCAGTTCAGGTGCCACCTCCTCAAAGGGGCTTTCCCCGGCGCCCTGTGCTGAGGTGTTTCCTCCAGGAACTCTCTCAGACCACCCTGTTTACATCTTTCCTAGTGTTCATCAAAACTTCAGATGATCTTCTAGTTTTATACTTTTTTTATTGGCCAAGTCTCTCATTATAAAACCTTTTTTTTTACTTGTACATCATATAAATAGATATTTTAAATAACACAGCACATAGAAAATGGAGGTATATCCCAATGATAAAAATCACAGTAACTAATCATAATTACTGAACATTTTCTATGTGCTGTGTTGTTTAAAATATCTAATTATAGTCTAATTGTTCTTCAGGTAGATTTTATTATCCCAATTTTCCATATTAGGAAATGGAATAATGAAAAATTTGAGGTAACTTGCTCTTTGACAATAAGAAGCAAGGCCAGGGGCACCTGGGTGGTTCAGTCGGTTAAGCATCTGCCTTCAGCTCAGGTCATGATCCCAGGGTCCTGGGATTGAGTCCCGCATCGGGCTCCCTGCTCAGCGGGGAGTCTGCTTCTCCCTCTCTCTCTCTCTCTCCCTTTACCTCTGCCCCTGTGCATGCCCTCTTTCTCCCAAATAAATAAATAAAATCTTTAAAAAAAAAAGAAGAAGAAGAAGCAAGGCCAAATTTTTAACCAGGTATTTTATTGTAAAACATAGGCTCTTAATCAGGCTACCACATAGGTTTTCCTGCATGAATGTAGGGTAGCTATTAGGCATGTTCAGAGCAGTGTTATTACAAACCTTGAAAATTGAGGAAAATAAATTAGGGCATATCTACTGTTCATAATATGAAAGATGGTCGTCATATATTGTTAAGTGAAAATATCTATTAATAAAATAATATTTCCATTATGACCCTTTTGGTAAAAAAAAAATATTGATTTTGTTCATTACAAACTAACCAGTCCCTTCTGCAGTTTCTGGCACATGGCACTTGTTTGTTGACTGAATTAACTGATGAATATACATAGTCCAGAGGCTAGAAAAAATACACCACAAACTTCAGCAGTATTAATCTGTGGATTGTGAGATTATGAATGAAATTTGTTTTCTGATTTTTTTTTAGTTTTACTTAAAATTCTCTAGACTGAGAACATACACTTAGTACATTTACATTTCCAGAAGAGGAAAAGAACAAATGTTGTATTTTTAAAAACTGTTTAGGTTCTATCTTGAATGACTTCTTCCCATTAAGTCTATCTTTGTATCCCAAATATATGAGATTTCTACCTCTTTTGTACTCAAAGCATCTTAGCCTTGAGTCAAAGCACTTCTTCTTTAGCTCACTTTGCCTTGTATTATTTTTACTAACGTAATGCCTTATTCTTATGTACCAATTCCTGTCTCCCCCCGTAAATGGTGCATTCCTTGAGAATTCGGACTATATTTTATTTATCTTTATTACCCTTTCATTTTCTAGGGCAGTGCTATGGATCTAATAAAAACTCACTCAATGTTTAGTGTTGGGCTCATAGTATTATTTATCCACTATCCTACTGAATAATTTGGAATATGAAAAATTCTCGCCTATTAGCAGATACCTAAGATGTACATTTAATTAAATTAGTCCATGGCCATCTAATATGGCCATGCTGAGCCATATTAGAACCTGAAGTAAAGGAAAAATAAATCAGTAATACTGATCCTGTCTTTATGTAATATTTTGATATTTTATTCATTATGAATTCTTTGTATTAATTTTGGTTTTCCAAAATATTGCATTAAAATATGTATCTTTATTTCTGTCACTTCACCTCAGCCCTACTTTTATAATACAGTATTAACGGGTAATACAATCTGAGCATCTTATAACCACCTAGACACTGTATGTATCATATGTATATTTATATTATATACATATAGAATTATATATAAAAATACACATAACATATATACATGTATATATGCACACATAACTTTATTCACCTAGCATTCACTGCCATCCTAATGGAGTCTGTATTAACTCCATTTCACATACAAAGAAACTTAAGCACAGAGACATTAAGTGACTTTGCCAAGGTTACCAGCTAGAAGGACTTATCAAACTCAACACCGAAAGAACAAATAATCCAGCCAAGAAATGGGCAGAAGACATGAACAGACTTTTCTCCAAAGAAGACATATATATGGCTAACAGATACATGAAAAAGTGCTCAACATCACTTGGCATCAGAGAAATACAAATCAGAACCACAATGAGATACCACCTCACACTGGTCAGAATGGCTAAAATTAGCAAGTCAAGAAACGACAGATGCTGACGAGGATGCAGAAAAAGGGAAACCCTCCTACACTGTTGGTGGGAATGCAAGCTGGTGCAGCCACTCTGGAAAACAGTATGGAGGTTCCTCAAAAAGTTGAAAATGGAGCTACCCTTCAACTCAGCAAATGCACAACTGGGTATTTACCCCAAAGCTACAAATGTAGTGATCCGAAGGGGTACGTGCACCCCAATGTTTATAGCAGCAATGTCCACAATAGCCAAACTATGGAAAGAGCCCAGATGTCCATCAACAGATGAATGGTTAAAGAAGATATGGTATATATCTTATGGAATGCACAATGGAATATTACTCGGCCATAAAAAAATGAAATCATACCATTTGCAATGACATGGTTGGAACTAGAGGGTATTATGCTAAGCAAAATAAGTCAATCAGAGAAAGACAATGATCATACAATCTCACCCATATGTGGAATTTAAGAAACAAAACAGAGGATTATAGAGGAAGAGAGGAAAAAATAAAACAAGATGAAATCAGAGAGGGAGACAAACCATAAGAGACTCTTAATCATAGGAAACAAACTGAAGGTTGCTGGAGGTGAGGGGGGTGGGGGAATGGGGTGACTGGGTGATGGACATTAAGGAGGACATGTGATGTAATGAGCACTGCGTGTTATATAAGACTGATGAATCAATGACCTCTACCTCTGAAACCAATAATACATTATATGTTAATTAATTGAATTTAAATTTAAAAAATGAAAAATTTAAAAAATTTAAAAAATAAAATAAAGTGGTAGAAATGGAATGGAAAAGTCATTAATAGGAATACATAAAGTGGAAGGGAAAGTTGAAAGTTGAATAATCTTTTTAAAGATTTATTTATTTATTTTAGAGAGAGAGAGAGGGGTGGGGAGAGGCAGAGGGAGAGAGAGTCTTAAGCAGACTCCACACTGAGCAAGGAGCCCGACACAGGGCTTGATCTCACGACCCTGAGATCATGACCTTGAGATCATGACCTGAGCTGAAACCAAGAGTTGGGATGCTTAACCATCTTAACCGACTGAGCCACCCAGGTGCCCGTGAAAGCTGAATAATTTTTAATGACTTTGATCAGTGTAGAAAACTAACTTGGGTAGAGCAGGCCAATTAAAAAAATAAAGAACCTGATTGTGAACAACCTTGATTTTTATCAAGTGAAAGTCATTCATTAAATTCACTCAACAAACACTCAACTGTCTCTGAGGCACTATTAGTGTAGGGTGAATGACATCAAAGATATGCTGGCCAGGGAACCTAGCACCAGGGGCAGCATGTCAGTATCCAATCTGATTCTCCTCTTAAAAAATACTTACCGCTTTATTCACCGCTTTATTCACCATTTGACGTGATTTTTCTGACAAAAGTTGGTAGTGAGTATCATTCTGACTCAATGAACCGTTCATTTAAGTATGCTGCTTACTCATTATGGGCAGCAACCATGTGAGCACATCCTCGGTTCCCCTGCGCCCACGATGATCATCTAAGAGCGGGCATGAAAAATGCAGATTCCTGGGCCTTACTCCAAACTCCTAAGTAAGAACCCGTCTTCGGAACAATGTTTAAAGAGCTGAGGCTTTCCAGTCCTACAGACTGGGTTGAAACCTAGCTCAGCCATTTATTAGCTCTGGAGCCTTTGACGAAGAACTTAGTCTTGCGCGTGTGTGTTTGTTTAGCTTCAGTATCCTCATAGGTAAAGTGGGACTAAAAATACCTACCTCTCGTAAGGTTTTCCTGAGGATTGAATTAGAATGAAGGTCTAATTATAATGATTTTTATCACAGTTTACAAATATAGAGTACTTTCAAACTGTCAGGCACTGTGGTAAATGCTGTACCTACATTATCTTACTAACTTCTCTCAAGCACTTGGCAGAGTCCTCACCACACAGTGAATACTCCATTGATAAGAGCTATAGCCTGAGTAGCCACCCAGATCATTGTAACTGGTGGGGAGCCAGTCACAAACACAAGGTTCAGGTCCAGAGTCTGAGAATAATGGATAGCCTGGAACAGGTCAGCCAGGCTGGTGGTCCCCAAAGCCAGCCTACTGCATCAGAATCATCTGGGCGAGCTCATTAAAACACACTGTACCACCCTGGTCCTTGAACCTTTAACTCAGTAGCTCTTGGGGGACCTGGAGGTCTCTATGGTTTAAAAAGCACAAGAGATTTTGAATTATGGCCAAGATGTGAAGCAAGTGGTTAACTTGAGCTTCAGATTTCTTAAAATTCATGAAGTGACGGAGTAAGTCATTTTCTCCCTTTGCCTTTTTCATCTCCAAGGCCTAGGACAATGCTGCCACAAAGAAATGCTCAGAAATATTTTGGATTCGATGAGCATAAAATGGGCCTAACACAGCCTGTTTTGTCTGCTTCCCAAGAGCTTTATGAGAAGTGTTTGTAAAGCTCCAGTTTATAGTGCACCTAAAAAATAGAAGATGCTATACGGTAGTGTAATTTTATAGATTTAGTTATTAACTACTTTTACTGTGCCTTCTCTCACCCTTTTAACATAAATCATTTGGTTTGGAGGTATCCACCATTATAGTGGGTTTCTAAAAATAAACTACAGCAAAATTGCAGATAAAACACCTCCTCCAAATAACTCAAAATAATTTTTACTCAAATTATTCTTACTCAGAACTAAAATGCTGTAGAAGGACCCAAAATTCCACATGCACTTAGGCATGTTAGTTTCCATATTAAATTTCGACCTTGTCAACTCTTCACTCCCTCATTCATTTCTCTTCGCTTTAGACCTGTCTTACAGCACATCTGGTTAACTGTGCCTACTGCCATCACCAGTCTGTCTCAGGTACCCTCACTGCATTCCACTAGAACAGCGAACCTCTAAGGACACCCAGCAGGGCCATTCTAGTTCCTTCCAGTTGCCTATCATTCAGCTATTTTCAAATGCAGACATCCTTTGGGAGAGTCATGGAAGTCTCCAAGCTCAGGCTTATGAGGGAAGAAAGCTAAGAGAATGAGAAACAAGTTCTTCAGGAGGCGGGAAATGGATGCATTATCCCAAGTAAAGGTCCTGGAATAGGAAAATCTCCTGAGAGCCAGAAAGGCAGTTATATGCTAATCCTGGGGCTCAGTGCAGACACAGTTTATAAGACTAGACTTGAATTCTTCACTCTCCCTGTGTGCTTCCTGTACAGAGAAGCAAGTGATCTTCAACAGAGAACAGAAGGAAGAGATTAACATCTGACCGTGCGGCCACGTTTGGCCTCAAAATCCTCCAGAGCAGACCGACAGTCCCGAAACACGACTTGCCCAAGTGTAGCCTTTCTCTCTATGCAAACCTGTTTCACTGAAAGTTCATTTCAGTGCTGCCTCATTGGTGGCAACAAAATAAGCTTCAAAAGAATAAAAGGATAGAAAGAAATCATTAAATCTATTTCTAGCTCAGAAGGCTATTCTGGGATGTGTGGGACCTTACATTCATGGACGCACGGATGAATGTTTTCGAATCTGGAACCAGCACAAACCCCCAAGGAGGCAAGGAAAAGAGGAGAGGAAGCTTCTCCTACCTTCTGTGGCTCCAATCTCGATGGTGCCTTTCACTTGGCTGAAGCACCATAGTGTGTCCTGGGTGAGCACCCCAATTCCTGAAAGCAACACAAGGAGACACTTCAGGTTAGGTAAGAGGTCCCTGTTGTCCTTAAAAGGCCAACAGGGAAGGAGACACATCGTGGAAGCTATGCATTTCTAAAAGGAGGCTTGCACACCAGGTATCATCCTGTTGGAGAGGAGAACCCAAGGAGCGCGGGGAGAAGGACCGGTCTGCGAGCAGCGCGTCCTGCTGTGAATCACGGCTCTGTCCCCTCCATCTGACCACGCCGCCACGGGGACTGTGGAGCAATTGGAGTTGGTCCCTTCTGGGCCCCTGGCAGCATCCTAGCGCGGGCCTGCACCCTGTGTGACTGCCCCTTTTCATGGGAATACTAATGCTTTCGATTGTTTTCCTTCTCTCGTGGTGGGGAGGAGAAAGAGGCAGTTCGTTAGAGGGGAGCGAGGAAAAGAAAGACAACTTTTTTTTTTTTTTTTTAAACTGGTTTCCCAGCTCTCCCAGCTGAACGGCCAGTAAGGGGTCAGATACTGAGAACTTGCGTCTCTCTTGTTCACTTCTTGACTGCTTGCCAAAGTCTGAGCTGACTGCAGAGGAGAGGAAAGCAAAAACAGGTTGGGGTTGGGGCAGGGCGGGGGAGGGGGCGGCTGACAGCACTGTGGAGTCAGTGCTGACAAATGTGACCTACTTTGTTCCATGGGGATTTCTGTCTCAAATGTGAACTGAACCTTTGGTGGGGGAGGGGTTAAATTTTCTGGCTTTTCTGGCTTCTGGTTTCTGCAAATATATGTATCCAATACGAATGCAAATGCTAATATACCGACTAACATATTTATTAACATATATATTCAAATCAGAAAAGTCCTTTTCAGAGCACTTCTGAATTGCAGTGGTGCCAGTTTGCTTCTCGACAGCCGGGCTGTTCCCGTCAGTTTGACTAGGTTTTAAAGTTAAGAGGAATATTTCATCGTCAAATTTTGGGAGAGGCTATCAATTTAAGAATGATTATATGAGTAGGAAAAAAAAAGCAAGTATCAAAACCAAACTAACCTTTTAAAAACACACACAAAACTCAGTAGCCATCCCCAATGTCGGTAAAGGAATTTCCCTGAACTGAAACCTTCACTCCCTCAGCCACATGACAGGAGGGCAGGACCCCACAAGGTTTTCTCACTGGGGGTGACCTCACATTTGCAGGAAGCTGCGTAGGGTCACTACGAAGAGCACACATCTGAGGCGCCTGGGTGGCTCAGTCGGTTAAGCGTCTGCCTTTGGCTCAGGTCATGGTCCCAGGGTCCTGGGATCGAGTCCCGCATCAGGCTCCCTGCTCAGCGGGAAGTCTGCTTCTCCCTCTCCTTCTGCCCTCCCCCGCCCCCTGGGCTTGTGTGCTCTCTCTCTCTTAAATAAATAAAATCTGCTTGAGAGTCTGCTTGAGATTCTCTCTCCCTCTCCTTTGCCCCTCCCCCATCTCAAATAAATAAATAAATCTTTAAAAAAAAAAGTGCTTAACCCAATCAAGCAACTTAATGAAGGATGATATTGTTACTACTGACAAAGATTCTAAAATAGTCAATCGTGAAAAAGAAGAACATTGGCTGAGAAATGTTCAGTTAGTTGCTACAAGGCAGGTACCGTGCTAAGCACTTTACATAGATGATCCCATCCTCACACAGATAATAAGGAGGGTACTATTTTAACCCCATTTTACAGCTGAAGAAACAGAGACCCAGGACAAGTTGGTAACTCATCCGAGGTCATACCTAGAACACGGCAGAGCTGGGATTTCTGCCCAGGCTGTCTGAATCCCAATCTCCCAGTGTGCTGAGCTCAGCCTGCACATTTAACAGTTAGGGCTCTGAGACCCAGAGAGCCTGCACAGCTTCAACCAGAGTCGCGTTTGGAGCGCTGAGCTGGAATCCAGTTTCCCATGTGGATTATTAGAACCCTTGTCTCCTTTAAGGCTACACGGGGTTAAAATTTCCCAATAAAATTAATACCTGGGAAAGAGAAAGGAAGGTATTTGGCAGCATTTGTTAGGTGCTACTGCTGATCCTTTTTGTACGTCTAGCTCTGGCCTGGGATTTCAGCATCAGGCATTCTCTGATAAGTTCTTCCTCTTCCTGTGAGCTCTCACTGGCCCCCTCTAAACTGTCAATCCTGCTGTTGAAGCTGTGACTGCCTCAGTTCTTAGGGAACATCAGCTACTGATGAGGGTCATCCTGACTTTGGTCCCTGCACAGTTCCTACAGTTCCTAAATCACTAGTTAGGACTCTGGGTGTAGATACTGTACTCATCACAGAACCTGTAAAGTAAGCAGACACACACACCCCCCCCCCAAGGCAGACAGATGAGCCTATGTATAGGGATTCTCATTGCTTCAGGGAATTTTAGCTTCAGAAGGAAACTTGCCTCTGTGTGAAACCAGCTTATTTCACATTTGAAAAATCAAGTTATAGAAAATTACCAACTTGCTATGAGTCACAGAGGAATCATGTGACCAATTCCCTGTCTGTGACAGATCTGACCATCACCCCTAGATAGGTTGCCTGGGGCTGTGAGTTCCATTGATTGGAGCTCAACTGATTAGTAGGAGAAATAAGGCAGCCAAAGCTTTTGTCAGTTTTCTTGTCCAGGGCAGTCTTTGATTGGACCCAGTTTCTGTCTTCCACCAAGGTCATTGCCAAATGATGCCATCAATGATCTAAAGAGAGTTTGGGCCATGCCATCTCTGTCCTATAAGTGCCGAAGAGCAGGTGAAAACTCAAATGCCAAATGGGTTAGGATGGACATGTGAAAAGCTGGTCAGGAGTAGGAGACTCAGAGGAGCGGACACTTGATGTGAGTCCGTGGTCGGCTCTGGAAAGGTAGGATGGTGGACCCTGGAGGACCCAGGCCTTGTCTAAAGGGGGCAGCAGCTACTCAGATCCAGCTGAAAACTTCCATGGAGGATTCCAGCCTAGTTTTATCTAATTGGCTTTTTCCAAGAGAAGCCAGAAATCAGGATTATTATGTGAAAACTCCAAATTTTTAAATGGCGTCAGTCAATTCAAATTAGAACACTATGTGGCTCACCCAACACAGGGCAAACACATCACATCTGCTGGCTGAATATGGTCTTTGTGCCACCAGTTTGCAAACCTCTGGCTAGAGAATATTTGAGCTAAAAGACACCTTAGAGAATACACTGCTCATCTTTACCATCTGGCAGATCAGGAAGCAGAGCCCCAAAGCGAGAAAGAACTCCCAACACGGTGGAGTTACTTTATCTGCAGACTTAGGACTCTAAGGTTACAGTTCTAATTCTTATACCAGATTTCCTTTTACCTCCAAGCCACCACCCATGGTGATGGTTTAGTGAGATTTCTGTCTAGATTTAATGAATGCTCTTCAGGGAAGTGTATTTGATTGCTAAAGTGGATGACCGAGAGAATTAAGTCGACATAGTGAGGAAGGAAAATTTGTTTCTCTTAAATTACAGACCTTGACAGCTTCCCTAAACGCCGGTGCCAAATGACACTCCAGTTGCTATGGTAACGGTGTCAATAAGCAACATTCTCTACCAGGAAGCTGACGCACATACAGTAGCTAACCGTCTTGGAAGATGCTCATTCCTCTCTCCCCACAGCTAGGGCTCAGGAAGGTCCCGAGTCTCCTCTACTGAAAGGCCAGGAGGTCCACCCGCTGAAGGCATACACCTGTCTTCCTCCTAGGATCATGTAATAGCTGATTTCTGAATCTGATCAGACCTTGGAGATCATTTGATCCAATTGCCTCATTTGAAAGCAGAGGACACTGAGGCACAGAGAGGGCATGGCCACGCAGGGGGCTGACAGCAGCTTTGGAGCCAGATCCAGAGCTTCTACGCCCAGCACAGGCTCTTCTCCTTGTTCTGCCCCAGCAGGGCCCTTCAGAGTCGAGGCTGGCCTTTGTACTTCCTCTCCTGTGCCAACTCGGCTGCGTGAATACAATGAACAGAGCGTGTGACACACAGCAAATAAAGCTCCTTATTGATGGGAGGCCACTGTAAAGAGTTGTTTTCATGGACTTGGCATCAGCAGTGTGCTCCTCTCTGCAGAGAGAGGGAGAGACACAGAGAGGTGATCCTTGCCCAGAGAAATTTTTTCTGAGAAGAATGTGTTTTGAAATTGGCTATGATATAAGCTGTAGATGTGCATTCAACTACTTAGAAGGAGCCCACAATTACGCAATCCTCTCTGAGTGTGTTGTTATGATACCATGAGAACTGAAGGCAGGCACTCAGGATGAATGGCTATCTTGATAAAATACCAGCTCCAACTTGGTGTAAAAATCTTTCTATTGAAGACGCCAGATTTCAAAGAGAAGAGACACAGCTGCACCAGAGACAGTGACAAACAAGGGCATTCCGTCTGAAAGTAATAAAAGAGAGACTTTCATTTTTTCACTCCCTATCTCACTGCCTCGTATATCGCTCAGTTTTAGCAGCTGCTATTGTGTTTAGCAAAGACTGGTTACTTCTACGTCCCCAAGTTCACAGCGAGCTCATGAAAAATAGAAGCAAACAGCAAAAATAGATAGGTGAGATTTTTCAATTGAATGTTTCCCTTTCTTTGCACCAAAATGAATCAACCATTAGAGATATTACAGTGAAATCATCACTGAACTGAACCCGCTGTATTTAATTCACTGGATGAATCCAAATGACAGTCAAGCAAATCGTTAACTGGCTAAACTGTTTCAACAGTCCATCTGATGATGGAAGAAAGAAAGGAAGTGGAAGAAAGTGGCTACTTTGACTGATTAATAGGAAAGTATAATCAACAGGGATGCATGGAGGTGATCTGACACATGAGTGAGGAAATCTTGGGCTGTCTGTGACACAGTGCAGCTACTCATTCTTTATCACTTTCTTGATCCTGCATCCTCAGAATTCATTTGTTGAACAAAGAAAAGGAGTTTTACCCTCTCAAATAAGTAATAATGCCGCAAGATGCCTCACTGGAAACTTCACTCTATTTTTTTTTTAATTCAAGTTAGCTAACACACAGTGTAATATTAGTTTCAGGAGTAGAATTTAATGATTCATCACTTACATATAACACCCAGTGCTCATCACAACAAGTGCCCTCCTTAATCCCCATCACCCATTTAGCCCATCCCCTGCCCACCTCCCCTCCAGCAACCCTCAGTTTGTTTTCTATGATTAAGAGCAAAATAAGTCAGTCAGTGAAAGACAAATATCATATGATTTCACTCATATGTGGAACTTAAAAAACAAAACAGATGAACGTAGGGGAAGGGAAGGAGAAATAAAGTAAAATAAAAACAGAGAGGGCGGCAAAGAGTAAGAGACTCTTAAATATAGAGAAACCTCACTATTTTACAAAACAAAGGAAATGGAGGTGTCGAACATCCTCAAGAAGAGTGATGTAAATATTTGTATGTTAGATACCAAAAAAGTAAGACGACTGTTGTTACTTCTCACCCAATGCACCCTATCCTGTCAACCTATTTGTGTCTTTAGAGCTAAAGTGTGTTTCCTGTAGGCAGCATATAAGTGATTTTTTTTTTTATTCAATCTGAAAATCTCTGCCTTTGGAGTGTTTATAACATTCACAGTAATTGTGCTTACTGAAATAAGTTTAAATCTATTATCTTGTTTCCTATTTGTTTTCCTCTAGGTTTTGTTTTCTTTCTCCACTTTTACTGCCTTCTTTGGGTTTATTGGATATTTTCATGATGTCATTTCATCTATTTTTTTTTATTATTGAGCTATACTTCTTAGTTTTGTTATTTTAATGTTTGCTAAAGGCTTTATGGTACACCTGACTTATCAGTCTGCCTTTTAGTGATTTTATACCACTTCATCCATAGATCAAAACCTTAAATAGTATATTTCCATTTCTCCTCTCCCAACTTCCATGATTTGTTCTTCCACAGTCTACTTTTATGTTATAAACCTCACACTTTATTATTTTGTTCAAATAGTCAATTATCTTTTATAGTGATTTAAATAACAATAAAAAAGCTTTCATTTTTACCATGTGGTTACAACTTCTGGTGCCCTAAATGTCTTTCTGTACTTCTGTATTTGCACCTGGTATCATTTTCCTTCTGCCTGAAAACTTCCTTTAATATTTCTAATAGTATAGGTCTGCTGGATATGAATTCTTTCAGATTTTGTATGTCTGAAAATGTTTTTAAAGTATATTTTCATTGGGTATAGAATTCTAAGTTGACAAAGTTTTGTCCTTCAGTACTTTAAAGATGATGCTTCATTGTTTTCAACAAGATATCTGCTGTTAATTTTATCTTTATTCTTCTGTATATGTCTTTTTTCTTTTGGCTGCTTTTACATTTTCCCTTTATCTCTGGTTTTGAGCAGACTTTTATTTCTTCCATGTTTCAACTTAATTTTTGAATGCATGTAACAGAATTATAATGACTGTCTTAAAGCCCTTGTCTGCTAATTCTAACATCTGTGTCAATTCTGGATTAGTTTCAATTAATTTTCCTCCTCATTATGGGTTATATTCTCCTTCTCCTTTGCATGCCTGGTAATTTTTTATTGGATAACAGACCCTGTGAATCTTACCTTGTTGTGTGTTGTATCTGTGTATTTTCGTTTTCCTATAAATACATTTTTTATCTTTCTCCTGGGAGGCAATTAAGTTGAAAACAGTATGATCTCTTCAGGTCTTGCTTTTAAGATTTATTAAGCAGCACCAGAGCTCAATTTAGTTTCAGGCTAATTATTCTCACTACTGAGGCCACACCTTTCTGAGTACTTTGCACAATATCATGTGAATTATGAGGTTGCAGTTTGGCAGTTGGGAACAGGCACTATTCCTGGTCCTGTGTGGGCACTGGGTACTGTTCAATCTAATCCTCTTGGGTGGCCCCTATACTTTCTTCACATGTATACGCTCACTGATCAGCACTCTGCTGAGTACTTGATGTGGAGTCTCTCAACATTCCTGGAGTTCCCTTTCTGTGCATATCTCTTCTTTTCAGTTCCTTGTCCTATAAACTATAACTTCCTTGGTCTCTCTGACTCTCTGCTCCATATCCTCAACTCAGAGAATATTCTGGGATCTGCCTGGAGTCCTCTTCTCTATGCCATAGCCCGAGAAATCCCTCAAGGCAGTAAGCTGAAGCAATTATGGGGCTGATATTTTTTTTTTCCTGTCTGAGAGACCACTGTCCTTCATTGTCTTTATTGATATCTAAAATCACTCAAAAGCCACTGCTTCCCTTATCTTATTCTTTGGTTATTTGTCACAGAAATGAGTGTACATGTAGTCCCTATTTATTGCATCTTGGTCAGAAGCAGAAGTCCAATAAACTAGAGCAACATTTTTTATAGGGTTTCTCCAGGTTTGAGGATCTTCCTTCAGTAGATCTGCAATGAGCACTGAACTGATATTTGGACCAGGTTTATCTGTTCTCTTCACTTTTTTTTTTGACCATTGGATATTTTGTTCCATATAGCCAGTCATTAGTGGAAAAAAAGAAGAGAATTATACCAGGCTATGTTTACATTCCACAACCCTTTGCCCTTCTATCGGGTGCTTTCAGAATTATTTTGCCAGCTAATGTTTCCAATCAATCAAAACACTCTTTGGTCTTAAGAAGTTCCTGGCTTCCCACTGCGGCATCCTATCATCCCTGTGACCTCAGCTGTGTCTATCCAGCATACCACTCCCTCAGACCATGTTTTCTGAAAAAGGCAGTGTTAACCAGTGAAATCAATTATTCTAAACAATGGGTTACTATTTTATTACTTATAACCAACAGCACTGTAAGGGATTCTTTAAAAAATTCTTACAGAATTCCTGAGAGCGGAAATTTAAGTCACCATAGAAGACTTTCTAAAGACAATGAGTATTTTGATTCTTAGTCTATCACACTAGGCAGGTGATCAGAATCTTACTCATATGAAACTAACTTTGAAATTACATGCACCATCAAAACCATTTATGATATATTTCTGGCTTCCAACAAGATTATTGTTTTTACACCAGAACCCACTTCTAGGGGCACCTGGGTGGCTCAGTAGTTGGGCATCTGCCTTCGGCTCAGGTCATGGTCCCAGGGTCCTGGGATCTAGTCCCACATCGGGCTCCCTGCTCGGCGGGAAGCCTGCTTCTCCCTCTCCCACTCCTCCTGCTTGTGTTCCCTCTCTTGCTGTGTCTCTGTCAAATAAATAAAATCTTAAAAAAACAAACAAAGCAGCAGACTCTGTCTCCTCAGATAGCTTATCATTCTCTCTTCCATTCGGTATCTTTACTTTGTACTTATGGCAAAGTGGTGTGTCAGGAACTTGCCTATGTCATATCCATCTGTTCCTTCCGTGTATTAACAGATTCTCCTGTTTAAACAACAAAAACAAACAAAAATACTTGTAATCTCAGACCCTCTTGCAGCCAGATTTGCCCATATAACTCTTAACTGCTTCCACTAGGAGTATATGGAAACATTTTTGGTTTCATGATCCACCTGCTGCTTTTCTCCCACTTACCAGGGCTCCACTTTTTTCCTTTCTGAAACAGTGTGTGATGACAGGAGCTACTGCAGCCTTCTGGTAGCCCAAAGACAGAGGATCAAAGAGACCTTGACCCTGGTATCTTCAAGCCACTGAACCAACACAGCAACTGTCTGTCTCTTACTTTTCATGGCAGAAAACAAAACAAAATAAAACAAAAACTTGATTTGTGGGAGCTACTCTTTATTCAGTTACAGCTGAATCTAATCCTCCATACACAAATGGGAAAGAGGATGTTATCTCTGCATAATTACACAATAATTTTTATTTCTTTCACAATAAAAACCCAAGAGTCATTTTTAGATTTTAAGAGGTAAATCAGTTCAGGACAATCCATTTTACTCATCTTCTGGCTCACTACTTTCAACCATTAGCCGAAATGTCAAGCAACAAAACACAGCACTACGTTATAACTCTATTTACACCTCAGTTTATAGACTGAATTCTTCAAGGGCAAGACCTGTGTCTTATTTATCTTTTCACCTTTAGAACTTAAAAAACACCTCTTGGCACCTATTAAAAGATCAGGAAGTGATTGTTTAATTGAATTAGAATAGAAGGAGAAGAAGCTCTTTACTCTCGTAGTGGAAGCTCTTCCCAAAGAATAAAAACCAGACCTCAGACACATGGTATGAGACGCAAGCCGAAGGGAGCCAGAATATGGGGCCAGCTCTTTGTCACCGTACCAGCGCCACGCCCCCTATAACACAGGGAACATCATCGACTCTACAAGGACAGAAGTGTCTTCAGCATCCTAAAGAAAAACATCTTGCAAAAAAGAAGACTTGATAGATGATTTAGCAAATACTCCTCCGTTTCCAGCATTTCTTGTCTATAAAGACATTTCCCCAAAGAAGGCAACGTATTAAAAAAAGAGTTGTCATATTTACTGCACTGCTTCCCTTAAACTGGATAGTGAATTATAAAGCATAAGTGGCAAAAAGCCAAATGATGCCTGCTCATTTAATTTTGTTTTCTCCTGTGCCAATTATTGACCCATCGATTGCCTTGGATCTTGCAGGAATGGTTTCCTCTGGCCCACGGGGTCTGAGACCAACGGCAGGCAACCAGTACCAGCTGAAACTAGATTTCTTCTCAGGCTTGTACATAAAGGTTAGACAAGTTTCCAAGGCATGAAACTCCTGAATCTTGAGTCTCTGACAAATGAAACCGTCTGAGTATGAGATCATACTTTTGCTTCAAGGCTTCCAAGCCCATATTTGGGCTTGTATTGCTGTGATGGAAAAGACAAACAGAACACGGCCCAATGGGAGCAAGAAATTTTGATGGTGAAAATTGTTTTGTAATTTTATACACTGGACACCATTCTCTTCAAATCCATAGGACTGCAAAGCTAAGAAAGATCACTCACAGTGTAGAGCCTTGAGAATTTTGAATAGGTCAGGAAAAGCAGACTTGAAAAGCCCAGTTTTCCTACAAGTCGGGGGGATGGATTTACAATGGGGATTTTCAAATGAAGGCTGAATTTGCAACCATTCATTTCCACATGCACGCCTAGGCCACCTGATAAATAATACATTTGTATTATGTTTATGAAACATGCAAATGGAGTCCAATTTGCAAATAAATGCCTTGAAGAATTTTTTACAACTTCAGAGGTAAGTAACTGAATCCTAGGATTCTCTAGTCTTATTTGTGAGGTTTTTATTTGATTTTGTAACAGCTGCCATAAATTCAATTAAACTCTACGGCAAATGAAATTTTGGTTGTTTTTTTTTTTCCTGCTGAAAGAAGAAAATGATCAAAAAGTTGGTAAGATGGGAAGCAATAAGCCCATCTGCAAACAGGGAAATCAAACAGCGCCACATCAAAATGCGAAGGAGGGAAATCCAGTCAGCTAAGCAGGTACAGCCTTACTTATTATCCTTGTCCTTCACCCCTCCCCCCATTCTCAGCATTCTTTCCTTGCTATGGAAAAAAGCAGATGCAATTAGAGTCTGCCAAGTGAGAAGCAACAATAATGCTCTGACAGCAAACAGAAAGGGAAAGCGAAAACTCGCAATCTGCGGCCATAGAAAATACTGCAGGGGATGGACATTTGAATGTGTTCCAGGATCCTAGGGCAGCCCCTGGCAGCCACCCAGAGCACAGGAGGTAAGCATGCCCAATACTGGCTTCTTGTAAACTGAAGCGACAATTCCGCCTGACGTATATACCCATGGAGATACGCACATGTAGCAAGAACGTGCGTACAGAAATGGAAAAACATGACTGCTGAATTCCCTTTACACGTTACACATGTTCTCTGGCCCTGCAGCCACTACGGTTGAGGCTCCGCTTCGTGCTTGGCCCAAGAGAAGCACAGATCACATGGTCCCCACAACAGCCCCATGGGTTAAGTGATTATAAGTAAAAAAAATTTTAAGCATGGAGAGGTGAAGGGGCTTGCCCAAGGTCATATGGCTAAGTGTGACAAAGCTACTATGGGAAATCCGGTCTGATGAGCCTAAACTCAGGCTTCCCACCTCTTTTCTTCTCCAGTTAGGTGCCAATGTTGTGAAAAGCAGATGGTATTTCTGCGACCCCAATTCTACCCTATGTGTATGATGGAAGCTTGCTGGTTAAAAGGCATCTCAGTGTTCCTTTGGTAAATAAAGGAGTCATTAGTAAAGGTAAATTAGTAAATTCAGATTTTTCTTTACACACACGCCAAGTACAGAAGGCAGCAGAGAGAGGGGCATAAGAAAGGAAACACAGAAATCAACTATTGGGACTTCACCAAGATAAAAAGCTTTTGCACCACAAAGTAAACGGTAGACAAAATCAAAAGACAGCCTGCAGAATGGGACAAGATACTTGCAAATGTCTTATCAGATAACAGGTTAGGATCCAAAAATCTATAAAGAACTTCTCAAACTCAACACCCAAATAACAAATAATCCAGTCAAGAAATGGACAGAAGACGTGAACAGACATTTCTCCAAAGAAGACATACAAATAAATGGCTAACAGACACACAAAAAAATGCTCAGTGTCACTCGGCATCGGGGAAATACAGATCAAAACCACAATGAGATCCCACCTCACACCAGTCAGAATGGCTAACATGAACAAGTCAGGAAACAACAAATATTGGCGAGGATGTGGAGAGAGGGGAACCCTCTTACACTGCTGGTGGGAATGCAAGCTGGTGCAGCCACTCTGGAAAACAGTATGGAGGTTCCTCAAAAAGTTGAAAATAGAGCTACCCTATGATCCAGCAATTGCACTACTTACTAGGTGTTTATCCAAAGGATACAAACGTAGTGACCCAAAGGGGCTCCTGCACCCCAATGTTTATAGCAGCAATGTCCACAATAGCCAAACTGTGGAAAGAGCCCAGATGTCCATCCAAAAAGATAAAGAAGATGTGGTATATATATACAATGGAATATTACTCAGCCATCAAAAAATGAGACCTTACTATTTGCAACGACGTGGATGAGACTAGAGGATATTATGCTAAATGAAATTAGTCAATCAGAGAAAGACAATGATCATACGCTCTCCCTCATATGTGGAATTTAAGAAACAAAACAGAGGATCATAGGGGAAGGGAGGGAAAAATGAAATAAGATGAAATCAGAGAGGGAGCTAAACCATAAGAGACTCTTAACTATAGGAAACAAACTTAGGGTTGCTGGAAGGGGGCTGGGGGCTAGGGTAACAGGGTGATAGGCATTAAGGAGGGCATGTGATGTAAAGAGCACTGGGTATTATATGCAACTGATGAATCACTAAACTCTAACTCTGAAATTAATAATACACTATATGTTAATTGAATTTAAATAAAATAAAATTTAAAAAAAAGAAAGGAAACACAGTTTACTTTTTCATGACCTGAATTTCTCCCCTCATGCTTGTTCTTTCAGGTAACATAGCTCCCAACCTCTTTTCTGGTTGGAGCCCAGGCTGCTAGAAAGCGTCTCCTGAACCAACTAGGTGCGGGGAGAGCCCCACAACAATAGACAACATAGTTCACCTGCTGAAACAACTGCACTGAATTAGATTCAGGATCATCATCAGGGAGAGGAGCTGCTAAGGGAGAGGTCACTCTGCAGGGCATACGCTACTTTCTGTCTCCTAGAGCTTTGTGCAAAAGAAGATGTGTCAATTGTAAATAACAGGAAGGACAGCTACAAAGGAAGGAAAGACGAAGTGAGCAGAATTTCATTGGAATTGGGCAATTTCTCCAAGCTCTAGGGCTGGTACGATGCTATTTTCTTACGGCATCATTTATTCACCTAATAAAGTGTTCAACAAATATTTATTGAGGACCAGCTATGTTCAAGGCTGTGGAGATATGAAAAGCAAGGTAGCTTTTCTCATGAAACTGACATTCTAGGAGATGGGAAGATACACAATGAATAAATGTATAATTGGTTAAGTTGTGGTAAGTTCTGTAAAGCAGAAAGAAGCTGCTGAGGGAGGATAAAATCTACAGGGGAAACTAGTTTATGTAAGGTCAGGGAAGTCCCCTCTAACAAAGTGACATCACTAAGCCAGTGACACAGACAGCTAGGAGAGGTCATTCCAGGGACAGGGAACAGACTGCAAAATCCCAAAGTGCTAGGGGCGCCTGGGTGGCTCAGTTGTTAAGGGTCTGCCTTAGGCTCAGGTCATGATCCCAGGGTCCCGGGATCGAGCCCCGCATCGGGCTCCCTGCTCCTCGGGAAGCCTGCTTCTCCATCTCCCACTCCCCCTGCTTGTGTTCCCTCTCTCGCTGTGTCTCTCTCTGTCAAATAAATAAATAAATAAAATCTTTAAAAAAAAAAAAAAAAATCCCAAAGTGCCCCGTGTGTTCGGGGAACATTAAGAAAATAGCGTGGGACCACAGCCGGAGGCAGGCAACAAGGACAGAGAGGCCATGCTGGCGGGCAGATCAGATAGGGCTGAAACATTTAGGACACTGTAAGGACTTTAAGTTAAACTCTGAATGAAAGGAGAAGTCAATGAAGAGATTTAAGCAAAAAAGTCACTTGGGCTACTGTATAGAATGTAAGAGTGAAAACCGTAACACAGCCAGTTAGGAGGCTAGTGCAATAATCCAAGGGAGAAATAGACCAGACTGGGAGCAGGGCAGGTTGTGAGAGTGTTGTGTGCTGGGCATGCAAAGACAGTGACAAAGGGGGACACCAAGATATCTTTGGCCTAAGTGACTGGAAGAATGGAGTTATCATTAACTGAGATGGGGAGGAGGAGAATGGGAGGTGTTTTGTAGGTGTTACGCTTTGATGCCCACTAGTTATTAAAATAGGCATTACATACCATCCCCTGCCATTGTTGTGACTCCTAACTCTGTGACAAAGCTATCTTATTTAATAGGATGCGTGAATTTTATTGACATCCATTTTCCCCACTGGAGTGTGGTCTCTTGAGAGCAGTGACTCTGTCTGTCCATCCCCACTGTGATCCTAGCACCAAGCACAATGCCAGCACTTGGTAACTAGTGAATGGGTGAGTGGAAGAAAGTGTGAAGGAGTCAGTCCTCCCAATACCAACGTGTGGTAGGATCTGGGCCAATGAAAACTTCCGGTCAGAGAGCCAAAACGCCGCACCAGCGGAATGACCCACGAGGACATGATTGCAGTGCCTTCTCTTTCCCTTTGGCTCAAATCATAGCTTTACTTCATTTTAAGATGATCAAATGCGGATTTTTTTTTTTTTTTTACTATTACAGAATTTAGGAAAATACAAAGGAAACACATTTCCAAAATACAATACCGTAGATTTATTTCCTCGATTTTAAATGCACCATGGCTGCCCCAACTCAAGTTTTCCATATACATCAACTTGAAAATTCATTCTGGGGTTGCTCCCTGGTCTCGCGCAACCCACCAGAACATCCCAGTCATGCAGTTTTGTGCCTCTGACATCACACCCTGAAACATTCATCCAAGTGCTAGCTTTCTCTTCAGTCAGGGCAGGTGGTGGCCCACACTTTAGTGCCAGAAAGAACCTGCAACCCAATCCCCAAGACAAGCTGAACTTCGTGCGTTAAATTCCACAACTAAGAGGTTTTTCTCTGCACTCACCTTCCCTTTTCAAAAAGCCTTTAATAGGATGGGTTAAGAAATGAATCCATTATTTTCTATTCACGTGTTATCAGACTAGAATGATCTCTGTGTGAACCAATGCACCTGGGAAAGGACGGTTCTCTAAGGGCATCGAAGACTGAACTTTGTGGGGGTCCTGAAGAGGCAGCGAGGGTGGCTAAGAGAGATCTCACCACTTCCCCACTTGGCAGTTTGGGGAACAAAAGATCCAGGTATTCGGCAGCCAACAGTATGAGCGCTGGTGTTTTAAAAGCCCTCCATCCTGCTACACAGAGGTGAGGGTAAAGGAGTAAAGCCTTAACTATGGTAGATACCCCGCCCAACCTTTATCTGAGAAAAACTGTCCCACGGTCAAATAAGTTGGGGGCATTCTTCTTATCATGTCCCTTCCTTTAATATTTACAATGGGCATCATTAGCAGGTTAGAGGCTGGAAGAAGTCTTATATTTTAGAAGTCTGTTTAACCTTGTTTAATATAGCATTTTTACAAGCGTTATTTTTATTTGTTGGGAACATAACTTACAAGAGACGGAGCTGACTCACCTTACCTGGAAGTTGACGGCAGGAAAGAAAGGAGGCCGCTCGACACCGCACAGTGCAGTCTGTGAGCAGGTTCAACAGACCCAAGTTCAAATCCTCCACTAAACTAAGCTGCTGGCTTTGTGGCTCAGGGAATTACTTAACCCCTCTGTGCCTCTGTAAATGGAAGATCTAATTTGTGTTTACTTCTAATGCATGTAAAATATTTTGATATGGAATCAATAGTAAGGAGGCTTTTATAATCTGGGCTCGTCTTATTCTGCCTTCACCTTTGGTGAGCTCTCTGGGTTAAGAACAGCCAGCAGCTAACAGCAAGGGCTCTGGATAAAGAGCGATTTACTTCGAATCCTGGCTCTGCTGTTCACTAGCTGTGTGGTCTTGGGCAAGTCATGTGACCTCGCTGAGCCTCAGTTTCCTTATCTATGAAACAGAGCTATTGGGAGGATAAAAATAATAAAGCACATACAAGGTCCAGCCAAGGACAGTACAGAGTAAATGGCACAGTAAAAAGCTGTTACAAGTGTTCTGGTTTTTATTTCCTGTCTCCTCGCTTTCCATCTCCGGCTTGACTATGATCTGTCTCCTTAATCCCTAAGCACATCTGATCCTGACACCAACACTGCCTACACTGGGATCTCCCAAGTGGCTCCCCTACCCCCATTCCTAAACTGTAGCTTCCTCCTTGGGGCGACTGGTGCTTGTAATTTACTTCCAGATCCCTGGCCCAGCTGCAGGGAAGGAGAACAGACAATGATTTCTTTTCCCACAGCCTCCCACGCATTAGTTTTCCCTGCATGTCTGACGTTTGACTTCTAACTCCCCTCAGGCTGTGATTACTCAGGCAAAGTGAAGTGGACAGATGGAACAATTATTTGGAAAGCTCAGCCAATGGAAAACAACACAAAAAGATAGAAAAAGAAAACCCTACACCAAACCTTGCTGTTGAGGGGAAAGAGTTTAATTGCTTTAAATTATTCTTATTGCCTGCCAGCATCGATTGCATTTTCCAGGTGATTGCTCAGCTCTCCCATTAGTGGGTCCGTGTAGAGAGATGATATCTTCTTAGATATTGGCACGGTGGGTAGCCCTCTCTGGAAACAATAGCTGTGTTTGGTCAAGGCTTGTCTATGCAGCAAATTTTTGTCAGGTGACTCCAGTCAACTCATTAACTTCCACAATAAACACAAGGCGTGTTGCCATATTGGGGAGAAAAGGGTCTCTGCGTGTAATAACAAATATCACTCTAGAATAAAGTAAACTTTAAAAATCTTGAATTTGAAAACCTTCTGAGAAGACTCTAATTCAGGTTTCACAGATATGGCACCCAACAACTCATGGGTTCAATTCCCAGCTCTGCCATACCTTTGTGGGGCCACTTAGTGTAAATTACTTAGTCTCCAGGCAGGCCTCCATTTCCTGGTCTCCTCCTGGGAGAGAACAGCACTTACTCGTAGTGCAATTAGAGGAAATAGTGATATATATATGCAGGACTTAGCCTGGTGTCTGCCACATGGCAAATCCCCAATAAACAGTGGCTGTGATTAATGAATTATTAGCAAACAGACTTATGCTTTGAGTTACAAAAGCTAAGGATGCAAAGCCTGGCACTCCAGATGATGGCAGCTCAGGCCTCATACTCTATAGGTTTTGAGCTCTTACTTGTCTGGTTCAATTCATAGACTTCTCCAGTTTCCAAATCTTTGATGCACATTTCCATTCACAGAGAGTACTCGTCTACCTGTATATACCTATACATACCTACATACAGGAGGAGACTTTCATGTAGTGTTTGGAGTCAATTATTCCCAAATACAATGAAAATTTGGTTCGATCCTGGCCTAACAGGGAGTAGAGATTGGCTGGGGAAGCTACAGCCTCTAATCAGACTTTTAAGGTGAAAATGACCTTCTGGGCCAGAGAGCAGAGTGTCTGCTTTAGCCTTCAATGGACACCATCCTTCCTCAACTTACGGAGGTGTGCCACATAATGTAAGGTCATACACGTTGTGTTTCAGATTTTCTGCTATTCTAGAAGAAAAATCAAAGGCAAGCTTGGATGGTTTTAAGCCTAAATTTTTCTCATGTGTGCAACAGGGTCAGCCAAAGAGGTCCAAGAACTTTCCTGAAGGATGATAAAAAACATTAACTACTACATACTGAGTACTTAATAGATCAGGCACCATTCTGGATGTTTTACAGGAATTGTCTTATTTAATTTTCTTAGTTAATTCCTTCAACCATGTTCCTAGAAGGGAATCATTATTAAGTTTTATGTGTTAGTCAGGGTTCTCCAGAGAAACAAAATTAATATGAGAAAGAGACAGGGCAAAAGAAAGAGACAGAGATTGAGATTGATTATAGGAATTGGCTCACATGGTGATGAGGCTGAGAGGTCCCGTGATCTGCCATTTGCAAGTTGGAGACCGAGAAAGCTGGTGGTGTCATTCAGTCCAAAGGCTTGAGACCTGAGGGGCCAATGGAAGTCTCAGTCTGAGGAAGAAGGTCCAAGAACCCAGAGTGTCAATGTCCTAGGGCAGGAGAAGATGGAGGTCTGCACTCAAAGCAGAGAGTGAATTCACTCTTCCTTCACCTGTTCATTCTAGTCAGGCTCTCCGTGGATTGGATGATGCCCACCTGCACTGGGGAGGGTGATCTGGACTTGGCATACTGATGAAGACACTACTCTCTTCCAAAGACACCTTCATAGACATGGCCAGGGCGTCCCCTCCTCCCTGTCAAGTTGATCTACAAAATTAACCATCACATAAGTCTACTCTGTAGATGAGAAACAGGGGTAGAGAGCAGAAGGGACTTGACCAGATGCCACGATTAGTAACTGGTAGCCTTTTTATTCCAGAACCAGAAGGCTTAATTGACTGCTCTATTGCGTTTTGCAACAGGTAGTTTCAATCTGGGAAAGAGGAGAAGCACCTGTTTTCCTAGAAAACACTTTGGTCTTGATTGGACCCACACAACCAACCTATGGCCACCTGGGAGGAAACCCAGACTTGCATCCCAGGTCTGTCTTCAATAACAATGACAAAGACAATTGATACTAATTCAACTGAGATAAAAATAACCACTATAATTTAGTGAACAAACACTTTATGGCGGCTACCAATCTCAGCACTTGAAAATTAACATAACAAACCACGAAAACTGCAGCTCTGGTATCTGCTCAGCCTGCATTTTGTGACTAACTCCACATTTGCCAGCTGTGGGGTTTTCAATAAGGCATTTGATCTCTCTCTCCCCCCAGTTCTCCTCACTATAAAAATAAAATCTGCTGTGAGAATTAAATGAGATAATGTGCAGTACACACACACGACCTAGAAAGCAGCAGGTCCCAACAAACGTTAGCATTACTATTATCCCTCCTCTACAAGATGAAGACACAAAGTCCCTCGGAGATGTGGATAAACCACCACTTGAGAGAGGCCACAAGACTGGCAGAGTCTGTACTCTGGGTCAGTTCCATCCTCTGACCAGATGGCTCTTTCCACCTGAGCAGAGACTCTAATACCCGGCCACACACCCGAAGCAACTAGGCGACTTGTTTAAAACCTAGGGTGTTTGCCCTCATCCTGGGGCTGGGCTGTTGCGGGGCCAGGTCGGAATCCACTGCTCCAGCTCCTACACTTCGTCCTTCTCCAGGTCCTCTCTCTCTCCCTCTCTCTCTCTCCCCATGTAGGGGATTATGGCTGTTAGCAGGACTGCAGAGAACCCGCCTGTCTTAGTGAGGGGGGCCATAACAAACACCAGAGACGGAGTGGCTTAAGCCACAGAAATTTATTTTTCATAGTTCTGGAGGCTAGAAGTCCAAGATCAAAGCGCCGGCATGGGTGGGTTGTGGTGAGAGCAGTCTTCCTGGCTTCTAGGTGGCCGCCTTCTCCCAGCTTCCTCACATGGTGGGGGCAGGGCGGAGCAAGCTCTCTGCTATCTCTCTTCCTGGGTCACTAATCCCGTCATGACGGCTTCTACTCTCATGGCCTCATCTAAATCTAATTACCTCCCAAAGGCCACATTTCTAAATATATCACACTGGGGGTTAAGGCTTTAATACACAAATTTTGGGGAGACATAATTCAGTCCATAGCACCTTCCTAATTAAGATGTTTTTTCTATCCCACTTCAACGGCAATAGTCTTATTGGCTGAGCCCTTGTTTGCTGGGCACTGTACCCAAAGGACTATTTATTTATATATTCATTATATATATTTATATATATATATGATTTATACTTGGTCTGCTTTCAGAAAAAAGAAGAGGTGCCTTCTGGAAGTTTAAAACCATCACAGGAAACACTGACAAGGACACATCCGTTTGCAGGCTACAGAAAAAAGGGCAACTTTCCCGGCCGTTAGTTGCATGCCCCGGTTGGTATCATGATTCACACAATGGTGGGCTTCTGCCCCTCTAGTCATGTTTTCATGCCCTCAGTCACTGTGGGAGTGAAACGTCTCTGCCCTCCCGGGTATTTGTTGCTGGGTACATTGACGGAGTCATCAGTCGGCTCTGGCCTTCGGGCACCTCAGCAGAAGCAAAAGGCAGCATCTTTGTCCTAAGTGATGACCTGAAAAACTCACATCTCCATGTTCCTGAAATAAAAATAATGCTGAGGATGGTAGCAACTTATCTCTACTAATTGCTGACTGTGTGCCCAGCATGATCCATTTCGTCCTCCCAGCAGCCCCAGGAGATGGGTACTATTCTACCCCTTTTTGCAGAAGTGGAAATTGAGGTTTAACGAGGCTCGAGGCCCGGTATGTTGCTCAAGGTCACACACAAGCCAATAAATTGGGGAGCCGTAAAGCCATGCACTTTCTGGCTTCAACCAGATTGTCTTCATCTCCTGAAATGTTCTCTCCTAGTGACTTCCCCTAAACACCTCGCTTAGGAATAGGGTGCCTTATTGGCCCAGTTTTTCACATCCTGGAGATGGGGTAAATACACAGGGGGCAGGGAGGGCGTGTCAGTCAACATGAAAGACCCCACCGTCACCGGTCTGGAGAATCAAGAGTGTAAAACAAATTCCCAGACCCAAACCTCATTACTGACAGTATTAAAACTAATTGCAAGAGACAGCCACCAAGATAGCTGGGCAATTACAAATCCAATTTAATGCATTTGCTCTGATTTTACTTGTCACGTGCTAGAACTAGAATCAGAACCTAAAAATCGCAGTGAAGTTGGAAATGCTCATTAAGCAGGGGATCACAAATAAAGTAAAAAAGATAGAATTCAATTATATTTTGTCAGCATCACTTGGTAAGAGATGTTTGCAAACACCATTTCCCTGTTCGATGTGTATTTCTCACATAAACTGCGCTCCAGAAAGCATTCGAATTTAAAGAAAGGTGATGAGCCATTTCTCTGGCATTTGTGCCCAAACTTCTTTTGCAAAAATAATTCTCATGAAATGTAAATGCATAGATTAGGATGAAGGAATTAATACTGAGAACCCATTCTCCAAAGGAGATGGGGCTGCTTGTCACCAGCATGTCCCCATTTGCAGGGCCTGCTTCTGGTGTCCCTGGGACCCAGATGTGCATTCAGAATCCATCTCAGTTGATTTCCAGTTGAGGTCTGGAACACTCGGTGCACCTACATAGGTATTTCTACACATACTGGATATCGACTCTTTAGAATCAGAAATGGGGCAGAACAGTGTGGTGGTTAAATACACAAGTTCTGAGATTAGGTAGGGGTGGATTTAACTGAGGTCTGTGATCTTGACCCCAGCATCTCACTTCTCTGTCTTGGGCTTCAGAAACAGAACGGAGATGTGGATGACAGCCACTTTCTAGGGCTATTGTGAGGATTATATAAGCCACCCAAGAGACAGAACTAAGTAAATAATGAGAATCAAATGCTATTATTTCTACTACCACCACCACCACCACATTATTACTACCATTCCTAGCATTTTCACTACTATTACAAGTCCTTCTTCTCCTCCAACTACCATTACTACCATTACCACTATGCTACTACAACTATTATGTTTTAATAAATTAAAAAATATCTTTTCCATCCTCCCTTTCTTGTGTCCTTTTACTCCTTCTATTTAAAATGGGGAATAAAATTGTTTTTCCTGCCAAGTGAGTAGCTTGAAAATTGGAACATTAATTTATCTGAACAAATGTGTGTCAGTGTTGCTCTAAATAAAAGGTGCCAGGATACTCTGCTGACATATTTCATTAAAAAATGAAGTTTGAATCAGAGAAAGACATGTATCATATGATCTCACTGATATGAGGAATTCTTAATCTCAGGAAACAAACTGAGGGTTGCTGGAGTGGTGGGGGGTGGGAGGGATGGGGTGGCTGGGTGATAGACATTGGGGAGGGTATGTGCAATGGTGAGCACTGTGGATTGTGCAAGACTGTTGAATCACAGATCTGTACCTCTGAAACAAATAATGCAATATATGTTAAAAAAAAAAAAACGAAGAAGATAGCAGGAGGGGAAGAATGAAGGGGGGGAATCGGAGGGGGGGATGAACCATGAGAGATGATGGACTCTGAGAAACAAACTGAGGGTTCTAGAGGGGAGGGGGGTGGGGGATGGGTTAGCCTGGTGATGGGTATTAAAGAGGGCACGTTCTGCATGGGGCACTGGGTGTTAGAGGGGAGGGGGGTGGGGGGATGGGTTAGCCTGGTGATGGGTATTAAAGAGGGCACGTACTGTATGGAGCACTGGGTATTATATGCAAACAATGAATCATGGAACACTACATCAAAAACTAATGATGTAATGTATGGTGATTAACATAACAATAAAAAATTTTTTAAAAAATGAAGTTTGGGGTGCCTGGCTGGCTCAGTCTGTAGAGCATATATCTCTTAATCTCAGGGTCATGAGTTCAAGCCCCAGGCTGGGCATGGAGCTTACTTGAAATTTAAAAAATAATGAAGTATGGGTTATACATAAATTCATATTTGAGCTCATGTCCCACCTCCTTCCCAAAGCCTTTGGATCACATTGATGTCTCCCTTCTCTGAAACAGCCATCATCATATTTTCTAATTCTTTCATGTTTGTGAGAGTTATCTTCCTAACTAATAAGCTTCCTACAGTCAGACTTTAGTACCATAAACATAGTAGGCATTCCAAAAATACTCATATCTGAAGATGGTACTAAAAAACCCAAGATTCCAAATCCTATAAAGATATTGAATTGCTCATGTAACCCAGAGCCCTGGGGGTTAGGACAGGGACAGCTGGATCCAGGAGCTCCAAAGATACCCTTAGGGTCCAGTCTCTGTATGTCTCACATCTGCTTTCCTCTCTGCTATTTCCAGGGGGACTCATCACTGGTGCTCACATCCTCACAGCAACAAGTCCAGGGCACAGTGACCTTCTCCAGCCACTCCTACACATGCCCCAGGGTAGGTAGCTCTGCACTGAATAGGCTTCAGTCATGTGCCCACCCTGGAGCTCCAAGTGTGGGGTCAGCCCCACCCAACCACCTGAGCCAAGTAAGAGAAGAAAAGATTTCCCCCAAAGAAATTTTGGAATAAGGGAAATGGGCTGTAGATGGGGAAAAGGCTTTATAAAGATCTGTCTTATCTTGTCTCTAAAAACAGTAAAAAAACATAGTAGATACTCAATGCCAATTTTGAAATTGATAGATTTTTATGCATCAGTCCTCCAATCTAAATCCTAATCTGTTTTTCCTTCTGCCGGACTGATAATTTGTGGCCAGATCCTAAAAATGTGGAAATGGTTCACTCACTATCAACATCATTACAAGGTTTGGATTAACTCAGGGATAGCAGGGGAGCCTGGGTGGCTCAGTTGGTTAAGCGTCTGCCTGTGGCTCAGGTCACGATCCTGGGGTCCTGGGATCTAGCCCGGAACTGGGCTCCACCCTTGGCGGGGAGTCTGCTTCTCCCTCTCCCTCTGACCCTCCCCCTGCTTATGCTCTCTCTCTCTCAAATAAATAAAATCTTAAAAAAAAAATAACTCAGGGATGGTGAGTTTACAAAGGACTAGTGTCATCTTCTCTTCTTAGTATCCTGCCCCCTTTCCCCATGCCCTGCGGGAAGGAATCCCTCCATCCCCTGAAATCTGGCTTTATTTAGCTCACATATTTGCTATGGCACTCACCATATGGTGTCTCTGTTCTTATGTATATTAGTCAAGACTGCTTAAATGATAGAAATCCCAATTCAAAAAGACTTCAGAAAAAAATTATCAGCTCACAAAACTGAAGGGACATCAGTTTAGGGATAGTTCTCCCTCAGAGATGGTTTAGGAATAGTTCTCCTTCAGAGACGGTTTAATTCAAGGTTCATATGATGTCAACAGGATAGGGTTTTTCTCTGTTTCTTGACCTCATCCTTAATATTTACTACATTCTCAGAACCACTGCTCAAAGGCAGCTGCCACAGCTCCAGCCATTGTCTCTTGTTTCCCTCTAATGGCAAGAGGAAGCAGCTCCTTCTCCTCATTACCATGGTAGCTTCATTGCTTTGCACTGGCACTGGTTGGGGCTTATGCTTCTTACTGAGTCAGTCCAAAGCAATGAGGCACATTGATTGCCTGAGGTCTAGGTCACATGCTCCATCCCAGGGCTGGGTGTAGAGTAAAAATTCAGTCTAAATGAGGAAAGGATCATTCTCAGAGGAATATCCAATTTGGGAACAGGAAGAAAACTTTATACAAGGGCCATAGAAACAACGAATGTGGAGGCTGGTTGTCCCTTTGGATAGTGTATTTATTCATGCTCTTGACCACAATGCTGGTGTTGTGTGACACAGGCTGACGGGGTGCTCAATAAATGTGCACTAGAGGCAGGGAGGAAGAAAAGGCTAGGTGAACCCCTGGTTAGATATTCCTGACATTTCATAATGCTTCGCTCAGAACCATCTTCCCTGGGAAAGCATATTTGAAATGGGATTTGGAATCTGGGAATCCAGAGTTACTCATCAGTTTAATTAGCTTTAGCCTGTGCCAACTAAAAGTTTTCCACAAGCAGTCACTGTTTGCTCCCTTACTTGAAGTATTTCTTGGTAAAAGCACCAGGGAAAAAATAATTCATGTCTTAATGAGGCTGAATGCTTACCTTTTGGCCCCTGGAATTACAAATTGGGCTCTGGAGTCATATGCTGGAAGCACTATAGCCCGTTTTGGAAAGAATTTTGAATTGCCACTGACAGATTCAGTAAACTGATTTAGGAGAGCCTGCCTTGATGAGGTAATTTACCTTACCTTCCGCGCGTCACTCTATTTTTTGGCCCAATGAAAATTCAGTGGCAATAATAGTATCTCTGCACGGGGGTTAATGACATGACAAGAACACAAACCAAACTAGTGTCAGTGTCACTTCTTCTAACCAGATGTCACTGGTACAGCATAGAGGCTCCTTCTCCTCTGACCTTCCCTCAAAGGCCAGACTCTCTGAGCACAAACACGGGAATTGGAAATTACAAATTCAGAGTCATTGATTTTCTTATGCCCCTGTCGAAGCCACTTAACCCTCCCTGGCTCTTCAGCACACTGCTCATCTCTTCCATTAGCTACAAAGCAGAGATGGGCTTAGGGTCCTGGGATGAGGATTAATACATCAATACCTGTAAATTCAAAGTCTGAATTTTCATGAGCTCAACTTTTTTTTCTTTTCTCTAAAGAGAAAATAACCCATGTTCAGTACACTTTTTATTTAAAATAATCCCAAATGAAATCTACCTACCTCACGAGGATAGAAGGTAGGAGAAAGCATGTTGTTGAAGATTGGACAAAGGTGTGTCTCAGAGTCTAATGTCACCGGTAGGTAAGATATTCTATTTGTATGACAGAAACCAGACTGTAGAAACTCAGCCCTGGGAACATCAAACTTTTATGAAGTTTTATTTTAAGGTAACTATCAAATTATTATTAGTCCCTAATAGCTTGGGGACAGAACCCTGAGTAAAGAGGCTGACCCGTTTATGTGGTAACAAAAGAGAAGCAGGTGGGAGGTAAGAGAAGGAAATGACAGAAAGACTCAAAAGGAACTTGTTGGTTGTTCTTTTGGCCTTTAGATTCTTTGACTCCATTACACTTAAGACATCAGGATGTCCTAAAACACTGTTTGCTGCTACCATTTTTGGAAAATTCTAACTTCTTAATGTTAAGGGCAAAAGATCGAACCAAACAACTGTAATTAATTTTCAACAGATCTGAAGTTTATTTCTGGCTTGATGTGGAGAATTTAGGAGAAGAGTAATGGGTACCATGAGATATCTACTGAAACAAAAGAAATAGAAACAGATTTTGTATTAAAATAAAAAAAGAATTTTTCAAAGAATCAGATTCTGAAGACTGCTATAAACTGCTATAGATCTTTGGAAAAACAGAGACTAAAATCTGAATATAGTCTACAGGAACAATTTCAACATTTAAAACAGATAATATGTTATCCTTATTTTAGGTAAGAGTAACAAATACTCATTGAACAAATTTTGGAAACTCCAAACATCTAAAAGAAGAATGAAATAATCTAGTCTCATTATTCAGAACGTGACTTAAAGTATTTCAGCACTTTTCCTTCTATTCTTACCTGCATTTCTTTTTTGTTTTTTAAAAAACTTTCTAAATCTAAAAAGTAATTTCTATTTGTTAGGAAAATTTGGAAATTAGAAAAATATAAAAAGCTTTTTAAAGTTCTTTGTAAATCCATCAGCAAGCAGTAGCCATTATTAATATTTTAGATATATTTGTTCCCAGTATTTTACCATAAATGTTTACATAGTTTTCACATCCAGTTCTGCTCGGGGTTTTGTGTTTAAAAGTACAACCATACAAGGCAGCAACTTCATCCTCGGGCAGTTATCCTAGAAAAATGAAAACTTACATTCATCCAGAAACCAGTGCATAAATGTTCACAGGAGCTTTCTGTATAACAGTGAAAAGCTGAAAGCAACCTAAATATTCTTCAGGTTAAACCAACTGGGGTACATCCATGTCACAGAATATTACTCAGCAATAAAAAGGAAGAATTAATTATACATGCAAACACTTGGATTAATCTCAAGTTAATTATGTGGAGAGAAAAAAGTCAATCTTAAAGGTTACATATCATACATATTTATACAACATTCTTGAAATGATAAACTATCAGAGATGGAAAACATATCGGTGGTCACCAGGAGAGGAGGGGCGAGGGGGTGCCTGTGCCTGTGAAGGGGTAACAGGAAGGATCCTTAGGTTGAACATGTTCTAAACCTTTACTGTGGTGGTGCTAACATGGTGTACACATGCTACAAAATCTCATAAAATTAAACCCACAAGCACAGAAGACTGGTAAAATCCAAATGAGGTCAGTGGATCATGTCAACACCAACTTCTCAGCTGGGATATTAGACCCTAGTTGAATATAATACTGCCATTGGAAAAGTGGGTGAAAGGTACAGAGGGTCTCTCTTGTATTATGTTTCACAAGTGCATGTGAACCTACAATTATCTTAAAGAGTTAAGATAAAACAAAGCAAAAACAAAACAAAATATGCACAAGAATCTTGCCATGTAAACATAATTTTAGATAGGAAAATTCTCTGTAAAGATCATTTTAAGACCTATATAACACCTTACAGGATCGTTAGTTACCTATTTCTATACTATTAGATAGTTAACATAGAGTTGTTTGCAACATTAACATATCACAAATGATAGTGCCAAGAAGATTTTTGTGCATAAGACACTATCCCACTTCAGATTATTTCCTTACAAAAGTATTTCATGAAGTGAGTGCCATAGGATAGTAAGAATTGTGCTGCAAAACTAAGGTTCCACGTTCACATATATTTGGGAAACAGGTTTTTCATTCTGGGAATTCTCACAATCTTTAATAGACAAATGTACACTGTGAGTCACCCAAAGGCAATGATGTCCAATGTTTCTAAAGCATATTTTCTCTGGAAAACCCCATGACAGATTAAAGATGACTGCTAATTCTTTGGCTCTCCTCCTCTGCTCCCTGAATTTTGGTGGGCTCTGTGACTGCTTCAATTGGTAGAATAGAGCAGAAATGATGCTGCACCAGTTTATGGGCACAAATGAAGAAACCGGGAGATTCCACTTCCTATCTCTTGAAAGGTTCCCTTTGGGGGAACCCAGCAGCCACATTTGAATACTCTGTAATTGCTCTGTTAACCCAAACTAGCCATGCAAAGAGGCTCTGCGAAGAGAGGGAGATCATCAGCTATCCCCAGCTGTTCCAGCAATCCCAGCTCAGGCATTAGACATGTGAATAATACCACCTTGAACATTTTAGCTTGCATAGAAGCAAGTGTAGTAAAACCAAGGAATCAAGCCAACAGCCAGAACTGAGACTCCAGATATATGGTACCAAGCATGCTTTCCCACATATCTCAAGCCATCTGAGAAACCTAGCTGAACTCATTATGGAACAGAGATGAACTATTCTCACTGTGCTCTGCCCAGATTCCCAAACCACAAAATAGTTAGCACAATAAAATGGCTGTTTATGCCACTAGGGCATATTTGTTACACAGCAGAAGATAATCATTACACCTCTTCTTTTTTTGCCCATAGTGCCACATGGTGTTTAACATCATTTGGCTTTACAATTAGAGTACCAAAATACTCTGTAATTTACTAATGGGGTGACCTTGGAAAATCAACCTCTTCAAAACTGAGTTCTCTCATTGGTACACTTACCTTACTTACTCAGTTGGGAGGCTAAATGAGAGTCCACCTGTACGGTGCTTAGTATCATGCTTGGTATACAGTAAGTGCTCAGAAGTAGTTGCATCTGCCCTATCACTGGTCAACCAGGGCTATGTCATACAGGAGAGGAGTTATTACATTAAAAAGCACATATGTTTTTACTTTCTTATAATGATGGTCAGAACCCTTTCCAGAAAGTATGCACCAGTTTCACTCATCACTGTATAGTGTGAAAGTTGAAAAAACATTTTATTCCAAAGCAGGACTTGACAAATTTTTTCTGTATTGGGCCAGACAGTAAATGTTTTAGGCTTTGTGGGCCATATGACTTCTGTCATAACTTCTCAACTCTGCTGTTTAAGCATGAAAGCAGCTATAGACAATTTGTAAACACATGGGCATGAGGGTTTGCAATAAAGCTTTATTTATAAAAGTTGAGTTGGGCTGGGTTTGGTCTACAGGATTTACCTGGCCAGCCTGTTCTAGAGGTTGGATACAGAAGGTTTTTACCCCGGGGATATATTAATAAGAGTGTTGAGGAAATGAGGAACTCTGTCTAGGATTTACTCGTCTAGAGGCCCTTTCTAGAGCACCCAGAGGAGTGTAGCTTCAATTTTGCATATTACTTCCTACAAGATTAGCTACATCAGCTGCTTCTACACAGTTTAATTGGTAATGATCTATGCACAAGACATATATACTCTAGTACTTGGTTAAGCTTGCAATTAGGAAAGTCAGCTTTTTTCTTGAAGCAAAAATGATTTGGGTTCTTTTTTAAGCACAAAGTAGATATTCAAAGTTAACTCAGGCAATAAGCATAATCACTAAATATAGACACTGGGCTTTGACAGAAAAAAGGCTTTGGTTAGCAAGGAAAAGGCCTGAGTTCTACTTCCAGTTTTAACTGCTAACGAGCTGTGTGACTTTCGGGAAGTCATACCCCTGGGCCTCAGCGTGTTATAAATTTATAAAATGGGACTAAAAATTGCTTCCTTGACTGCCTTGTTCATCTGAAAAAGTATAAAATGCCACATGAAATTTATAAACCTCACATTTTATCATCATTTACTGTTTATGTGTCACTCCCCCAGTTGGAAAATAAGCTCCTGGGAGACAGGGATGATGTCTTACCCCTTCTCAAATCCCCATTATTTCATGCAGTACTTACATACTGAGCGCTCAGTAAGGGTTTGCAAAATGAATAACTAAACGGATAGGTGGGTAGGAGAGTCTGTGAACATCACAATGATTAGGAGAAGAAGTTAAAATGAGATTTATTATCATGAAGCAAATCAATACGTTTTGAAAAAATATTTGAAAAAGAGTAGAGTATTATTTACGCCAGGAACTTCCCAGGGCCATCTTTTCCTAAATCCCTGAGATGTGAAGACTTCATGTCTCAGGTGACTCCCTCTCTACCGAGTCATCTGTCAACTTTTGTTCAAAGAGTGCGTATTAGGTATAGCTGATGAACCTCTTTTTAAACTAAAAATGACTGCTTTGTCCAAAAGCCATCCATGTACACAACCGTTGCAGCCTTTGAAAAGGGAATAAGAGAAGATAATACCACTGTTGTGCTGTATTCTGTTATGATTAAAAGTAATATTGTTCCTTTAAGAAGCCTAAAGTGAAATTAGGACTGATGGATTAAACAAGCACCTGTAAAGTTAATTGATGAGTCCGATTGATGCTTTAAAGCAATATCATTTTGAGGAGTACTATCATTTAGAGGAAATGTTTATCTCTTTGTTGAGTGATACATTTCTTCTCCTTCACTGGTCAAGTTGGCCATCTTTGAATGAAACTCTTAGAGCCCTAGAAGTCTTTGGGATTCTCCCCTTGGCAAACCCACAGGACTGAAGTACCTGCTGCTAGATCAACAGGTTGCAAATGAGTGTTTCCTCCCAAAAGATCTTCACAAGGAAAAATCTCCAAGAGTACGACAGTTAAATAATGGATATACTTAAAGGACTGGATGCTACTTTGCATTAAATAAACACTTTCTTTGACAATACTGCAGATTTTCACATCTTCACATGAAGAGATTGCATTAGCCCTCCATACCAGGGCCATGTATGGCCGAGCTGACCCGACAGCAGGAGGACCGGAAGAGATGGCTGTGAATCAGAGTGACAGTTTCTCCCCTCAAAGTGTGGGAGAAGAACCTTACTGCCTTTCAACACCTCCCACGTGTGACACCAGCTGCCCAGAGGAAAGAGGACTCATGTAGAACCTGGCTTTCCTGGCCAGCATAATTCTCCATAATTTTGACTCTAGGCGTCCAACCCTTTCCTCCTCTGTCATAGGACAGGTTGATGGTGCTGCTGTGGTGTGTCCATATACAGCCATGTCTCCAGGACCGAGAATTAAGGAAACCTGGTCTCTCCCATCCTTCGTCTATCTGAATGTACATAATTCTCATAATTCTGATAATAGGCTGCATTTGCTTTTTTCAATTTTTATTTATTTTTATTATTACTTTTTTTTTTTTTTTTACCCAGACACATTTGACTTTCTCAAAGAGCCTAAACCTAAATGTAAAAAGAGTATGTTATTATCCCTGGATAGCAGAAGAGCAAACAAAGGAAGTGAAGTGACTGGGAAGATCTATGATAATTATTCTACTACAAACTATAATTCTCTTATTTAAGTAAAAATTTACAGATTCACTTGAAGGAATAAAACAGAAGACTCATTTATTGTTTATAATAGTTTCTTGAGGGTCACACGTAGTCACTTTTAACACTCCTTGCTTGGCTACAAGGAAAGGCCCTCCGATTTTATTAAGTCAACGTAACAGTGACTGATCCAGGCAATGCTGTTACTCCATGAGGTCATTAAAGAAGCTTGGCTTCTTAAAAGTATAACAATTTTCAAACACACAGGAAAGTTGAAGTGATTTTATAGTTAGCACCCAGCTATCCACCCACAGAACACCAATCTAATGCTATATTGGCTTTAATTTCCATCCTTTGATCTATTCATCAAACCATTTCATTTTTGACACATTTTACAGTAAATTGCCAACATCAGAACACTTCTTCCTAAAGACTGCAGCATGTATAGCTTCAAACTACAGTTCCATGTTTATGGGTTTTTTTTTCTTTTGATGTAAAATTTATACACAATAAAGCACAAGACTCTTAACTATGAATTTGCCTAGTTTTGACAAAATTGTACACCCTTAAAACCCAAATTCCTATCAAGATACAGAACACTGCCTTCACCCCAGAAGAGTTTCTTATGCTGCTTCAGTCAGTAGCTACTCCCATGTCTCATTACCAGAGGCAACCACTATTCAGATTTTTTTTCTACCTCAGAGTATTATTGTCTGGCCTAGAGTTTAAATGTAATCACATAGTATGTATTCTGCTACGACTGAGCCTTATTTCAGTCATGATATTGTTTCTGAGAGTCATCCGAGTTGGCGTGTACCAGTGGTTTGTTTCTCTTTTAATTGCAGTGTAGTATTCTGCGTGAGCATACCAACCTTCATTTATTCATTCTTCAGTGGACCCCAGGACTGTTTCCCGTTTGGCCAATTAAGGCTAAACCTGCAGGGCGCCTGGGTGGCTCAGTCGGTTAAGCGTCTGACCTTTGGCTTCGGCTCAGGTCATGATCTCAGGGTTGTGGGATTCAGCCCAGGGATGAGCTCTGTGCTCAGCCAGGAGTCCGCTTGGGATTCTCTCCCTTTGCCCCTCCCCCTACTTTTTCTCTCGCTCTTGCTCTCTCTTAAAAAAAAAAAAAAGAATAAAGCTTCTAAGTCTTCTAGTACCAGTCTTTGGTCAGCTTCTGTTTTCCTTTCTTATAGGTGTATGTTTAGTTACATAAGAGGCAGTGCAAGCATTTCTGAAGTCACCATCCCATTTCCATTCCTCCCAGCAACAAATGAGAGGTCCATTTGCTCTAAAACTACATCAACATTTGGTGTTAGTCCTTTTAATTTTAACCATTGTAGGAGGCCTGTAGTCATTCCACTGTGGCTATAATTTGTATTTTTCTTATGACAAATGATGTTGAGCACTTTCTCATGTGTTTATTGGCCATTCATACATCTTTCTTTGTGAAGTGTCTGTTCAAGTCTTTTACCCAATTTTTGGGAGGGTGTTTATCTTTTTATTATTGAGCTGCAAGAATTATTTATAGAGCTTAGATACCAGTCCTTTGCCGGAGATAGACATTTTGTGAGCATTTTCTTCCAGTTTATGGCTTGCCTATTCATTTTTTAAATGCTGTCTTTTGACAGGCATTAGTTTTTAATATTGAAGAACTCCAATTTAGCTCTTATTTCTTTCATGGTTATTCCTTTCTGTTATTTTTCTAAGGAATATTTTACTACCCTTAAGTCAATAAGATATTCCACTATGTTTTACTCTAAAATTTTATGCGATTTATACAAGGATTGAGCTTCATTATTTTTCTTATGGGTAAGCAGTTATTCTTACTTGACTTGTTGAAAAGACTTTTCTTTCTCCACTTGTTTTCTTTAATGCCTTTGCTGGGGAAAAAATCCATGTGTGGATTTTTTTCTGTCTTTGTTCTGCTCTATTGATCTATGAGCCAGCCCTTATATTAGCATCACACTGCCTTGATTCCTGTATATTTATGATAAATCATCAACTCCAGTTGTGTAGGTTTTCCAACACTGTTCTATTTCAAGATTGATTTCGATTATTTAGGTTCTTTGCTTTTCCATATAAATTTCAGAATCAGTTTCTCAATTTTCTAAAAAATAGCTGCTGTGATTATGATTTGGGATACATTTATCTGTAGATCTTTTTGGAGAGAATTAACATCTTAACAATATGGAGCCTTTCTATCCATGAACATTTAAGCCTTCTTTAATTTCTTCAGCAGCATTCTATCATCTACAGTAAAGAGGTCGTTTGTTAAATTTAGTCCTAAGTATTATATATATATGTATTTGATGTTACTATAAATGGAATTGCTTTTTTTTTTTTTAAGTAAGCTCTAAGTCCAACATGGGGCTTGAACTCACAACCCTGAGATCAAGAGTCACATGTTCCACTGACAGAGCCAACCAGAGGCCCCAAAGGAATTGCTTTTTAAATTTATTTCCAATATTTTCCACTAGTAAATAAACAGGATTGATTTAAATTCACTTATTATTTCCTGTAGTTGTTTTTTATTTTCCTTAGAACTTTCAATATAAGCATTTACTTCAATTCTGAAGAGAGTATTCATTCTTCCTTTCCAATTTTTATATCTTTTATCTCTTTAACTCGAACTATTGTAACAGCTAGGACATTTAGGACAATGTTACATAGACATGGTTAGAATGGGCATCTTTCCAACTTTATTGATCTAATATTGATCAAGATTTAATATTGATTTAATATTTCAGCAAAGATTAAAGGTGGCTGTAGCTTTTTTATAAATGCCCTTTGTGAGAATGAGGAAGTTTCTTTCTATTGTTAATTTGTTGGTTTTCACAACGAGTGGATTTTTATTCTTGTCAATGCTTTTCTTCACATATTTGAAAGCATCATATGTCTGAAGCTAGGAGGACATCATTTTTCCCAAATTCTTTTTTTTTTCTTTCACGATTTTATTTAAATTCTAATTAGTTAACATACAGTGTAGTATTAGTTTCAGGGGTAGAATTAAGTGATTCATCAGTTGCATATAACACTCAGTGCTCATTACATCAAGTGCCCTCCTTAATGTCCATCCCCCAGTTACCCCATCTCCCCACCCCCCTCCCCTCCAGCAACCCTCAGTTTGTTCCCTATATTTAAGAGTCTCTTGTGGTTTGCCTCCCTCTCTGTTTTTATCTGATTTTATTTTTCCTTCCCTCCCCCATGTTCATCTGTTTTGTGTCCTAAATTCCATATATGAGTGAAATCATATGATATTTGTCTTTCTCAAGTGACTTATTTTGTTTAGAATAATACACTCTTGTTCTATCCACATCATTGCAAATGGCAAGATTTCGTTCTTTTTGATGGCTGGATAATATTCCATCAAATATACACACCACATCTTCTTTATCCATTCATCAGTCGATGGACATCTGAGCTCTTTCCATAGTATGGCTACTGTAGATAATACTGCTATAAACATCGGGGTGCATGTGCCCTTTCAAATCAGTGTTTCTATATCCTTTGGATAAATACCTAGTCATACAATTGTTGAGTCATAGGGTAGTTATATTTTTAACTTTTTGAGGAACCTCCATACTGTTCTCCAGAGTGACTGCACCAGTTTGCATTCCCACCAACAGTGTAAGAGGGTTCCCCTTTCTCCACATCCTCGCCAACATCTGTTGTTTCCAGAGTTGTTCATTTTAGCCCTCCTGACCAGTGTGAGGTGGTATCTAATTGTGGTTTTGATTTGTATTTCAAGGTAAGTTACAAAGCAGTACAGCCCAGATTCAAGAGGAAGGGAAACAGACTCTCTCTCTTTACGGATGGATCAACGTGCACAGACACAACATTCCACAGGATGGAAGGATTAATGGCAGCCATTTTTTGAGACTATCAACCACAGTTAGCATTATATGGTACAACCAGGATTCTAACCTGAGTCTGTCAGATTCCTAGAGCCAGAATCCTTCTTTTAAGCACTACTTAGGGGAAACTGGAACTCTTTACATGGGTTGTCCTCATTAATAACTCTCCTCAGCTCACTGTTGCCTGAAAGGTATCGGTCTCACACAGTCACTAGAGCCAAGCCTTGGCCTCCCTCAAGTCACTGCAGACACCAGACAATATGGAAGACTTTGGGGGTAAATTTGAGCTTTTGATTCAAGCTGCTCAATTAATTTGCAATCCGAAAGATGAAGCCCTTATTCCAATAGTGACTTCACTTGAAATGCTAAGACTAAAACACACTGATCTTATTTATTGACTTGGTTACTTGTATTAGACCATCTCATCTCTCTAGAATCTATGCTTCTTCCGGGCAAAAAAACTTGTCACTTGTTCATCACTATATCTCTGTCCATAGAATAGTGTTGGACACATGGTAGGTGCTCATGAAACCTTTGTTAAACAAATGATTCGACAAACAAAAAGTCTCACTTCCTTGCTTAAAAACTGTGATTCTTTATTGCTTTCAGGAGAAAAGTCTCAGTATTTTCATACAATCTATGAGACCTCCCATGATCTCACTCCTGCTTATTTCTACAGCCTCATCTGTCTCAAATTCTCCCTTAATTATTAGGCTTACCCTTCCTTAGCCATCTACTATGGGCCAAGAGTGTTTAATACATTAGCTGATATAATCCCTGAAAGAATATTTAAGGCAGGTGGCATTATTCTCATTTTGCAGAAGAGGAACTTAAAATTTACAGAAGCAAGTCACTTTTCCAACTAAATGATAGAATCATGATTCAAATCCATGTCCATTATCATCATGCCACAGAGTCCCCTCACACCTCCAAATGCACTCAGCTATGTGCATTTCCCTGAGCAGTCCATGCTTTCTCAGACTTTTGCACAAAACCATCCCCTTTTTCCTGAAACCCTTTATCTGACTTACTCCTACTCATCATTTGAGAGTCAGGTCAAATACCAGGTCCTCCAGAAGCCTTCCCTGTGTTTCCCCTTTGACAGGCTGGGTTATGGTTCCTCCCGCCTCCTCCCAACATACTCTGTGCCTTCTCTGTGACTGTATTTTCCATATTGTGCGGAAATCATCACTGTCTTGTCTGCCTCTTCCCCTGTTGTTTCCTTGAGAGTGGAAACCCTAATAACTCACCCCTCCCCCAGCACCTTTCCAGAGTTGTGCTGTCTAATGTGGTGGCTACTACCTAACTGTGTCAATTGATCATTTGCAATATGGCTGTGTAAAACGGAGATGCGCTGTGAAACATATACTGGATTTTAAAAACTTAGATGATTAATAAGAATATAAAATACGTTGTTAATAGTTTTTATATGGGATGCCTATCAAAATGATAATAATTTGAATCTATTAGTTTAAATAAAATATATTATTAAAATTATTTGTGTCTGCTTCTTACTTTTTTAGTGTGGCTACTAAATGACATATATTTTCGGGGGGCAGCAGTGTTCTAGCATTCTCTCAGAGAGTTCTGAGTCAGCCTCTGCTAATCATGAAATGATATGAAGGTACGTGCAAAGTTATCTTTATAGGTTTGCTTTTTGTTTATTTGTGTTCGGTTTTGGTTTTTGGTTTTCTCTATTAACTTTGGATAGGTCACCACTGGGGAAGAGGAAGATGAGGGGTGTAGGTTTCTGCGTGTGCTTGTACTGTGGTTTGGGCTATCAATGGGCAGCAGCTGGTTGGGTCAATGAATAGATAGCTTATAAGCTGTGTTGCCATAGGCAAGGTACTAACTAACTAACCTCTCTGTGTCTCATTTTCTCAAGTATACAATGAGGATGATAATAAAATCTACCTCGTAGGAATGTTGAAAGGATGCAATGAGTTAATTTCATGAGTCGTTTCACAGATCCATCTGCCTGGCAAGGAATAAATGCTCAGCACACGTTAGCTTTATTACTCAGGCCATAGCTGTGTGACTCCTGGTGGTGACACGTAGAGAGAACACCTCACTCGATGCACGGCCACATTCTGTGGAAACTCAGAGTAGAGAATGACTGTCTCTGTGTCCTTGACAGTCAGAGGCTCCTCAGTGTTAAGCTGTGAGGACAGCGGCAAGGTCTTAGGAGGCCAGGCCATCCTGCAGCTGAATAACAATCTGGTGACTCTTCCTATCAGCTCTGGGGCCTTCACACACAGTCAGCTTCCCTTCCTCAGGGCACTGGGAGCGGAGCATCTGGAGCAGCAAACTTAATTAACTTTAAGCAAGGGGAGCACAGTGGAAGAAATAATGGTCATAAGTTCCAAACTTCCTAATTAAAATGCAGAAGGCACTGTGGGTCACACATACAACTCAGCAACCTCATTCATGGACTATGCCTTCCATCTGAGTTTCCACAGTGTGTCTATGCAAAACTGATCCTTGACCCAAAAAGGAAGACAAAGGGAAAGGAGCTAGATTGGGCTCCGTTGGCATTTAAGACATCTTTAAACCCACGAGGGAACTCCTTCCTTCTTTGATCTCATATAACATGGCCTGGGCTTCCAAATGAAATGCCTTTCTATTCAGATCTATAAGGAGCTTTTCAAAGATCAAATATGTCTGAAAACTTGATTGTTCCAGGGGACTGATGGGATTTTAATGATATTTTCTGGCACTCATTGCTAGCTGAGACTAGCTGGGGATTGCAAGCAGTCCCCAGGCAAGTGAAGGAGTAGAGCTGGGTATTTTTAGCCTTTCTGCCTTCCTAGAGATGTTCTGGCTCTGAATGCAACCCTGGTACAGAAAAGGTCCAGCTGACCTAGGCAGAAGGGCTATGATATTCCTGGAAAGAACGTGGGTTTCAAAGTCAGGCAGACCTGGTTTGGAAAGCCAGCCCTGTCACTTACGAGCTCTGTAACCTTGGAAACCACTGCTCCCCTCTGACCCTCAGTTTTCTCACCTATAAAATGGATACGATAATAACCCCATGGAGTCAGGGTGAGGGTTAAATGAGATACCATCTGTAACACTTCCAACACATGCTTGGCACACAGTAGGAACTCAAACATGATAGCTATTGTTTTCCATTTCCCACTAACGATAATAAGCCAGTATGCTCCTATACTGTCCAGACCCTACAGAGAATCATAGAAAGACTAGAATTTTTAAAGCCCTGCCAAACTAAGTACTAAGACCTCATTATGAGCATTAAGATGAATTCTTTTATCTATTCAGTTATTCAGCTAAAAAAATTAATACCCTGAGTTTATACATTTATCAAGCCTCTTATGAATACAGAAAACTGTCCCAGCCTCTAGACAAAGGGAAGAGAGATATTAGTAGGCCTTCCTTATAGAACTTAAAATCCTGTTGCTGAGCAAATGATGTGCTCCTAATATTTTTTTTTATATATTCTGAGCTATTAAAGCTTTTATAGTTGAGATATAAGTTCTCAGCCTATTTAATTTTGAAATGCACAAAATGATATGTGTAAAAAAAAAAAAAATTCCAGCCCCCACTCTTTAAAAATGTCATGTTACATAACTAATAGGGAAAACAGAGATGAGACGATTCTCACATGTCATTTTATTCTATTCACAGTGGAAACAAATTTAGTCTGAGTGAGCCTAAACACAAACACACAAGTGCTGCAGCCAAGAAGAATTTAACTGCTGGAAAGGGGAGAAACAGGAGGTATTCTAGGAGTTTACAGCTACCTAAACAATGACATTTGCCTAGCTTTAATGGCTTTTCGTTTCCTTCTTTCTAGGTTACATCTGCATAGACACAGAAGGACTGAGGACATGTATGATTCAGTATACATGTCCTGCTGATCTGCTGCTTCCCATCAATTTTTTCATAATTATAACAATAATAATGACACCGGGGCACCTGGGTGGCTCAGTTGGTTAAGTGTCTGCCTTTGGCTCGGGTCATGGTCCCGGGGTCCTGGGATCGAGCCCCACATCGGGCTCCCTGCTCCGCGGGAAGCCTGCTTCTCCCTCTCCCACTCCCCCTGCTTGTGTTCCCTCTCTCGCTGTATCTCTCTCTGTCAAATAAATAAATAAAATATTTTTTAAAAAAAGAATAATGATGACACCAATAGCAGTTAAAACATGAGTATTCCTATGACCTAAGCGCTGTCTATACATTTTCTTTTTGAATCCCCACAACAAACTTATGGCTAAATAATTGTCAAAACCAAATGACCAGGAAGTAATGAAAGCGGGATAGGGTGGGATTTTATCCTGTGGCATAAGATGCTTGTGCTTGGCTTCTTGAAAGTACTGACATGAGTATCAAAAAGACAGGCAAATACCCCGATGTTTATAGCAGCAATGTCCACAATAGCCAAACTGTGGAAGGAGCCAAGATGTCCATCGACAGATGAATGGATAAAGAAGATGTGGTATATATATACAATGGAATATTATGCAGCCATCAAAAGGAATGAGATCTTGCCATTTGCAACGACGTGGATGGAACTGGAGGGTATTATGCTGAGCGAAATAAGTCAAACAGAGAAAGACATGTATCATATGACCTCACTGATATGAGGAATTCTTAATCTCAGGAAACAAACTGAGGGTTGCTGGAGTGGGGGGTGGGGTGGGAGGGATGGGGTGACCGGGTGATGGACACTGGGGAGGGTATGTGCTCTGGTAAGCGCTGTGAATTGTGCAAGACTGTTGAATCTCAGATCTGTACCTCTGAAACAAATAATGCAATATATGTTAAGAAAGAAAAAAAAAAGAAGAAGAATGTAGCAGGAGGGGAAGAATGAAGGGGGGGAAATCGGAGGGGGAGATGAACCATGAGAGACGATGGACTCTGAAAAAGAAACTGAGGGTTCTAGAGGGGAGGGGGGTGGGAGGATGGGTTAGCCTGGTGATGGGTATTGAGGAGGGCACGTTCTGCATGGAGCACTGGGTGTTATGCACAAACAATGAATCATGGAACACTATATCTAAAACTAATGATGTAATGTATGGGGATTAACATAACAATAAAAAAATTAAAACAAAAAAGACAGGCAAATAGAAAACAGAACTATTTTTTTCAGATTCCTAAATATGGAGAGGCTTAATAAATGTTAGGGGTTTTTTTAATTTTTATTTTTTAGAGACAGAGAGAGACAGTGCAAGCTGGAGGTGGGGAGAGGCAGAAAGAGTGAGGGAGACAGAGCATTTCAAGCTGGCTCCATGCTCAATGCAGAGCCTGAAAAGGCTTGATCTCATGACCCTGAGATCATGACCTGAGCTGAAGTCAGGAGTTGGATGCTCAACCGACTGAGCCACCCAGGCGCCCCAATGAATGTTAGTTATGACAAGGATTACCTTATACTTTGGAGTCAGCAATGTGTCCCCTAAAATTATAAATTTAGTTCAGAGATTGGATTTTAGCAAATGCTCAGTGTGATACTGATTGTTTTTACTGTCATTGTTTTTTGGTGTTATTCTAAAACAGACCTAGTGACTTTATATTATTATCACTACTATTATTGTTAAGTATATATGGTTATACAAAATATTGGGGATGACAGAGGATGCATAGAATTCCATATTTTTATTGAATGGATATCAAAATGTGCATGTGATATGGATGGTATCAGGTGAGTAGTAACATGAGCAGCCAAGGTTTATTTAGCATCTACTCTTTGCAGACATAATCCTAAGAATTCTAAAATATCTTTATTTTTTTTTTGAAGATTATATTTATTTATTTGAGAGAGGGAGAGAGAGCACAAGCAGGGTAAGGGGCAGAGGGAGAAGCAGACTCCCCGCTGAGCAGGGAGCCTGATGTGGGGCTTGAACCCGAGACTCTGGGATCATGACCTGGGCCAAAGGCAGACGCTTAACCACTGAGCCACCCAGGCGCCCCTAGAATTCTTTACATCATCTTATATTATAAGGGTATTATTATGCCCATTTCATGGATGAGGAACCTGCAGCTCAGAGAGTGACGTAACTCCCTCAAGGCCCACACAGGCACGTGAGCAAGTGGTAATTTGCAGTCACCCCCGCTTGCCTGCATAACACACATCCCTAAGCTGCTGACTCAGAGCGAAGTCCCCGGAGCTGCGCCCAGGCAACTTCTGTGGATTCTTAGGAAGATACAAGAAGATTATATATGCATATGCAGTGGTCCTCTAGAAACCGGAGGGAATAAAGAAGTTTGGGATATCATCATTACGCCTTTTATCATAGTCTCCTGTATACGCTCTACTTCGCTAAGATAGTTTCCCTGAAATAGGTTCAGCATTAATGAAGTCTCACGTAGTAGATCCTCAACTGAACTCTAGAAACAGAGCAGCATGGGGACCCAGGGAACAAGCGGACTCACGGTGCAGACAGCAGGAAGGGGCCTTGCCCTCACTGCTACGTCACACTGTTTCCTTTCATTGCCTGCCCCCGACGAGAAATCTGCAGAGGGCCAGCCACACATAGTAATCAGGAAAATCAGGAACACAGGCTCTGAAGGTGGGCAGACCTGAGTTCCGGCCCCAGGCCTGACATTTACTGAGCATATAATCTTGGACAAGGGCTTAATTTCTCTGGGCCTCCATTTCCTTATCTGTAAAATGGAGCCAATGGTGTTTCCTCCCTAGGGGTTTGCCAGGCTGAGAAGAGCAAGGCAGATAAACCACAGGTACCACCACCCCTGGACCATGAAGACCACTCACAGGGGCAGTATGACTGAGAGAAGTGTCTTTTAGGTAGGAGTGGTGTCCATTGAGATATAGAAATATAAACAAATTCCTGGTAAATAAACACTTAAAATTAAGTTAGGAATGAAAATTGAAGAAGTAAAATGTCCAAAATAGGTTTATTTTTTCTGTTAGTTCTAGGCTTTGCTGAAAGCCTCTGACGATTCCTAAGGAGGAGGGCCAGGGAGGAGTGGCTATCTCTCCTGGGAAATGCATTTTCCTTTAGTGGCGGGAGCAGTCGGTGCCCAGAACCACACCTTGTCGGGGAAACCAGCTCAGGCAGGCTCACAAAGCCCCGGAACCTTTAGCCATTTTCCAAAGCATGGCAACAAGCCTGAAAAAGGGATGCGACTGAAAATAGCAAAGGAGGAGGCCCTAGAGGCTGTGGAGTCACCCCTAATGCTGAGCAAGTTTTCAGCAACTTTACCTGCGGTGCCCGCAGCATCTTCTCCCGCTAATAAGCTGTGTGGTGAAAACAAGGCTGTCAGCAAAATGTAAGGGAGGTGAGCCCAATGTAAAATAATGATTCCATTCTTCTCCTAAAGGTACATGGTCCTTTACAGTCATTGCATACCATGTTCTTTTGAGGCTGGGAGTTGACAGGTAACTTCAGAGGGAAGAAAAGGAGAATAATTTGCTCAGTCTGTGAGACTGCGCGGAGAGAAATAAGCCCGGGCTGGGAGTGGCAAACTGTTCCGTGGATCCAGCTAGCTGCAAAATCAAAACACGACAGGCACAAGTCCCTCCACCTCTGAGTCGTTGGCCTCAGTGTCTCTGCATTTGAGACAAAGGGGCTCGAAGGAGAAGCTGAGTGCCAGGAAGATGGGGACTGCTGTACCCTTAGTCCCCAGAGTAGCACCTGACATATAGTAGGTATTGATAAATCAGATATGGCTGTTGTTAGACTGGACGAGTTGGTAAGATCCTTTGCTTGGCTAGAGAGACGCCATTCTATGAGCCTATTCAAGAAGCTACGATTCCGAGACCAGCCACATGATTCTTTCGAGGAAATGATGTTCCCTCCCCAAAACCAGGCTCATGGTAATTGCTGCCTCCACCCGGGCAAAGACACCCAGCCCAGAGCTGAGTGAATCCCTCCCAGAATCCCAGGGCTGTGAGGGACTGTTGAGTCCTTCCTTCTCTCAACCACCAACATGGTATCTCCCCTGAATAGGAGTGTTTGGAGGAAGCCTGACTGTCCGGGGGAGAGCAGTCCCACTGTCCTGCCCCTTCGGTTTGGAAGACACCTTTCATCCACTGTCCTACCTGGTACTCACAGGAGCCCTGCGGGAAGGGAGGCGGGTGGCTTAGCCAGGGTAGGATGGTGAACCCGAATCTCAGACAAGGTATCCACTCTGTCAGAGTTCATTCACTGTAAATGGACAGCCAGGGACCGAGCCTGGGACTTTAAACTGCAAAGTCTGAGCTAGGAACACCATTCTGTACTAAGAAACTGTGTAATCTCCATCTGTGCCCAAACAAGGCCTACAAATCCTACGTCCTGCACACAGCAGTATTAGTAAAGACCAGTATTAACTGCTACTCAGAATTCCAGCTTACTACAGCTAGCCCTTGAACAATGTGGGGGTTGGGTCACTGACCCCCAAAACTTAACTACTGAGAGCCTACTGTTGATCAGGAGTCTTACTGATAACACAGTCAATTATCATATATTTCGTATGATTTATGTATTCCATACTGCATTCTTAGAATAAAGAAAGCTAGACAAAAGAAAATGTTATTAAGAAGATCACTTGCAGTTACAACAGCGCATTATACATGGACCCAGACAGGTCAAACCCGTGTCGTTCAAGCGTCAACTGCATATCCCCGCACTGTTCTCAGCACATAACATGTGTTAACACATTTAATCTATCACAACAATGCTGTGAGGCAGGGACTATCTTGACCCCCAGTTCAGAAGTGAGTGAGGCACCCAGATTTGAAAGTAACTCACCCAGGCATACACAGTTACTGAGGGAGCCCAGAGGTGGTCGGGGTATTATTAAGTCCTTCCCTCACTTCAGGCCCAAGAGGTAGAAAATCAGGGGGAGGTCGTGGTTTACAAAGGGCTCATCTGCTTGTGGCTCACCAGGGGGAGGCTGAGGAGCCCCCAGGCAGACTGGCCACTGTGGTTGGGGAGAGAAATCCGCCAGGCAGCTTTCACCCGGGCTTTGGGGCTGCCGACACCACAGGGTTAGTTTTCCCTTTCCCTTGTGGGACCATATATCGTGCTCCTCTTCCCTATTTGCAGCCCTTCCATTTTGCCAAAAGGCGTCCCACTGATGAAGGCAGGGCTGAGAGCAGGGCTGCCTGGGGAGTTTTCAAGTGTCCTACTGTCACTGGTGTCTCTGAGGGAGGATTAGACCCCCAAGGGTGGGCAGGAGGAGACAGGGCCTTCAGAATAACCTCAGCCAGGTTCAGACTTACCTACAGTTTTTAAGTGCCTACCATGCACCAAACACTGTAGTCGCTCATCCACTCAGTCAAAACACATTTACTGAGCACCTATTCTGTTCCAGGCGCCAACCTGGTTATTCAATATTTACTAATTTTAAAAATACCGTTGGGCGCCTGGGTGGCTCAGTTGGTTAAGCGACTGCCTTCGGCTCAGGTCATGATCCTGGAGTCCCAGGATCGAGTCCCACATCGGGCTCCCTGCTCGGCAGGGAGTCTGCTTCTCCCTCTGACCTTCCCCCCTCTCATGTGCTCTCTCTCTCTCACTCTCTCAAATAAATGAATAAATAAAATCTTTAAAAAAAAAAAAAAAAAAAAAAAAAAAAAAAATACCGTTGATTGTCTATGAATATCAGGGCCAATAATAGGCATTGTGAGCATGAATTGTAATGGTTATGATAAAAATAATATATTTTTTAAGATTTTATTTATTTATTTGATAGAGGGAGAGCAAGTACAAGCAGGAGGAGCGGCAGGCAGAGGGAGAGGGAGAAGCAGACTCCCCGCTGAGCAGAGAGCCGGATGTGGGGCTTGATCCCAGGACCCTGGGGATCATGACCTGAGCCGAAGGCAGAGGCTTAACTGACTGAGCCACCCAGGTGCCTCAATAATAGTGACTGAAAACTTAAATAATTGTTCTAAGCACATTACACTTAGTACCTCATTTAAACCTCATGATTCTAATGAGATTGGTACTGTCATTGTTCCCGTTTTACAGATCATGAAAGCGATGCCCAAGGAAGTTCAGTAAATCAGCCAGACTTGCATAAATGGCAACTGGTAGACCCTGGATATAAAGTTAACTAAAAGTCAGTCCTGGCCTGAGGGACGGTTCAGGCACTATAAGTTATTCACCCCTTTGCAACAATGCTGTGTGAGGTAAGTAGTAGTATTACTTCTATAGTGGATCACATATGTTTATTTTCAGTTCTAAGTGCTCAGTAGGCAAACCACGTATGAACTCTATGGCAGAGAAATTTTTCATCAGCTATTCAATGAAACAAGGACCTTTTCCAATGCCTAGGTTATACATAAAAGCATACCCAATCCATGCTCTTTTTACCAAACCCCACTTGCAAAGAGATCTATGGGAAAGCTGCTTGTCTTTTTTTTTTTAATTTTTTTATTGTTATGTTAATCCCCATACATTACATCATTAGTTTTAGATGTAGTGTTTCATGATTCATTGTTTGTGCACAACACCCAATGCTCCATGCAGAACGTACCCTCCTCAATACCCATCACCAGGCTAACCCATCCTCCCACCCCCCTCCCCTCTAGAACCCTGTTTGTTTTTCAGAGTCCATTGTCTCTCATGGTTCGTCTACCCCTCCGATTTCCCCCCCTTCATTCTTCCCCTCCTGCTACATTCTTCTTCTTTTTTTTTCTTTCTTAACATATATTGCATTATTTGTTTCAGAGGTACAGATCTGAGATTCAACAGTCTTGCACAATTCACAGCGCTTACCAGAGCACATACCCTCCCCAGTGTCTATTACCCAGTCACCCCATCCCTCCCACCCCACCCCCCACTCCAGCAACCCTCAGTTTGTTTCCTGAGATTAAGAATTCCTCATATCAGTAGGTATCTCTAATGCTAATTGTAAGCCTGATGATTATGACTCTTTGGGGAAGGCAATTATTGATTCTCAGCAGCCTCAATATGCATTTCAGAGTCGTCTGACCAAATCTGAAAAACCGCCAAAGCCAAACCCTTGTTTTGGTTCCCTGTGCAAATACCAACAGAAGAAGGATGTGTCTGCTGGAGGATGGAGATTTAGGATCTGTCTGGGGTGTGGGTTGGATGCCTGAGGTAGAATAGTCCAAGTATAATGGAGAAATTTGCATCTGTGCAGTAATGTCCTTGCAAAGAAGGAAATGGAAACGTTCTATATGAGTAAGTTTCAGACTGGCAAGTTACTGAGGAAGTTTGGAAAACTTCAGAGATACTCTCATCTGTTGAGAGAGATATTGATATTGGATATACTCCTGACCCACTCTCTAGGTGCCTTAACCAAAGACACAATTTTTGAATGGACAGACTTGTCCTCTGAGATATATATGGCTGGCACTGAGAAAGCAGATGTACACATCAAGTTGTGACATTGGGCAAATCATTTTAGCTTTCTAGCTCTCAGGTCCCCAATTTTTTTAAAAGGGAAAACATAAGGGAAAACATGGAGGACATTAGGAGAAGGAAGGGAAAAATGAAGGGGCGGAAATCAGAGCGGGAGACGAACCATGAGAGACTATGGACTCCGGGAATCAAACTGAGGGTTTTAGAGGGGAGGGGGGTGGGGGGGATGGGTGACCCCGGTGATGGATATTAAGCAGGGTGCGTATTGCATGGAGCACTGGGTGTTACATGCAAACAATGTATCATGGAACACAACATCAAAAACTAATGATGTGAAGGGGGGGAAATCGGAGGGGGAGATGAACCATGAGAGACTGTGGACTCTGAGAAACAAACTGAGGTTTCTAGAGGGGAGGAGGGTAGGGGGATGGGTTAGCCTGGTGATGGGTATTAAAGAGGGCACGTATTGAATGGAGCACTTGGTGTTATATGCAAACAATGAATCATGGAACAAACACTCATCAGAAAAAAATAATTAAAAACTAATGATGTACTGTATGGTGACTAACATAACATAATAAAAAAATTATAAAAAAATCAATTGGTCACATTCGATAAAAATAAAATAAAATTTCCATTTGGTTCTTTTTTGGAAAAAAATAAAATAAAAAGGGAAAACATATAAAAGTTAATCTTTCTGGGGGCACCTGGGTGGCTCAGTCAGTTAAGCATCTGCCTTTGGCTCAGGTCATGATCCCTTGCTCAGCGGGGAGTCTGCTTCTCCCTTCCCGAGCTCTTGAGCTCTCACTCATTCTTTCTCTCTCTCTCTCAAATAAATACATAAAATCTTTTAAAAATTAATCTTTCTATAATCTTTTTTGGAGCCATGGGCCCCTCTGAAACTAGTAATATTTCTGGATCCTCTCCCCAGAAATATGTAAATTTTTTGATAGGTAAGTTCACAGATCCCCTGGGGACCCAGTAATGGGTCCCCAAATGCCTGTGGATCCCAGTTTAAAGATTTCGGTCTAAATTAACTCTATAGTCAATTTCAGAAAAAATGTCCTATTTTTAACAATTACAAAGTTTGGGATTTCTCATATATGTAGGCAGTATCCATCCTTGCTCTTCCACTGCCAAGTGACTGAGCAGCTTATGGTAGAGTCTAAAAGCCCATGTGCCCAGGGCTAGCAAAGAGCCTAGACACTTCAGAATTTCCCTTAAATATTTAACTTTGTGAAGGGATCAGTGAGAAGGCTCCTCTAGCAGGCTCAGAGAGGGTTTTGGATTACTAACCTAATAATTTCTAGGGGTAAGGTACTCCTTGATGCCAATTGATTGTTGCCAGGAGAACGTAATTGACTACTATCTCCCAACATTCCTGAAGCATTTAATTTTGATAATCTCTACTACATAAGCAGGTATCTTTTTTTGGCCTTCCATCAACTAATATTACTTGAGTAATTACTATATGCAAGTAATTGGGAAACACAAAGATGATTCATTCAACCACTTTTTCTTTAAACATACTAGAAGGAGTTCTTTTCTTATTTGCTTTACTTATAATTCCAAAATTACTTAGGTCTTTGCAAATATTATTTTGCCACTTGCTACTTCTTCTGGTTCTTCTCACGTTGTCCTATTTCCATGTATGTTTCATGCATGTACATGTGTACATGTGTGTTTAGCTGTGAATTCATGTTCCTTGCTAATTCATCTGTAGGAATTTGAGGAGAGCTTGACCTGAGGTTGCATTCCTTCAGAGAAAAAGTGCATTTCTTCTTGTAAGCACCTGGGGATATTAAAAATTTGGGACTTTTTAAATCACATTCTCATTTTGAGGTATTTTTTACCCTACAGACAATGTGAATTTCACTACAAACTCACAGAAGAACCAACATGGAGTTATGAAATCTGAGAGAAATGTTTGCATATGCTGTTTATCCCCTTCATTCAGTGCTGTTCCATCCTGAGCAGTGGGTTTATTTCTCATTCTCTCTTCGTTTGAAGCTATTGCCCTTTAGGGGTCCCGGGATTGGAGATCTCATATTAGATCCCCAAGTGCAGATGGGTTGTAAGCTTTGTCACCTATCTCTTCTGCAATCCTGAAAATGGAAGCACGATGTCACCATTTTTCTGGAGATGCCTTCTGGGATTACTCCTTATTGAGCAACTACAATGTGCCAGAAATTGTGTGGGACACCCCAAGCCCATATTTCTTTCATCTTCGCAAATGAGATGTTTACTGTCCACATTTTTCGGAGAAGCAAATGAGATTCATCACATGCAAATATCTATGAGGAATTCCACCGTGCCAGAAATTGTGTGGGACACCCCAAGCCCATATTTCTTTCATCTTCACAAATGAGATGTTTACTGTCCACATTTTTCAGAGAAGCAAATGAGATTCATCACATGCAAATATCTATGAGGAATTCATCAGCAAGTCATTTCTTGGCAGCTCTGAACATGCCACTGCATCCCATGTCCCCATGTTGACCTTTGCTTTTCCTCTCTTCCTCTCTACAGCATCCTCACATCATATGGTCTTAGTTCACTTATAATTACTTCAGCTTAGGAAGGGATATGTTGCACATTTGCACGGGTGCGTAAGTTTTCATTGACACCTCCAGAAGGGTGACATCTCATTTTTTTAAAAATCCTCCTCTTGGATATTAGTCAAATATATCACGTGAAGACAGGTTTAAAGTCCATCTACTGGCTAAAACCCATCACAGTTTTGCCCATTTGTGCAACAAATATTTATTGAATGACTATTGTGTGCCATCTACTATTCTAGACCCTGGGGATAGGGAGTTGAACAAACAAAATTCCTGTCTCATGGAACTTAATTAATAGATTATACTTTGTTGGCACTTGTGCTATTAACATAATGAGTTGTTAATTTAAACAAGGATATGGAATTCAATGAACCAAAATAGTGTTAAAATTCCCAATAAGAAAAGAATAATGAACAAGTAAAAAATAAAAATAAATAAATAAAAATCCTCTTCTTAAAACCATAATCCAGAATGGACTTGCCCAAGCATTTTAATCATTCTTATAACCTATGCAATAGCAAGCCTACTTGAAATTACAGTCTTGGACCAGGAGCATCACCATCCCCTGGCAGCTTATTAGAAATGCAAAATCTTGAGCCCCGTTCCTAACCTACTAAATCAGAATTTCTCAGGCTGGAGCCCAGGAATCTGTGTTTTAACAAGGCCTCCAGGGAAAAAGGAAAAGTCATGACAGGTGGAGAAAAGGCTTAAATAAAGACCAAGGCTGGAAGAGGTGATGGGACATGAGAATAATAAGTCATTCAGTTTGGCAGGATCTTCTCTTTGGCAAGGCCAGATCATTTATGAATTGACAATTCAATTACGTTCTTCTTCAGTCTCCTCATGTTCCATCAGAAAATGGAAAGTAATGGAAACCGAGCAGCCTTGGGGCAAAGCAATGAGTTCTTTCCTAAGACCCGTGGCAATAACACAGAACCCTGCCACTGTGGTCTGCAGAAGGAATGAGGAGGATCCACAGAGGCAGATGCTAATATTAGCCCAAAGCCTAGAATCCTACTGACGCATTTCACGGCCCTGTGTTGGCAAGAAGGTTGCGGTAATGTATTTTCACAATTCGAATCAGAAGGCTGTGGGAGAAGCTTGCCAAGTGCCCAGATGCGGGGGTGTTAATTATTCTCACCGACAAAGCACCTGAGAACTTCATGTGAATTATTAAAATGCTGTGTTCACTTATTGTATTTGAACGTCAGTCGAATGGATTTCATGGGTCTTTACTTCAGGACTAAATAATAAAATTTCTACTTATTCCCCGCCTCACAGAGCTGCTATTGCTGTGGCCTTTATTGAATTAGATAGTATGGAAATTTGGAACGGCAATACGTTGGCACAGATACTGAAGATTTTTAGAAATAGATGGAAGAGTAAAGAGGTGTTAAGTATGTGTCAATGACTGTTCCTTGAGGAAATAATGTCATCAATTTTCCCAAGAAATGCTATCTTGATGCACTAATTCTACAACGCCAAAGAAAAGCACCCACACAGTTAAAAGAAGACTTTCCTGGAAGAAAGATGGGGACATGGGATGCAGTGACATGTTCAGAGCTGCCAAGAAATGACTTGCTGATGAATTCCTCATAGATATCTGCATGGAATGAATCTCGTTTGCTCCACTGAAAAACGTGGACAGTAAACATCTAGTTTGTGAAGATTAAAGAAATATGGGCTTAAAGTATCCCACACAATTTCTGGCACATGGTAGTTGCTCAGTAAATGGAAGTTTTTGTTCTTGTTAACGAATCAGATGTGACCAGCCAGGAGCCAGGCGCAGACCACGGGGCCGACTGTCTATTGCTTTGATCTACCCAGTGCCTGGTCCTCCTTCTCCTGCTCATTACTTGTCAGCTCTATTTTGGAGATGATTCCTTCTGAATTATACACTTTGGCGGGGGGGGGGGGTGGTAAGGGGGGAACGGACTAGAGTCCGACGGACTTTGAGAGCCCTCAAAGACCAGGCTAGGCCAATGGGGTGCTTACTTGTTAGTAAGGCCTGTGAATGAAATAGACATTAGTTACTGCTCCCAGGTTCTAAGAGCATCTGTGACTTTTTCCATTCCAAGCAGTTTAAGTGGTTCAGCCTACTATTTGCAGCCCAAACATTCCTAAACAATTATCGATTTCACAATATTGTAAAAGGATTAATGTATATAAAGTACTTAGAGCATGGCCTGGCATGCACACAATAAACGTGAGTTACTGTACTTCCTCCAATAAGGTATACTTTTTTCACATTTTAAATGTCTCTGAAAATAGAATGAAGTTTACATTCGATGTAGACAGTTAATGTGGTATTGTTTCCTTTTTTTCTGAGAGGATGTTATTAAGTAGCTTTTCTTATAGTTAGGAGTATTTAAAAATTGACTTAATCTAGTACCACTATTAACCTATGGGATTAACAAGGATTCACTCCATATTAATTAGTGAGTCTACTAAATTAAGCTCATTAACAGGCACCTTCTTTCAAAAAGGATTTTTCTTGCTTTGTTTTTGCATTTGTTTTTTAGTAACTGGAACAAAAGTAGCCTGCTTTTAATAAGAGACTATTTTATGCAGCTAACATTTTAGATCCACCGATAAAGATAAAATAAGAAATAAACCCTGTCAAACCCTTCAAAGTTTGTAAATTTAAGCCATTTATGCAGAAACCAGTTATTACCAATGTGGGAGTTAACAAAAGAGCTTTTCATGTGTCTGATGTTAGAGAATCGGGGTTCAAGTTACTTTTCCAAGATATCTGGGCTTGTCCCTATTAAGCCTCTCTGTGCCAACCAGACGTGGGGGACCTTCTGTCCCCAAAGCTTGTCACCCACCAGCGGACACCTTTACTCCTGTCATTGGAGAATGGCTTCTCTAAACAGAATTAGCAGCATATAATCATTTTCACAAACCTTCAACATCTACTGTTTGAGTGCCTGATATACTCCAGGAATTATTCTAGGTCTGTGGTTTATAACCCATTGGTGGGTCATGGCCAACATTCTTAAAAAGAAATAGAATAAAAGGGAAGAGAAAATATCACTGTGCATCACAGATAGTAAGAATATTGCTTCGTGACATTTTTTTTTCAATTTTACATAACCTCCCTGATTGTAGGTTCAGGGTGTTGCTGTGGAATGTGGTCAAAACATCTAAATGGCACTGTTCTGGAAGCTACTAGTTTGGCAGAAAAAGGACTGCCTGCTCACACAGGGGTTTCATCCTGGTGGGGAAGGCAGACAGAAAACAACAAGCAAAGAACTGGTCTGAAAGGGATGAAGACAGTGAAGAAAAACTGCAGGATAAGGTGTAGAGTGATGGGGCTCAAGCCACCTGTGTTAGATCATGGGAAGGAAGGGCCCTCTGATAAGGTGACATCTGCGCAGATTCTAAAAGAAGCGAGAGAGTAAGCTGTTCCGACATGGAGGGAAAGCTGCTGCAGACAAAGTACAGCAAGTGCGAAGGTTCTGAAGCAGAGGTAATCGGGGATTACCTCTGGTTCTATTCTAAAAACAGAACAGGAAGCAGGCCAAGGGGGCTGGAATGGAGGGTGTGAGGGGGACACAGATAGAAGTCATAAAGGTCACCAAGAGCCAGTAATACAGACCTCAGAGTCCACGGAAAGAGTTTGGCTTTATCATGTGAGATGAGGAGATTTCAGAAGGCTGCCCAGCATGACTGAGGATAAGAGCCACTCCAGAGTCCTCTCTGCCTGAGACACTGGGTATCAACGCTCCTCCTCTGATTCTCACTGTCTCCCCTTGATTGCATCAGTCTCTCCACATCCAGGTTGTCAATTCCTAAAAGGCACTTTAGGTCTGTGTATAAGAGTGTGGCTACGGAGACGGACAGATGTAGAAGCAGATGTTCATCTATCTCCACCCCTGCACCTAACACAGTGCCGGACATTCAGTAAGCTTGGTAAATATCTGGTTGAGTGTTCTCTACATCTATTAAAAAGAGAACCATGGAGTGTCTGCAGTTACTGAATCCTTCTGACTCAGGACCATACACTGAGGATGACAGTAATATTGACTAACGTTTCCTGAGCACATGCTCTGTGTCAGGGCGGTGCACGTGTTATGCAGGCCACGATCAGACTTCCTGTGTCCTGACTCCTCTTTCCTCATGCCTGCCTGGAGCCTTGTCCTGCCAGAAGCCCACGGCTTCCCTTACTATTACACACAACACAACACACACACACACACACACACACACACACACACACACACACAACGGCAAAAGCATTAGTAATTAATGGGGTTTTTACAGAAGGTTTCCTAAAGCACTACATCCTATTCCCTACAGTCAAACTTAAAGTAAGGCCACCAGGAAGCATCTCAGTTCTCTGAGTTTTCTCTGCTTGCCTGTCCTGTTGCTGGGTGTCTACCCTTATGCCCTTCTCCCTGCGGCCTCTAAAATGACCATCTCGTTGGACCCGGCAATCCCGGTCTTCCCCTTAGAGTTTGTACTCCATTCAAACAACAAAAACCCAGCAGTGAATCTATGTGATTTTCCTTGTAAGTCACAGCGGATTGCAGGCCACACTTACAGTGTCCCTGCAGGGCTGGCCTTATCATCCACCAGAAAGCAGAGAACTTGGGAGACCTATCAGGGCTGCCACGAGGAAATGGCAGAGCTCAGGTCTGAATGCACACCATTCCCGCTCCTAACTTGTGCTCCAGGCATTGGGCATGCCTCCCAACATGCATGTCTGTAGCAGGATGGGAGATGGTTCCAGTCACTGCGAAATGTTAGAGAAGTGGCTCATGCAGAACTCCTCACTCCAGAAAGCATACTTTTCTCTTCTGGGACCTGATGATTTGGCAGACCTTGTGCAAGTCATTTCTCTTCTGACTTTTCTATCTATGACAACTGGACTTTGCGTACGCATTTGAGATGAGCCATGACGTGATTAAAAAGGAGGTTGTACGGAACAACAAAATCAAAGTATATGTTTTCAAACCCTCAGGGTGTCATGATTCAAACCCTGATCCCGATACCACAGAGCAGGTTTTCCCTCTTTCCTTCCTTCTCTCCTAACCTCCACAACTCTGCTCTCCTCACTCTGGTTATTTTCCCTCAAGGCTTTGGGGATGCTTGTGTAAAAGTAATTAAGGCACGTGAAGCATGTGGGCTGTGCAAGTGTGAAGTCAGCCTGTATTGTGCTGGTATTACTGTGGGTGAGTAGTCGGTGGTACCCATATCCACACCCATGAAGTTCACGAGCTGGTCCAAACTGAAACCATAGGAGAATAGCCAACAGAGGGGCTTGAAGTCAGAATCCCCCATCCCACCAAAGACTGCAAAATTTGGAAGTGAAAGATGCCTAGGGGAGTGGGGAGGGGGCCAGGTCACCTGGCGTCAGTGGATCTCTCTGAAACAGAAGGAGAAACCAGAGTGGGGGGGGGGGCGGAGAACTTGCCTTTGTGGAGTATTTGTTGCCTCCTGAACTACTCTTTCAAGTACCTCCCTTATCATTAAACATTAATTTCCCCAGAAACTGGAGCTTTTACTTCTTGTAGCTGTGGCAATTAAGGGCAGTTTTGGCTCGGCAGCTCTGACTTCCCGGCACGACTCTGGGAGCTCTGTGGCCTTTCCTCAACAGAGAACTTCACTCATTTACAAGCCATGTTATTTTTCTGGGAAACACAAGATGAATCCTGCCCCAGCGCAAGAACCTGGGTCAGACCTGTAAACATCATTCTAGTAATAAACAAACTGCAATGGTCAAGAAGTAACTACATTATTGATGAAGCCCCTCCCCTTTTAATCCCCAAGTAGGGCATCTTATTCTCTCCTGAAGGATGCTTTTTTGTTTTCTTAGCTGTCTGAGCTGTAACTACAAGCAACACTGATACTCCCGTCTCGGTAGCATTAATACTCAAAAGGGCCACCCATGCCTTAGAAGTCTGGTCTCCCTCCTAGCGGCCATCTCTCTCCCAGGAAGGGATTAGGCGTCACACATGACGGGCACAGGAACAGAGAGGGGACTCTGTTAGAGTCACAGAGTGAACCAGGCACTCCACAGGACCAGGTGTCTCGTCTCAGAACCCAAGTTCTCTTCCTTATTCGTGTCTTATCTGGCAATCTCCATTATCATCACCAATCCATGTTTTATAATAAACAAAACACAGAAGGCTTTTTGATCTTAGGTGTCACCCGAGGCTCTGAAAGATGAGGAACCTGCCAGAGATAACCCGGGACAGGTGGAATGCGTACCTTCAGTGAGAGATTGTCTTTGCCTCCGTGAAGGCTGCTGTTGATTCTCAATTACCCCTGTAAACAGAGGGGAACAGATAATAAAAACACAAGATAATCAGAAAGTCATTAATAGCGTACAAAGATTTGTCTCCGTGGATATTCGCTGCAGCATTTTCACAAGGCAAACCTTATCTCTTTTCTCTCAAGGGATTCTAGAACTTAATAGAAATGCAGCTAGTCTTTAAAAAAAAAAAAGACTAAAGCTGCCAAATATTCCATACTGCAAAAGAACACCAGGATAGAAGATAAAAGCTGACAAAAGACGACACTGTCGCAAATTGTACACTTGTGGAAGGATGGGCCCGTGTGTCGGCCTGGCTGGGAGGAAAGGCCCAGCTGACTTCCAAGCCATGTGGAGGGCTCAGGGCTGGTGGGACCAAGGTTTGCCCTCGGATATCTGAGAGGCCTCGTCAGAGGCACCAGAGGCCTGGGGAGTAGACAAGGACACACACCAAACTCAGACACAAACCCAGTAAGATGAATGCTTAATTATTGAGAATATATGAGACTCTGATTCATCAGGTAGAAAACACCAGACTGGACAGATCAGAAATCCTACTGAGAGCAGCAGGGAGCCAATCAGAGACGTTCGCATCTGAGACTCAGCCCTTGTAGTTTCTATCTGGGTGACACTGGGTGACACTGGGCAGGTCACTGCTCCGAGCCTTGGCTTCTCCTCATGGCTGTTACAAGGGTGACATGAGTTAATATGCAAGAATGGTTTAATGTAACCATCAGCATGTAATATGCCCTTAATACACATTCACAAATATTCTTATTATTGTGGTCGATATTACTGCCATCTTATCACAAAAGATGTTTTTCCCACTCTTCAAGTGTGGGCTACACTTGGGGACTTTCTCCCAAAGAGCACAATATGGAAAGAGGGGAAGAGGAGCCTTACAGTAAAGAAACTTGACGAACACTATCTCAGCCAGATGCTCAAGGTCAGCTTCAACAGTGGTAAGTCACGTTGATAGTATGTACACTTGATACAATGTGATGAAATGGCTATCTCTGTGCTATTCCTCCAAAAATCCCATAACTCCATTCCCACTATGAGCAAAACATCAGACAACTCCCAGTAAAAAGGACATTCTATTGGATATCAGACCAGTCTTCCTCAAAACTGTCCAGATCACCAAAAATGAGGAAAGTCTGAGAAACAGTCACAACCCAGAGGAACCTAAGGAGACATGACAATTAAGTGTAATGTAGTGTCCTGAATGAGATTCTGGACCCAGAAAAGGGCATTAGGGAGAAAAACTAATAAGATACAAATAAAGTCTGATGTCTAGTTAACAGTAACATTAGTACTGGTTCATTGGCTATGATTAAGGTGCCATGCTAAAGTAAAATGCTAATAGTAGGGGAAATGGAGTGCAAAGCGTACTGTGTTGGCAATCTTTCTGTAAACTCATTCTTAAAAAAAAAAAAAAAAAGGTTATTGACTCAAAAAGCAGAATCAGACCTCTAAATACAGAGAAAGAATGTGCTTGCCAGACGGATGGGGGTGGGGGATGGGCAGAATGGGTGCAGGGGAGTGGGAGACACATAGGGACCACCGTCAGGGATATGGTAATAGCATCATGTGGTGGCAAATGGCAACTACACGTGTGGTGAACACAGCATAACACACAGCAGAGGTGAGTCACTCTTGTTGTGCACCTGAAATTAATGTAATGCTGTGTGTCAACTATGCTCAAATTAAAAAAAAAAAATTAAGATTATTCAAATAAATAAAGAGGCTACTATGCCACTTGCCACAAGGGGTGTTTCAAGTAGCTCTTTACACATCAAAAGGGAGAGGGGGCTCAGAGTAGACCTTACAGCCTCTGAGGTCCAACACTAAACTCGCATGGGGTCACTTTCCCACTTGAAAAACCCTCAGACCCACTTTTTTTGACATATCTGTTTTCTTAATAGTTGCCATCCTACCCCTTCTGCCTGGAGTCTTACCCCTAAAGGCCATCGCCCAGTACCAGCTTTCTCCTCCTTGCTAAGGCACCTCCATAACTCACATCTTTTCTTTTTAAATGTGTGGCAGGGAAGCAGCAAGCAGGTAATCAATGCAACCCACACGGGATTGTACACGGGCTTATACTAAAGCTCAGTTATCTTCCTGACACAGCAACATGAAAAAGTGACCTACTACTTACTGATCGCATAGTCAATGCCAGACAACAGTCTAATCATTTTGCAAAGCAATTTCATGTAATCCTCTCAAACCGGCTACAAACCAGTTGCTATTTTTTTTTAAGATTTTATTTATTTATTTGACAGAGAGAGAGAGAGACAGCGAGAGAGGGAATAGAAGCAGGGGGAGTGGGAGAGGGAGAAGCAGGCCCCCTGCTGAGCAGAGAGCCCGATTCGGGGCTCAATCCCAGGACCCTGGGATCATGACCTGAGCCGAAGGCAGATGCCTAACGACTGAGCCACCCAGGTGTCCCAACAAGTTACTATTAATATCGCCATTTTGCCGATAAGTAAATTGAGGCACAGATTATTCAAGCAACTTGTGCAAGGTCACACACAAATAACAGATTGAAACATTATAAAGATAGAATAAAACTCGAAACAATCCAATGTATATCACAATCCATAAGAATGAAACTTAGCAAATGTCCCCAGCTCTGCACAGAAAGTTAGACATAAAATTCAATGAGGATGGAATGACAGGCCTCCAATCAGTTGTCCCCTCATCTCCAATGTGTGTTTCATAATTTAGGGCCTTTCTGAAGACTCAGGATGTAGCTGCTTCAAAAGGTAAAAATTCATCTTCACTAATTGATCCTTTTTTAAGCAATTTATTAGCAATTTACAACAGACATTTCTGACCTCCACCTCATCTCTGAAACTCGGTCACCAGCCGCCCTATTTCTGTCCTTCACTTTAGGCCCAGCCTGGGTTTGGGACTGAAAACAGACCAGCGATGGGCTGCAGGTACCTGCCACCTCCATCACCTTCTTGCTCAAAAGAGCCCAAAACTTAATGGATTGATTTTCACACTTTGTCAAACTCTTCCTAGTTTCAAAACAGTCTTTTGTCAATGTTTTGAATCCCTCCAGGTTGGGTAATTCTCATTCAAGCTGTCTGATTCCACAGGGGAAATGTTTACCTAAGGCGTGCTTGAAAATAGCAACGGCAGCAGTAACCATAATCAGGTTTAGGGAGTTAAGTACACTAAGGAACTGGACTGGACCAGAGCTTTACAAAACATAGGATATTTTGTGCTAACAGTGATGATCCAATAACGGCTTCTTATCTCCATTTTTAGAGTTGAAAAAATAGGCTGAGAGAGGTTAACTACTTGCACAGAGTCACACAGGTAGGAATTGCAGGAGAGACTATTTGAGCGCGACTTGACCTGATCCAAAGCCGGAGGATTTCCCACTGTGGTCTTTCCTCACGGCATGTGCCCCTCAGCTGCTCTCTCTTCCCAGCCTCATACGTGGCCTCTCTCCTGGTTCCTTGAAATGGCCTCTTCTCCTACACATTCTCTTAAATCCAAGGCGTCATCTTTCTCATGTGAGGAAAATCCCCGTGTAACAAAGAAGGCCACGGCAGGGCTGGGGAGGGGGTACCAGTGGGGCTGCCCCTCCAGCTCCCCACCACCCGCGCTTCTCCCCCAAGCCTTGGGAGAAAATCCTCCACCTCCTTCACTAGCTGAGCAACCGGTGGCAAGCCACTGAACCTCTGCGAGCCTTAGTTATTGCTTCTCCAAATGAACAGAATGCTGGCTGTCCTGTCTACCTGACATCTATGAAATCTACACTGATCATTTTGGCAGAAGCCTGCCATTTGTAACTGCATGTTTAAATAAGTTTTATGGTCAACAAACATCAACTGTGCAGATTCCACATAAGAAGCACTAGGCTGAGTGCATCACGTCTCAATTTTAACATTCATAGCAATCATCGTGTGCCAAGTATTACTGATGAGATCACTGTGGCTCAAAGAGGGCAAAGGACTTAAAAAATATAACCAGGAAGGAGCAGATATATCTGTACATAAGTATGCTAAGGTAGTTTTTAAATTGTGGAGAATGAGACCAAGAAATCTAAACTTGAATATAGGGATGGGTTTCAGATTCAGAAATTCCTGTAAGAACCAACCATTATGCTAGGCATGTACCTAAAAATAGCTCATTATTCTTCTGGGTTGCATAAAAAGCGTTCAAGCTAGGATTATGGCATGAGATCACCTCTCTATTACCTGGTTTACACCACGCTGTGAGCTCCTGCAGCATGACCTTATGCATCTCCTTAGCACCTAACATAGCACCCCAGTGGAATCAAATGGAATCTTCTTGGGCAAGGATAAAGATAATATGGTCATTACAATTTTACCCATTCTTTCTTTTTAAGTTTTTTTTTATTGTAACTCCAGTGTAGTGAAATAGGTGATGGGGATTAAAGAGGATACTCATCATGATGAGCACCGAGTAATGTATAGAATTGATGAATCGCTATATAGAACACCTGAAAATTTCACCCATTCTATAGTGCAGACACAAGGGAAAATCTCCGAAGTAGAGAATCCATGTGATTGATGTCTGGAGAGGATGATACTAACGTTACTGATGTTATGATTAATAACAGTACTGATGCAATAAAAATGAAATTATGTTCTTGGAAGTTTAAGATATTTGTTAAGGTCATTAATAAGAATGAAGATGCTGAACATAATACTAACAGCTAACATTTATTAGCCAAAGAATCATGCAAAGTATTTTTTAGTGTGTATTTTTTTTTTTTTTCATTTTCTCTCTACTCTGGTCCTAAGGGCATAATAACATCTAGCTAAGGGCATCACTATTGGGTGGATTATGTGAGACTTACACTATTAGTGTCTATACATCATAGATGAGAAAAATGAGCCTTAGAGACTTGAAACCATTTGCCAAAGTTTATATATCTAGCGAACTGCAGATCTAGAATGAGAATTCATGTCAAGTTCAAGTTTAGAGTCTGAACTTTGACCTCCATGCCCCCAGCCTCCCTTTCAGATGTGAAGCCCAGCTCAAGGCAGGTGGGCCTGAGCTCCACCCCTAGCAGCTAAGAAGAAAAGCCTGGGAACCAGCACTCATCACTCAGCTTGCTGCCTCCCCTTCTCTGGTGCCGTTTCCATGAAGTTCAAAACATTCTCTTCATATTGGCCTTTAAACTAAACTGGCCTGTTAACTTTCTTCTAACTTCCTCTTCTTAATGAGGCCTTTACTCCCGCTCAAGCGTGCCCTTACTACCTGCCCTTCTTCTGCATTGTAGCTGTTGAAAAGTCACACCCAAGCAGAAGTACGGTCAGTGGTATTGATTAATAGTGTCGTAGGGTGACAGATGGTAGCGACGTTTGTGGTGAGCATGGCTAACGTATATGCTTGTCTAATCCCTGTGTTGTACACCTGAAACTAACATAAATTGTATGTCAATTATACTCAAAAAAGGGAAAGAAAGAAAGAAGGAAGGAAGGAAGGAAAGAAAGAAAGAAAGGAAGGAAGGAAGAAGGAAGGAAGGAAGGAAGGAAGGAAAGAAAGAAAGAAAGAAAGAAAGAAAGAAAGAAAGAAAGAAAGAAAGAAAGAAAGGAAGGAAGGAAGGAAGGAAGGAAGGAAGAAAAAAGAAAGAGAAGAGATGGAAAAAAGAAAAGAGAAAAGAAAAGAAAAAAATTCACATCCTTTTGGTCTTCAGTACCAATCAATAGTCCATCTTAAGGAATAGATTTTCTCTCCCTTCATGCTTCTGCATCCGTCATCAGCCTCTGAAGCTGGAATGCAGGAAGCCTGGAACCAAGTCAGCTGTACCTTTCACAAACACTGGTAAGTCAGCCACGGAAGCCCGAGTACTACAAATGCCCGGCTGCTGACATTTGGTTTGGTAGCAAAACAGATACTCTAAGGGGCCCCAAATAAACCATTCATGAAATCACCTTCCTCCTGATGTGCTGACCGACAAGCAGCCCCAGGCACTTCATTTCCCAGGACCGCAATGCCCATAGCACCCCGAACACAGGAAGTGGCCTGGTCTAATTGAAAGGGCAGCAATCTTGAAGCCTGAAGACCAGCTTGGCTGTGTCTCTTACTGGGTACACAGACTCGGGCGGGTCATTTAACTTCTCTGAGTCTCGGTGTCCTCAGACACGAAGTGGAGCTAATATTCTTCCTAATGGTACATCATCCAGCATGTATATAAGCCAGAAATCTAAAAGACATCCTTGTTTCTTCCCTCTTCCCTGTCTCAACACCCACTCTGTCTCTGAATTCTGTTGATTCCATGTCTTATATAGCTCTCAGATCTCCTTGTCTCCATTCCCACCAGCTAGGTTAGTTCAGGCATGATGATGTCCTCACTAGACTAACACTAGGTCCTCCTAGCCCATCTCTCTGTTCCCAGTCTAAGCACCACCATCAATCCTTCCCTCTCTCTGAAGACAGTTATCTTGCTGAAGTGCACATCTCATCGTATTGATCCTCATTAAAATCATTATATGACTCCATCATTAACAATAAAGTACAAATTTACCAGTCTAAGATACAAAGTCCTCCATGATGTTGATCTTACCTCCTTATAACAGCAGGAATCTTTCAGATGCTAGTCCCTAAACATCCCTCCAACAGGCTTCCTCAAAAGACAGAACTTGGCCTCTGAAACTAAAAAACCCTGGGCAGACCAGGTACAACCAGATCTGAAGGCTCACATCTCACTGGGAAGCAGATTCTCACCATCCTCTGCTTTGCTTTCCTCCATAGTGACATACTCTTGATTAGGCTTTTCCTACTCAATAACAAATTTGCCCCCTAGCTGTTTCAGGTTTACCTACTAATTATTTTGCAACCTCCTGGGAAGAGAGCACCTTTTTCTCACTAATTTCAACACAAGGCAAAAATCACAATGGTCTGCCCTGGGTCACTGCCCTTGGTCCCTTTACCAAACACTGTTCCTAACAGGAATAGGGTGATGAAGCACGCACACCCAGGGAGAAGTGGACAGGGCCAGCCGAGCCTGAACTACATGGCTTATAATAGGGTAACCTACAAAAATCAGACTGCTGCCACCAAAATAAGAAGAAAGGATGTTAGCATGGCAAAAACAACACCTAATTTATGATTCTTACCTACAAAAACTTCTCTCCTACCCCAGGCTCCAAAATTTATGAAAACTACCATTTTATTTTGTCCACTTTGTTTATTTTGTTGGTTTTTGAGAGGTCAGGAATTCAGAAAGGGCCCAACCAGGCCTTTCTTGGTGGGGGTTTCATGTGGTAGCAGTGAGATGTCAGCTGGGGCTCGGGTGGCCTGAGTGTCACAGATGGCTCCCTCACAAGGTGACTACTCACACTGTCTGCCCCGAGCTCAGCGGGGCTGTCAACTGAATGCCTACACGTGGCTTCCTCAGCATGACCATCTCAAAACAGATGGCCTTCTTACGGCAGCGCAGGACTCTATGCAGTGGCATTCCAGCAAAAAGAGGGGAAGCTACATCACCCTTTCCCACCCAACCTCAGAAGTCTCACAGTCTCACTTTTCTGCATTCCCAGGCTGCCCAGGCTGCACCTCTGGGTAAGAGGAGTATCAAATGATTTGTAGCTACTAAGCATTTTCTATTGTTCCGTGGACATATTCCCATTTCTGCAACTTTTGCCTTCGTGAATGCATTTCTCTCAGTGTTGGATATCCTTTCTTTCTTCTTTGTCTCTGTGCCACACTTTACTGACCTTGCAGGACGCATCCCCTCCACAAAGCTTTCGCTCTCCTCCCCACCAGGAGTGTTCATCGCCTCCTTTGGACCACCATATAACCTCTCTTATAGTGCCTTTTCCTGACGAACTGTTGACCTCGGCCCTATGGCTGCTGTAAGTTCCTCGAAGGCAGGACAGCCTGATTTCCCTCCGTGCTTCCCATAGTAATTGTCACTCACAGGCCCTCAGTACTTGTTTGCTGGATGACACAATTAGATGATTTGGCCCAAGAGCTTTTCAAATGTTAAAGTGCTATTCTAACAAAAACTGTCATTATTTACAAAACAAGAGTGAACCTTTTAATGAAGAAAATGTGATAATATCTAGTGATAGCTTTCTACCTGACAGATTCTGAATAGATAATCCATTTTACTGTGAAAAAAATTATTTGTTTTTTTCTTTCCTTCTTTCTCTTGCTTAAATACTAATGATACCTAGTGGTTTGTCCTTTATACTTTATCCATTATTTGGATCACTGTTCCCAGGTTTTATCAGTAAGTCACCTTTCCATGAACCTGTTTTATCAGGCCAAACCTTTACATTTTTTACAGTTTGGGATCTAATCTTTTTATCATCTAATTTTCTTGCACCATTACTTTTTTCTTTGATTAGTCTTTTATGTATTCAATATAAAATTTTGAGGATTTGAGGGCCTACTATGTACTAGGCATTATAATGAAACCTGGAGAATCAGTGAAAAACAAGTTACCATCCATTTTTGCAAGAAACTCAGTGCTCGGTGGAAAAAGAAGATGTGGTAGATGTTAAGTCAGAGACCTGCAGAGAAGAGTATGGGTTGGGTACCTAGTCCTGTCAGCAGTGGGGCAGAAAAACTCTGCAGAGGCAAATAGCAGCCCATCTACAAAAATGAAAACTAATTAGACTAATAAAGAAGGGGAAATTTCAACAAAAGAGAACCTCCTGGCCACAGGTATGGAGACAGGAAAGAACAGATGTGGGAAGAACAGCAAGCAGTTCATGTTCTTGGTGTGTAAAGTCTAAGACAGAAAAGGACATGTTTCTGGAGCTTCTAGCCAGCCAAGTTGTAGACTGTCCTGGTTTTCAAGTAGCACAGTCTCTGGAAATCTCTGACTAGCTGGGAAGCTGGTTACTTACCAAAAGAATTCAAGAAACAATTGTGGACAACTGAGCTCGAGGGAATTTTAAAAATTAAAAATTATTATGCAGTCTTTTACCCAAGCCAAATGGAATTGGCTGCTAAAATGTATATATAATATCTCCAGTCCATATATATATATATGAATTATAGCTTTTGGATATTGTTTTGAAGTAAAAGTCAGAATGTAATATTAATATATATCTCCAGTACATATATATATATATATATATATACACACATATATATATATCCAATTCTACTTTTTACCATCTAGGAGATTTGGGGGACAATTTATTCATAGATTCCCTTTTATCAAACAAGAATACATGATATTTCTGCCTACCTCAAAGAGATGGTGGCAAGACCACAAATGATGATATTAGGAGAAGCTCCTTTTGTGGAAAAGGGTTACTTTTGCCCAGTCAGCTTCTCTGCCATTTCTAGTGGTGAGACCACTTCCTTTTCCTTCTTTCTTGGAGACCAACCTCCTTTACCTCACCCCATGTGTAAGCATGTGACCTTAGTCAAACCAGTCAGAACTATTTACAGGTGACCACATTGAACAATGCAGGCCTAAGTACACATCCCTGTTTGGTTCACAGATAACCAAGTAGCTCCACCTTGTTCAGTCAGAATAAATCTTATAATTCAGAGAAAATTTGGAAAGGAGAAGCTTTCTTTCCAATGGAGGTGCTAAGTCATTTTAGTTCAAACCAAAAACCACTAAAGGGCCACAACTTGTAAGGAAATGCCCAACAAAGAAGACCACAGAGGAAAACACAGCAGAGCAAAGAGATGGGTAACTGATGATCAGATGTGAATGTCTGGCTACAGCTATCCTTAAAATACACTGCAGCTATTAATTAATTTCCATTTTTAAGCAACTTTTACTCTTGTTTCTGTATCTTAAAACTATAAGGAGTCCAAATTTATATATACCATATAATTTATGGTAATATATTACCTATAGATCCCCTCCTTTATCTGAATACATCCTTTACTTTTAATATTACATTCTGACTTTCACTTCAAAACAATATCCAAAAGCCATAATTCAGGAAACTTTCCTGGAAACAAATTAATTAGACATACTATATAACTGAGAAAATTAAGTGATAATAATTATCACCAAGATATGTAATTTTTTTCTTAACAGCTTTATTGAGCTATAATTCACATATCATCAATTCATTCCACTTAAAGTGTACAATTCAGTGTGCTCTGGTATCACAGCCAAGAAATCATTACCAAATCCACTGTCATGAAGACATTCCCCTATGTTATCTTCTAAGAGTTTTATATTTTTAGTATTTAATTTCCCTGATCCATTTAGAGTTCATTTTTGCGTATGGTATGTGGTAGGGGTCCAATTTCATTCTTTTGCATGTGGATATCCATTTGTCCCAGCATCATTTGTTAAAAAGACTAATCTTTCCCCCATTGAATTGGCTTGCCACCCTTGCTGAAAACTGGTTGACTATAGTTGTGAGGGTTTATTTCTGGACTCCCAATTCAATTGCATGGACCTCTATCTGTTCTTTTTTTTTTATTATTAACATAAAATGTATTATTTTTTTCAGGGGTACAGGTCTGTGATTCATCAGTCTTACACAATTCACAGCGCTCACCATAGCACATACCCTCCCCAATGTCTATCACCCAGCCACCCCATGCCTCCCACCCCCCTTCCCTCCTGCAAGCCTTAGTTTGTTTCCTGAGATTAAGAGTCTCTTATGGTTTGTCTCCCTCTCTGGTTTCATCTTGTTTCATTTTCTTAATCCAGGACTGTATGGTTTAGATTACCACAGTTTTGTAACAAGTTTTGAATTTGGAAAATGTAAGTCCTCCAACTTGGTTCTCCTTCTTCAAGACAATTTTAGCTAGCTATTCTGGATCCCTAAATTTCCATGTATGTTTTAGGAATGACTTAACAATTTTTGCAAAAAAATACAGCTGTTTCCTGACTGAGATTACATTGAATCTATAGATCTATTTGGCAAGTACTAACATCTTAACAATATTATATCTTCTGATCCATGAATGTAGGATGTCTTTCTATTTATTTAGGTCTTTAGTTTCTTTCAACACTGATTTCTAGTTTTCAGTGTACAACTCTTGAATTCCTTTGATTGAATTTATATCCTAGTATTTTCTAATGCAAATGTAAATGTATTGTAAAAGTAAAATATTAATTTGGAATATCCAGTAGAATTCATCTGGAATATTCATTAGTGTATAGAAATACAATCAATCATTTTTTTTAAAGATTTTATTTTTAACTAATCTCTACACCCAACATGGGACTTGAACTTACAGCCCTGAGATCAACAGTTGCCTGCTCTACTGACTGAGCGATCCAAGTGCCCCCACAGTCAATCTTTACATATTGATTTTGCAACCTGCAACCTTGTTGAGCTTGTTTATTACTTATAATAACTTTTTAGTAGATTCCTTAGAGTTTTCAATACATGAGATCATGTCATCTGCAATAGAGATAGTTTTACTTCTTCCTTTCCAACCTAGATGTCTTTATTTCTTTTTCTTGTCTAATTGCTCTGGCAAGAATCTCCAATACAATGTTGAATAGAAATTATGGGAACAGTTATTTTTTTCTTGTTCTTGATCTTAAGGGGAAAGAATTAAGTTTTCTCCCATTAAGTATGATCTTAGCTATGGGTTTTTTGTAGAGGTCTTCTATCAGAGTGAGGAAGTTCTATTTTATTTCTTATTTGTTGAGCTTTTTTTTAATCATGAAAAGTTATTAAATTTTGGCAAATGCTTTTTCTGTGTTTACTAAATGAGATATATTCTTGATAGAATTATTGACTTCAAAGAAAAAAAGTTTCTTGAGCATAAAGGCAAGACAAAGTCACTATAAAGAAAGGAAAATCATATCACCATTGGAAGTTTCAACATCAGTGTTTTATCTCAGAGGAAAATGGAGTAACGTATCTAACATACTCAAGGAAAGTAAATGTGAGCCACAGATTTTGTATCTAGCCAAACTGACCTTCAAACATAAAGGCAGATGGCAATCAAAATACAAGAACTCAGAGTATAATGTTACTATGAGCCCACATAAGCTATGACTAGAATGAAAGCATAGACTTCAAAAATTATAACAAATCAATTTTAAATAAATTTTAAAAGTGCATCTTTTTAGAATAAAAATAGTTCACCAAAACTAACTCTAGAAGAATCAGAAATTACAAGGAGACCTTTACCTATTAAGGAAAGTAAACCAGTAATTAATAATTTATTCCTACACATACAGAAAATACCAGAATTCCAGAGAAGAAAAAAAAATTCCCAATTCATTTCATGAAGCTAGAATAACCTTGAGGTGAAGACAGTGAGAAAGGAAAAGTAACAGCTAGATGAGCTTATGAATATAAATGTAAATGCCCTAAGAAAATATTAGCACTACATAACTCTGGCACTACAAAAAAAACATTGTGTAGGGGCACCTGGCTGGCTCAGTCAAAAGAGCATGTGACTCTTGATCTTGGGGTCATGAGTTTAAGCCCCACAGTGATTACGGAAATTACTTAAATAAATAAAACTTTTCAAAAATTGCCTAGTTGTGACCAAGTTGTGTTTTTTCCAGTGATGTAGCAAAAGTTTAATATTAGAAATTTAATCATTTTATAGTATTAAGAGATTAAAAGGGAACAGAATAATTCATCTCAATACATGAGGCAAAAACAGGCATTAAATACAATTTGATTCAATACCCATTCATGATAAAGCAATTAGCACAGAAGGAATAGAGGAAAAGTTTCTTAATCTGCTTAAGGACATCCCTCTAAACATACTTTCTTATTGTTTAGAGTTAAAGGGAAGAAACAAAGCACTCATTATTTAGATATGATATGACTATCTAGATTAAAAAAGAAAAGATAATATACAAACATGTTTTGTTAATTAATAAAAGGGTTCAACTGCATCTCTATTATTTATTATTATTTTATCCCTATTACTTAACTAGGAATAAAAAGTTAGCAAATATAATTTTTTAATAGTACAATATACTATTTTAGAAAGATTTAACTAAAGATATGTAATATTTCTAAAGAAAAATCATAAAACTTTATTAAAAGATTAAGATTTAAATAAGTGTAGATCTTAGCAAAAGATCAATAAGGAAATAAAGGCTTTAAATGACACACTGGACCAAATGGACATCACAGATATATTCAGAACATTCCATCCCAAAGCAACAGAATACACATTCTTCTCTAGTGCCCATGGAACATTCTCCAGAATAGATCACAATAGGTCACAAATCAGGTCTCAACCAGTACCAAAAGATTGGGATCATTCCCTGCATATTTTTGGACCACAATGCTTTGAAACTAGAACTCAATCACAAGAGGAAAGTTGGAAAGAACTCAAATACATGGATGCTCTTTAGCCTCCATGGATGGAGGCTAAATGGGTCAACCAGGAAATTAAAGAAGAATTAAAAAAATTCATGGAAACAAATGAAAATGAAAACACAACTGTTCAGAATCTTTGGGATGCAGCAAAGGTGGTCCTAAGAGGAAAGTATACAGCAATACAAGCCTTTCTCAAGAAACAAGAAAGGTCTCAAATACACAACCTAACCTAACCCTAACCTAACCCTACACCTAAAGGAGCTGTGAAAGAACAGCAAATAAAGCCTAAACCCAGCAGGAGAAGAGAAATAATAAAGATCAGAGCAGAAATCAATGAAATAGAAACCAAAAGAACAGTAGAACAGATCAACAAACTAGGAGCTGGTTCTTTGAAAGAACTAATAAGATTGATAAACCCCTGGCCAGACTTATCAAAAAGAAAAGAAAAACGACCCAAATATAATCATGAACAGAAGAGGAGAGATCACAACCAACACCAAAGAAATACAAACAATTATAAGAACATATTATGAGCAACTATATGCCAGCAAATTCGATAATCTGGAAGAAATGGATGCATTCCTAGAGATGTATAAACTACCAAAAACTGAACCAGGAAGAAATAGAAAACCTAAATAGACCCATAACCACTAAGGAAATTAAAGCAGTAATCAAAAATCTCCCAACAAACAAGAGCCCAGGGCCAGATGTCTTCCCAAGGGAATTATACCAAACATTAAAGAAGAATTAATACCTATTCTTCTGAAACTGTTCCAAAAAATAGAAATGGAAGGAAAACTTCCAAACTCATTTTATGAGGCCAGCATTACCTAGATCCCAAAACCAGACAAAGACCCCATCAAAAAGGAGAATTACAGACCAATATCCCTGATGAACATGGATGCAAAAATTCTCACCAAAATACTAGCCAATAGGATCCAACAGTACATTCAAAGGGTTATTCACCATGACCAAGTGGGATTTATTCCTGGGCTGCAAGGTTGGTTCAACATCTACAAATCAATGTGATACAATACACTAATAAAAGAAAGAACAAGAACCATATGATCCTCTCAATAGATGCAGAAAAAGCATTTGACAAAGTACAGCATCCTTTCTTGATCAAAACTCTTCAGAGTGTAAGGATAGAGGGTATATACCTCAATATCATAAAAGCCATCTATGAAAAACCCACAGTGAATATCATTTTCAATGGGGAAAAACTGAGAGCTTTTCCCATAAGGTCAGGAACATGGTAGGGATGTCCACTATCACCACTGCTATTCAACATAGTGCTAGAAGTCCTAGCCAGAGCAATTAGACAACAAAAAGAAATAAAAGGCATCTGAATTGGCAAAGAAGAAGTCAAACTCTCACTCTTTGCAGATGATATGATACTTTATGTGGAAAACCCAAAAGACTCCACCCTAAAACTGCTAGAACTCATACAGGAATTCAGTAAAGTGGCAGGATATAAAATCAATGCACAGAAATCAGTTGCATTTCTTTTTTTTTTTTAATTTTTTTTATTGTTATGTTAATCCCCATACATTACATCATTAGTTTTAGATATAGTGTTCCATGATTCACTGTTTGTGCATAACACCCAGTGCTCCATGCAGAACGTGCCCTCCTCAATACCCATCACCAGGCTAACCCATCCTCCCACCCCCCTCCCCTCTAGAACCCTCAGTTTGTTTTTCAGAGTCCATCGTCTCTCACGGTTCTTCTCCCATCAGTTGCATTTCTATACACCAACAACAAGACAGAAGAAAGAGAAATTAAGGAGTCAGTCCCATTTACAATTGCACCAAAAGCCATAAGATACCTAGGAATAAATCTAACCAAAGAGGCAAAGGATCTGTACTCAGAAAACTATAGAATACTCATGAAAGAAATTGAGGAAGACACAAAGAAATGGAAAAATGTTCCATGCTCATGGAATGGAAGAACAAATATTGTGAAAATGTCAATACTACCTAGAGCAATCTACACATTTAATGCAATCCCTATCAAAATACCATCAACTTTTTTCAAAAAAAATGGAACAAATACTCCTAAAATTTGTATGGAACCAGAAAAGACCCCGAATAGCCAGAGGAATATTGAAAAAGAAAAGCAAAGCTGGTGGCATCACAATTTCGGACTTCAAGCTCTATTACAAAGCTGTCATCATCAAGACAGTATGGTACTGGCACAAAAACAAACACATAGATCAATGGAACAGAACAGAGAGCTCAGAAATGGACCCTCAACTCTATGGTCAACTATTCTTTGACAAAGCAGGAAAGAATGTCCAATGGAAAAAAGACAGTCTCTTCAACAAATGGTGTTGGGAAAATTGGACAGCCACATGCAGAAGAATGAAACTGGACCATTTCCTTACACCACACACAAAAATAGACTCAAAATGGATGAAAGACCTAAATGTGAGACAGGAATCCATCAAAATCCTAGAGGAGAACACAGGCAGCAACCTCTTCGACCTCAGCCACAGCAACTTCTTTCTAAAACATCGCCAAAGGCAAGGGAAGCAAGGACAAAAATGAACTATTGGGATTTCATCAAGATAAAAAGCTTTTTCACAGCAAAGGAAACAGTAGACAAAACCAAAAGACAACCGACAGAATGGGAGAAGATATTTGCAAATGACATATCAGATAAAGGGCTAGTATCCAAAATCTATAAAGAACTTATCAAACCCAACACCCAAAGAACAAATAATCTAATCAAGAAATAGGCGGAAGACATGAACAGACATTTTTCCAAAGAAGACATCCAAATGGCCAACAGACACGTGAAAAAGTGCTCAACATCACTCGGCATCAGGGAAATCCAAATCAAAACCTCAATGAGATATCACCTCACACCAGCCAGAATGGCTAAAAGTAACAGGTCAGGAAACAACAGATGTTGGCAGGGATGTGGAGAAAGGGGAACCCTCCTACACTCTTGGTGGGAATGCAAGCTGGTGCAGCCACTCTGGAAAACAGTATGGAGTTTCCTCAAAAAAATGAAAATAGAGCTACCCTACAACCCAGCAATTTCACTACTGGATATTTACCCCAAAGATACAAATGTAGTGATCTGAAGGGGCACATGCACCCCAATGTTTATAGCAGCAATGTCCACAGCCAAACTATGGAAAGAGCCAAGATGTCCAACAACAGATGAATGGATAAAGAAGATGTGGTATATATATAATGGAATATTATGCAGCCATCAAAAAAACCCCAAAATCTTGCCATTTGCAACGACGTGGATGGAACTAGAGGGTATTATGCTAAGCGAAATAAGTTAGTCAGAGAAAGACAAGTATCATATGATCTCAATGATATGAGGAATTCTTAATCTCAGGAAACAAACTGAGGGTTGCTGGAGGGGAGGGGGGTGGGAGGGATGGGGTGGCTGGGTGATGGACATTGGGGAGCGTATGTGCTATGCTTAGCACTGTGAATTGTGTAAGACTGATGAATCACAGACCTGTACCTCTGAAACAAATAATACATTATATGTGAAAAAAAAAAAAAAGAAGATAGTAGGAAGGGAAAAATGAACGGGGGGAATCAGAGGGGGAGACGACCATGAGAGACTATGAACTCTGAGAAACAAACTGAGAGTTTTAGAGGGGAGAGGGGTGAGGGGATGTGTTAGCCCAGTGATGGGTATTAAGGAAGGCATGTACTGAATGGAGCACTGGGTGTTATACACAAACAATGAATCATGGAACACTACATCAAAAGCTAATGATGTAATGTATGGTGACTAACATAACATAATAAAATTAAAATAAATAAATAAATGTAGAAATAATTGAGAAGAATCCACCTAGTAAACATGTCAATTCTTCCAAAATTAATTTATAAATTCAATTCCACTTAAAATACCAATTTTTTTAATGGATTTTGGCAAGTCAGATTATTGTTTTAATTCTACTTATGAGTGAAATCATATGGTATTTGTGTTTCTCAGTCTGACTTATTTCACTTAGCATAATACCCTCTAGGTTTAGCCATGTTATCTCAAATAGCACAATCTCATCCCTTTTTGTGGCTGCATAATATTCTAGTGTGTATGTGTTTGCCACATCTTCCTTATCCATTTATCTATTAATGGACACTTAGGTTGCTTCCATATCTTGGCTATTGTAAATAATGCTGCAACAAAAATAGGGGTGCCTGTATCTTCTTGAATTAGTGCTTTCATTTTCTTTTGGTTGATAAGTCAGTTTTAAAATTAATGTGTAATGCAAAGGTCCAGGAATAGCTCAGAGAATTTTAAGAAAAATCAAGTTTGAAGGCAGTGAGAAACATGAGAAAAAAAATTAAGTTTCGAATTTTTTACCACCAGATATCAAAATTGCAAAGCTATAGTAATTAAGATAACATGGCTTTGGTAGATTTAGATAAGCTGACCACCGGAACAAAACAGAAAGCTCAGAAACAAACACATACATATGCAGAAATTGATATAAGTCAGAGAGGGTTGTTGAAGGTCAGTGGAAAAATGACAAGCTATCTACAAATGATACTAGGACATACATGGGTGAATAATAACTGGATCCTTACTTCATACTGAACCAAAAATCAATTCTTGATATGATAAGGATCTAAATATGAAGAGTAAAACCCTCAAAATGTTGAGAAAAATGCACCAACTTTATGACATTGGAGCGTTTATTAAGCAAAATGCAAAATGCATAAAGAAAAATTAATAAATTTAACTATATTAAAATTAAAACCTTCCGTTCATCAAAAGACACCAAAAACATGTACAATATAACTCAAAATCCCAAGATTTTGTTAATGACAAAAGATTAGCATATGTGTGTGTGTGTGTGTATCCCCCCAACAGATGTATATTTTCTACATACCTATAAGTAATAATAAATTTGAAATATTGGTAAAGTATATGAAGCCAATATAATAGAGGAAATTCAAGTATATAAAAAGCAAATAAAATGTGTTCATATTCACTAGTAATTATAAAAGTGATCATTAAAACCATAATGGAAAACCACTTCACACCTGTATGATACACAAAAATATTTAAGGAATTGGGGAAAATTTGAAAAAATAGGATATTTCACATATTGATGGGTATGAATTGATACAACCCCTTCCAGAACAATTTGACAACATTTAATTAAGTTGAGCATATTCCTACCTTAGGACCATTCAATTCCACTTCTAGGTACACAGAGCTACTTTCATTCACATGAAAAAGGAAAGCTATCTAACCATATCCATCTTCTCAGGAGCAAACAAATAATTTGTGGCATATTTATAAAATGAAATGTTACACAACAGTAAAAATTACCAAAGCTACAGGTATCAACATGGATGAATCTGGGAAAATTCACACAGAGGAAAAAAAAAGCAAGTTACAGAAAAGTTACCATTTGACACAATTTATATAATATTATAAAACAATATTAAAAATACTAAAGCTACATAAATGTGTAATAAAAATATAGAGAGCTGATGGAAATGATAAATACCAAAATGAGACCTGTATTACCTTTGTAGGTACAAGAAGAAATTTAACTGGATTGGTCATGACATTGGTGGTGGTTACTTAGCATGGGTTATACTATTCTTTATGCCTTTTTCTATGTCCAAAACATTTCAAATAATTAATAATTTTTAAAGAGAGAAAATCTCAACTATCATGAAAAGGTGTTTAGATAATAAAAAGAGTGAAAATATATCAACACCTCCACACACGCCCTGCCCATTTAAAAACAAAAACTCAGGGCGCCTGGGTGGCTCAGTCAGTTAAGCATCTGCCTTCGGTTCAGGTCATGATCTCAGGGTCCTGGGATCAAGTTCCGCTTTGGGCTTCCTGCTCAGTGGCGAGTCTGTTTCTCCCTCTCCACCTCCCTCACCCTCTCCCTCTGTGATCTCTCTCACTCTCTCTCAAATAAATAAAGATCTTTAACAAATAAAAATAAAAGCAAAACCTTAATGGAAACATATATGCAAAGGAAAAGAGTGGAAAAATATATGCTATAATGTTAACAGTAGTTAACATTTGGTGTTAGGATTATGATGGTTTTTAGTTTTATTTGTGTTGTCTGCTTCATTTTCTCTAGTGAGCATAATTAGCTCTTAATGAATCTGTTGAATCAATTAATAAAGATTTTTTTAATGTCACAGCTGTAACAGTGATAATCAATGCACTTGTGCTAAAATGTCTTTAAGAAGCAAACACAATCAGAAAAGAGCTTCCAAGCTGCACTTCTACAGACATTTTATGTGACCTAGTTGAGAAAATAGGTTTAAAGCAGGACGATGCCCCAGTCCTCCATGAGCCTCCCGATTGGAAACAGATGGTTAAAAAAGTGGAAGAGGCCCCTAAGTTCAGCATAAAAGAATTGCACTTGAATTTCAGTGCTCTCTGACATTTTAGACAAGCGGATGGTCCCCGCTCTGCCTTTCTGGTTCCAGAGAGGAGCTAATGTCTTTCACGACAGTGTGAAATAACTGTCAAACATGTCTTTTTTGTCTCTGCCTTTTTCACACCAAATGTTCTACTTTCTTTTTCAAACAAGGAAAAGATAGCACTGCAGCCTTCCCCCAACTAGAGAAAATGGATGTAATTGAAGCATAATTTGTGCTGGGATTTTGTTTTTAACTCACCTCCTTAGTGAAGACGCTTGCTCTCAGAGTCTGCAAGGCTTGCCGGACTCGTTCTCTGGCCCCGCTTGTGATAAAACAGCAACAACAAAAACAGTGTACATTTCCCAGGTTATATAAAGGAAAGGGTTCCGGTAATGTAGGGACAGTTGTTGGCCTGGTTAGTCACTTCACAAATGCTAGGAGCCACTGACCATCTACACAGTACCTGTACTGAGAATCCTTGTTAACTTATTACCAAACTATAATACCTCAATCTTATTTGGTGCTCACCTGTGTTTAATATGCTGCATTAAATGCTTCGCATTCATCATTTCAATTAATCCTCCTGGCAACTCTATTAGGTAGATTCTACTTTATGAGCCCCATGTTAGAGATGAGAAAACTGAACCTCAAGAGAAGTTATATGGCTTGCCAAAATCATAAACTAGTAAATGATGGAGCTGGGATTTGAACCCACAGAGCCTGTCTCATGCCTGGAGCCTGAACCTCTATACCTTTGTCTTCAGAATCATTAAGTGAGTCAGTGTTTTCACCTGTATCATCCCCCTTAATGCTCCGTCCATAATCCCTAGCGATGTATATTTAAATCTCTGTTTACTGATGAATCTCTGACCGATCAAATCATTTGCCCAAACAATCAGAGCCATCTAACTTCAAAACCTACGCCTTTAGCAGTAGGTCACATTCTCTATCAGAGATCCACAGCCCAGATACAGTTCCTCTTCCTCCGTCCATTTCTCCATCTGCCAAAGAAAGGGGATTATATTTTATCCCTTGAAAACCTCAACAGTTTTGGGGCGCCTGGGTGGCTCAGTCGTTAAGCGTCTGCCTTTGGCTCAGGTCATGGTCCCAGGGTCCTGGGATGGAACCCCACATCGGGCTCCCTGCTCCGCGGGGAGCCAGCTTCTCCCTCTGCCCTCCCCCTGCTTGTGTTCCCTCTCTCGCTGTGTCTCTGTCAAATAAATAAATAAAATCTTGAAAAAAAAAATTCAACTGTTTTTATGGGGATCAAATGAGATCCCCATAATGTAATTCAATGTGAAAGAACTGTGAAAGGTAGAAAGACATAAAGAATTCAAATTTCAATATTTCACTCCAGAAACCAATATTGCACTGTATGTTAACTAACAAAATTAAAAAAAAAAAAAAAAGAATTCAAATCTGCACCCATATTTCAGCTAAATTTCCTTATCAGGCATCGATATGTTCTACTTTCTTTTTCAATCAGATAAATAGCTTGGTTTTTAGTATTAAAATGCTGTTGCCAAAGACTTGTACACCAACCACTCACAAAAGAAAGTGCATCTCCTTCGTAGAGGAGCTTTGAGATGGTAACTTGTGATAACTGGGAATGGTTTACTCCACCCCAGGACTGGCCCTCATAGATAGACGTTGCGTTTCTCCATTTGTGTCCCCTCCAATTTTGCGTTTCCAGGTGGCCAATTTTTTGCAGCCAGGAAAAAGCTAATTTGCATTAACTAGCTCCCAGCAAATTTCTTTCCTGAAATGCTCTCAAATCCGCCCCTTCTTGTATCCATCCCAGCAGCTACTGCCCCATTTCAAGGCTCCCACTCAGATTACTCCAACAGACTTCTCCCCATTTCTCCCTTTTCCCATTCCTACACCTTACTGCTCCAGAAGTTTCTCTTAGAAGGCAAATCTGATGATCATATCACTTTCCTATGTAAAGCCTCTCATGGCTGTCCACCATCTTCAGAATAAAATTCCAGCATCGTGGCCCCATGTTCAAGACCCGTTGTGATGTGGCCCGGACACAGGGACAGCCACGTGCCTCACCCACTCCTGTCTTGTACCTCTACTGTACTACACTCATTCATGCCACTTACAACATTGGACCTCTGACAGAATAGAGTGGGGCCACATTTTGATAGAAAAACTTTTTTAGAAAGATTTTATCTATTTATTTATTTGAGAGAGAGAGAGAGACAGAGAGAGCATGAGCGGGGGTGGGTGGGTGGAGGGATGGAGGGACAGAGCGAGAGGGAGAGAGAATCTCAAGTAGACTCCCTGCTGAGCGCAGAGCCTGACTCAGGGCTTGATCCCATGACCCTGAGATCATGACCTGAGCCGAAATCGAGAGTCAGACACTCAACCAGCTGAGCGAGCCACCCAGGCACCCCTGAAAGAGAAACTTTTTAATAAAATCAGTTATTTCTTCCCTACATTTTAAAAAAGTTTTTCTTTTCGCATACAGTGCTTTAAAGTCCCCAACATGGTTTCCAGTACAATATGAGGTAGGAATCTAACTTTATTGTCTTTCACACAATTAACTAGTTGAACAAATAGCATTTAACCAACGAATATCCTTAAGGTGGTCATTGTCAATTTCTGGAATATTATACCTACAAGAGAGCTTACAGATGTCTTTTGGGAGTATGCAAAAGCTCTTTAAAATTTGACGCCGCCCAGTTTTTCTGTGTTTAAAGGACTTCTTAAGATACAAAGAGTACAAAAAGAAAAAAAAAATGGACAGATTTATCAAACTTCATCAACAGGACCTATAAACAGAATGTAAAGATCAGCTGTAGACTGGAAATATACATTTATCACACATATATTTATTTGACAAAGGGTGAATATCTAGGCTATATAAAGAGCTCAATCAATTAAAAAAGACAAAATAAACCAGAAATGTAGGGACAAGCTTTTGAACAGACTATTCACAGCAAAGGAAATCTAATAAATCTGTTAAAAATGCTAAATGGTCTTATTAATCAGAATATGCATGATAAAAATACCATAAAACTCTATCGTGCACTTAAAAATTTGTTAAAAGGCTAGACTTCATGCTATGTGTGTTGTTGCTATTTACCAAAATTAACAACAAAAAACCATGAAAAGCAGTATCACACTCACCAGAATAGCAAATAATAGGTCTGTGGATACCAAACGTTGGTGACCCTTGTAACCCTTGTTACCCCCATTGCTTACGGTAATGTAGATTGGAACAGCTACTTTGGTACAGAGACTTGTTGAACCATTTCTGGGGCCCTGGGACCGTGAATCTGGCTTAGGGTTTTTTAATCTGGAGTAAGATCTCAGTTTATGGAATGAGCAATGCACGGAATGGAAAAGGCTATATCCAGAGGTAAAGCAGGAGCCCAGTAAAAAGACCATCCCAGAAGAGCATCAACACAGAGGGCTCTACGGAGGGCCCAGCTCTAGCTATAGGTCAACATGTCTGACTAGGGGGACTGAGGGACAGAGCTGGAAGGTTCTCAGCAAAGGAGGAGAGAATTCTGAAGGCTGTCTCATACAGGACTGTTCACGAAGGACTCCATGAATGTGTTTGCAGCCTCTCCCAATGGTGGTGAGTATTAAACCCATCTCAAGTAATCAGCAAATTCCTCTATACCAGATCTGGAATTTCCCCACCTCCATGCTGGGGAAGGAAGCGTTAGTATTTTCTAAGGTCCCATAGCCAGGAATTTATTTAAATACTTGTCATTTTGTTTCAAAAACTAATCCTGCCCATTTCTCTTTCAGACTGAAGAAGAAAATTAAGCACTCAACATTCATTGAGTGACGTCTTCGTGCTGGCACTGTGGAGAATACAATCTAGCCCAAGATACTGTCCTTCCTACTCTCCAGACTCTGGTCCTATGGAACGCAAGACACTATTTATTTAATATTAATATGATTTCTTTCTGTCATGGTTTCCCTCCTGCTTTCCATGAAAATAGCCAGAACCTTTGTATTTCTTCTTCCTAGGATTTTTTGCAGAAATGAAGCAGTAGGTTGCTGGAGGACAGTTCTCTTCTCCTTCCCTCTCCATTCTCCTTGCTCCTTTGAGTGAAAATCTGAGCCTGTGAAAGCATTTACGACGGGGAAAGAGAACCAGGAGAGTACCTTTGCAGGCAGCCAGAGAAAGGCTTCCATCAATAACACATCTTTCCTGTTGGTGGTCAAAGTTTTCCTGACCCTAAGGCCTATCTGGAGAAGTGAGGCGCTAGGTCCCCAACCTACACAAAAGGCCCTCCAAGCAAGAAACACAAGCAGCAGCTGCTTGACTTCAGGAGACCAGTATGGACAGAAACCCCAAGAGCAGACCCCTCCTTGACCCTTGACACTCTATAAGTAAGACAAGTAAGACCCATGGGACTGTTAGGCAATTGGGGGCAGCGAGAGTTGGGGAGGGGGCCCAATAATGACAGTCTGGGGGGTGGGGACTCAGTCATACTTAATTCAATTCATAAAAAGCAATAACAACCAATGGGATGCTACTTACAAACCCTTGTTTGCACAGTGTTAACACTCATATCATAAATCAGAGAACGTAAGAGCTGGAGTGATCCCTAAAACTCATCCACCTTCATCTTGCCATCACATCAATGAATCTGATCCAGCAAGCCCAGTGATTGTCAAAGGTGGGTGAATCACAAATGCAGGATCACAAGTCAACTACAACCCAGGTATTTTATCCAGCACCTTTTCCACAGACTCAAACCACTTAGTTGGAAAAGAACAGTGCCCTGAAAAGCTGGGACATCCCTAGTCATTTTAAAGTGAGGAAACAACAAGACAAAAAAAAAACCTAAAGAAATGAAGATGGAGAGGTGAGTACAGGATCCCCAAGTAAGGAAGCAGAAGCTCTCAGAAGGCCCTCCGGACTTCAGAAGCAAACTCTGCCTCATACTGCCCCCTGGTGGAATGGAATAAAAACGCCTCTGCTCAGCACTGCGGCGCTAAATTCAAAGTGAATTTGAAACTTAAATTTAAAGAATGGGGGATAAAAAGCCTCTGTTCACATTCAGATCGTCTCTGGAGAGCTTCACAGACATAAACCCTCTGATCACTATGACTATTGCCCCAAGGGAAATGGTAACATGTTGGACGTAAGTAACAGGGGAGCACATAACCAAACAGCAAGTTAGGTCTCAGCTCTGGAACCCAGGAGATATTGTCCAGTCTCTCTAAGGCTCATTTTACTCATCTGTAAAAGGGACATAATAACAGGACATCCCCTTGGGGAGCCTGGGTGGCTCAGTCAGTTAAGCATCCTACTCTTGGTTTCATGATCTCAGGATCCTGGGATCCAGTCCCCCCCTTTGGGCTCTATGCTCAGTGGGGAGTCTGCTTGAGATTCTCTCTCTCCATCTCCCTCCCCCCACTCTCTCTCTCTAAAATAAATAAATAAATCTTTAAAAAAATAGGACATCCCTTATAGGGTATTGTGAGTAATTAAAGAAGAAAATCTATATAAGAATCCTCAGAAAAGTGCTCTCTATGTAAGAGGTCAATATAAAAGCTATTCTTATTTTTCTTCTTTCCATTATGTTTACTATTACCACGTTGATAAATTTGCAAAAAAGAAACTCTTGTGCCCGTAAATAAAATCTTCTTAATTAGAAAAATTATCAAGGAATTATCTTAGAATGCTACGACTATGTACATTTTTATTCACATGTTCTATGACTTCTGTAAGCTGGTTGAATAACCTTTATCTCTGTTTTCAGTATATTTACCTTAATGTTCACACCTCACTTTTAAAAACACCCTAAAAATGTTCTCACTGTTGATTATTCAATTCTGTGCTTTCTCATTCGGTGACAGCTGAATAATACTAAAGCAGAGGAGTTATTTGCTTTAGGCCTTGTTTGTGGAGACAGAACGCCTAATTTGAAGACCGTCGGGAAAATCACATTTTCTGCTGCAGGATCTGCCCTGTGGGGGGCATTCTAACCCTTTGCCTCCTTGTTGGTTGGCTGTTATATAAAGGCAACCCACATTAAAACAGTAATGATTGCTTACTTCTCCTGATTTGAGGCTTGGCTGAGAAGTCCATCTGAGGCACAGACCTACAGTGGCCTAGCTCACCTGGCCGAGCCCCTCCCCCGACCTGGCACTCATCCTCTAGCAGGTGTGGGTGGGCTTGTTACCTAGTGGCTGAGGGTCTCAGCAGCAGGAGGGGGCAGACCTCAACATGCAAGCACTGTTCAAGTCTCTGCTCTTGGCCCATCGGCTACTGCCCATTAGCCAAAGCTAGTCACATGGGCACACCCAGGTTCATGGGGTGGAGAGATGGGTTCCCCCTCTTGCACAGAGGAGTGGCAAAGTCATACCCCAAAGGGATGCACATGCAGGCACTGGGGCCATTTTTTTTTTTTTTTTCTTTGCCATCTGCCATACTTGATTCTCAAAAAACGTGCCAGCCAGCAACAACCAAACCTCCTCAGTGACTGTAGCTGACGTATGCTGAGTGCCTTCACACTTCAATGCCTATGGGAACCAGGCTCATGCTGGAGGCGGACAGGAGGTTTTAGGCAGGGGACAATGGCAAGGTGTAGCTCACATGCCCATTTTGCCGCTCAGCTCCACTCAATCATTGTTACTGGAAATATAGGCTCCATGTTTCTAGATATTCTGATATTTCCGGAGGTGGCAATAACCCGGACTGTTATATAAAATCTCCTGATAGTGGGGCGCCTGGGTGGCTCAGTCGGTTAAGTATCCGACTCCCGATTTCAGCTGGGGTCATGATCTCAGAATCGTGGGATCGAGCCCCGTGTAGGGCTCCATGCTCAGTGTGGAGCCCCCTTGGGATTCTCTCTCTCCCGCTGCCCCTCCCCCCACTCATACTTGCACTCTCTCTCTCTCTCTCAAAATAAATAAATAAAATCTTCTAAAGTCTCCTGATATGTAAATGTTGACAACAAATTCACTTTCTCAAACTTTATGCAGGAACAAGCAGACTATTCAGGCCTTGGGGTTGGGGGGAAGGCAGTGTATTGGAAGACTAATTTGAGTCCTCTGGCTCACTTGTGCTGGAGCTAAGTGATTTCATGGGAGCACTATCTTCCTTTTAAAATGTATCGCACGTAAAGTAGGAGGAATCCCAGAGCTGCATCTTCTGGGAAGAGGAGGGAAAAGTGCCCAAGACTGAATGGAGCTTTTAAAGTTCAAGCTTCTGTGGCATTTGCTAGAGGTGACAGTAGGTCACTGTACTCGAGTGTGGTTATTTTAGGGTGAGATGGATCACTCTGCTGATGACCAACGTTCTTCTCTCTTTACTTGTTAACTTTAAACCTCTCTCAAGAACTCAAAAGCAGGGGTGCCTGGGTGGCTTAGTTGGTTAAGCGACTGCCTTTGGCTCAGGTCATGATCCTGGAGTCCCTGGATCGAGTCCCGCATCGGGCTCCCTGCTCCGCAGGGAGTCTATTTCTCCCTCTGACCCTCCCCCCTCTCTCTCATTCTCTCTCTCTCAAATAAATAAATAAAATCTTAAAAAAAAAAAAAAAAGAACTCAAAAGCACATCCCAGGGAGCCAGACTGCCAGGTTTGAATCCCAGCTTTGCCACTCACCCAGCTGTATGAATTCGCTCTTCTCACTGCCTTACCCATGTTCAAAGAGCACTTGGTGTCTCGAGATACAAAGCAATTTTTCCCTGCATCATATGAGTTGTCTGCATATCTGCTTTCTTCAGTACACCATGATCACCTAATAATATTAACAATACTAGAAAATATTTCTAGAACTTGTATCTCATCCTTCACCTTATGAGTTGAACATTTTATATGCACTGTATCAGTGAACATTCACAGCATTCTTTTCTTTTCCATTATATAGATGGAGAAACAGCACAGAGGATTAAGTAGCTTGTACCCAATTCACACAGTTGGTAAATCATCATTTGAACTCAGAAAGACTGACTGTGGTTGAGGTTACTCAAATGGGGATCTGCAGACCCTTGGCAGTGCCCAGGGACATATTTTTGAGGTCTTCCAGTTCATCTCTAATTTTTTTTTAATTTTTGCATTTACTTTGATATCTTAAAACACCATCAGCACTTCTGGACTATCTGGATGACCACTTTCTAAGCCAGGACTAGCACATGAGTTCAGTGCCTACATTCCCACCTGTGCTTATGCTCACATTGGCACTTGGTGGCATACTTCACTTGCCACAGGCCGCTGGGAAAAGGACAAAGGAAAGCAATATGTCAATGCCATGCTCAAGCTATGTGAAGGCCAAGTGATTGCCACAAAGGTGTCATGGAATTTTTAATGGAGAAAAGTGGAGGCGGTATTGAGGCGTCATGGCCCAGTGTACCAAAGGCATGCCCCGTCGGAAAGAATTCCACCAGAGAAACACTGCCGGATCTCTGCTGTGAGTGGTAGTTTAATTTCAGTAAAGCATGATTCATTTTCCCCATTAAATTGTGTTAATTTGAATTTTGTTGGTTTTATTCTTTGTTCAATCTATAAACATATTTGACTTTATAGTTTTATATGAAACATATACCTAGATTTATGTTTTGACTTATCATAAGCAACATTATAATAAAAATAAATTAAGCAAATTAGCCATCAGGTTTTTGTTTTGTTTTGTTTTCATTTTATAAGAGCACATTCCTCGACTGTGAGAACATGGTATTGCACTGCAGTGTGCTTAAGGGTTGGGAATATAATGGAATGGTTTAGAGCTTGGGTCAAGTCACACTGGATGGGGCTGAGGCTCAATCTAACACTTATTACCTGTGTGACCTTGGTCAAGTCACTTCTCTAAGACTCAATTTCATAACTGGTCAAATAGGAAAAATAGGGTGTCTATGAGAACAAAATGAGATAATATAAGAAGCAGTTGCAGTGGACTTGGCACAAGAGAACGGAGTAGAGCTGATAATGTGAACAACAGAACACATGAAGACAATTCTTGCCCAATGAATAAATAGATTCGCCCATAGACTTTGATACACGGCTTGCCTGGCTGTGATTCTGAGCCGAGAACTTACTAGATGGAGGGAGAGAATTCTCCCCTGATACAACAGAGCTTATAGTTCCTGAGATGAGAGGGAAAATCACTGCGGTAGATATGCAGCTATTTAATTTCTGAGAGCACCTTCCTTTTATTTTAAAGAGTAACTTTCAAAAATTTGGGACAGCTTCCAATCAGGCAATTAGATTGGTTTCCCAGAATTCATTTCTGATTTCCAACCAAACACATTTTTTTAGATCTATCTTCCCCTCACATGCCTGCGGTCCAGAATATAGGAAATTTACGGCAGATGTTGCTTTATTTCATTAGGGAGTTAGCATCCTGCTGAACCATGGTTTGGCAAAGCACTTGAAATTATTTCAGCAGAAGAAAGGTAATATTTATAAGAAAGAATGTGGTTCTTAAACACAATGAATATTCAACTGAGACCTTATGACATTTTAAATAATTATGTAATAACATTAACCACTATGCCATTAGACAATGCCGCAAGTGAAAGAAACCTGGCCATTTGTGGCCAGTGCTGTTCAGTAAGGAGACCATACATTTTAATATCAGTGTCAGATTTGAATTCTAGCTTGCCTGTTAATAGAGTGAACCTGAAAATTTGTCTTTACTTCTTTTCCTCTTAATAGCCTCTACTTCCAACTGAGAATGAATATTATTTTGATAGCATGAGTTTTAGCAATTTCTACTCCTTTTATTTCTATCTTGCCAGCAGGGTCTTCTAACCTAAAAGCCTGTTATAATTACTATAATTACTGTCATGGTACATTTCATTCATTCATTGATTCAGTCAGCAAATAATTATTGAGTGAGTACTATTTGCCATGCACTCTAATAGCTACTGGGGATTCAGTGGTAGGAAAAGAAGACAAGTCGTCTGCTCTCAAGGAGTTTATCTTTCATTGGAGAAGTTAGAAAATAAATGCAGAAGCAAGTAATTAAGCAAGATAGTCTCAAATTTGAATGACCATTAAACATGGTGCTATGATGGTAATAAAGCAAGTCCATAGATGCTGAATGGGTCCTCTGCTGGAGGGCTACTTTAATCAGGATGACCATGGAAGTTCTTCCTAATTAGGGGAGTCAAGAGATGAAGAATGAGAAGCAGTTGGCCATGTGAAGATCTGAGGAAAGAGATCCTAGGTACAGGGAACATAAAAAAAAAAAAAAAAAAGGTGTGAATGATAAAAGGAGCTTGAGCAGACTTGAGGATCAGTCAACAGGTCAGTGTGGCTGAAGCACATTAACCAGAGGAGCAGGCAGGAGAAGACATCAGTGAGCCAGAGCATACCAAATCTAGTAAGCCATGGTACAGTTTGGATTTCATTCCAGGTGAGGTGGGAAACCACTGAAGGATTCTAATCAGGGGAGTGATGGGATTTGGTTGCTATGTGGGGAACACAGTGTAAGGAATCCGGAGAGGGAGACCAGGTAGGACACTCTTATTGTGGTCCAGGTGGCATATGCTGATGTCTTAGACTGAAGTTACACAAAAGGATATGGAGAGAATGGAGTTAGAGGGAAGTGGATGGATTCAGTACACGTTTTAGAAGTAGAATGGAGAGAGCTGTTATGATTTATTGTTTCTTCAGTGTCTTTAGCATTGTTGTTTTTTAAATTGAAACCAGGATTATAATGCCTTGTTGTTTTCACCTATTTTGTTGAGACCCAAAAGAGTTGTAATAAATTGTCTGACTCTCTTGGGACAGAGCGCTAAAATGCGCATCACCCAACAAAAAAATACTTCTGTCCAGAGTTCTGAAACTTGCTCCTGCTCTCTAGGAGCTTGCAGGATAAAACAGAGCCCATTCATAGAAAAGAAAAATGGAATGAACATGTTTGCCACATAAAGTTTTCATTACAAAAAAAAGGTAGGGGGCTATAAACTAAAAGAACAGCTGTGTTTCTTCAGGTTTTGCTGTGTGGGATTTGTGGACCATGTCTTTTGGGGCCATTTTATTGATAAAAATCACCTTCTGTTTACTCAACCCTGATAGATTCCAGATTCCTTGTTTGTGTGTGTGTGTGTGTGTGTGTGTGTGTGTGTGTGTGTTGTGACTCAGTAGGGCAAATACTGGTAAACTACTGGAGCCTGAACTGGCCTGTTGGAAGGGAAAATACTGGGTTGAAAGTAACACAAAAGGAGATAATATGTGATAGTTGTACCAAAAAATATGATTCACAAAAGACATTCATTTTTTTAAAGATTTTATTTATTTGAGAGAGAGAGGGAGGGAGGGAAAGGGAGAAACAGGCTCCCTGCTTCCCAGGACCCCAGGATCATGACCTGAGCCAAAGGCAGATGTTTAATGGGCTGAGCCACACAGGTGCCTCTCACAAAAGACATTCTTATGAATTTTCTCAAAAGAACCTCAAATCCACCCTCTAAGTCAGTTGTTCTCAATCTCTTCTCATTATGGAACACAGAAAATCAAGATATTTATATAGGATACTGGAGTAAATGGAGAGAGATTTGAGAGTATATGGGCTGGGAGAATTTTTATTACACTTTATCTGTATCATTATAAAAATAAAATACAAAGTATTACAGATTTGTCTAAATATTTACTTTGTATAAGCTCCAAATAATAGCTTGACACAATTCTTTATCAAGGCTTTTTGAATGAGGAGCTCTTCAAATTCAGCTTAGACATTATCCATAAAACACCTATTTGCTCAACTACATGATTTAAAACAAACATAATTTTCAACAAATATTTGCAAAAATTGGTTTTCTGTAAAGGTGCTAAGAGTTCCTCTATCTTTTTTGACAAGCATTGTGATAATGAAAATAGATTATAAACTTTATCACTTTTTTTATCAAATGTTTCAGAAGAGTGATGGAATTTCCATAAGTCAAATTTATATGATTGGTTACAGAAATTCTGAAGTCAGTTTGTATAACACTAAAGGGGCACACTCTACTGTAAAAGGATAGACATACTTCATATATAGAAAGACATATTTTGGCATCCAATTACAACTGCACCAACCAGATCCCCAAGTCTAGCTTTCTAGTACCCCCATCCCTACTGGCCACATTTTGGGCAATGTGGCATGCTCTTTGGACAACCAGAACATGAAATTCTCTGGCAACTCTATTTGTTCTTTGTCCACAATGGGAAGTTGTGCCAAGAGAAGGCAGCCACTAGTGAAAGGCAACAAATCTTGATGTTTCATCCACCTCAGAGCTGATTCAACTGCCTTTGAAGAGTAGGAGTGGGAATGGGAATACATTTTGATGTAACCAAAAACAATATGGCTATATTCAAGAGTGTTGCAGAGCACTGGTTGGGACACGAGGCTGTAAAGCATATAAGGAAGATCTTGATGCAGATGAAGAAGCAGATGTTGTCAGAATAGCAACATGCCTTGCTGACCTTCCCACAGTTAGAATGTAGAAGGTCAGGGACAAAATCACGCTTATAACTGCACATTCTTTCCACTGCATCTCATTCCCTCTTTTGATGCAATAAGCTCAGTGGGAGGAGAATTAGAAAACTCAGCAGCACAGATCCCAAATGGTTTTTGGGAATTCACATTTATAAGGTCATGTTTTCATCTTTTACATGATGATGAGAACCTATAAGGTTATGGAATGCAAAAAAAAAAAAAAAAAAAGATTATGCAGACCAGTTTACTTCTTCCCTTTTCAACAGCATCCATTTATCCTGCAGTGATGGAGTGGGAATTAATTATATTTTAGCTATTGGTTTTATAAACTGAAGCAATGGATAAAAGTTTCCCATAATTCAGAAACCAGATATCTATTAGCTGTCCACTCTAGTCATTGTTTTGGTTCATAAAAATAAACTATTCCTCTTCAGCTGACAACATTGCAAAGTCAGACTGTCATGGCAGCTGCCTCCATACGTGGCACTTACACAATCAGGAGGTGGATGATCCTGCACTTGCTAGTGCCCTATAGATAACTGAGACAGCAGAGATGTTGAATGGATTCAAGGTGACTCCAGTGTGGCGCACAGGCAAAGAAACTCAGGTTCTTTCAACAGCAAAGCACGCTAGACTCCCTGAAACTGAAGGAAGTTTGCTAAGAGTGGCACGTGAGTGTCCCTCCTCACCACAATAGGTGCTATTGAGCAGAAGCAACTATCCCTCACCTGTAACCAATGCCTCAGCAGCCTATCTCCCATGTGAATCTGCCTCCATAGAGTTATGCATAATCCCAAACCACCCTGGGATATAGGAAACCTGGAGATGGGGAGTGGGATCAGGACAGTATGAGAGGAGTCCTCCATTTTGGGAAAGTTCTGAGGGGGGTGCATACTTAAAGTCAGCGTGTACACACCAGGATGGCCATAATGATGGTTAATGACCTGTGACCACTCTGTTTGGTGAAAGCCAGTGCCAGACAAATGCTAAATATTTTCAGCATTGCCCATAATAATATGTGCTTAGATGACACCAAGAGCCATGACATACACAGAAGATATTTTCCTTTCACAAAACAGTTCTTTCATTATTACTATATACTATCAATGAAATGACTCATTTGGGACTTGTACTTATTTGTCAAGTATATCATGTAGCTTATCACCTAAAATTCTCACAACAGTCCCATAAAGTGGGTATTAGAATTACTGTCATTTGAAAGGTGTAGAAACAGAAGAATTAAGTAAATTTTTCAGTCACATAGAGTATTAGTAGAGATATCAGGGCTCAAACCCAGGCAGTCTAACTCCAGAGCAAGATGTATTTGTGTGTGTGTGTGTGTGTGTGTGTGCATGTGTGTGTGTGTGTGTTTAAGGTAGACAAGGAACTATAGAACCATAATATATATTCATAAATCCAAAAAGGAAGTATAGAAGACACTGAAATTCCCACCCCACTAGTGGTAGCCCTGGTCAACAAAGAATAAATAGATACTTTTTTTGGAGACATAGATTAATGCTATGGTCTGAGTGTTTGTGTTCCCCCAAAATGTTCTAATCCCAAACTCTAATGTCCAGTGTGATGGTATTAGTAGGTTGGGCCTTTGGGAGGTGCTAGACTCATGAGGGTGGAACCCTAAAGAATGGGATTAGTGCCTTATTAGAGAGGCTCTGGAAGGATCCCTAGCTTGTTCCACCAGCTGAGGGCATGGCAAGAAGTCACTGGCTATGAGCCAGGAAGAGGACTCTCACCAGAACACAACCATGCTGGCACCTTAATCTTGGACTTCCCAGACTCCAGAACTGTAAACTATAAATTTCTGTTGTTCATAAGCTACCCAGTCTGTGGTACTGTATTACAGCATCCCAAATGAACTAGGACTGTTAACTAGCTTTTGCCTAAGGGAAAGGCTCAGTGTATACTGTAGATTTCAGTAACTCCTTTTTTGCTCAGAATAACGACTGAGCAGAGCACATTCATTGACTGTTTCATTCAATAAGTATTCATTATTAAGTACCTTCTGTGTTCAAAGTGTTGTGGTCAACACTGGGGATATAAAACCTGGACCATGCTCTTAAGGAATAGTCTAGAGGGGGAATTAAATTACTAGGGATTATAATACCGTGAAGCAGCATACAGCAGTAAATATTCCCTTCACTTGTCCTTCGGTGGACCATTTCTGAGGAATATTCTACAAGCTTCTCAGAGGGATCCTGCAAGGTATAACCCCACTGACCACAGTTAAGACCAGTTCAGTAATCCCCTCTTCTGTTGCCTTTCCCCTTTTCCTAGTTTCAGCCTTCCCAGTCTTCCTCTCCACTATTCCTGTTCCCTAGGATCACTTCCCAAAGTAAACTGCTTTGTCTTATATTCTGCTTTAGAGAGGAACCTAGGCGAGGCAGCTGGTATGAGAAATGGCCCTAGAAATCAGACCCTAGACTTACAAATGGGATTCTAGAATGAGATGACTCACCTGTCAGAAAATAGTCAGGGCCCTTTTGCTGGAGGTGAGTGGATGCAGAGAACCCCTCTCAGTGGCAGTCTCCTTGTTACTAAGACTTTCACCAATGGTGGACTAGGATAACCTGGAGGTGAAGCACTATCTCCTTACACCAAGCAGGCAGGCAAGGGAGTTGCAGGGGTACTGATCCTAATTTACAATAACTATAAATATATACACACCTAACATCAGAGCACCCAAATATATGAAGCAAACATTGATTAGAACTGAAGGGAGAAATAGACAGCAATACCATAATAGTAGAGAATTTTAATACCCCCACTTGCAATAATAGATAGACCATCCAGACAAAAGACTGATAAGTAAACAGAGGATTTGAATAACACTACAGACTAAATGGACCTACCAGACATTTACAGAACACTCAACCCCAAAGCAGTAGAATACATATTCTTCTCAAGTGCACACAGAACATTCTCCCAGATAGATCACATGTTTGGTCACAAAACAAGTAATAACTAATTTAAGAAGAGTGAAATCTACCACATATATTTTCTGACCATGGTAGAATGAAACTAGAAATCAATAGCAGAAGAAAAACTGAAAAATTCAAACTCATGGAAATGAGAAAACATGCTCTTGAACAATCCATGGGTCAAATAAGAAATCAAAAGAGAAATTAGAAAATATCTTGAGAGAAATGAAAATGATATACAACATACCAAAACTTATGGGATGCAGCAAAAGCAGCACCAAGAAGGAAGTTTATAGCTACAAATGTCTACATTAAAAAAAGAAGAAAGATCTCATGGCATGCCTGGGTGGCTCAGTTGGTTAAGTGTCCGACTCCTGATTTCCACTCAGGTCCTGATCTCAGGGTTGTGAGATCGAGCCCCACATCAGGTTCTGCACTGTGCTTGGAGGCTGCCTAAGATTCTCTCAATCTCCCTCTCCTCCTCCCCCCACCTTGCACTCTAAAAAAAAATGAAGGAAGATCTCAAACAATGTGACTTTATACCCCAAGGAACTAGAAAAAGAACACACTAAGCCCAAAGTTAGCAGAAGGAAGGAGATAATACAGATTAGAGGAGAATTAAACAAAATAGAGATTAGAAAAACAATAGAAAAATCATCAAAAATAAGAATAATTTTTTAAAAGATCAACAAAATTGACAAACCCTTAGCTACACTAAAAAAAAAAGTGAGAAAACTCAAGAAAATAAAATCAGAAATGAATGAGGATAGATTACAACTGATGCTAATGAACTTAAAAGGATTATAAGGGAGTACTGTGAACAATTATATATCAACAAATTAGATAACCTAGAAGAAATGGATACATTCCTACAAGTATACAAGCTGCCAAGATGGAATCATGAAGAAATGGAAAATGTGAACAGACCTATAATAAATAAGGAGATTGAATCAGTAATCTGATTTACTGATCGGGGGAATTCTATCACACATTTAAAGAAAAATTAACAATAATCTTTTTCAAACACTCCCAAACTTATTTTATGAAGCCAACATCATCCTGATAGCAAACAGAAAAAGACACGACAAAAAATGAAAATCACAGGCCCATATCCCTGATGAGGACAGATGCAAAAATCCTTAGGAAAATATTAGAAAACAGAACTCAATAGCATATTAAAAGGATCATGTACCAGGACCAAGTGGGGTTTAGGCCTGGAATGCAAGGATGGTTTAACCTATGCAAATCAATCAATGCAATACACCACATTAACAGAAGGAGGGATAAAAATCATGTGATCATCTCAATAGACAGAGAAAAAGGATTTCATAAAATTCAATACCCTTCCATAAGAAAAATATTTAAGAAATGAGAAATGGGAATAAATTACCTCAACACAATAAAGTCCATATATGAAAAACCCATAGCTAACATCATACTCAATAATGAAAAACAAACCTTTTCTTTAAAATTAGGAACAGATAAGAATGCCCACTCTCACCACTTCCATTCAGCCTAGTAGTGAGGGGACAGTACTGACAGAATAATTAGGCAAGAAAAAGAAATAAAAGTCATCCGAATCAGAAATAAAAATGTGAAATTATCCTTGTTCACAGATGACATGATTTTATATGTATAAAACCCTAAAGACTTTACACACACACACTCACACAACTGTTAGGACTAATAACTGAATGCAGCAGGGTTGTAGGATACACAATCAGTACACAAAAATCAGTTGCACTTCTAACACTAACACCAAACAATCTGAAAAGGAAATTAAAGAAAACAATTCCATTTATAATAGCATCATAAAGAATGAAATATTTAGGAATAAACTTAACCAAGGTGGCAAAAGACTCACAAACTGAAAATTATAAAAGATTGCTGAAAGAAACTGAAGAGGACACAAATGTGTTCATGGCTAGAAGACTTAATATTGTTAAAATGGCCATATTATCCAAAGCGATCTACAGATCTACAGATCTACAAAGGGATTCAGTGAAATCCCTACCAAAATTCTAACATCATTTTTACATTTAATGCGTTTGCTAAAAAATAGAAAAACAATCTTAAAAGTTACATGGAACCCCAAAGATCCTGAATACACACAACATGAGAAATAAAAATGCTGGAGGCTTTACACTTTCTGATCTTAAATATTAAGAAGTTACAGTAATCCAAACAACATGGTACTGACAAAAATACAGACATACAAACTAATGGAACAGAAGAGACAGCTCAGAAAAAACTACCATATACAGTCAAATAATCTTCAACAATGGTGCCAACATGACACAATGGGGAAAGAACAATCTCTTCAACAAATGGGGCTGTGAAAAAGTGGATATCTGCATGCAAAAGAATAAAACTGGACCACAATGTTACACTAGAGACAAAATAGATTAAAACTTAAGTGTAAGACTTGAAACTATACAACTCCCAGAAGAACACATTGGGAAAACTTCCTAACATTGGTCTTGGCAATGATTTCTTGCTTAGCGCACCAAAACCTCAGGCAATGAAAGCAAAAATACACAAGTGGGACATCAAATTTAAAAGCTTCTGCACAGAAACAGAAACATCAACAAAGTGAAATGGCAACCTGAGAAATGAGAGAAAATATTTCCAAGACACATGTCTGATAAAAGATTGATATCCAAAAATATGCAAGGAACTCCTACAACTTAATAGCAAAAAGCAAATAACCTGATTAAACAATGGGCAAGGGACTTGAACAGACATCTCTCCAAAGAGGACATAGAAAATGCCAACATGTATATGAAAAGATTTTCAACATCACTAACCACAAGGAAAATGCGCATCAAAACTGCAGTAAGTTATCACCTCAAGACTAGGATGGCCATTATCAAAAAACAGAACAAAACACAAGAAAATAATAGCAATGTTGGCAAGAATTTGAAAAAAAAATGGAATTCTTAGTCACTATGGAAAACTGTATGGAGTCTCCTCAAAAAATCAAAAATAGAACTACCATATGATTCTACAATTCCAGTTGTGGGTATTTATCCAAAGGAATTGAGATCAGGATGTTGAAGTGATATCTGCATTCTCATGTTCATGGTAGCATTATTCACAGTGGGTAAGAACTAAATGCAACCTAAATGTCTATCAACAGATGAATGCATAAAAGAACACTCCATGCCATATTATTCAGCCATTAAAAGGAAATCCTGTTACAGGCTACAACATGGATAAACTTTGAGGACATTATGTTAAGGGAAATAAGGACAAAGAAGGACAGTTTTGAATGATTCTGCTTATATAAGGTGTCTAAAGTAGTTGAAGTCATAGAATCAGGAAGTGAAATGGTGGTTGCCATGTGCTGATGGAGAGGGAAATGGGGACTTGCTATTCAATGGTTACAGAATTGCAGTCATGCAAAATCAAAAAAGTTCTAGGGGTCTGATGTACAGCATTGTGCTTATAGCTATCAATACTGTGTTATACAGTTAAAGATTTAAGAGAGTAGATCTCATGTTATGTTTTTACCGCAATTAAAAAAACTAACTTAAAACTAAGATTTTAAAAAGATATTTACCTAGACCTATAGCATTAACTTTCCAGAGAACAAAATTAGAAATTACTACATTTCCAGGTTTCTAAAGAACAGATGAAATGTCCCTTTATCACCAGAAAAATGTAACCCTTCACATGTTACCAAGCCACTGTGGAAAATGATCAGAGCTGCACAATTAGGCAGTGTCGGTGGAAGCCAGGAAAGGGGGAGAAAAATTGAACACTGGCAGTACTGTATTCACTCCAGAAAATGGAAAGAATGCTTCTCTTCATCTATAACATTATTTTCTTTGACTTTCTGGTTGCATCTGGGATGAAAGAGAACTATTTATAACACAAAGATTGTTTGTGCCATATCATCAAGTTGACATAAAGCAAGGGCAATGGAATTTTTGTTCTTACCCAACCAATAATTTGGAAGAGTGTATTTAGCAGATAGTTACAGGCTATAAGAAGAAAAGGGTATCTGCTGGTAAATTAGAACTAATTGGGGAAAATAAGCCTATCTGTCATAAACCACGAATAATCATCATGATTGAGCAATAATTTTATTATCATAATTTTTACATAGGATGGCAATTAAATTAAGGAATTATACTGAAGCATAGTATATAATTTATTCTTGCAGTTTTCTTGTGCCAAGAGACAGATACAGTACCCTCTTTGTGCCACAGATAAGAAGGCTGAATATAACTAGCACATGAGGCAAAACCTGAATAAAACCAGGTATTTTTAATTTGTGATTAATACTCCAGTTTTTTACTTGGATATTCCACTTCTGTACTTACCCAAAGGCTTTACAAAAATATTTAAAACTGGGAACAAGGAGAGGAATGATATTTTGAATTTGTATCTGCCTTTGTATGAGTTCCTTATCTGTTTGGTAACCAACTTCCCTATGACCGAAACACCTCTGAGCAAGACAAAATGGCAAATGTAACTTGTGTCTATGTAAATTGTGATCAGTATGGGCTAATAACCAGGCATAGACTGACACTGACCCTGGGCAATGGCCTCAACTTCTACTGCTGGAGTTCAGGATCATGGGTTGAACTCCTGTTTGTCTGATCCCATCTCTTCCTAGGGTGGCTACAAGAGCAAACACTTAGTGCAGACATTTTAATGACTAAGGTAAGCTAATGGTTTGATCATTCAATTAAGTTATCAGAAAGGTAAAGAACACTCTCTGGCTCTGCTGACTATTCCTTTACTCCTGAGAAGAATAAAGATATGTTTATATGAAACATATATGTTCATATATGTTTATATGAAAGCCTGAGAAGAATAAAGAATAAGTAAAGACACCATATAGAAAGTCCTTCTGGAATGTCAAAGGAATGGAATAAATTGATTCAGTTTCTCCTCAGTGTGACAATGAAGCATCCTTCCTTAATCATTTGACATAGTCTTCAATCTTTGTGCCCTGTGAGTGAGGGTACTAAGTAAAAGTTGAAGCTGAGTTTTTAAAGCCCAATGTTACCTTGGGCTTGTTAGAGGATGTCAAATTTGTAACCTAAAGCAGGATGTGTCTTTTACCTTGTCACATATGGTAAAAATGCATCAAGTCAAATTGCCCTTAGGAAAGCTCCATATGGGAGCCAATACAATATGTTTCAAAATATCCAACAAAACCCAATTTCTCTCCCTTATTAAAGCATACTGTTTTTGGGGCACCTGGGTGACTCAGTCAGTTAAGCAACCAACTCTTGGTTTTGGCTCAGGTCATGATCCCAGGGTCATGGGATCGAGCCCCATGTTGGGCTCTGCACTCAGGCAGAGTCTGCTCAGAGATTCTCCCTCTCCCTCCCCACCCTCTCACAAATAAATAAATAAATAAATAAATAAATAAATAAATAAAATCTTAAAAAATATATATATTTTTTAATTCTGACTAAACACTACATTAAGTGGGTGCCTTGCATCCGAGATTTGCTGCAATTAAAAAAATATATTTTTTAAAGCCTAGAATCACTCTCCGTATGGAGTTATGTTCCTAGCTAAGGGAACAAGATATTCCTATCCAGCTTCTCACACAGGAGGAATATACTCATTGAGTGGAATGGCGCTCAATCAGAAAAGCCTGCAGTATTTCAGTTATTTATTCATTTATTCTCTTTCTCATTCTCAAGCTACCATTCATACAATCTTGCTGTCTCTTTGACCTTCCCATTTCATCCTCCCCCTCCTTTAGCAGAGCACAAATAAGTGAATTTACAGAGATTAAATATCCTCTCACTGAGATTCCACTGCAGCACTCAAGGTAGACAACATCAATCAATCAATACATGATTTTTCTCCCATGAGGTCCGAACTGGACCTGACATTCCTTCCCAACACAGTACTCTGGCCAGCCACTACCAGTTGACCAGTGTAAATTCTCTGACATTCCATATAACTTCTTTAAACCACTTAGGGTTCTTTGCTATGTTTGAGCTTCATTTCTGCATATAATTAAAGAAAGAAAGCATTAGATAAGAAGCTCTCCAGGCCTTACTCTGAGATTCTATAATTTCATGATCCTTCAGATAACAGTATGGGTCAGCAAGCCAACCAAATCCACCTCGCCACCTGTGTTGGTATGGCCTGTGAGCTGAAAATAGATTTCACATCTTTAAATCATAGGGAAAATTCAAAGAATAATAATATTATGTGACATGTAAAAAATATAAGAAATTTACATTTCACCCCCAAAAAAGAAATTTAAATTTCACTGTCCATAAACAAAGTTTTATTGGAAAATAGTCACTCATTTGTTTACATGTTGTCTATGGCTATTTTCATACCACATTCAGTTGAGTAGTTTTGTCAGATACCATACACTCTATGAAGTTTAAAATATTTACTAGTTAACCTTTTACAGAAAAAGTATGGACTAGAGTATGATGAAAAATCTGTAGATTGAATGCCAGGCCAAGAGAACTGATATCTACCGCAGAGGTGTAAAGGATAAGAGCAAGCAACAGAACATGAATGCATATATTTGTCAAAAATTTATCAAATGACACACTTTAAAAAGGTGAATGGAAAGACATTCCATGTTCATGGATTGGAAAAGCAAATATTGTTAAAATGTCTATACTACCCAAAGCAATTTACAGAGATTTAATACAATCCCTATCAAAATACCAACAGCATTTTTCACAGAACTAGAAGAAAAAATCCTAAAATTTATATGAAACCATAAAAGACCTCAAATGGCCAAAGCAATTTCGAAAAAGAAAAGCAAAGCTGGAGATATCACAATTCCAGACTTCAAGTTATATTACAAAGCAGTAGTAATTAAAACAGTATGGCATAAAATTTTATACTGGCATCAAAATAAGATATAGATCAATGGAACAGAATAGAAAACCCAGAAATAAACCCACAATTATATGGTCAATTAATTTTCAACAATGTGGGAAAGAATATCCAATGGAAAAAAGACAGACTCTTCAATAAATGGGTTGGGGAAACAGACAGCTACATGCAAAAGAATAAAACTGGACCACTTTCTTTTTTTTTTTTTTTTTTTTTAAACTGGACCACTTTCTTACACCATACACAAAAATAAATTTAAAATAGATTAAAAACCTAAATGTGAGAACTAAAACCATAAAAATCCTAGAAGAGAGCACGGGCAGTAAGATCTCTGATATTGGCATAGCAACGTTTTTCTAGATACATCTCCTGAGACAAGGGAAATAAAAACAAAAATAAACTATTGGGACTATATCAAAATAAAAAGTTTCTGCACGGCAAAAGAAACAATAAAATTAAAAAGCAACCTTCTGAATGGGAGAGGATATTTGCAAGTGACATATTCAATAAAGGGCTAGTATCCAAAATATATAAAGAACTTATACAACTCAATACCCAAAAAACAAATAAGACAATTAAAAATGGGCAGAAGACATGAACAGACATTTCTTCGGAGAAGACATCCAGATGGCCAACAGATACATGAAAATATGCTCAACATCACTCATCACCAGGGAAATGCAAATTAAAACCACCATGAGATATCATCTCACACCAGTCAGAATGGCTAAAGTCAAAAACACAAGAAACAACAAATGTTAGCAAGGATGTGGAGAAAAAGGAACCCTCTTGCACCGTTGGTGGGAATGCAAACTGGTGCACCCACTGTAGAAAACATTGTGAAGGTTCCTCAACAAATTAAAAATAGAATGATCCCATGATTCAGTAATCAAGCTAAAAAATACAAAAACACAAATTCAAAGGGATATATGCACCCCTATGTTTATAGCAGCATTATTTACAATAGCCAAATTGTGGAAGCAGCCCAAGTGTCCATCCATAGATGAATAAATGAAAAAGAATGTGTGTGTATGTGTGTGTGTGTGTGTGTGTGTGTGTGTGTATATATATATATATATATATATATATATATATATATAATGGAATATTAATCAGCCATAAAAAAAGAATGAAATCTTACCATTTACAATGACATGGAAGGAAGTAGAGAGGATAATGCTAAATAAGTCAGTCAGAGCAAGACAACATAGGATTTCACTCACATGTGGAATTTAAGAAACAAAACAAATGAGCAAAAGAAAAAAAAAAAGACAGACAATGACAAGCCAAGAAACAGACTCTTGAGAACAAACTGATGGGGTGGGGGATGGGTGAAATAGGAAGGAGATGGGGATTAAAGAGCGCACTTGTCCTGATGAGTACCAGGTAATACATGGAAGTGCTGAATCACTACATTGTGTACCTGAAACTAATATCACAATGTATGTTAAAAATACTGGAATTAAAATAAATAAATAAATAAATAAATACATTTAAATATTTTTAAAAGGTGAATTCTATTATAAAATTTATATTACTTTTATTCTCTTATAAAAATTTATTATAAGAAAGTAGTGCCAGATATAAAAATTAAAAAGGAACCAAGAATTTATGGGGAGCTATATAAAGAACTGGACCTAAATGTAGGGGCTCTGTGATAGAGGCTACTCTGAAATGTAAATTTAACATGAAATTTGTCAATATTTCATAATTCAGCTAAGAAATAAGCTCAGTGAATGCTCTGCCTTGGGAAGATGTGTTCTAGTCTATTTTCAATTTTTTTTTACTAGTTACTAATTATAATTTTTTTACAGTTATAAAAAGCAAGTAATTTAATTTCTCTAACTTCTATCTCAGAAGTTGAAATAAGTCCCTCCTTCTCCCATAGGAGTGGTGGAAGGAATTATTAGGAAAAACACTCTAAACTCTAAATCAAAGTATGATTATTGAGATTTATGTTAGTATGACAATCCTTTTAAAATGGTTAATGGTATGCTTACACAGGCTTTTACCAGTCTTTGAGTCTGCAATAAATTACGCAAACTTAACTATAATTATGTTTCTGATTAAATTTTGATTCATGCAAAATAAAAATTGTTTAATACTAACTAGCAAGATAACTGTCAATAATTTGAATTAGTGTGGAACCTAACTGCTTTCTGTAATCTTTACAAAGTAGGTTTTTCTTGTTTGAAGGGATTTGAGAACTGTGAATGACTCCATATTATATCATTAGCCAATATGTAATCTGCCGCTTCTTCAATGCTCATTAGGATTTGGGTGACACTCAGTTCCTTTTACTGCAAAAGAACAACAGAGAAGGAGAGAATAACTGGGCAACAGAGGGAACGTACTAAGTGTCTAGTGAGAGTAAAATGTTAAAATTACATAATGAATTAAGAAGAAAAATATCTTCCACAAGAAAGTTTATCTAACTCTCCATGGTTGGAAGAAAGATGGCTTTCCGATAGAAGTTGGAAATAGAGATTATATTTACCATAATACTCAAATAAAGGTAGGAAAAATTGAACTGATAATCCAGACGGTTTTCAAACTCCTACGTATTGCATATCATATGCAAGTCGCATCAGATTGACCAAGGTTCCAATATAGTCTCTGAAACTGCCTCGCATGGTTCTTAGCGACATAATTTAATCTGGCTGAACTTTAGATTCTGTATTAGTACAATGGGAGAAATTATTCGCTCACAGGTTTCTGGAAGGATTAAATTCACAGAGTAAGCATACAATAAACATTAGCAATATTCCCATAATTTCGTAGTTTTGCTCAGACATTGCGAAAACTGTGCCAATACTAATTAGCCATTACATTTAAAAAAATAAGATTTGCACCTTTTGTTTTTACTTAGAGTTAAGGATTTTCTAATATTATATACTGGACATAAACAGATGCATTTTGTAGTTTATATTATTTAAAATTGTCATTTCATATGACATTTTGTTACATGTTGAATTCATTGAAATGTTCTTTCTTGTTGCCTAAACTACCCAGATTCATGGAACTAGTTCAGGTTCCTTACCCTTAAAGCATAGATAATAATGGCTACCCAGAATCCCTGCTGTGAACAGTCAGTTAGGGTATATAAAGTGACTTTTCTCAAGTAGGTGTTCAATAAAAAGAAGTTATCTTCATTACATAACCATTCCCTTCAATCAGTGGAGGTAATTTTGAATGGATTACAACTGCTGTAATCTTGTCAGCATGCATTCCAGAAGTATGGGTACAAAGGCAAATTTGACAAAACAAACTAGGCTGCTATTTTGCAGAGAAAGGAAGATAGGTGAAACTCTCCCAACATACCATGTTGAGTATAACATGCATGGGGAGGGAAAAGCATGCCCAAGTCCCTTCAAATAATCTACCCTCTGCTCTAGTTCTTCAAGTTTATCTAAGAAACAGAAAGCCCCAGTCAAAGGAATTCAAAGAACTCTCCCACAAAGGCCCAGAACAACGAGGTCATTATATCAGGTATTGTAAGAGGTGACCCAGTCCAGGTTTGCCTTGGACTGTCCCCATGTTAGCACCGAAAGTCCCCATCTCAGGAACCCTTTCAACTCTGGACACACACTCCTTTCACCCTTACCATACGTCCTACAACAGTTTCCATGGTCATGGAACAGCAGTACTGGAAGAAGCATGGAAACTACCCCATCCAGTCTCTAACACATGGCAAGTCCAGTCCCACGGATGGACTAACGACACCTTCACAGGTGCAGTGCTAAACCCAGGGAGTGTGTCAGATGACAGATGAACTCCATTATTCTAATTCTAGATTTGTGAGTGTCACACAGGGACAAGAATTGGGTCATGGCCAAAGGCCCAGACCTTGACACCAGACTACTTGGGCTTCTATCCTATGACTCTGGGCAAAGTATCTGATCTCGTTAAGCCCCACTCTCCTGGACTGAAAATTGGTATTTTTAAGCACTGAACAAGAGGGTGCGAATAAAGTGTTGGGCTCAGTGCCTGGCACATAAAAAACACTAAATAATTATCTGCTATTATTATTGTTAGTTTTAACCTATTGTTCTTCTTTTCCAGTATTATTATTATTATTGCTATCATTTTTAATTATTGGCTACTTACAGCAAGAGAGATACAAGCAAGGATTTTCACTAAAATCATGTGGACTTTAAGTACATCAGGATACACTGCTTCACACTTGAAATTTTCTTAAGTCATTGTGAACTGTGTCATGCTGATCTGAACAATTTACAGACAGTTTTTGAAAAGAGACCTCTTTGACTATGACAAATAGACTCAAATTGCTTTAGTAATTCAACTTCAAGACACTCTATTTGGTCCTTCTAAAAGGCTCCTTTCAAAATGCTCAATCTTTACCACCACCCCCTAAGTCCTGAACCATTCTCTATAGAAGCCAAACAATTAAGAGCACTCACCACAGAATGGGCACCCTAAAATAAAGATGAAGTGTATCTGAAATGATTGCATATACCAACAATACGACGACAGAGACTGCAGAGCAAAATTTTGATTCAGAAGGTAATGCTTCATGAATATAACTAATATTCAGAAGGTTTGGCCTACTTTAAGATCTAAAAAAAGCAAAATGTGCCATTTGTCTTTCTTCTCCTACTGTTTTATAGTTTAATGTTGTAATCTGTTATAAGTCACTCCCAGGAATGTACAAAATGATGAATTAAACAGAACTGTAGAAAACCAAAACAGGCACCTATGGAGGACCACAGTCCCTTTCTCGGATGTGCCCTGAATGGACATGTGTTTTGAGAGACGTAAAGGACAGTATTTTACCCTCAATTTCATGGACACTTAAAGATATCTCATAATTTCCTACTATGACTGGTACCCTGGATTGTTTCATATTTGCCTTTTCTAAACTTCACAGTGAAATAGCCTCCAAAAATAGAAAAATTCACAAAATCCTAGAAGAAAATCTCTAATTACAGTGTGGATAGGCTAGCCTGAGAAACAATTTGTGTCTAAAAAGGTCAATCTCAGTAAGGGGAAAAACTCTATCCCAAAAACTCTGCAAATTCAGGTACAAGATTCAGGGCAAAATACATACATTAATCCAATGAAACTTAACATTCATCCTGTACATGAAAAAGTATATTTATACAACTATAGATTTTTAAATATCTCCTTAGACAATTAAAAAAAAAGAAATATAATTTCATTAGACATATTTTCCATTATTAGAACACAACTTCATATCCTTCCCTTTACTTCCGGGTCATATGTAAGGGCAGCTCATTGCAAAGACACCCCTATTAGAAAAGCACTAACAGAAAGGAAGCAGAGAGGAATTGACAGATAAGCACATGTTAGTTTACTCTGTTCTCTCAGTAAATATCAAGTCTAGTGCCTGCCCTGCCCACATGCCCTTGGATATACTCATATATGCATGTGTGTGTGCACGAGCTGGGGTCTAACTAAATTGTTCATAGGTGAATAAGGTCACTCCTTCCCCTCCCGGCCACAACTTTATCTGATTCCTCATAAGGGTAAGGTGTAAACTTATGATGTAGAGAATGAAGACAAGATGAGACTGTCTGATTTCTTTTTTCATAATACACAGAAAGTTTCAGAACTTTTTCATAATACACAGAAAGTTTCAGAACAAAAAAGAAATCAGACAGTCTCATAACAATTAAAACTAATAAATAAAAATGGGGAGGGCACCTTGCACTTTGTACCTGCTACGTAAGTTATCAAATGTCAGCTAGTAATAGTAGCTATTGTCAATGCCATTTATTGTAAAAACTGTAAAATACAGAATTACAGACTTGAGGGAACAGCATGTGCAGACTCCTGGAAACCAAAAAAAAAAAAAAGGAATTAAATCATTTGTATATTTTGAGCTGTCATTCACAGAGAGTTTGCTCAAATAATCTGAGGAGTTGATATCAGATAAGCCAGGTTTAAATCTTTCGGCTTTAAAACAACTTTATGGGAATGTCCTTTCTTTAAAGTTGTATTTTTAATCATTATGATATAGAAGGAATTAAAGTTGCATCACACAGGAGAGCCTGAGTGGCTCAGTGGGCTGAGCAACCAACTCTTGGTTTCGGTTCAGGTCATGATCTCAGGGTCCAGAGATCAAGTCCTGCATCACCTAATAATGTGATTATTAGGTACCCCCCATGCTCAGCACGGAGTCTGCTTGTCCCTCCTCCTCTGCTACTCCCCCCCCCAACTCTCTCTCTAGAATAAATAAAATATTTTTTAAAAAATTGCATCACACATATGCACATGGCATACAGAGAGGAAGCCTATAGTTTAATGGAAAGGATACTGACTTTGTAGTAAACCAGAGCTGGAAGTTTGGGAAACTTGGCTAAATCATTTGAGTTTCTGCTTTCTGTTCTGAAAACAGAAGACAAAACCATATAATTTATGGGTTTGTCATGCAGATGATATAAAATGGCATTGTCTCTGTTGCATACAGGATATGGCACTTGCTATTTTCTCTGTGTATAGTGCCTTCATCTTCCACAACCTTCCACACTAAAGCTCCTGGTTTCCTTGAGTACAACTAGCTCTTTCTTGCCTTTGCACATGCTGTTCCCTCAAGCTGTAACACTCTCTTCCCTTCCCCTTTGCACAACTAACCTGTAGTCTACCTTCAGGATTGAGCTTGGATATTGTTCTGTGACATCTTTGTTGACACCCCGAGACCATACTGTGTCCTTCATTTATGTGCTCATGGAGCATCCTAACTTCATGCGCCTATCACCCTGTATTCAAATGGCCAGCTAACTTGCCTGAATCTTTAGTAGGATGAGCTCCTTAAAATAAGTATGTATCTTGCTCACTGTCGTAACCATGTCTTGCAGCAATGATCTTTCAAGAGTCAATGCTGATGAAGAAGCATTTCACACTTTTTTCTGCAAAAGAGAGGTACTCGGTGTAATAATAATAATAATGCGATTGTTAGGTACCCCCCTGCACCAGGTATTGCACTAAGTGCTTTCCTGCGTTATCTAATTTAATCATTGCAGGATTCCTTGGGAGCAGGTAGCATCAATATTGTACTGACCAAGAAACAAAAACTCTCAGAGTCTAAATGACTTGCCCAAGGGCATGAAGCTCTAGGTGGTGGAATCAGGGAACAAATTCAAGTCTGCCTGACACTGACAATATTTTTTCTCAATGACAGTGTTCCACTGTGCACGTTTCCTGGAGAGTGAGTATATTATTCACACCTCAATGAATGTTGTGGAATAAATAAGCACATGGATGTGTATACACAGTGGGAGCCATAAATATTCATCTCTTCAGTGATTTAATCCATATCCATTTTTCCTCTTTCTCTTTTTCAGTTTATTATTTTCTAGTGAGCATGTAAGAGGGAGTAATTTGATACTAAGTCTGTCCTTTATTTTGAACACCAGAAATTAAATGTTCCCATTACTTCTTAGGGTGTTCTCCTTAAACCATGTCACACTCAGAGGCTGAGTGGTGAAGACAGAGTGATATGTACTGGCATGCGCTAGAACACCTGCGCCTCAAGAGCGGGGATGGGTTTATTTACCCTTGTGTCTCCTGGCATGGTGCTATCCCCACTGTAGACAAATGATAAACACTTCAGGAATGAGTTATTAAAGAAATCATGAACTTGAAGAATTTGTAAAGGCAGTTTAGAAACTGTAAATATCAGTCATCTGATGAAACTGAAAAACAAAATAAAGGGTCTTTCTAAAGATAGTATCTAGAAGAAAGCTGCAGGCAGTTCTGGCAAGCAGTAAAAGTGACTGTGTGGGTAGAAGTAGACAAACCAGGTAAAACTGGACATTGACTTGAATTCGATAAAGATTTGGTAACTTACTGAATATGAGACATTGTATTCAGATCTGATTATTTGCTTTATAACTAAGAAGAATTTTCTTGTCACAAGAGAGAACTCTTTTTAGTAACCGAATAATTTGCACATCAGACCGAGAGAAGATAAAGGTTTGTCTTATGTGAAGAGGACAGAACAGTCTTCAGCTCTAACGAGGTCCACTTCCCTGCCTAACACAGCTGAGGGCTTCCCATTGCCATCATGTTCACACTTCAAGCTACTTTCCATGGCATAACTCGTTCTTCAGATTTTTTCCCTCATCCTCTCTCACTCCCACTACCTCCTCATGCTCCAGTCCTACTAAACGTGATGTATTCCCCCAAATATTATGTTTTTGTGTGCCTCTAGTCTCCAGATCTGGACTGCCTCGTTTTCTAACTAATGACTCTCCATTCATCCCTCAAGACACAGATCAAACATTACTGCAGCTTCTGGTGCCTTCCAGCAGAGCTGAGTCAGCCAATGCTCTCCAATGGCTCCCATTTGGGCATCCATCAGTCTCAGGCTGTAGTCATGCCTCCACCCAAACCACAAAATCCTCATGTCCAGCCATTCTTTCTCACCTGTCTTTGTACCCTCTAAACAGCCCAGTTAGGCCCATTTATGTCACAGGAATGTTTGTTGCTTTGAGGTGTAATATGTCTCCCTTGTATTTCCCTCCTGCACTAAGCAATGCAAAGAATGATAGAAACAGAGAAACATTTATTTATTTAAGTAAACACTTTCTATGTACCAAACACTGGTTCAACTCTGTATTATATATATAACAGTGGATAAAACAGATGCCATTCCTGCCTTCATGGAGCTGCATTCAATGGGCGAAACATAGCAAAGAAGTTACAAAAGCAAATTCATTCTAGTTCATGGTGAATAATGAGATGGAAGAAACAAGAGTGTGTAGGGGAGAAGGGGAGAAGGGGAGAAGTCGTGGGGAAACAACGTGAGGTGAGGAGTTGAAGGAAGTTCTGTCCGAGCTAAAGAACTGTAAGCTGACAGCCGAATGGTAAGGAGTCCAGAACCATGTTCATGCATAAAGAAGGCTCATTCAGATGTCCTGGCATGTGGACAGGCTCAGCATGATCTTCAAAGAGCACAAAGCCAGGGTGGCTAGACTGGAGTGAGCAAAGGAACAGTGATTCTAGATGAAGCTGGACAAATTGGTGGGGAATAGAGAGTAGAAGGCCTTGTCTGCTGGAGTAAAGAGCGTCACTTTATTTTAAATGCAGTGGAACCCAGGGGACAACTTCAAGCCAAGAATGGACATGGCTGGAATGATATAGTATTAATATTTATGTTCTAAGCCATGATATATATATAAAATATATGAACATATTTATTTATATATAAATATATAAATAATAATATATAAATAATAATATATAAATAAATATATATATTATATATATATTTAAGTTCTGGTTATCTACTTGGACAACACTTGCTCACTGCTTTACTTTTCCCTTCATTCTCCTCTCCACTGGGGGGCTCCAGAGATTGTCAGAAGTATCTGGCCTGGTTTGTCTCCCAAGTAACTTTGTGTGGCAGCCTCCTCAGTGTCTCCAACAGCTATGTTTGAGATAGGAACACTGGCAAGAGAGAATAAACAACTGAATAAATAAAAGATTAAAATACAATCAACTCTTTGAAACAGGTCTGCATTTGATAGACTGCATGTGAGACAGTAATGACAATCACTATTTTTCCATAAAACCTATGGTACGCCAAGCCTTTACACGACTAGATACATTAGGACTGATTAGTTTTATTTTAAGCAAAAGTGACTGTACCAACAGAAGAAAGATTTATAGAACAGATCTGAGAAGTACTGGGGCAGAACCTGCTCGCCTGCTAATTAAAATGACAATCTTAACAGTTACCAGTCTCTAAAGGCTTACTCTGTGCTGTCTAGCACCATGTTAATTGCATTAATGTATATTTTATCTCATTGAGTCCTCCACCAACCATAGCTGATATGAATGCCCATCGTCTGCTTTACTGAAATCGGAAAAGGCTCAGGGCCTTTAAGTGACTTGTCTAATATCTCAGAAATATTAAGTGGTGGAGGTGGCTTTGGGATAAAAGACTGCCTGACTCCAAAGCCCTTTATACTAACCAGGACACTAAAATGAAGAGGCTTCTGGAGACTTCTGTTCTAGTCTCAGCCAGCTTTCTTGCAATTTCAGTTTTCCTGGTGATAAAATGGTTCTCATTATCTTCTGGGAAGAGGTAATAATACCAGTCCAACAAATCTGTAGGGAATCTCCATGCCATGAAGATAACTCAAGTGTTTTGTAAACAACCAGATGTTACACAAAAACAACGTATTTTCAGCTGCGTGCCTGATTTTTGCCTTAAAAAGAATGCCCTCTCCAAAAAATGAATTCCTTAAGAATACTTTTTTTTTTTTCCTGAATTTGGTTGCCCCTTTCAGAACTTGAATCCAATTCCACACTACATGTTCATTTAAAGCATCTGTTCCTCTCTCAGACAGTTTCTTCATAAGGTATTGACAACATAAGGTAAGTTTCTATGTGGCTGTTTCACCAACTCACTGTGCAGCTTTGGGCAAATCCCTTCCTCAAGCCCCCAAATGCAAATGAGAGAGTAGGTTTGTTGAAGTTCAAGGTTATTCCAAGTTTCAAATGACTACAGTAGAATGTAGCCCATGGCTGAGGTAAGAGCAAGAAGAGAAAAAGGGCTAGCTCATAATAGGATACCAGAGCTACTCTGAAATCTTTGTTTCATGAGTAAATTATGGGACTCTTGACCATAAGGTGACCACTGACTTGTTCAAAAATTTCAGCAGATATTTTAAGATGCAGCAGACACCATTCTAGGAGCTGCTACTAAAGCGCTGAACAAAGCCAATGTTTCCGGCACTCTGTGCAACGCTACATCTAGACAGACCAAAACAGGATCTGGAAAAGACATTTCAGCCACAGATGCATTTTGTTTGACCAACACAGTTTTTAACATTTTCTAAACTTGCCAATGTTTTTAAATAATGGGAGATTTCACACAGAAGTTCTCGTTGCTAGCTTCTCTTTTAAAATCTGAATATTTGGCAACACTGAGCTGGCATTTCCACATGGCAGGGAAACACTGGAGCTGAAGAGAGCTGTCTCCAGCCCACCCCTAGCCTAGACCTCCACCCTCCATTTCTGCCCTGCTCCACGAGTGCCCACGATCCCCACCCTCGCCGTCACAGAAAGCAACCAAGTGCCAATTCTCTGGTGTATTATGCATGTGTGACAGTTGGGTTAGTGGGAAAACAATAAAAAGTTATTTCGACCGTGTTGATTATTATAAAGGGGAAGTACAGAGAGCAGCCACGGAAGAGAACATAGAAAGTTCCAGTGGGATTGCCTTCGTGTCTTTGTTCCTGTCTCCTGTCCCCACCTCCACACGCAGAGGTCGAGGCTGACAAAGGTGCGTGGAAAAAAACCGGGGGAGGGGGGTGCTGCAAGCAGGAGACCTAGGTGTGGAAAAAGTTCTATTAATTGTTCTTTACACTCGGCGACTATTTTCCTTGTCCAAGCCTCAGTTTTCCCAGCAGTCAAACGAGGAAATCTGCTAGACCAGAAACAAAAGATCCTTCCTGTCGGGTCCTAAGAAATTCTCGATCCTCTCTTGGGTTTCCCGCAATACCCAACTTAGTCTTACAGGAAATCTCGCCTTTCCCCATTCCCGTCTGCAGGCCCGTACTGCCACCCCCAGGTCCCCCGTCCTCGGCGGCGCTGCCGGGGCGTCTCGGAGGGGAAGGGGATCGCTTCAGGCGAGCCGGGCCTCGGTCTGGGAAGTTGGGGCGCGCTCCGCGAGCGGCGTCTCGGGACCGTGCCAAGGCGCCTCGGGATCCCCGCCACCGGCTCGGAGCCGCGCCCGCGGCGCTGTCCCCCGTCTCGCCCTCCCCCGGCGACGCACCGACCCCAGGGGACTGTCGCTCTCCCAGGCGACCGCCCGGCGGTTTCTGGGGAGGGCGGCGACAGGGGACGCCCGCTGGCTGGCCGCTCCCCGCTCCCGGCTCCTCCCGGAGAAGCTGCGCGCTCGGGCGGCGCTCGGAGCCCCGGCAGCCGCAGGTGCCCCTCGCCCGGGCCAGCCCCGCGCAGCCCCACCCAGCCCCGCGCCCGCCGCCGCCCACCGCCGCCCGCCGCCACCCGCAGCCGCCCGCGCCCAGGCAGGTAGGCGCGTTTTCCTTGCTCTCCCCTCCGCTCCGGGAGTCCCTCTGCTAGCCCCAGTGCCCCGAGTGGAAGCACCAGTCTGAGCTTCTTGAAGGAGAGAAGAGGGAACCAAGATCTAGGTGAGTGGTGGTCTAGATTTTTATTTCTTTTAAATAAACCTGCATGTTCAGGGCACTGCTGGGAAGCTAGGAAGTTAAAGGGGAAGAGAAATAAGACAAAGACAGGCGGTCAGGACAAGCCACCACAACCAGATAGGGCTGGGATCGAGCCCAGCTTCCTAGTTACTGTGTACCCCCACCTCGTCCGCCAGCCTCTCACGGATTCAGGTCCAGACCCAGACAGACTTCAGTAAATATTCGCTGGGTGGAGGTAAGCGCGAGGTGTTTCGGTCCGTTGCTCTTACACAGCTTCTAAACCAGCAGAAACTGCCTTTGATGGTTGGCTTCATCTCCACAAGGATGTTTTCCCCAAGCCCGAAGGATTTGAACAATTTTACACAGAAAAATAAAATGTGGTGCATTCACACCATGGACTGCTATGCGGCCCTTAAAAAGAAGTCAGAGCTTCAGAGACCAGCATGCCTAGGTCACAGAGGTGTGGTAAATGATCACAGTAAGATGCAAAGTGTACCTTCTCATCCATGTCATTTAGGTGACTTATTTTAAAACACACGGCATGTTGTAAAATCATAGAAAGAGGACTGTAAAACATATACTAGATTCGTGATTGTGTCTGTCTTTGGGAAGTGTGAAAGGGGAACTAACTTGGCAGGAGGGTTCAGTGGAAATAATGTTTACCTGTAATTTTTAATATATAAAAATGAGGAAGTGAGGTGGATGAAATCAATGTAATAGAGTGGTGGTGTTCACATTTTCTTTCTTGCTGTGTTTCTATGTGTTTCTTAGTTCAAGAAATTCTGTGTTTCAAGTGCAAACTAAGTTCTGTGCACACGCTGTGGCAGTGAACCTAACAGTTCCATCAAAGTGGCAACTTTCTCACAACACAAGCTGGGTTCTTCAATTCCTAAAGACAACACCTCTTACCTAAGTGCCCTTAGCTGCTTAGAAAAGCTCACCTGTTGACAGCCCCCCAAAATGCAGGCCAAAGGTCATACGTTGGCATGAGAGAATGAGTCTGCGATGAATAATTTGATAACTGGCCAGGTCAGGGTAGAATCTAAAAATTTTCTGTGTCCTTATAAGACGCATTTCTTTTTCCCTTAGATTTTCTATGTTTAGGATGTTGGTTTGCATGGGTCGTCACCGTCCTCTAGACACCTTCGGATGATGCTCGTTTCACTCAGCAGACTCCGTGCGAAGAGGTCAGGACAGGTGTGGGTTTGATGGAGGAGAGTCCTGTAACTCCTCTGGGCCCTATGCAGCAGAATGGCAAAAACGTGTCTCCATTTTCCTGCCAGAGACGGTTTCTTTCTTTCTGGATATGAGGGAAAATTACCTAATTCGGTTATCCCCTTGGGGAGAAAGAGGGAAAGACTGTTCTAAACTGGATGGGGTGCATTAGGTCCGATGGAGAGGTCCATCCACCTCGTCCTTCCCCAAACAGACACAAAAGTGGTTTCCTGTTGACATATGTTCTTCCCGCTAAAAATCACTAGATCTTTGGTGAACAAAATTGTCTGCACATCAGGATGGAACTCTGAAATGTGGCAAATTGTGATAATTTTTCTCTCTCTTTCTCTGTCTTGACAACTTGCAAGGTCAATGCTTGGTACATCTTATGCTACAGGAACACAGGCTACTTGAGAAAGCCTGAGGAGTGAAGAAAAATATAAGAATGACAGGATTGGGGCGTGGTGTGAAAATTATGTGTCTTGAGGTTTTACGCACAAAATAAAAGAGAATGTGATCCCGGTCTACAGTGTTAAAAATCTCAACTCGTTAAAATCAATGTTCTCTTTAGGACCAGTCTTCTCTAATGTGATCTGTGGTTCAGTCTTTCCACTATTCCTTGCTTATTCTGGGCTCTAAATATACAATAATAAAACACACAGAGCACCCCAATCGCTACTCCCTGGCCCACAATGAAACACTAAGGGCATCCCTCTTGCTTCTTCCTCACCCCCTTTTGTACTAAAATTAAAAGCCCTTTGTTTTTTTAGAGACCATATAGAGTTGAGGTCTTTCTGTCCTACTGATGTCAATAATCCCCCCCGCCCCGGGGTTACTCCAGCCACCTGTTACCACCTGCCCCCCCCATACCATTTAATTGGTTGCTTCCTAATTGCTGACTCTTTCTTTGCTCTCCATTTAATGATTCTTTTTAAAGTCCATACGGCACTTTGCCAACAGTTGGCTTTTAGTATGAAAAGTAGCATTTCCTTAATGAGTCTGCCTTCTAAATGCAGGCTTTACTTACATTTTCCTAATGGGAAAATGAGCTTTTCTTCTAGACTTGCCTAGGAGCTTCTCAAGTTCTTTTTCAGTAACTCATCTTTCCCCCAGGTTTTCTTGGGACATTTTCTTAAATTCAATCTCTAATCTGTATTTCCGTCATGTGTGAAAAGCCCAAGAGGAAATCAGTGAATAGATGTCAAAAAATTATATATAAGGAAATACAGCTACTATTAAAAATAGTATTCTAGATGTGCCTGGGTGGCTCAGTCGTTAAGCGTCTGCCTTCGGCTCAGGTCATGGTCCCAGGCTCCTGGGATCGAGCCCTGCATCGGGCTCCCCCCTCTTCCACTCCCCCTGCTTGTGTTCCCTCTCTCTCTGTGTCTCTCTCTGTCAAATAAATAAAATCTTAAAAAAAAAGTATTCTATTCTTTGCAAATTATGTGCCAGACATTGTATTAATTGCCTTACAGACATTATCTCATTAACTACATCACACGAGCCATATCTGTCCCATGTATGAGATTTGCTGAGGCCATATAGCTGAAATGAATTTTTAAATACTGTTTTGTATAAAATCTGGATCTTCACCCCTTTTTTTGTCAGATCTGAAGATCTGGCCCCTGGGCCCATGTTTCCACTTGGCAACAACCTTTTAGATCTGAGAGCAGTGACTTCTTTTAGATGGAGCCTGGATTCTCCAGGTCACCAGGGTCCCCACCAGGCACTGATGTCTTCCACCTGGTCCAGTGTGTGCACCTGCATTTCTGCCTGGCTCTTGTAGGCATGGGAGCTTGTGATTCCTGAGGAAGGCACTGTGGTTTCTGCCATCTTAGAGACGAAGGGTCAAGTAACTGGCCCAAAGCCATCGCTGGTGTCAGTTTTAGAATGAGCGCTCGGGATGCTGGCTCTCCTGACCATTTTCAGGGAAAGTCTTCAAAATGAACAAAGCCATAAAAGTACATTTTTTCAGGGGTTTTAGCTCTACATACATCCCTTATTTGAGCTTCAGAGTGGCCAAAAGTCATGGACCACTTATGCTGTGAAAATACTTGTAGGTATTGTCCCAAATCACATTTAACTTGCCTTTGAGGAGAGGACCATCATCAGCTTCAAGTTCAGGGGAAGGGGGAAAAAAAACATGTTTAGTGAAATTCAGCAATTTGCTGGTGAGGTAGGGCCCAAACTCAGACCTTGTTCTTTTTACATTGTAGTACCTTCCAGGGTAGGAGGAAAGAGGTGGGAAATGTATTTTTATGACCAAAAAATTAATAAAGTTGTTGATCAAAGATAAAAAAAAAAACCTTAACAGATAATATATTCTTAAAAATATGGAGAGTCACAATAAAATATTTTTATTATATACTTGTTAAATACAACATGGTTGACCAGATTTTAAACTTGTTTTCTTACTTAGAGAAATATTTTGCTCCCTTCCTTCTTCGTAAGTCTAAGACCACTCCCCATGAGGCCACGTGGAGGGGGGGGGGGTTCTCCCAGACACCTGTTGTTCTCTGTGACTTGTGAAATTATCATTTTCAATCACAAAAAAATCTGCTCTAGGCGTGTAGATCAGGTTAATATTGCAGCCACAGTTCTGTGCTCAGGGTTCCTAGGGCACACTGTATTGTAAGGATGCCATTTCTTCTTCTCTCCCAGGTATCGAGCTAAGGCTTCCAGATCTCTTCTGCAGGAAGATGAATGTTTCTGCCAGGAGAGTTTAACTGGAGGATCTGGGTCTGGGCAGACTTGACCATGGGAGCCAACACCTCAAGCAAACCACCAGTGTTTGATGAAAATGAGGATGGTAAGAAATATGTGATAACTGTATATAAAGTATAGAATTTTGCAGAATTCAAATATAAATACCTTGTTTCATAAGTAAATCACAGTCTAAGACTTAAAAAAAAGAGAACTACAAGAGTAAGCCTGAGGACTTTAGAGGCTAATAGCTGCCTTTTACCTTCCACTTTCCATGAGACCTTGAGCAGTTTTCTTAATTACGACTATACCAATACGCTTTGTCCAAAGGGAGCTGTGGATGGGTGCCTGGTGGATAGAAGACCTTGAAATGAAATGATTTGTTGTTCTCTGTGCTGTTTCCCAGACAGCTGGAGTTACCTCTACTGCTAGTTGTTAAAGAAGATTTCTTGTAATACCAAATTACATCTGAATGATAATCAATACTCATTATATTATAGAGTGGAGTCATGCAAGTAGGAGTGTTCTGAGCTTCTAACAGGCATGCTTCAGGGTCCTAAACAAATTTCACAAGGCTAGGTCATAGGAAAATGAATCCGTATTATGGGAGGAAAGGGAAACTTTCAAGGTCAGGCTCAGTAAGAAAAGAAAGAAAAGCAAGGGTTTTCCTGATTCCCCTGCCATCCCACAGTGAGGCATGTCTGAAGAAGACACACGCCACCCCATATCACTCTTCCTTCCTAGAGTGGAAGCCAGAGCAGTCTTGTCTGTATCCGCATGGGGGCAGCTACTTACAGGTTGGCTGGAAAAAAGGCAGTCCCGGTCCCAGCTAGTAAGCTGTCCAGGACTCTCAGAGGGAGGGAGTTCTGCTGATTAGACCACAAAGGAAAAGAATGATGAACTGAAATTCAGGAGTTCTGAGCACTGGTTCTACTCCAAGCTACCTATGGGGCTCAAGAAGTTTACTTATTCACTCTATCTTCAGTTTCCTCAATTAAGTGAGAAAATAGGGTAACCTTGAAGGTTGTTTTCTCTCTCTTTTTTTAAGATTTATTAGAGAGAGAGCATGCACATGCATGAGGAGAGGGAGAGAAAGGGAGAGAAATCCCAAGCCGACTCTGCACTGAGCATGGAACCTGACGTGGGGTTCAATCCCGCAGCCCTGAGATCATGACCTGAGCCAAAACCAAGACTCATATGCTTAACCGACTGAACCACCCAGCGCCCTTTTGAAGGTTGTTTTCAACTCAAAAATTTAGTTTTGAGATCCTACAGCCACTTTGCAAAAATTATGAAGCAGCATCTAAGTCAGCCAGGAAAGTCTATTGTGTTAGAAAGTAAATGTGCTGAAACAGAAACTGCAAATAAGGGTGGCTCAAACAAGATGGATACATTCTTCTTTCTCAAGTAACAAAATAGGTGGAGTAATGTCAGCAATGTGCGGCTCCAGAAGGCTGCTCCTGCAAGCCTGCTTCTGTCCTTCTCTTCCTCTCCTTAGTGTCACTCTCACCCTCTTGCCCCAGGACACTCCCCACCCATCGGCATTCCAGCCACAGGGAAGGGGTCAAGTCGGGAGACTGAGCCCACTTCCTCTGAAGCCTCTGATCTGGCTGTTGCTTGTCCCTCTGGTAGGCACGCCCATACCCAGTTACAAGGGAGACCGGGAAATTTAGTTTATCTTATATGGCCATGAACCTTCTAAAAATAAGTTCTGTTTTGTTACAAAAGAAGGGGAGAACTAGCTGTTTGACAACTCGTTATCAGAGGACAACTAGAAGCTTGCTACCATCTCAGTCTTTGGTTCTTTGGATGGACTCTTCTAAACACTGTCCCCGGATGCCCTGTCCCCAGTCATTTACTATCAAGTCAAAGGTGCATCGTTATTACCTGTACAAAGTATTGCATGGGAACTCTGAATTACACATTTAGAAAATGGTCTTAGTAAACAGTTTTTCTACGCTTATTTCTGTCACCTGGCTTTGCTTTATCCAGTAGTAAAGGCAAAGATCTAAAGACCAGTGATGTTACTTGATTTTTCCATCTCTAAAATGAAATGACAAGTAGGCTTGGATTTCACTTGTTTGGTTCACCGTACTCCCTGTGGATTCAGAGATAATGTTGGGCATGAGGCCACAGAGAAGAGAGCAGGAAGGAGAGGCCAGATTCATGTTTGTAACTTGGGAGGGATATATCATTTTAAGGTATTAGGATAGCCTTATAATGAGAAAATACAGAGCTGTCTCAATTTTCCTTAGTTCAGCCAGCCTTTCTTCTCATGGGGTGCCCAAGAAATCTAGACGCCCAAAGTATTGAGGCAAATGGGAAAGAAGGTACCATTTTATGAGTACCTTTGGGGGACTCTGGAGTAACTAAATTAGGGTAAAGTTAGGCCTGAGGAGCAAGCAGGTTCTTATATATACATATGTATGTATTTATATATATATATACATATGTATATATAGATTTATTTGAGAGAGAGAGAGAGAAAAAAAAAAACATGCACGAAGGGGGAGGAGGGGCAGAGGGAGAGAACCAGGTCAGGGCTCGATCTCATGACCCTGAGATCATGACATGAGCCAAAACCAAGAGTCGGACGCCCGACCAACTGAGCCACCCAGACACCCCACAGGTCCTTCGTAATCTCTTGTAGGTCACCACCTTTTAGTTGTCCAGCCCCCAGCCCAGTGAGATCAGCCTACCACAGCGTCCATAAACAGAAGAGCTGAGCACAGCAGTATGTCTCTGTCCCCCAGGGGTGAGGCTCTGAGTCTGTCTATGCACACAGTTGCCAGGCAGAAGTAGAAGGGCAAATCCACCTACTAGGAGCCTGTCCCTCTGCTGGACAAGAGGAAGAGAGCTGGAAACAAATTGGCCCCGGCCGCCATTGTGGAGCTCATGTTCTGATGGTGGAAGGCAAACAATGAACAAGTAAACAGATACATAAACCAGACAACTTGAGACAGTGTTAAAGTGCCACCAAGGGAATGACTCAGGGATCTTATGGAGAGGGACAGGGTGATGGTGGAGAGACCTCTTGAGATAGAGTGTGGTCAGGGTTGGCCTTTCTGAGGAGGTGACAGAAAGACAGGAGGCCTTTCTGAGGTGAAGCCTGAAAGATGAGAAGCCACTTCTGCGATGACATGAGAAGAACAGTCAAGTACAGGAAACTCAGGTCCAAAGTCCAAATAATGACAAAATCGGGAATAAACAGTTGCCCATATCTTAACATTCTCATGGATATGAGTTTGTATATTATGAAAAGGGAGTGTATTTAATTGCCATATGCACTTGTTTGTTTATAAGATCACTGAGTTTTGGGAGGGAAAGAATGACATTCTGAGCATTCAAATTTTTTTATCAGTAAATTCTATAAAGTTGATTTGACTCCTTTCATAGCTCTAGATTGAGCGCAAGGTAAAATTTTATTTGACTGCTGTAAAGCTTCTGACCAAGAAACAAAAACAACAAAAAGCACTGACTAATCAAAAAACATTAATGCCTACATCATTTTCTATCTCATTTTTATATAAATAATCGAACCGGGCCAGAATCTAAGGCACTTAAATGAGCCAATTTAATTATTTTAAAAATATTGCTGGGGCGCCTGGGTGGCTCAGTTGGTTGGGCGACTGCCTTCGGCTCAGGTCATGATCCTGGAGTCCCTGGATCGAGTCCCGCATCGGGCTCCCTGCTCAGCAGGGAGTCTGCTTCTCCCTCTGACCCTCCCCCCTCTCATGTACTTGCTCTCTCTCATTCTCTCTCTCTCAAATAAATAAATAAAATCTTTAAAAAAAAAAAAAAAAATATTGCTGAAAGACTCCCAATACGTGATGAAAAAGTGTTGAGTATTTCCTTCAAAGTATTTGCTGTTCCCAGTATACAGATTTGAGAAGAAAATTTGAACAAATTTTCCCAAATAGTATTTCAAGATTTCTCCTGGAAAAGTGTTTTGATTCACTTTGAAGGTAATTAAGGACTAAGATGTTGCCGGATGTCCAGTAAAATAAGCTGTTCTTGCTGGAATTCATCCTGACATTTTGTATTTCATGTTGTTCCATCTGATAGTGAACCTGAAAGAATCATCCTCTTAGCTATTTATGGTGATCTACATCAGATGAAAACAAAGTAGATTTATAGTGCTGTTGAGTAGAAAAAGATCTGCTTCTCTGATTACTGTTACCTTTTGCAAAGTAGATCTCGAATTATGCTAGTTTTGTTTTGTTTTGTTTTGTGGCCTACCTTTCATATTTTAGTACCAATCTCAGTCCTAACTACTTTTTTTGTTTTGATAAAATATGCATAATAAAATGTACCATTTTAACCATTTTTAAGTGTACCTACAGTTCAGTGGCATTAAGTTTTGGGCAACTATCAGCATCATCTATCTCTAGAATTTTTTCATCTTCCCAAACTGAAATCTGGTACCCATTACACAGTAACTACCCTTCCCCTCTCCCCTGGCCCCCTGCCACCCCAGTCTTTGGCAACCATCTTTCTACTTTATGACTCTGTGAATTTGACATAAGTGGGATCATGTAATATTTGTCCTTTTCTGTCCGGCTTATTTCACTTAGCATAATGTTTCCAAGGTTTATCCATATTATAGCATTTATCAGAATTCCATTCCTTTTTACGGCTGAATAATATTCCATTACATGTATGTATCACATTTTGCTTATTCTTTCTTTATCAGTGGACATTTGGTTGTTCTACCTTTGACTATACTGTAAATAATACTCCTATAAACATAGGTGTACAAACATCTGTTCGAGTCCCTGTTTTCAATTCTTTCAGGTGCATACTTAGATGTAGAATTCCTGGGTCATGTGGCAATTCTTTAATTTTTTAAGGAAACACTACACTGTCTTCCACCTAATTAGGTTTTGTGTTTTATAATCGAAGACTGCTTAGCGTAGTTGGTGAAAGCATGGGCTCTGCTAGTAGAAACACATATACACAGGTTTAAATCTCAGCAGCACCACAGACTAGTGATCTAGGTGTTTCTACAAGAAAAATCAAAGGAGACATGTTCTGATCACCCATCATCAAACACAAGAGTCAATTTGACTAATTATAAAGTGTTCCGAGGGGACTTGAAATACCATGAAAAAAAAAGTCCCCAAACCTAAGTAATTACTAGTGAATTAATGTGGGGGGAAAAAAACACCTTTCCATTCTGCAAGTTACTGAACCTCTGTAAAGCTTCAGTTTCTTCCTATATAAAATGCAAATGATAATCGGGCATCCTTCCTTGGGTCATTGTGAGGTTACAATAAAAGAATGCAAGTAGAACACTCAAATAAGGTAAACACCCAATTACTGCTAGTTACACCGTTATTTACTAGCAGAGTCTCTTAGCATGAGCTCTTTGCTGTACTTCAACTTCAAAAGGAACAAAATTGATTAGATGCAGTTCTTGTAGATGCCATAGTTAATATGACCCATTCACAATTCTATCAATGAAATTGAACTGACAGAATGGCAGATTTCATGGATTCTCTGAAAACCTATATAAAAGCCCTTTAAAAAGAAGCCAAGTTAATGACTTCACAAAAACATAATCTCATCTGGTTTCTCTTCCATCTCTCCCCTGGGGTGATTGTATTGTCATTTAAGACAAAACCAAAAACTCAGTAGGCTGAAAAATCAATAAGCTTTACTTTTTCTGATTTAAGCCCAAAGCTGACTAGTTAAGTAATCCCATTTGATCAACAGACACAGTGACAAATGCCCTCCCCTATACCCAACTACTCTATGGATACTCTAAGAAATAATTAAGGAAATGAAAAGACATTGTAAGTTTCCTGAAAGTAAAGAGTAGGCTTGTAAGTGATACTTTTTAATGTTTGTAACTTTTTCTTTAAATCTGCTTTATTTCTTCTGTCTGAACACAGTGTTTTCTTTTTGTTTTGCTTGGGCTTTTGGGGGCGGGGGGCTTGTTTAATTAAAAAAAAATCAACATTTGAAAAGTCTGATCATTGAGGTTTTCAAGGTGATTTAGGCAAAGACACTCTTGAATAACAGGAGAAGGTAGACTTGTTTATAATTCAGGGTCTAGCAACAGGAGAGGGTCTTGCAAGCTTTGTTAATAGTATGTATTTCTAAGCATATACAAAGAATATAGGGGTGATAAAATTGGTGTAATTAAGCCAAGAGACAATTTTCTTCTGGAGTGTTGTAGCTAAGAAAAGTTGGCTTCAGGTTAAAAGCTGCTACAAAAAGTTCATCCGTGCCCTGAGTTTGCAGAGAGAGCCAAATTATTGCATTATTCTTTGGAACTTGCTGAAAACTCAGTGTTCTCCTTTGATTTGGCAACACTTGTCTCCTAGGATGTGTGACTGGTTCCAGTTTTCCTACATCTTCTTTGGTGGCAGAGGCAATGGGTCCTTCAAAATGTTGGGCCAAAAAAATTGACCACAGATTTGCAATCCAAAAGAAATGGGAGGTTACTGAATTGATTCCAGCAAGGAAGGACTTTGAAAATCTCCTTTGTGTATTTTAATGTCTATGCATCGTGTTCTGTACCCAGTTGGAGAGGCAAATGAATTTCAGACTTTCCCCTCTCAAACGTGAGTCCTGTTGTCTTATATTATTTACTATTTTATATTAAAATGATTGGGAGAGTATAAGGAGAATTTCTCTTGTGAGAATTGGCTTCTTAAAAAATTAAGGCATCTTGGACGGTCTAACATTTAGTTAAAGCATTTGTCATAAATAACCTCAGCTCCACCGGTTTATAAGAATGGGTACTTATGAGGGCTTTATTTCCCCCATTCCACAGGATTGGAAGAGTCAGGGAGAAACTAGACAGCCAAGAAAACAGACCTCCAAGACTGCTAGTGCTTCCGATTTGCATGTTTCCTGAATGTTTCCTGAGCAGTGAGTTAGGAATACATATTTAGAAGAATCCACTCAAGCTAATGCAGTAAAGCTACATCCTGCCTTCGGAGATTCACAATGCTTATTAGCATGTTAAAGACTCTGAAAAGTCCTATAATATTGAAATCTCAGGATTCTGATATTTTTCAAACTTATTTCAAAATGAAACCATTTCTGTAGAAAATCTTTTAATACATTGTGACTCATATTCTGGGGATCTCAACTTCGGAAATGAAAGGTCATGATTATATCTCTTCTTTCTCTGTTGGAAACATGGTTTGTTCCCATTGATTGTTTTTTCCTTCTGGTTTAATGGCAGCAGATTATGACAGGCGAAATCTCTATGGCTAAAGAGTGATTATGTTCTGCAAGGTTTTCTCACCATGAGTTCTTCATGGAGCACAATTCATGTTTACTCAGGTTAATGAGTTAAATACTAGGTAGCTCTGTTTAACTGCGAGATGTTGGATGTTGCTGGTCCAAGTAGGAATTGGATTTGGAAACAGTTCATTTATTCTTTATTGCCTTTTTTTTATGGAAGAACATTTTAGTTCAGAGTGTCTTATGAATAAATTGTGATGTGTTGTTGCTTAGTATTAAATAACACTCAAGGTATACTAACTTTTTATTTTTATCCAAAGCTATAGACATTTTTTCAGTTTTCATCTTGAAACTACCTAGGTTGAACTCACTAGGTCTGTAAGCTGGTTTCAGTGTTCAGAACATGTGATTGGTACTCCAAGCCTACTGTCTCCAAGGAGAAAGGCAGTGAAGGAGGATCCAACACCTGCTTAATGGCCTGGCAGGTGCCAGCTCAGTGACCAGTGTGTCATCAGTTTACCAATTGAGGTTCTATGCATTATACAAGGGCTTCAACTATGCATTGCTGTGTGACCAGTCATGGAAATTTCATTTGGAAACAGCCGCAAAAAGCCAGTGATAGAATAATATTCTTGTTAAACTGGGACAGTGAGCCCTGTTTCTATGGTGAAAAAACTGAAAAACTTACAGTGATAGATTTTGAATTCAATAGACCAGCACTTGCTTTATTTTTTTCCCCTTAAGCTATTTCTTCTTCCCTTTCTGGAGTCATATTTACAGTAAAATAAGTCATGTTAACCTTGTTTTATACTCGAGCAGCCTGTGTTTTTTATTTCTGAGAATTACTTCACATAGGGGTTGGCATCCTTTTTGTGTGATGGGCCAAAGAGTAGGTATCTTACATTTTACAGTTCAGTCTCTGTCACAGCTCCTCAACTCTGCCATTGTGGCATGAAAGTAGCCACAGATAATGAGAAAACAAATGAAGGTAGCTCTCTTCCAGTAATATTTTATTTATGGGCACTGTAATTTGAATTTCACATCATTTTCACTCATCACAAAATATTTTTTATTTTTCTTCTAAGCATTTAAAAATAAAAAGGCCATTCTTAGCTTACAAGCCATGTAAAAATAGATGGTGGGATGGATTTGGCCTGCAGGCCAACCCCTGATCCACAGCATCCTGCAAACATTTATTCACATGCTCTGGGGACCCCTCTCATATCCATCCACATAGCCCTCTAGCTTTAAACTGAGAGGTCAGGCAAGGAGACTGGTATCTATTCTCCATAGATGCTTAAAGTCACTCTTCACTGACTCCCTCTTGGTTGATCAGTGTGAGTCAATGGAAGTACTTGGGCCAGAAAATCAACTGTTACAATGGATCAAAGGTATTATGTTTAAAATATATATTATTTGAAAGTCATACAGACTAGGTTCAAATAAATGGGTACCACCCTGTAATTCATCTGAAATATCACTAGGTGGAATTAATTTCCTACTAGGGGCATTTCTTCAACTGAGGGTCATCAAACAACCGGAGGTGTTGATCACCCCCGTTCTACCCCATACTGTTGTACTTTCTACTTTAGTCTAAGGAAATAGCCAGTGTATTTTTGACTTCTGAGCATATTCATGAATTGGGGTTCAGGCAGCAGGAAAAGAAGCCGTTGGTGCCCATTGATTGGTCTTGGCACCAGTAATGGGTGTCAGTAAATCCCAGACGCCCTGGGGCAGAGTTTCATAAAAAGGAAGTGCTGACTATGCAAACAGATGCCATCAACTGGCCTTGGAGGCTGCTCCTCTGGAGAAGGTCCAAATAGATCTTTAAAGGACCTGCCAAGCTCCACATGTATTAGTGGCAACCATTTGCTGCCAACCATTTGGGAAGCTTAAGGGTTAGTGAGCCAGCTAAGTAATTTTTCATCAGGGGATCACAAGTGATATGTTCTAGAGTTGACCTTCAACTTCAGCTAGTATCATGGTGTCACTTACAGGCTAAACCAGTGGCTCCCAGACGCCCTCTCTGGACAAATGCCAACCTATGGCAAGGCTTTTCTTCGTCTATGGTGAAAGGAGAAAAACGAGGGCAATGCAATAAGCTTCTCAGAAAGCTTATACCGCTAAAAATTTCAGTTCTAAGATTGCATGCTCTCTTGTGTGTGTGTTTACTGTTTAAGGATTGTGGAAATAGAAATTTTTTTTCCATACTGAGAACTCAGTAAAGTGACCTGCTTTTCCGATCCCCAGTTTTCTTGTCTGTAAATGGGAGCTAATAATTTTATCTGCCTCATACAGTTTTTGTGGGAATAGAAAGTGATTATCCAGGGGCAACTGGGTGGCTCAGTTGGTTAAGTATCTGACTCTTGATTTCAGCTTGGTCATGATATCAAGGTCATGAGACTGAGCCCCACATCAGGCTCCACACTCAGTGGGGAGTCTGCTTGGGATTCTCTCTCTCCGTCTGCCCATCTCCCCACGTATGCTCGCACACACTCGCTCTCTCTCTCAAATAAATAAATAAATAAATCTTTAAAAAATAAAAAAAGCTACTATCCATAAAAAGAATATAGCATAGTGCCTGGCACATAGTAGCTGCTCAATAAACGTAATACCATTATCACATTATCATAATCATCTGAATTTTTTAATGCTCTTATATGGCAAGTAAAATATAAAATCTACCCAGTGTTGGTTTTCCTTTTCTCCTTAAGGTGATGGGATTTTCTGATCTGTAGCGTTCAAATGTATAATTGTAACTTTCAGTGAGTTCTACGTAGATCACTTACTTAGGTGGCTGAGATGAAAAAAATGATCTATTTCCATCAGGACAATATTTAAGTGAAAGACGGTACTCCGGGCTAGTAGTGTAGGAAGGGAGATGGGAAGCTGAGGATTGAGTCAACATTTATTTTCAGTATAAAATAATTGAGAGTCACTGATGATCTGAAGGGGGGTAAGAGGGAAAGAACAAAATCAAGAATGAATCCTAGGTGTTTACGTGAGTAGGCAGGAAGATGGCTGTGACACTTGGCTGACATGAAGGTGGGGCACTGAGGGGTTGGGGACATGTCCAGGCATAGTCACGAGTTCTTGTGAGGGCACGTAAAGTGACCGAGAGACTAAATCATGGTGTCAGTTAGGACTCTGGGACTGAGCAGCCAGAGGTTAGTGGGGAAGCCCAGGCTAGCAGTCTGAAGATGTTGTTCTCAGTTCTATGGGGACTGAGGAGTCTGGGCTGGGAGAGTATGTGGAAACAAAAGCGGAGAGAAGCCCCATTATTGAGAAGTCAGGCAGAGGAAAGCCATCAAGCTAAGGAAAGTGAGAAGCGGCAGCGAGTGAGGAATGAAAAACCATCTATCCTGAAATTTAAGAGAGAAGAGTCTTTCGAGAACAAGGAAGTAGTCACTTCGGCTGAATGCCCCTGTGGGTTAGAGGCCAGTGAGAAATACCTATGGGATCAGGCAAGCAAGAGGAGACTGGGGACATGGACGAAGCAGCTCAGTGGGACGTGGGACATGAGCCAGACTCTGGGGAGTTGGGGGGTGTAGGGGAGGCAAGGATGTAGACACAGCAAGTGTCATCAACTCTTTCAACAAGTTTGGTCTAAAGGGGAGCAGAGAAATGAGCCAAGAGCTAAAACTGAATATGATGTGAAGGCAGAAATTGTTTTTTAAGAGGAGATACGAAGCTGAGACTACAAGTCTAAGCTCTCTACCAATATAAAGGGAAGAAACTAGGAAATCATGTGAGCAGGAACCAGGGCTGGCTCCAGCCAAGTGGGACCAGGGCAGGTACACAGGGCCTTGCCTTCAGAAGTCTCCCACACTTGGGCTGGGATGCCCTGCAGTTGCTGTCTCTGAACTCTGACCAATTTTATATTTGAATTTGTATTTGTGAGGTCTGATGAGACAACAGATCGTGCCACGGGGGCTTGAGGGCTAGATCCCATGCTGCCCCCTCCCCAGGAGGGGTTCTAGGTCAGTCGATCTTGGTACCACCTTCACCTCTGCCACCCTCCATCTATGACAGAAGTCTGGGTGCTGAAGCAAGATGGGTGGGGTGGGCACCCCTGTGACATACCCAGATGGGGCATGGTGGTGGCTGTCATTGTCCCAGGCTGGCAGTTTGTCTGGGAGGTAGCCAGCTAGAAACTGTCTCTTGGACCCTCACCCATCCCCATCTTCCTATCCAGATAGTAAATATGTCACGTTGTTCAATTGGGAAGCAAGTGATGTGAAATGCACTCACCACACGGTAACATTCTTGTTAAGAGTAATGGGAGAAACCAACAACCATCATGCACTTTATCATCAGCTCAGTGTGCAGTTTACGCATGGCAGGACCGAGGCATGGGAAGATGAAAGCACTGACCTGAAATCAGAGAGCCACACAGCTAGACCCTGAATCTTTTCAAGGAAGCTCTAGGCCCAATGTGGGGTTTGACCTCATGACCCCGAGATCAAGAGTCACATGCTCTCCTGACTGAGACGGCCAGGCACCCACAGATCCTGAATCATGATGTCAAGTGAGTCTCATTTCTTTCATTATAGATATCCACCTAGGATAGCCAGCCAGAATGAATTTATAAAATTAAATGAACAAACGGAAGGGGATTGCTTTTCAATAAAAAACAGCAAATGTCCAGGGGTGCCTGGGTGGCTAAGTCAGTTAAGCATCTGCCTTCAGCTCAGGTCATGATCCCAGGGTCCTGGGATTGAGCCCTGAGTCTGGCTCCCTGCTCAGTGGGGAGCCTGCTTCTCCCTCTCTCTCTCCCTCTGCCCTTCCTCCCCTTCATGCTTGCTCTCTCTCACTCTCTCTTTCTCTCTCAAATAAATAAAATCTTACCAAAAAAAAACCCAAAAACAACCAGCAAATGTCCATTATGTGTCTACTACTGAATCCTGCTCTCAGAGAGCTGAATCATTGCCCCTCACAGTGACCTCTACTTTCACCTCCGCTGGAACTCACATACTTATTCCTTAGACCACATGGTTACTGAAGTGTTAGGGGTTCCATATATTATACTTTCCCTTGTCTGGCTTGTATTATGCAGTTCATCACTACTCTTGAGCTTTGCTTGTCTTCTTCTGTTCATCAAAGACAACAATTACAGTGATGTTCATGTCTTTCCCAATTCATTTTACCATCATCATCACTCATTTTTCAGCCTGTTTATATCAACCTGATTTGTTTGACACCTGGTGGGATAATTTTTATTTACTTTTACAAAATACTGAAGTCATTACCACTTTGATAACTTTTTCATTTTCTGTCCAGGGCATGTATAAATTACCAGAGAAAATATTCTAAACTCGGGCTTCGTTAAACTTTAAGAAAATTTGTTTAATTCTTACGTTCCTAATTGTGAACTGGAATTGGCTTGCTTTCCTCAGTGGGTTTCTATCCAAGACTATGGTCCCAACATTCCCTATGGTTCACCTTTTGTGGGGCTATCTAACATAAAGAGAGATGAACGCAGCTGTTCTTAAGAAGTATGTATTTAAATGTGCATTTAAAAGCACATTTTATACCTATAAAATTAGTACATCTGAGTTATAGAAAGCTTGGAAAATATAATTAGGAAGAAAAAATTACCCATAATGCCTCAACCCATTGGTGACCACTGATAACATTTTAGGGAGTTTCCCTTTGCGATATCCATCCTGCATCCTTTCTGACATCCCTCATCCCTCTCACTCACTATGCTTTTCTTCATATTTCTTGTTTTAATTGACTTACTTGTTTTGTTGTTTTTTCCTATCACTAGAAAAAAAAACTCCGTGAGGACAGGGATTTTGTCTGTTTTGTTCACTTTTATATCCTCAGTACCTCCTTGTTGAATAAATGAATACATTAATAGTCTTGTCTTTCTTACCTGTGTATGTGTATAAAAGACTTCTGATGTATTTGGGATGATGCACTATATACATCCGTATCTTCATTTTCACTTACATTGTGAGTAGCTTATCCCAGTTGTGTAAAATTTGTTGATTCTTGAAAGTATAATTTATTTTTTTAAAGATTTTATTTATTTATCTGAGAGAGAGAGAACACGAGCAGGAGAAGCAGACTCCCCATTGAGCAGGGAGCCCAGCACGGGACTTGATCCCAGGACCCTGAGATCATGACCTGAGCCGAAGGCAGACGTTTAACCTACTGAGCCACTCAGGCACCCTTTAAAAGTATAATTTAGTGTCCATGAGATTCTGCAACATGGACATACTATGATTTATTTAAATGTACGGTTTTAAACATACCTAAGTTCTAAAATACAAAGGAATTCTCAAAGTGCAGTTGCTTTTTTGTGATGTTGAATAATTGTTTAATCCTGACAAATATTTGGGTGATCAGAAGGAAGAGATACTTATTTTGGAGTATTAAATTATTATTATATAAAATAATACTCAAAGCAGTTTGGTTGGTCTATTTAGACAGGATTAAGTATGAATATTATGTAATAAATAAATAAATGATAAATAAACTTGAATGAGGTGTGAAGGATTTTGCAGCATTTGTTGAAAACTGACCTTTTTAAAGAATTTTTTTATTCTGGAAAACTATCACATAAAATTTGTCATTTTAAATATTTTTAAGTATACAACTCAGTGGTATTCACAATATGTGCAACCATCGCCACTATCATTTCCAGAACTTTTTAATGCACCCAAAAAGGAACTCTGTACCCATGAAGTACTAACTCTCCCATTCCTCCTTCCTCTAACCCCTGGTAACTCTATTCTTTCTGACTTTATGAAGTTGACTCTTCAAAATACATCATGTAGGTGTCATCATATGACATTTGTTATTTCAAGCCTCACTCATTTCCCTGAGCATGAGGTCTCCGAGGTTCCTCAGTGCTGTAGCACATGTTAGAACATCATCCATCCCTTTTGATGGCCGTATACTCTTCTACAGTCCATGTATACCACATTTTGTTGATCCATTTATCTGTTGATGAACACTTGGGTTATTTCCACCCCTACGCTATTATGGATAATGCTGCATGAACGCTCAACATTAGTTGAGTGTACAAGTATCTGTTTGAGTCTCTGCTTTCAGTGCTTTGGTGGATATACCTAGGAGTGGACTTGTTGAAAGAGAACTCTTTGAGTTCAACCATTACAGGTATCTACCATGCGGGTCTGCACTTACCCCTTACGTGATGGTGGAGAATGAACTTTGTGTTCCCTTCAGCATACTTTTCAAGAAGGAACCCTGTAGTCATCTCAGGACTATGTACCTGAGTCCTTAACTCATACATCACTGCTAGACATGCCAGAGCTTTGGCTTATCCATACTGAAGGAGCTCCTGTCTGCCTCCAAAGCCCAATGACAGTGTTTGACATTTACAAGGTACCTGCTCATCCTTTTCTAATGTGACTCCTTAAGTAATTCTGAGATATGAGTAAGAAAGTGATCATCATCCCCTTATTCAGATAAGAATATGAGGCTAAAAATGGTTTTTAAAAAACACTAGCCAAAGTCACTAAGCCAGTAAGTAGTAAAGAGATGCCTGTCTCTGGTTCCTAATGTAAGTTCTTTTTTGGAAAAAACAAAAACAAAACAAACAAACTCTATCCTATGAATGAGAAAAAAATGCAAGCAAGGCTTCAGGGGAAGATGATGAGTCCAACACTTCCCTCTACTTCCATATCCTAAGAACTGGCAGCGTCATGTGCCTCTAGAAGGACAGTTGAAGGGGGAGGTCTAAAATAAGGAGGATTGTTTGGATAGCTGTATAAAAATTGATCCTGTCCCTTCTACCACTTTGTCAAAAAAAAAGAAAGAAAGAGAAAGAAAGAAACATGCTAGTCCTTTCCACACAACACCATCATTTATCCTCTGGAGAAGATCTCCTAACTGGGAAGACCCGGTGCACCAAGGACAGGGGCGCCTCCTGGAAAATGGAGGGATCGATCAGGTACATGAGCACATACTGGGTGCTCAGGCCCTCAGCCCTCTTTTGGCTCTGATAACACTGGCAGCTGGGGTGTCACCCTCCAGACAAGAGGATAATAGAGGTGGGGTTTTTTTTTCTGGAGATTTTGACCAACCTAAGAAGGAAGATGTACAGTTACCGACATGGGAGTATTCTGAACACAACATCCTAGCCATGGCTCTCTAGAGTGAAGCTTACTTTGGACAAGACTCCCCCACAGTCTCGGAACTTCCAAACAGGACTTTAGGTCTCCACACTTAAATATGAGCAGACAACAGAGGGTTCTCAGACACATGGGAAAGACTTCTCATAGGACAGATAAAGACTAAGTTTTGAGCAGAAAAAAAGCAACTTAAGGAAAACTGTCAGAGAAATGTTAAGAAATAACAATTGGGGCTCCTAGGTGGCTCTATTGGTTGAATTTCTGACTCTTGATGTCGGTTCCGGTCAGGATGAGATCCAGCCCTGAGTGGGGCTCCGCGCTGTGTGGAGCCTGCTTAAGATTTTCTCTCTCCCTCTGCCCCTCCCCTCTGCTCCTGCTTGTGTGTGCATGCACTCTCTCCCTCTCTCTCTAAAAAAGAAAAAGAAGGAAGGAAGGAAGGAAGGAAGGAGAAAGGAAAAGAAAAGAAAAGAAAAAAGAAAGAAAGACTTTTTTAATTGAAAAAATGGGATATCAAGAAAGCAAACTTTAGAGAGCAAAAGTTAGCTTTAGGGAAAAAAAATTACAGCATGAGTGTAAAGATTCAAAGGTTTAGACGATAAATTTAAGGAAATTTTCTAGAATGAGTAAACAGAGAAAGAAAAAAGCGGGACAAATAAATGAAAATTTAAAGCCCAGTCTAGGAGTTCCAGTTTCTAAATAATAGAAGGCTCAAAGAGATGGAAAGAAGGGAGGAAACCATCACCACTTAATTTAAGGGAAAAAAAGAAAAGCCCTGAACTTAAGGACACATGTTTCCAGAATGAATGAGCCAATTCAATGCCCTGCACAATGAATAAAAAAGCTATATCATTATGAACTTTCAAAGCATTCAATACAAATATACAATCCTGTAAGGTTCCAGAAAGAAAATTGTTTGTTGCATCCAAGGATCTGGCATCAAAACAGCTTTAGACTTCTCCGCAGTTGACACGAAAAGCTAGGAATTAAGGAGAGCAACGCCTTCAAAATTCTGATGAAGGTAATTTCTAACCTAGAATTTAACTCAGCTGAGCTCTCATTTGAGTGTGAGTAGAATAAAATATTTTTCATATATGCAAGTTTTCAAAAGTTAACCTCCCATGCGATCTTTCTTACAAAGTTATTGGAGGATGTCCTCCACAAAAACAAGGGAGTAAAACAAGAAGGAGGAAGACAGTGCATGCAACGAGCAGGGAATCCATCACTATAGAAGAGTGAAGGAGATCCCTAAGATGAAGGTCAAGGGGAGCCCAAGATGACAGCTGTCCAGTAAGATCACCTGTCCCGATGCAGTTAGGTCAGAGGGCTCTGGGAGAGACATTTTCAGGAAGACGCGATGTGATCGATGCTCTTGAACACATTCAAGGGGAATTTAGACAACTAGAGAAGAGTTGGAAATTGAATTAGGAGAAAGGATATAGGAAAATGAGCGCATGGGGCGCCTGGGTGGCTCAGTTGGTTAAGCGACTGCCTTCGGCTCAGGTCATGATCCTGGAGTCTCCAGATCGAGTCCCGCATCGGGCTCCCTGCTCGGCAGGGAGTCTGCTTCTCCCTCTGACCCTCCCCCCTCTCATATGCTCTCTCTCTCTCATTCTCTCTCTCATAAATAAATAAAATCTTTAAAAAAAAGAAAAAAGAAAAAAAAAAAGAAAATGAGCGCATGTATAAACAACACTATTATTAACTGCAGGGAAAACAAAAACTGTGCAAGAAAGGAAAACTCATCATAATTTACTCTATGACGCAGGTGCCTGTACCATTTCCATACTCATAATAGTGGAAATACTGAATGCTGATCTAATTGAAATTATTCTGTCAAATATAGCTACATTGGAAAGATGGGCTCGTGTTGGGGTGAGATCTCAAGAGCTGGAGGGTGAGCTGCCATCCTGGAGATTTAATAAGTGATGCCTAAAACTGAAAAGAAAATAAGAAAATTATGCTATTTAGAAGATAAGGTAGGAACTAGAAAATTTATTAGCTCGAAGAGGTTTAAGTGTCAGCTTCTTGGCTGGGAGAGATTGGAGTGAGACAAGGGTGTCAGAGGACTAAAATCAGTGTTTTATAATAAACCTTTAGAACTCTTTGACTCCTCAAACTGTGTAGAAATGTAGAGAGATAGAGATACCTAGCTTTGATAAAATTAAAAATTTTAAAAAGAAAGAAAAATTAATCAAAATATTAATTCATGGTTATCTTTGAACTATTTTTCTTCTTTCTACTTAATTCTGTCTACTCAGTTCTGTATTTTTAATACCAAAATCATATTAGTTTTATATAAAAATAATCTTTGTGAACAAAGAACTGAAGTTCAGAAATGTCAGGTAAATTTCCTAATTTCATTCATCTTGTAAGTGGTGGAGCTAGGATTCCAAGGCAGTTCTGTCTGACTCAGATTGTTTTTTATCATGGATCAAAATATCCATTAAAAACCAAACAGCACAATTGTCATGCCACAATATTCTCTCCCTCTGTGAAGGTCCACAGAGCCTCTTTCTGTACTAAACATCAACACTGGATTGCTTTCATCTGTCTACATATTTGCCTATATATCTATTTATTTATACCCATCTAATTCCAGAAAGATGGAAGACTAGATTCCTAAGGTATTATAGGAAAATAAAATACAAATGAGACAAGGGGTATTTGATCACACAAATTGTGTTCTCATGAATGCTGCTGAGTGAGTCATACTCAGTTTCCTGAGGGTGTGACTTAGTCCCAAGCTCCTTGTGTTTTTCCAAGGGCTTAGTGGAGTCCTGGGCATATAGATGCTCAACGGATATTTGTTGGTGTGACTTGCTAGCAAAACTATAGCGTCTGGACAAGTAACCTTAGCTTCTTTCCCACTTTGCTGTGACTGTCTTCAAAGGGTATATGTGAGCCTTTCTTTGTGACTGCCTCCACTTGGGAACATAGCATGATGACTAAACATTCATCTGATGAATGGAAAACTGCAAATTACACTGGAAGAACTATATTTTTAACCAGAGGTTCATATTTTTTTTCTATCCTTTTACTTCCTTTCTTGGCAAACCATGCAATGTCCATCCTAAAAAATGGACAAAGTGGCAACAGAACTTGGAAGAGGGACTGATCCCTTCTCTGTTCTGAGGAGGGCTGTGGGAGTCTGTAGTTTTGTGTGGGGCCCTGTCTGGTGACAGAGTGAGATACTTGCACTTCTGGTCATGCAGATCTCCTCTGACTCCTCCTTTTAATTATCCTCCAGTCGCTAGGAGGTTATCAACCATGTCCTCACTTAGGACAATCGGTGAGTGTAAGGTTGACAAAGTGAAGAATGGCAATTCTCAACACTTCTGAGCTCAAAGACTGAGTAAGTCAGTCCTTGAGGTTTTAACATGTAAGTCCAATGTCTGCAGGGAAATCTCAACATTCAAGTGGAGACTTACCTTACTTCCTGCCTCATTAAAAAGCATTTTGATTGTAGGTTGTTGGTAAGATATTTCTTAGGAGTTACCTGTTGTAAATGATGTGTTAAGAAATCAACATGAAGGAAAAGATCTTTCAAATTTTTCCTCTAAAGCCATCCATATTTCATAAAACTTTGATGATGGCACTTCCTTGCCCCCTTCCTCCACTTAGTAAGTATTCATTATGCACCTGCTACGTGCCTGACATGGATCTGGACAATGTGCATATAATGATAAATAGGATGAGCCCATTGTCTTCCTTCACAGACGTTACATTCTTGGCACTATTTGCCCTATGTGAATTCTCAACATCATTTTGCCTAACGTTGTGGCAAACAAAGCGTTGTTCTGGGCTGATACCAAAGTAACTTATCTAGTAACCGTAACAAAACCAGCAATAGTAATGGTATATTTATTGAATTTTTACTCTCTGCTAAAAATACTTGATAAACACCTTTGATATAGTTTATGTCACCTAGTCCTCATAGGAGCTTCAGAGGGTTAATATATAGGATCAAAATCTTATAGAGGAGAAATAAAGACTCAGAGAGGTAAACTGATTTACTTACAAGTTCATAGCTAATAAGTAGTACAGCCGAAACCCATACCCACAGTTTCATGCTTATAACCATCATATTGTATCATAAACTTTCTTTTTTTTTTTTTTTAAAGATTTTATTTATTTATTTGAGAGAGAGAGAATGAGAGAGAGAGCACATGAGAGGGGGGAGGGTCAGAGGGAGAAGCAGACTCCCTGCAGAGCAGGGAGCCCGATGCGGGACTCGATCCCGGGACTCCAGGATCATGACCTGAGCCGAAGGCAGTCGCTTAACCAACTGAGCCACCCAGGCGCCCTGTATCATAAACTTTCTAGGACTTACCTGTAACATTAAAATTATGGATCTTGGAGTCATACAAAGACAAGTTCAAGTCTAAGCCCCAACCCTGGGAGACTTAACTTTTTTGGGTCTCTGTAACTCATCCGCAAAGTAGCACTAATATTACCACTTCATAGTGTTTTGGTGGTAAAGTATCTGGACAGTGCCTAAACATGTGTATACATAATAGATAATGAATTTAATTATCAGCTTTGACCCAAGATATGGTACAGTGCAGACAACAAAGGCCTATTCATTATTTAGAGACACCATTATTAATCTGCTTCAAATTCATGGGGTTGGGGGCAAAGGTAGAAGGGGAAGTTTAAGGCCATTGAAATAAAATTAAAGAATCAATACATACCTATGGAGAGCCTCCTCACCCTAAGGTTTGGGTCACTCAGGAAGTACAGTCTCCCTATCCTCCTCTGCTTGGTAAGCTATTGAACTCCTACGCATTCTGCAAGGCCCAGCTAAAATGTTGGCCCTCCCTGAAGCTCTTTTATCTTCTACAGTACGAGCCACTCCTGTGGCTTTTACTGTACAGAGTAGGAGTTCCGATAGCAAGACCCACAGTCCGGCTCCAGGCAGTTTCCATCAAAATCTCCCAGGAAGCTGATTAAAATACAGATTCCCAGGTTCAGCCTCCAGAGTCTGATTTAGATGAGGCCCCTGAATTTGCATTTTTAAAAGTGTGTTCTGTGTGATTCTGACAGGAAGACACATCTGTGAAATGCTGTGGAACCATCCATGACTCTTCATACATATATAGAACTTTATCTTGCAGTTATGCATGTGTGTGTTTCATTTCTTTTCCTGGGAAATTATCTTCCTGATACTCTGATGCAATGCAGGTGTAAAAATGAAGAAAATCTAGAGGAAAGAATACTAAGAGCAAGTCCTTCTGCCACACCTTTCTCTTTTTAATCATCTCCCCTCGGATGTTTCGCTGCATTGTCTGGACTGTTGGCTGTCCCTACTATACATCCATCCCCGTGACACTGTGATCTCTCTACAACAGTAGGACTTGTTTTAGTTGGAACTTTATTAGTTTGGCTAACAAAGTAAACACGAAAAATTGAATCACTGGCAGAATATTTGGGATGCTTCATCAGTAACCAAAGTAGGACCTATATGAATATAGAGCCACACACTTTAACGCCATCAGGGCTCCCCCTTTGTCTTGTGAGACTGCTTTATTCTGTGTCAGCTTTATTCTTTATTTCCTTGGGCCTACTGACCGGCCCCCCCCCCACCACCCTTTTTTTTTTTTTTTTTTTTTTTTTTTTTTTTTTTACATTTGGCCAGTTCTGTTCTTGTGTTGGGAAAGCCTGGTAATATAGGGGGAAGCATGCATTTTCACATCAGAAAGTCCTACGTGAATAGGAATATGTAGATTACAGTTGTGCTGGTCACAGTCCCAGCTCCCAGACGGAAGCTTCTGGCTCGGGGTGTGGCACAGGGTGGATGACAGATAGGTGATGCATGTGTCTGGGGAGACCAGTGTTGGGAGATAGCAGCTGTGAGAAAGAGAGATCCCTCCTGGAAAGAGAAGCAGAAGTGTGGATGCTGTGGAGAGCCAGGCCTTTGCCTGACTCGGTGCTATCCATCCTTCTTTCTTGGGCACCATTATCTGTGTTTAGTGGGCCTCAGCAGCGAACAGTGTTTGAGGACAGCTCTGCAGTCACTTGGGGGGGACTCCCCACCCTGCCGCCCCTCACCTACTCCGTGGCCTTGGGAAAACCATGTAATCACTCTGCGCAGTAGTTTGCTCATCTTAAAAAAATAGCAATAATAGTACTACTATTTCAAAGCATTGATGGAAAATTGAGTAGTGTAGCTAAGATGCCTAGCAGAATGCCTGATATTCCTTACATAAATGTTAGATATTAGCTATTATTAATGATTCTATTGTCCCACTAGACCATAAACCCCATAAAGGAGGGCAGCCTTGGCTTTCTCCCTCCCTGGCACTTAGTACAACTCCTGGCTCCGACTGAGTCAGCCATCAGTAAATGTCAGTGAACATAGACTGAGTTCACTGAGCAATTTCCATTTGCATCTTTACTCCACCTCAGTGTCTCTTCTGCTATACCAGTGTGTGTGTGTGTGGGGGGGAATCAAATAGATACGTTCTTCCTGGACTGGAGGGAAGAAGGGGGACATGTAGCCAGCTAAGCAATAACTGTTTTCATGTTGAATTACCTTTGTCTTTAGAGAATCACATCCTGAAGCAGTGACATGTTTAAGCAGCAAATTTGTATGCCAAATTAGCATACCAAAAAGTCAGGCCAGACTTTGGCTTGACTTTTTATATATATATATATATATATATATATATATAGTTTTATTCTCTGAAGACTTTATCTTGGTACTCTTGAACTTATTGAGACTGCACTGGTTTAATTTGCTATCAGTTGGAACCAAACAGCATTGGAACCTAGCATTGTGCTACATGAGCAAGGTATTTACTAAATAAATTATCAGCGTAAGTAAAATATGGAGAGCCTGCTTTACAATGATATTCTCCCAAAACACTTTAAAGGCATCCACTTCTTAATAATCACACTGGCATGGCTGCATACAAGGAAATTAGCAATTGTTTTAACTTTCAATTTAAGCTGAGAAAGATTGCAAAAATTAAAACAGGAGGAGTTCAACAATGCCTGGTCAAAATATAAGTACATGCCTCTAACAGTCTTGAAGTAAAAAAATGCCTTTCTAGTAAAGACTTAAACCAAGGGGACCCCAAAGGAAAAGAATAATACATTTGACTATATAAAATTTGACTGCATAAGATATAAATTGAACACTTCAGTTTTCTACACTATTAAAAATGCTTTAAAGTCAAAAGCCAAATGGACAGCCTGGATAAAATATTCCCGAGATTTGCTCAAGAGAGACTTAATTTATGTAACGTTTTAAGCACACTTGGAAAGCAAAAAGACTAATAACTCATTAAAAACAGGCAAAAATCTACGAATAGGCAGCTCTCTGGAAACAGTGCACATACAAAGAGATGAGGCTCTATTCATCATTTAAGAAATATAAAGTAAATCAATAATTCAGTTTTTTCTTCACCTGTCAGGTCAAAGACTGCTGGCATAATAGCATCGACAGGGTGGTGGACAGAACGTCATTCTTACACACATTGGTGCGGAGGAGATTCAACATCATTGAAGGGCTAGTGTACAGTGTCTATTAAATTGGAAAATTCACACACTCTTTGTTACAGCATTTCTGCTTTTACGAAGCTAGCTTACGACACTTTGCACAAAAGCTGACCAAGGATGTTTGCACTAGTATTGCAGGTAACAACAGATAATTAAACCATCTTTGAAATGCTGTCAAAAAGCTAAGTATCTTATGGGACATTCTACACAATGTAATACAAAAGAGCTGTTTAAAATAATTAGATATAGATCTGTATGTGATGTATGAAGGAACAGAGAGAATGTAATTATATAGAAAGAGCTTATAATCTCTGTTCCTATAGGAATGATAATACGTTGCTACTGCTATCAAAAGGGAATACATATATGCTGAAAAAAATCTCTCAAAGGATACATAGAATTTGTTCAAAGAGGCTGCCTTCTGGGAATGCAACTAAAAATTTAGAATGGGAAGAAGTCTCAGTTTTCTTCGAATAATTGTACTTATTCATTTGTAATGTTTAGTTTTCAGTGAGCCGGACATTATACTTCTGGTGTATAGCAGCTCATCTTCAAAACCACCTGTGAGCCAAGTTTAATTAGTACCATTTTACAGATGGGGACACACAGCTGGTGTCCTTGTTCCCTCATCAATAGAAAGATTTACATAAACATCAAGAAGTGCAGTTCCCCACAGTTGTGCATATGGTCATGATTTGGGATTTACTTAGGCTGCAATCATTTTTTTAACAGGAAAAAATAAAATATTTTCCAAATATTTTTACCTCAATCATAGAAAAACAGGTGGGGGCGGGGGAGTCTGCTTTACCTTCTATTCTCCCAAATTCCAAGTGTCAGGGTGGTATAACTCACTCTAAAAAGAGTCTCCCCTTTCCTTTCTTTCCTTCTGTTTACTGCACAGAATGTTGAGACTGGGGAGATGCGAGGAGAAGTCAAACAAAGGAAAGAAAAAACATCAAGCACCAGATGCCACGATCAGCATGCTTCTGTTTAGGGAAAGACTTGGGGAAAGTTGAGTTGACCCATGTGATTGTAAAAGGAGAGACAAAGAAATCCCACCTTGCTTCCCCTGATTCTGCCTCTGGGATGGGTAGACACACAGTAGTAACAGCATAAAGATGACTATAGAAATAGGGGTTAAGAGCCTGGGTCCAGAGTCAGAAAGGTGTATACTGAGTTTACGTGACTGCCGCTGAGCAGACTCAGATAGTTGACGTTGTCCAACCCTGCACTCAAGCGTTGGGTATGGTTTTGTGACAACAGTCAACCAGCTGTCCCCTCAGTTGCTCTTACTTGCCATGTGACTAATACATTTTAGTGTGCCAGTGAGCTGAGTGTGATATTAGTGTTCAAATGTTTTCTATACAGGAGCACCTAAATACATTTCATGAGCTTCATGCGGTGCTCACACAAGAGAAGACTCTGTTGGACTTTGTAAAGACTCCCTTGGTTTTCAAAGCAGTACATTTCTAGAGGATTTTCACGTGTAGTTTAGACTAACCAAGGTTCCGCCCTACTTTCTGTCTTCAGAACCTAACCCCAGGGTCATTTAGTCATGGTCCTGGTGACACCCACAGCAAGTTATTTAATCTCTCTGATCCGGAGCACCCCTAGCTACACACACTGTAAGGTTGTTGTGAGGACAAAATGAGACATAAACATGAAATGCACACCGGCCATCTGGGTGGCTTAGTCGGTTAAGCATCTGCCTTTGGCTCAGGTCATGATTTTAGGGTCCTGGGATCAAGAACCACATCAGGCTCCCTGCTCAGTGAGGAGTCTTCTCCCTTTACCCCCACTCACGCTCTCTCTCTCAAATAAATAAAATCTTTTTTAAAAAATGAAATGAGTACCAAACCACACATAAACAGATCTCTTGTGCATATAGAATTTCTGTGTCTGGTTGATTTGTGGAGAATGTGCACCTACCCCAAAGAAAAACTCAAAAAATAAGCCTCTTTATGGGTATTTAGTTTAGATATTTTTAAAACTACTTGATGTGGTATCATAACATTAGGACCCATTCAACTCTGGCTGTTAACCTAATACGCCTCCAGGCAACATTAAGGACACTTTACTGATATGATGTTTGATAAGACTGGGGTGAGCAGCCATGTGTGAAAGCAAGACTCCAAAGCAGATAAGAAAGATACTGAAGGTTTCAGCTTTTTGGCCTGTCTGTTCTTCCACAGGCCATATACATAGGCCAGCTCTGTCAGTGGAAGTGAGAACCAGGCTCTGCTCTCTCCACACTCAACTGCTGCCCTCAAGGCCCCAGATAGAACCAGGGTCTAAGAGTATCTCTAAAAGATCCCTATGTCATCTTGGCACCAGATCTCCTCCATGAACCAGAAACAAAGTTGTAGAACATGATACAAGGACAAGACACAACAAGTAAACACAACAAAGTTACTGTGCGATGGGAGGAAACACTGCAAGAACACCACACTGTCGACTACAAAAGTCCCAAATGTGGAGAAATGACACTGACAACTGCCATTTTTTTCCAAGCTGAATAGCCATGTGCTATGATAGCAACTTCCGGTGGTATTTGCTGGGAGTCTGAATTAGGCTATTCTCTAAGAAGTGGTAGTAGGAGTACTAGCAAAAATAGCTAGTTGCAGTTCATATTCTAAGTCCTTTATGTATAGTAACTCATTCCATCTTCCTCTAAACCCAATGGGATATATATTATTTCCATACCCATTTCAGAGATGAAGGAACAGAGCATAGAAGTAAACTGCCAAGATTATATAACTATCAATTGTAGGAGCTACGATGTGAACTCGGGTAGTCTGTCTCCAAAGCCTGTACTTTTCATCTCAGGGGCTGGCACACTTTTCTGTAAAGAGCCAGCTAGTAAATATTAGACTTTTATACAGTTGCATATTTTTATTGTTTTTTTAATAATCCTTATAAAATGTAAAAACTGATCTTAGCTCAGAGGCGAGACAAAAACAGGCTGCAGGCCCATTGGGACCTGTAAGCATAAATGATCGGTTAATACTATACACATTGATCAAAGGTTCAAGTACACAGAGGATATGCTATTTGATACCCAGCCCCTTTGGTAAATCCTACATGCCTGTAATACAAATGGGTTTCCGTTGATAAAATGATCCATAATTCTGACATCATCCCTTTCTCATTTTGTCTGAGTTATGAGGTCTCACTGCCTTTTCCATGAGCCTCCCTCCTAACTACGGCTCCTGTTGCTGGACATTTAAGAAGGAAGAGTAAATGAGGCCAGCATTACCCTGATTCCAAACCCAGATAAAGACACAACAAAAAAAGAGAACTACAGGCCAATATCTCTGATGAACGTAGATGCAGAAATCCTCAACAAAATATTAGCAAACCGAATCCAACAATATATTTTATCTTTTGTTGTTTTGTTTTTGTTTTTGTTTTGTTTTTAAATTTTTTTTAAGATTTTATTTATTTGACAGAGAGAGACACAGCGAGAGAAGGGAACACAAGCAGGGGGAGTGGGAGAGGGAGAAGCAGGCTTCCCGCTGAGCAGGGAGCCAGATACGGGACTCGATCACGGACCCCAGGACCATGACCTGAGCCGAAGGCAGACACTTAATGACGGAGCCACCCAGGCGCCCCCCAACAACATATTTTAAAAATTCATTCACTGGATACAACAGTGGCTCAATATTCACAAGTCAATGTGATACATCACATCAATAAGAGAAAGGATAAAAACCATATGATCATTTCAACAGATGCAGAAAAAACATATGACAAAGTACAACAATCCATTCATGATAAAAACCCTCGACAAAGTAGGTTTACAGGGAACATATCTGAACATAATCAAGCCCTTATATAAAAAATGCACAGCGAACATTATACACAATGGGGAAAAACTGAGAGCTTCTCCACTAAGGTCAGGAAGAAGACAAAGGTGTCCAGTCTGACCTCTTTTAAATAGTGCAGTACTGGAAGTGCTAGCCACAGCAATCAGACAAGAATGAGGCATCCAAGGTAAGCAAGAAGTAAAACATTTACTATTTACAGATGGCATGATGCTATATAGAGAAAACCCTGAAGACTCTACCAAAAAAAACTACTAGAACTGATGATTAAATTCAGTAAGATCACAGGTTACAAAAATCAATGTACAGAAATCCATTGCATTTCTACACATTAATAATGAAGCATCAGAAAGAGAAATTAAAAAACAATCCATTGCAATTGCACCTAAAATAATAAAATACCTAGGAATAAACTTAACCAGAGGTGACAAAAACACTAATTCAAAGGAATACCATGCACCCCTATGCTTATTGCAGCATTATTTACAATAGCCAAACTATGGAAGCAGCCCAAGAGTCCAATGTGGTAGATGAATGGATAAAGAAGATGTGGTATATATGTACAATGGAATATTCCTCAGCCATAAAAAGGAATGAAATATTGCCACTTGCACCAACATGGATGGATCTAGAGAGCATAATGCTAAGTGAAATAAGTCAGTCAGAGAAAGACAAACACCGTGTGATTTCACTCATATGTGGCATTTTAGGAACAAAACAAATGAACAAAGGAAAAAGACAAGCCAAGAAACAGTCTTAGCTTTAGAGAAGAAACTGATGGTTACCAGAGGGGAGGTGGGCCGGGGGATGGGTGAAATAGGTGATGGGGATGAAGAGCACACTTACCTTGATGAGCACTGAGTAGGAATTTTGAATCACTAAACTGTACACGTGAAAATGAATAAAACATTGTATGTTAACTACCCTGGAATTAAAAGAGAAAAAAGGGGGAGGGGGACTGTGAGGATGGAATAAGAGCTTCTCTTCCAGCCACTTTTAACCTGTCATTGGCTTTCTCTCCATGCTGATTATTATATATGGAAGTGACTTTAGACAGTATGGAATTGGACTGGAGTCTGTTCTCTTTTTGACTGATTAGAAATAAAGGCATAAATAGGCCTAAACCTTTAGGCCTATCACTTTTCTGGGACCAGACATTAATTAAGGGGGTTAACACTAGTAGAACCAGCAACCTGGCATCTAATCTTTGATCATTTTCCTGAAAGCTTAAAATGCCTTATATAGAGACATGGTTTATGGAATGGATTAGTATTACAACGGAACTTCATGCTTTCTAGGTGCCTCCTGTATGCTTGAAGATTCAAAATGTCATCACAGCAGTCTAGGCAAGGCTACTAGTGGAGAAATCACTGTGTTATGTTAGTAGGTTGGCTCAGGATTAAATCTTGGACTTGCAAATAAATCCTGGTCATTTTTTGACACCTCTGTGGTACATAATATAGAGCTGTGCCTCATGTAATAAGTGTGAGGAAATCCTTGCTTTGGTTATATCAGTTTGAAACTTAAGAGAAAACTTACAGAGGTGTCTTTCTAGTTATTTTGACCACCACCTGTGAAAAAAATATATACCAAAAAATTTTATCATGATACAATCCATATCTACCTACACACATACGTAAAACCAAAACAAAGTTTCAGAAGCAACACTATTCTTCTACATTTGAGACATTTCTGATTGTTTTCTAACCTATTCTACTTTGTTTAAATTTTGGATGCTTCTCATACCACCCAATTTATTTCATAACTCATTAATGGGGCTTGACCCCATTTGAAAAACAGTTCCTCAGAAGACCCTCATGCTCACACTGCTCATATTTACAAGAAGCATCCGTTTTGAGGTCCTTGTGTATCTTTACAGCTAGTTTGATTTATTTGCTGAGGAGCAACTATGTGGAAATCACTGTGTGAGGCTCTGTGGGAAGTGTAGAGTTTTGCTTTCAACTACCTCAAGCCAGAAATTTTCTGAGTTGCTAAGGAAACCAGGATGAACAAAAGGACCTATTATCTCTGCCCTCATTGAGTTTATAGTCTAGTGGATTAAAGAAACTCAAACTGCAGGAATTTTGGGAAATAAGTCATTCACTTGACTTTGTTTACTAAATAAGTCATCCACTTGACTTTATTAGCACTTTCTGGGTAGAAGGTATGTTTTTCTTATCTAGGAAGGTCAGTCCCATTTCTCTAGGACCAGATCTCTCCGTAATCATTAGTGTTCAGTGATGCTCCTCCTGACCTTGCCACTTATGTGAAATCCATTGTTATGTGCTCTTAGAGCCCCCACGACTTCTCTCTTTACATTTAGTGGGAGTTTTAATTGTCCATTAAGTTATGACTATTTCATCTATAAGTGCCTCTCTCTATAGGGAGCCCTTACTAAACTACAGGCTCCAAAAAGGTAGAGATTCCATTTTTACTTTGCTATTACTATATCCCCCAGTACTAAGCACTGTGATTAATGAATAAGAAGTGTTTAAGAAATATTTATTGAATAAATGAACGGGTATCCTAAGGTCACCTGGAATGTTGTCTTAAACAAGGTACTCTGGTTTCGCCTAATCTTTATTATTTATTAGCAACTAAAAAACAACTGATAATCCTTCACATTGTTCTTTTTGTTTGTTTTGCAGTCAACTTTGACCACTTTGAAATTTTGCGAGCCATTGGGAAAGGCAGTTTTGGGAAGGTGAGAACCAAAATGATTAACCACCAGCAGGGTCATGTGGCTCAGGGAACAGAGTCTGAGAATGTTCAGATTATTTCAGTTACTGGGACCACAAGGAATGATAATTCAGAGAGGTTTTTATAAAATTGTCACTAGAGTTTGAGGTGTGTGATATAATGGACATCTATTGTTCTCAGAATTATTTCATTGTCATGCCCATTTACTCTCACTAGATTTTAAGACTTTCTCTCCACTCTAAAATTTTGGACTCAGTTGCCAATTGTACCCATACCTTCGGTAACACTTACCTGTCAATGTAAAAGTTAATTCTTTTTTTTTTTTAAGATTCTATTTATTTATTTGAGAGAGAGAGAGAGAGAGAGAGAGAGCGCGCGTGGGTGGGGGGAGGGGCAAAGTGTGAGGGAAAAGTAGGCTCCCCACTGAGCGGGGAGCCCAACAGTGGGGCTCGACTCCAGGACCCCAGGATCATGCCCTGAGCTGAAGGCAGATGCTTAACCGACTGAGCCACCCAGGCGCCCCAAGAGATAACTCTTTTTATGTGGAAAAGATATCTGTTTTTCCTCCAGTTATACCATGTTTTTATTTTCAAAAATCGACCATGAAAGATAGATCCAGCCTAATTTTTTTGCAAGAAACTTCTAGATTCAAATCCTGATCATTAGTTTCTTGGTAGAGACATACTTTGAGAGTATTTCTGATTTCATATTGAACTTGGATTTTAAAATCATCTCCTGCCCACTTTATCAGACATCTAGAACCTCTAAAAGAATTTCAGAACCATGGACATCATGTGCAGTGCTTTCCCGGTGCTTTAAGTCCTTTTAGGTTCTATCAACTACTGTGTAAAGAGAAATTCTTGGCGCAGTGTTGTTCGGCAGTTTAGCCGTGCCCACATCAGTCACTCAAAGCAGAATAGCATGTCATTGGCTGTTGGAAGATTCCTGACAAGGAAGCAGCTATTTTCTCCAACATGCTGTCTAAACAAAACCCAAAGAGCGAAAAACAGGCAGGCTTGCTTGAGAAAACAGAGATTCACGAACTGACCTGATACAGGGGAAGAAAATGACATTTTCTACTCTGAAATCAGAGCTAAGCAGCAACGTCAGCAGCAGAGAATTTGCAAGTGGTGAGGCCTCCAGGCCATGCTTCTGAGAACCTCCTGTCCTGTCTCCCACGGCCGTGATCTGTCAACTCCCTGACCACTTTCTCATTCTGGTTTGCACCATTAGGTCTGCATCGTGCAGAAGAACGATACCAAGAAGATGTACGCAATGAAGTACATGAACAAACAGAAGTGCGTGGAGCGCAACGAAGTGAGAAATGTCTTCAAGGAACTCCAGATCATGCAGGGTCTGGAGCATCCTTTCCTGGTTAATTTGTGGTAAGTGGTTTTACGGGATCTCTGAATGGAGTCATTTCTACCTTCACCCCCAAACACTGTTCCCTAAACCCATCTTGATTTCCAGGTGTGCATTTGCAAAATCTTCAGTAGGCTCTTCCTCAAGGGCTTTGGTTCTCCTTGATTTCTTTGGCTTTAAATGAAACAAATTGTTGTTTTTTGTCATAAATAAATACTGCTTGTTTTGTTTTTGTTTTTTGTCACAGTTCCCCCGGTCCTTGAGGACCATGTATTTTTTAAAACATGGCGGCTAAATAGGCTGACGAAGAATGAGTTCAGATGTCTTGTCATTCGTTAGATACTTTTCCCCCATTAATTGTGGGGCAGCGACGTTGGGTACTAAGTAGGTCATCAACGGCTGAGGGGAGGTTGATCTTGAGAACTTGTACAAAAAAGCACTTGCTCTCTACAATGACTGGCAGTAGACATGGATTCCTTGTAGTGTCCTTCTCGAGCGGCCACATATATACCTGGGAGCTGGAAAAGGACAGGTGCTGCCTTTCTCACCAAATAGCTTCTAACAGAGCTGGAGCTAACTCAGATCAGTGGCTAGACATTAGGTAACTGTGATATCCTCCCAAAGTCAGGATCATAATCCAAGGCTTAGAAAATGGCTAGAAGCTGGCTGTGTCTCTTACTCCCTGCTCTTTTCTTATGCGTGGAGGTCTGTATGTGGCTCTCTCATTTTCCTCTACACTTTAATGCATCCATTATGTTAAGAGCCTATTCTTAAAGCTAATTCAGTGTGACTGTTACTTAAATATGCATACCAAGCAGTTTCTACTAGCGAAGGCAAAAAAAAGAAAGAAAGAAAGTATTCAGAGAATACTAATGAAAAAATAATTGGAATGTCACTGTGTGTTTAGGGACATTTCTCTGGAGGAGTTAATGCATAAAACCTGTCTCCCTCCATCCTTAATTAATACAGTTCACTTAATATACACTTTGCTCCAAGACTCCACACCATAGTTGAAAATATGGTTCTGTGTGACCTGGAAATGGGTCCCTTTGGTTCGTGCCCTCCTCAGACACAGTGGAGTCTAATTCTGGCCCACGCTCGGTGTATTTAACCAGTAGCTCAGAGTGGCCTATTCACAGCGCTGCCACGCAGCGTTACATGGATGCGGCTCTTTCTTCCCCACGTTTAGCAATCACCAGATTGCCTTTCCGCCCCCCACCCTGACAATGACAAGGTGCTCTCAATTCACATCCTCCCTTTGTTCAAAGTCACATTTTCCTTCTTCCAAAGTTCAGCCAACTAATTCTCTCCTTTTAAGACCAGGAACCCTTCAGAAGGACAGAGCATTTCCCCCTTTCATGCCGGTCCCTCATCACTGAATAATCAAAATGGATTTCAGTCCCTTCCCGTTTTTATTTATTTTATTTTTTTGTGAGGTGGGTGTTAGGAGACTTGAAGCTGGCCAAAGTTTACCGATTCTGCCGTAACTTGTCAATGCAGGCAACTCTCTGTGCCCCACGCATGCAGACTTGGTGATAACGTGACATAGAGCCTAGCCTTCCTCTCACACGGAACCGTGCAGGACGGCGGACACCATTAATACTGATGGAGGAGAGAGAAGAAATCCGCCCCACCTTAATTCTAGTACCACATTCAGAACTGTAAACTGAGAGGGGGGCATCCTTCAAGTATAGCAGAAAACTTACAGTCTTTCAAATCCTGAGATAAAAATTGTCAGAAAGCATATTTATTCCTTCTAATAAAGGCTTTCTGCCTTAGTAAGTACAACATAGGAAATGTAAGTGACTCTCCAACTATTAAGCACCTTGCAATACTTCTGGAGGTGGGACCTGTGAGCAATACTCATCATTTTTTGTAAGATTTTATTTATTTATTTGATAGAGCACAAGCAGGTGAAGAAGGAGAGGGAGGGGGAGAGGGGGAAGCCAACTCCCCACTGAGCAGGGAGCCCAACTCAGGGCTCGATCCCAAGACCCTGAGATCATGACCTGAGCTGAAGGCAGCCGCGTAACTGACTGAGCCACCCAGGCACCCCCGTCTTTATCATTTTTAAGTCACATGGTTATAAGACGGGGTTGATGTGTGTAACTTGGGGGTTGTTTTTATGAACAAAATGAGATACAGTGCCATGCCCACACAGAGCAAACATCATATAAATGGGAGTTCTTTCCCTTCCTTGCTCCATGAACGTGTAGCATTCTGAACATGTCCGTCACTGCTGGGTCACTGTGGGTTACCCCAGACACAAGGTCCGGAGGTGCTCAGCCTCAGAACATCCCAGGAAGTTATGTAAATGGTGGGGGAGGGCCAAGTCTTCAACTCATTCTCTGTAAGAGCTTATGTTTGTTTTGATTTCCACCCTCATTCTGCAAATCAAAGAACAAAGATTCAGAGATCCCCCATTATGTACAATTTAATCAGCATTTTGTGTCCTAGGTTTAGCTCGTTTCATCTTTACATCCCCAAAGCTTCAGGAGCCAATTTTCTTAAGAAGCACTGTATGATTAATAATGTAACAGCAATCCTTTTGAATTCCTGTGTACCCCTTGTGTACTCTATTGTATTGGTAAGCTATGTAGGCCTCTCAATATTGCTTTCAGTAGTCTTCCTGTGGATACTCAAAATGCCGCTAACCCCTAAGGATGTGTTCAGAAAATTCTGGTTTTCAGGCTGAGGAAAAACACAGACTGTTTCTTTCAAGCAGGTTTTACACTAATGTTAAGAAGTTGGGGTGTGTGTGTGTGTGTATAGAGGTATAAATACATACATATGTGATATGTGAAAACTGTACACACGGCCGTCAACTTGAAGAACAGAAATATCACACAGAAAAATGAAAATTCTCCAATAATGCTACCACCTCGAAACAACCACTTCCAACACGTTGGTATGTACTTGCCAGAAAATGTCTGCATTTGGTTTTCTGCTTTTAATCGTGCATTAGCCCCATTCATTCCCTCATTCATGGATATATTTACCGAGCAACACGAACAAGGTAGAATTAGGGTTGCCGGATAAAATACAGGACACCCAGTTAGATTTGAATTTTAGAAAAACAACCAATCATTTTTAGGACATGTCCCAAATATTACACAGCACCTATTTTATCTGAAAACTATTCATTTTCCAAATTTCTAATGTAAGTGGGCACCTTGTATTTTTATTTAGTAAATTTGGCAACCCCAATTGTAACACAAACTCAGAGTAGGGGGATGCAGTGGTGAGCAGTGGTGGGCAGAGCCCCTGATCGACCCCATATTTCCAGTAACTGTGAGAGGCTCATATTAATCAAAGGATATAAAAAATGTATCCACTCTGAGAAGTGCATGAAGGACTAAGTAGAACAGGAGTGTGTGTGTGTGTGTGTGTGTGTGTGTGTGTGTGTGTGTGTGTCCTTGTCTGGGGCAGCAGAGTTAAGGGTGAAAACACATTCTGAATTAAAATTCAACCTTCCCAGCCTCCGCAGACCTGACCCCACTGGGGAACACAGTGGTCGGAAGTCGGCCGCGTTATAAGGCGAAGGCTGCCTGACAGGGCTGGCGTCCGGGGAAAAGCAAATAAAATCTTCCTGCGAGTCCCTCCCTGAGGGCTGCTCACAAAGCCCTGGCAACCCAGAGCCTGCAAACAAACGGGCCCCAGGGCTGCCCAGCAGAGCCCTGTTCCCCAGGGGGCTTTTGCCGGCGGAGACTAAGCCTATAGCCGCACAAGCCCCGCTCCTGCTCCTCGGGGCGCCATGCTGCCCTCTCCCGCGTCTCTTGTTCTGGGAACAGAAGGGGCCCACATGCGGTCTCAGGAAATGAGAAGACAAGACCATCTGTTTTAAGTGGAAAGGACCACCTCTATCGGGACTGTGAAAAGGGGGTCCTGTCAGAGAGCTGAGCAAGGCCGAATAAACAGAAATCAACCTCCGTTTCTGAGGACTCCGCACCAGTGTCGTTCCACAGACTCAGGAACTGTGAGAACTCAAGGTCGCCTCCAGAGCCACAGAATCAGAAAGACCTTCCCTGCCAATGGAATTCTGTTACTTAAGAATTTTGCCCCTATTGTCTCATTTACTCATCCTAGCGATTTAGGTGGATCGGGATTATTAGTGCGATTTTACACCAGAGAAACAGAGGCTCAGAGAGGCTGAGTCATTTTCCCAGCGCCACACAGCCAGGAACTGACGGAGCCGGGACTCAAGCCCAGGCATTCTGGCTGCAGAAACCCTGCATTTCCTGCTACACTATCCCATCCCCTATGGACATCTTGTAGGACTCTTACAAATTAGGAGGGAAACGTAATTTATTTTCTTTATTGTCTTTTACATCCCACAAGAATACAAAATCCATGAGGCAGGTATGTTTGTATATTTTGTTTACTGCTCCCACGGTAATGCCTTGCACACACAGTAAGGGTTCAACAGATCTCTGCTGAATGAATGAATGAATGAATGAATGAATAATGGAGTTGGTGATGGCACCAGGCTTCAGGTTTTGCTCTTTGCCCAATCTACCACTTCCTGCACACTCAAAAACACCCCCTCATTTACTCAGGCCCACTCCAGGTTCTTGGCAGGCCCTGAAGTGAGAGGGACAGGAGTTTGAATCCTTGCTTTCCCACTTGGTAACTGGGAATTGACCAAATTACACTGTGTATTTGCTTGGCTTCCTCCTCCATAATTGGGCATAACAGCAATACCCAGGGCAGAAGGTATTACTAGGAATAAGAATATATCTATAAAACACCTCACACATAGTAGGTGCTTAATATATGAGGACTTATGGGACACCTGGGTGGCTCAGTTGGTTAAATGGCTGCCTTCAGCTCAGGTCATGATCCCTAGGGTCAAGTCCCGAGCCTGCTTCTCCCTCTGCCCCTCCCCCTGCTTGTGCTCTCTCTGTCTCTCTCGTTCTTTATCTCTCTGACCAATAAAATCTTAAAAAAAAATAAATGAAGACTTAAAACAAAAACTCGGTGAGGCCCCACCCCAAATGGAATGTCCCCTCAGCCCCAGAGCAGATTCCTGAGTAGACATGTGCCTATGCGCGTGAGCTGGCCTGGCCATTAGAAAGTCTTTGGGTTTGTTCTAAATTTTAAAAAATTAATTTTTTAAAATATAAAATACATATTTTTATATAAAATATAGGAATGCAGACATTCTAAAGAAAATGATAAATATCTGTATTAATTACATTATGCTGAAATAACTGCCGTATTAGATTCCTATGGCCATAAATGACCATAAACTTAGTGGCTTCAAACAACACGAATTGGAGTGCTTGGGGTTAAAGCTATTTTCACAAAAGCTATTCCTTTTGTCCTGCATTCCCATTTGTCCTGCAAGTTCACAAACAGACAAAACTAATCAGAACAATGACAGGATGCAGGGTTTAACGAGATGTAGCATGTGGGAAACTTTGGGAGTGGCTGAAATACCCTGTTCTCGTGATTGTGGTGCTGCCTATATCAGGGCATATATTTGCAAATATTCCTTAATTCTACGTTTAATATCTGTGCATTTCACTGTAAATAAATTTTACTGATTTCATAGTAAAAGAATATGAAACAACTTAAAAACCACGAACTCAGTATTGTACACTTCTGGAGGTCAGAAGCGCAGAATCAGTCTCACTCAGCTGAAAGGAAGCTGTCCTCGAGGCTGTGTTCCTTCTAGAGGTCTAGGGAAGAATGTTTTCTTACCTCTTCCTGCTTCTCGAGGCTACCTGTGTTCCTTGGTTCAAGGCACCTCCTCCACCTGCAAAGCCAACCACACAGCTTCTTCCAGCCTCTGACTCCAACAACTCTCTGGCTCTCTCGTCCATCTTTGAAGGACCCGTCTGATTACATTGGGCCTCCCTCTTGACCAAATTCTAGCCAGCTCTTCTGAACCATCTTCTTGCCTAGGCCTCAACCTTGGTCCATAAACACTTGAACAAAACACTAACATCGTTTATTAACAGCTTCGGCCACATCCCTAGGAGGACATTAGCTCCCCTTAAATTGCCTGCCTGAGAAAATGCCAGGCTGCCAAGAGAATTTACTGTTTGTTCCAGCTAACACCTCAAGACAGGGCGCCTCTCTAGGCCTCTGTGGGAGGGGAGGGGCCTAACTTTGGTAAGTGCCAATTAACAAACCCAGATGAGTTTCCCATAGACCAACCCCATTCTGGGCTCTTTGTCACTTTCACCCCGCTGACTCCCAGGTCCTGGCTTATCCACTCTTCATCCTCCCTGTCAAACACTCAGTCACTTCTGTACACATCAAAGCAGGTCACACTATGGGATTCCTATTACAGTAGTATATTATTAACTAAAATCTGCTCTTCTTATCTTCATGTCCAGCTGTGTTAATCTTAGGAAGAGATGTGATTAAGGATCTTTAGAAGGGGAGGTCATCCTGAATGATCCAGTGCCATCATTGGAAGAAGTTGTCCTTGGGTATGGCCCTGAGGAGCTTGGAAAAGTGGAAAACAATGGACAGCAGTCCCCAAAGATCTTAGCAGAGAACAGTGTTAATTGTGTGGCCTGTACATAGTAATGGCTGCACACATGGTTGTTAACTGACTGACTGATGGACTAATAGGAAACTGAGTCTTGATAATGCAGACATTCGCTCATTCATTTACTCATCAATACTGCAGAGAATTCCTTTCTTGCAAACACAGGAAGTTATTAGAAAATTTAGGCTAAAAAGAAGTTCTTGGGGACGACATGGAGTAGCTTACAGCTTCAGATGAACAGCTGAAGAAGCAGGTCTCGAAAAAGCAAGGGACAAATGCGGTTCTGGGAATCTAGGTAGCAGAAACTAACGGACAGGCACTTACGGCTGTCTCAGCTGGGATGAATCAGCTCCCACCAATTTTCTAACCCTGAGTACCCACTCAGGTTTCAAAGTCCTGGGAGAGAGTCCAGCTGGCCTTGCTCAGAAAACATGCTTGCCCCTTGGCTAGAAGAAAGAGTAAAATAACTCATGACTCACAGACTGTTGACCTGAGCCACTTGGTGAATGACTGTGTCATTCACTAAGATGGGGAGATCCAAGGAGGACCAGATTGATTGTGAAAATCAAGAAATCTCTTTTAGCTGTGTTCATTTTGAGCTGCCTCTTAGTCATCCAAATAGAGCTGCTACATAGGCGGTAAGTCTAAAGCTCAGAAGAGAAATCCAAGGTCCAGGGAGAAGGCCAACAAAACACAAATATGGGGAAAATTGGCTTATAGATGGTATTTAGACCAGGGACTTGAACAGAGCATCCCTGGAGAGAAGTTAAATAGCTAGAAGAAAAGGGCCAAGGGCTAAAGACCTAGAGCACCCTTATAGTTCTGATAGAGGAGGAAGACTCAGGGAACTAGACAAAGAAGCAACAGCCTGGAAGCTAGCCAACAAGCTAGGGGTGGACTAAGCAACGGCAGCATCCTAGAATCCAGAGGCTCTTTCACAAAGGAAGGTATGCAAACCATTGCAAATGTTGTGGAGAGGTCAGGAATAAGAAGACAACTGACTGCGAACTTGGACTTGGGAAGATACAAATATTGTGACTTTGATAAGAGCCAAGTCCAAATGATAGGACAAAGGATCAAAGAGACGGTCTTGAGGAGAACACAGGAAGCAAGCGATGGTATTTTTGGAGGGTGAGGTACAAAATGGTTTTGTTGTGTTGTGAGATTCATCCATATTGTCACGGGTAGTGTTAATGTATTATCATTTCTCTCTCATATTCCATTGTATGAATATCCCATGACTCATTTATACATCTTTCTACTGATGGATATTTGGGTTATTTCCAGTGTGAGACTCTTACAAATAGTCCTGCTATTAACATTCTTGTTTGTATCTTCTGGTAAGCAAAAGTCCATATATCTGGGGATGTAAACGTAGGAATTAAGTCATTGGATCCTAGCATTTGTGTAGGTTTAGCTGGTATACAGTTTTCCAAAGAAGTTGTCCAGTTTATACGCGCATCAGCAATGTCTGAGAATTCAGGTTGCTGTAAAAACCCCACCAACATTGGGTATTGTCAGTTTCTTTACACAGGCATTCCACTAAAGGTATAATGACTTCTCACTGTGGTTTTAATTTGAATTTCCCTGGTGACTTATGAGTTTGGGCACATTTTTATATGATTGTTGGTCATTTGAAATCCTCCTTTATGACGTGCATAAGTCTTGTACATCTTTCTAATCGGTTTTTTTTTCTCATTGGTCCATTTTTGAATATAAATTATTTCCCCTCTGTGACTTACTTTATACTCCACAAAGATGTTATTTTTTTTTAGCCCTCAAAAAGCTTGAATTTAAGTGTGGTATAGTTTATCCGTCTTTTCCCTTATGGTCAGTGCCTTCTGTGTCCTATTTAGGAAATCTTTGCACATACCAAGATGAATATATTCTACCCTACTTCCTAGTAGCATTGCTGTTTTAGTTTTTACATGTAGGTCTGTAATCCAGGGTCAAGATTCACTTTTTCCCCATATGGAAATCAAATTAACCCAGCGCCATTCACTGAAAAGTTTCTCCTTTTCTTACTGCACCACATTAACACATTTGCTGAGAGTCAGACTACCAGATATGCGTGGATTTGCGGACTTCGTTCTATTGATCTCCTTGCGTGCATTTACACACGTATCACACTACCTAAATTACTGTAGCTTTCTACCGGTAACAGAATTCAGTAACATAATTCTTCTGAATTATCTTCACTGTAGTTGGCCCTTTGCAATTCCATATAAATTTCACAATCAGCTTGTTAACTGGTATTTTAAAGCTGCTGGTATTTGTAGTGGCTTATACTGAAACTAATTCAGAGAGAATTAAGGTCTTTTTAAAATAGTAAGCTTTTCCAATTCATGAAATTTATATATATCTTCCTGTATATTTAGGTATCCCTTAATTTCTCTCTTTGGTCTCACTTTTGAGATCTAGCATATCTATCTTTAGATTTATTCCTAGGTATTTAATATTTTTGATGTGATGACAAATGGTAATTACTTATCCAAATTTTATTCTCTAGTAGCTTGCTGTTTGTTGAGCAAAATACAGCTGATTTTTAATATTGACTTTGTGTCCAGTGAACTTGCTAAATTCTCTGATTATTTCTACTGGTTGGCCTGTAGATTATTTTGGATTTTCAATATTTGTAATCATGTTCTTAACTAATAATGACAGTTTTATTTCTTCCTTTCCAATTTTGATACCTTGTATATTCATACTTCCTGCATTTGCATTGAGAACATAGTTGAATATGGTAGACATCCTTGTCTGTCCTGATTTCATGGGGAAGTTTTTCAAGATTTCAAGATTTCATATGATGTTTGCTTTTGGCTCTTTGTAGATATCCTTTATCACAGTAAGAAAGTTTTCCTTCAGTCCTGGTTTGCTAGAAGTTTTTATCATGAATGGGTATTATATTTTGTCAAATGTGTTTTCTTTTTTCTTGAGATCATTTCTATTATGTGGTGAAGTAAATTAATGGATTTGCAAATCTTATAATGAGCTTCTTAAAATAAACCTTACTTGGTCCTGTTCTATTAAAATAAATGCTAGTTGGTCATGTTCTATTATCTTTTTTGTACATATCATCAGATACTGCAATACAGATTTTGAACATTTATTTTATATATTTTCTTATTTATATATTATGGCTATTTATAAATATGTTATATATTTATTTTATTTATATATTATTTGTTGATATCATTATTAAATATATTTTTAAATTTTAATTATTAAATACATATGTTTTTTAGATATACATACGCAAGTTTGAATGCAAAGAGTAGGAGCCCATTGAGAAGAAAGAATCGGTCATGTGGGACAGAATGGGGAGGATTGCCAGAGTGAGCCCCTGAAGGTGGCAAGATGGCTGTGGCTAGGGACTCAGGTGATGCGCTGGCCTCAGGGGGAAGTGGGGAGGTGCTTTCACTGTGCTAGGAGAGAAAGCAGAGTATGTAAGTGCACAGATTCGCAAGCCGGTGGATGTGTTGGTGGGCAGATGAAGGAGTTCTCATGCCAATCCCACCATGACACGTGAGGTCATCAACCGAGAATGGGGAGTGGGCATAGTCCAGGAAACTGTGGGGAGAGAAGCTGCTGGGTGAAGGAATGTATGAAACTAATTGAGAATTAGAATAGGATTTTCTTTTTTTTTTTTTTAAGATTTTATTTATTTATTTTAGAGAGAGAGCAAGAGCAGGCAGGAGAGGGAGAAGCAGGCTCCCCACTGAGCAGGGAGCCCGACGTGGGGCTCGATCCCAGAACTCTGAAATCATGACCAGAGCTGAAGGCAGATGCTTAGCTGACTGAGCCACCCAGGCACCCTAGAATAGGATTTTCTAAGTATCTATGTGAGACCTGTGGTTATAAATGTAAAGTGAATCCAGTCCGCACAACTTTGTGTTTTTTTCTTCTGAGAGTGCACGTGATAGATGTTAGTTTGTTGCTGTTTTAATCCAGGTATGTTTAATCAGGACTGAAGTTTAAGTGGGGGAGATATCCTCGCCATACCAAAGCTTGACGAATTGAAAAGTCTATTTTCAAGAAGTAGGCTTCAGGAGTAGATTGCTGGGGGGTACTTAAGGAAATCATGCATATGTAGAGTCACTCTTTCAGACAGCTAGTATTTTTGAGGATTTATTTTTGAGAGGGTATGCTAAAATATTACATATATCATCTTATATATCTTCATATATTAGATTCTATAAAATAGGAATTAGTATTTGTCCCTTTATAAAGATGAGTCAGCTGAAGATGAGAGGTTTGAGCTTTTGCCCAAACTACAAAACCAGAAAGTGATGGTAAATCTGGATTCCAAATCCCACCCACCCCCCTCTAAGACCTTCAGTGTTAACTTATATTTTATTAGAATGTTGCTTATATAGACATCACTACTTCTAAAACTCTAAAGCCAAACTTTTAAAAATTATATACAGCTGTAAAATCAATGAAAAATTTTTAAAGAGCCATTTAACCTGATAAACAATAATATTTGTAGTGGAACAAAATCACATTATAACTGAATATCCTCCAGTTTGAGATAAAACATAATGCTCCTCCCTGCTTCCCTGGAAGAGTTCCAACCACTGGATATCAGAAACAGAGATGGACAGAAAAGCCCCAGGAGATGAGTGTCAGAGGCAGAAATATCAAAATATGTCTGAAGATGCAGTTGGTCTGGTTAGACTATAACCACTAGTCAGGTGAAGGAAGTGCGGAGCATGACAAATGGAGAGACTAAAAGGAGGGCATGAAGGACACAAGTAAGAATCTCTTTGTTGGGTAGCAGTGCTGGGAAGCCCTCCCCTGACCCTGGAATTCTGAGACTTAGGGAACCTGGTCGGTAAGGAAACATTGCTTTTCTGGCTAGACAGGCAGAGGGTAGATCACACCCTGTGCCCAGATGAACTTTTTGTCTCTCCACTTCATCCCCTCTGGGGAAATAGCCAATCAAGATGTGTGACTCAGCACCTCTTGGACCTCTTAGCATCCTTGGGGCCTCCCCAGCCACTCTCTGGATCACAAGTGGCCATTTGCAATCCCATCAATGACCAAAGTCGTCTCACTCGAATGTCTCTCTCCAGTTGGTCTCTAATTCCCAGGAAGCACAAAAAGTTTTAACTTCTAACACTTTTTTCCTCTGGACGCCTGGTAAGTTCTATGGGTAAGAGTCTGATTTAATTGTTCTTCATTATCATCTGGAGCTTGTGTCTTGGGTTTGCTTTTATGTAAGTAGCAAGATGGTGTTATTCCCCTTTGTCTCCTTACTGGCTGTGTTATTCTCTGAGGTAACTGTCTCAAGAGATTCTGTAGAAAATAATAATAGTCAAAATTTCCCCAGAGAAGCTTCATAAATAACATCTCCAGAGCCAGTACAGATGAGCTGGCAGATCACAAAATTGCATTCAGATCTTTGTCCAGAGAAAGGTCAGGGCTTGGGGAAAATCAACTACTGCATCAGAACATCGGGAAAATAGTCTGCAAGCTGTTATGTGTGATTTTTAAAAATCGCCCACAGTCTTTTTCATTGTGTAAATTGTAGATTTTTGCTCATTTTATTGGAGGCGGTAGTCCATGACTCGAAGCAGGCAGGTACTTGTGTTACATTGTCTAAGGTTTCCTGACCTCTCTCCCCTCCCCTCCCGCGCGCCCCCCCACCCCCACCATCAATCAAAAGTAGGTCCTCTGTCAGCCTCTATCATAGTATCCTGAACTTTTCTTTCATGACCTCTAGCACATTTTATAACTACATATTTGTTGTACAAATATTTATTTCTATTTCCTACTGGGTTCCTGGGTTTCCTTCTTTAGCTTCAGCACCTTGTACAAGTAAATATAAAATAAATATGTGTAAAATGGCCACTGACTAAACAAGTGTTCATTAGGTACCGAGCTATATGCCAGGGGTCGCTGATGGAAACAAAGATGAGAAAACACAAATTCCTCAAATTGTCCAGCCAAATGAGAAATTCAGGCAAAAAAAAATTCTAATGGCTATAATACAATATAATACAATGCAACCATTTACAGCTAAGTTTCTGGAGTGTTCTATAAAGAAATGGCAGACTGCTGGAGAAGTGCAGAGAGGGAAACACAGAGGGGTAACATTTATGTCTGGTGAGAAGAGGTCAGGAAATTCTAAGGTGTAGGGGAGATAAACCCAGACTCTTTAGGTCTCCTGAGATGTACAGAGAAGTTTCTTGTGGCTAAAAAGGAAGTTTTCATGAGCATTTATTATAACTATTTTAAGGTAGTTCCCTCAAATTCATTCCAACTACTGCTAAAAAGATCTACATAAATTCTCAATTATCTGCGTTGATGAATTTTGGATACGTGGGTGTTTAACCTAAATACACTGTATACACAAGATAGACAAGAGTGGATGAGGTCATTTCTGCAAGTTTTGATGAGGGCATGGAAGGTGTGTTTTTTTTCCTTGAAGAACTTTATAAGACTACTTATGAGACCGGGAAAGATCACTTCATAAGTTTCAAATCTTCTTCCTCTACTGCTTGGTTTTTCTGAAGTTGAAAACTTCTGAAAGTTTGATAACACACTCTAGAGAGAGAATATGAAGAAATAGGTGCTCTCATCTATCGCTGCTGGGAATTCAAAATGATAAGCACCCTCTGCAGAGATAAATTTGGCAATATAGAGCAAACATTACATATGCCTTACCCTTTTTTTTAAAAAAAAAATTATCTTAGCAAACCCACTCCTAGGAATTTACCCTGAAGTTGTTCTGTCCAGAATACAAAAAGACATTTGCAAATTTTTTTTCAGTTGCACTATCAGTAAGCGCAAGAAACTGGAAACAACCCAAATGTCCTCCAATAGGCAACAACTTGATGAAACATGTGCCATCCATAAATGCAACTCTATGCAGCTGAGAGAGGGACTGGGAAATAGATCTAGCTACTATTAAGGTCTACACTCCAGAATATACTGTTAAGTGGAAAAAGCAATGTGGCCTCAAATTCATCCGCAGATTCTATATAATCCCTATCAAAATCCCAGTTGGCTTCTTTGCAAAAATTGACAAGCTGACCTGAAAACTTACATAGAAATTTAAAGTATTTGAAATCTAAGAAATTCAAGGGAATTGCTAAAACAGTCTTGAAAAAGAAGAATAAAATTGGAGGGCTCACACGTCACAATTTCAAAACTTACTCCAAAGCTATAGTAATCAAGACAGTGCGGTGCTGGCATAAAGTTAGTCATGGGACAGAACTGAGCATCTAAAAATAAACTCACATTTACAGTCAGTTAACTTTTGACCAGGGTGCTAAGACAATTCAATGGGAAAATGTCTTTCTAACAAATGGTGCAGGGACAACTAGATATCCAAATGCATAGAATGAAGTTGGATCCCTACCTCACATTCTACACAAAAATGAACTCAAAATGGATGGTAGACCTAAATGTAAGAGCTAAGACTATAAAACTCTTTTTAACAAAAAAAGGTGTTAATCTTTGTGACCTTAGATTAGGCAATGGTTTCTTGGATAGGACACCAGAAGCACAGTTAACAAAAGAAAAAAAACCAGATAAATTAGACCCCATCAAAATGAAAAACATTTGTCCTTCAAAGACACCATCAAGAAAGTGAAAAGACTATCCACAGGATGGGAGAGAATATCTGCAAATCATGTATCTGATAAGGGACTTGCATCTAGAATATATAAAGGACTCCTACAGTTCAATAACAAAAAAGAGAAATAACTTGATTTAAAAATGGACGAAGTGTCTAAAGAGAGATTTTTTCCAAAGATAAACAAATGGCCAACAAGCCCATGAAAATGTGTTCAACACTGCTAGACACTAGGGAAATGCACATTAAAACCAAAATGATATACCACTTCACACTGATTGGAAAGGCTACTATTTTTTTTTTTAAATAGAAAATAAAAGGTGTTAGTAAGGTTGTGAAGAAAATGGAACCATTGTGCATTGCCAGTAGGAATGCAAAATGGTGAAGCCACTGTGGAGAACATTTTGGTGCCTCCTCAAAAAGTTAAATGTAGAATTACCATGCAATCCAGGTATTCCACTTCTAAGCATGTACTAAAATAATTGAAAGCAGGGACTCAAACAGATACTTGTACACCCATGTTCATAGCAACATTATTACAACAATCAAAAGGTAGAAACAAGCCATATATCCATCAACAGATGGGTGGATCAACAAAACATGGCATATGCATCCACTTGAGTCTTATTCAGCCTAAAACACAATGAAATTCTGGCACATGCTACAACATGAATGAACCTTGAAAACATTATGGTAAGGGAGATAAGCCAGATACAAAAGGACAAACCACTTAGACAAGGTGCCTAGAATACACAAATTCATAGAGACAGAAAATAGAGGTGGGGGGAGAAGGAAGAATGAGGGGTTATTTAATGGGTACAGTGTCTGTATGGGATGAAGAAAAATTCTGGAGTACATAGTGGTGATGTTTGCACAACAGTGTCAATGCATTTAATGTCACTGAAGCATACACTTAAAGTGGTTAAAATGATAAATTTTATACTATATATATTTTACCGCAATAAAAATATTTTCAAAGAAGTTTTAATGAAGAGATGGAGGGATTACAAGAAATAGAAAGAGATAGAATCTCGAGTTTTCTCAATATACCTTGTTTTGCAGATTTCACTTTGAAAACATAACTATTTTACATAACTATAAAACAGAATTAAACTTTAAAAAGAATTCCAAAAAATGCAACATAAAATGAAACAAATTAACCTAAGTATATATCCAGTTTGTGGCATAACCACACAGAAATGTACTATTCTAAGTAACCTTCAAGCAATAACTTTACTGTACATCATTGGTGAAATATACCTCGATGACAAAAAAGAATAGCAAAAACATCTTAAAGTGTTTGTCGTAATGGTGTTGTAGGAGGTAGTGTTCATGTTGCAATTCTGAGAGTGTTTTTTTATATATGATGGGATAAAGCAAACAATGAAGGATTATTTGGTGAACCTCCCTGAGAGATCTCAAAATCCCTGAGAACCAAGATTTTCAGTAAGGGAGAAAGGAATCACTGGTATTATACTGATGAGATTAAGAATTTCTGTTGTCTTGAATGTCAATAGAAAGTATCCTTAAGATCTTCCAATGTATTTACATTAGGTTCCATTTGTGTGTTCCTGTACACATTGTACCTGTCCCTATACCAAATATCTCCATCTGTTCCTAGCTCGCTCCACTGAAAAGACCTAGTAACGGTGACAACACTTCTATCATTCAAATAGTTTGGAGGAGGAATCCTACAAAATAGCCAGGAGTATTTTTTCATATCAGGAGATCAAAAAGCTATCAAAGCCTACTAGGGTTGCATCAAAATAACACATGATCCAACTTGACTGTATGTCTACTGGCCAAAGAATGGGCATTATGAACGGAACATCAATAAGGGGGATAACATCAAAACTGTGAGTTTATTATGTCTAAAAAAAATAAACAAAACTTGTTGCTTGCTTTCAGAGGCTTCTGTGAAACCACCAAGTCATTTTGAAAAATGATAAATAAAAGGAAGATGTAAGCATTGGTTTTACCTTTCTAATATGAACTCTGTGCCAGAGTAACCAAATAACTGGTCAAAGCCATTTTCACTTTCTAAAAGTACTCCAACTAAAATATAAATTAGAAATGATAGAATCCAAATATCACAACCACTAAGGAATTCTTGGAGATAGCCATTCAGGAGATTAATAGCTGGTAACACCTTGAAAAGATAGACTTAGGTCTTATATACCTTCTGATCAAAGTACCCAACACCAATAGCCAAACTGTGGAAGGGGCCGAGATGCCCTTCAACATATGAATGGATAAAGACGTGGTCCATATATACAATGGAATACTACTCAGCCATCAGAGAGGATGAATACCCACCATTTGCATCGACATGGATGGAACTGGAGGGGATTATGCTAAGTGAAATAAGTCAAGCAAAGAAAGACAATTATCATATGGTTTCACTCATCAGTGGAACATAAGGAATAGCATGGAGGACCATAGGGGAAGAGAGGGAAAACTAAAGGGGGAGAAATCAGAGAGGAAGATGAACCATGAGAGACTCTGGACTCTGGGAAACAAACTGAGGGTTACAGAAGGGAGGGGGTGGGAGTTGGAGTAACTGGGTGATGGGTATTAAGGAGGGCATGTGTGGTGATGAACACTGGGTGCTGTATGCAACTAATGAATCTTTGAACACTACGTCAAAAACTAATGATGTACTATATGTTGGCTAACTGAACATAATAATAAAAAAAGTACACAACACCATCTATGAAGAGGTCTTGCTCCCCCAAAATCAAACCTGAATCTGAACAAGACGTGGGATCCAACCACCAATTTTCATGAAGAACAGAAAGTTGTGGAACATGGAGAAAGACATGGCAGGAAGGCAGTCAACAAAATTCAGACTACAAAAATGCTACAGCAAAAATGACTTTGCTTCTTCAACAAAAAATTACTAGGACAAAAAGAGCCGGTCAGGGAAGCTATAGAATAAAAAAGATTTAAAGGCACATAAACCAAGGACAAAGTATGGACCTTGTTTGAATCCATTTATAGGACCTAAATATTCTATAAAAGTTTTTTTTTAAGTAAATTTCTAGAACAATTAGGGAAATGTTAACATTGAATAACTGATAAAAACTACTAGTTTGGGTATTTTATATAGATCAGGAGCTGACTCAAATGGGTTAGTTCCTTTCCTGATGAGATGACATCTTTTTTTTTCCTTTTTTTTTCTCTTTTTTTGATTGAAGTGTATTTGACATATAACATTGTGCAAATTTAAGGTGTACAACATGTTGATTTGATACATTTGTATATCGTAATATGATTACCATTGTGGCAATAATCAGCACCTCTATCTTGTTGTGTAATGTTATCCTTTCTTTTTAGTGGTTAGAATCATTATGTTCTAGCTCTTAGAAAATTTGATGATCATAATATTGTAGTCTATATCCACTTGACCATGAAGTAGATCTCTAGGGCTTATTTACTACTTGTTGCAAGGAGACAACATAATTAGATATATGAGGGTAGAGGGAAATATTTTTGTTATATTTATTAGGCCTTTTAAATATAAAAATATAATTAAAAAGTAAAATGTAAATAAAATGTAAAATAAAATAAAAATAAAAATAAAATTATTTATAATCCTACCATTTAGATAACTAGTTATTATATTTTCAGAAAATTATGCATATATCAGCATATGTGTATAATTATTTATTTTCCTTTTGTGGTTGTGTGTGTATATATACTTTTGAAATATATCCTTTTCTTAAGATTTATTTATTTATTTCAAAGAGAGAGAGCACAGGGTTAGGGAGGAAAGGGCAGAGGAAGAGGGAGAGAGGGAATCTCAAGCAGACTCCCCACTGAGCGCAAAGCCCATGCACAGGGCTCGATCTCACCACCCTGAGATCAGGATCTGAGCCAAAACCAAGAGTTAGATGCTTAACCAACTGAGCCACCCAGGCACCCCTGAAATAGATCCTTTTTATGTACACTAAACATCTACCCTATAATACATATTGTAGTATAACATTGCTCTTTCCCTCACCTTGTCTTCATGGTATCTTAGAAATCTTTTCATATCAGAATGTAGATCTGCCTCATTTTTTAAAATTCTTGTACTGTGAATTTACCATAATTTATTTACATGCTCCCCTATTGCATGCAAACTATTTTTTATTTTATGTGATATAATGAGTCTCCTTGTAAGTACATCTTGTTAATAATTTTTCAAGTGTATCCATAGTGAAAGTTCCTGGCAATAAAATTACAGGGTCAAAAACCATGTGGGCTTTTTTTGTTTTGTTTCATTTTGTTTTTGAAGAGATACTTCTGAGTTGTCTTCAAAGGAGTTCTCACCAAATTACCCTCCATCAGAGCATAAGAGAGTGCCCATTTCTTCATATCCTCACCAACCGTGGCTCTCATCAAACCTTACGGAAGTGTTCTCACTTGGATACATTAAGGAATAGAAGTCATACGTGCTTATTTGGATTGTAAATTCTCCCCCTCTAAATTTATAGCAGAGAGAATTTAGATTATTGCCTCAAGTTGGTTCCAATGTTATCCAAGCTATTAATCTTTCTTTACCTCAGCTTGTGATTCATGCTGTGGCATTTCAGTTAAATACACACATACACAACAACAGCTGGGTATATTTTTTGTAAACTATTGAAATCAGACTTTTTGCAAACCTTGGGTTTTCTGTGTTGTCATGGCAAATGAATTAGGTGAAATAATACTGTGTTTTTTTATGAATTTCACATTGGATGTACTTTGGAAAATTACTACAGAGCCACGAGAGGAGCAATATGATGGGCCACTGCTCCAAAGGCAGGTTTTAAAATTCAGATCTGAACTTAACAGTTGGGACAGCATACCCTAACCTCCTCTTGACCCATTCCTGAGGGATCTCTTCTCACAAGAGGTAGTGCCTTTCTGAAACTGTGAAAAGCCTGCTGTGAGCACACCCTTTTCAGAGTCTGAAAAACACAGATCAATTGTTCTAACCTTTGAGTGCATAGGACAACATTGGTTCTTCTTTTTTTTTTGTAATCTTTTTTTAAATTTTTTTATTATTGTTATGTTAATCACCGTACATTACATCATTAGTTTTTGATGTAGTGTTCCATGATTCATTGTTTGCGTATAACACCCAGTGCTCCATGCAGAACGTGCCCTCTTTAATACCCATCACCAGGCTAACCCATCCTCCCACCCCCTCCCCTCTAGAACCCTCAGTTTGTTTTTCAGAGTCCATCATCTCTCATGGACAACATTGGTTCTTAAAAATTCTTCTATGGATGCCTGGCTGGCTGATGATTGGAAATGTCCCACCATTGGAATGAGAATACCCTAGAGGCATAGAAACTGAATTTTGGGAGTTGACTCAAAGGGCATTTTGTTATTTAAATAACTATTCTATTCCCTGGCAGGATTTTATTATAAGCTTTGGATGCTTTTTGTTTTATGAACTATATTGGTCATTGTTCATACAGCATGTATGTTAACCGTGTGGATTTAGATGCAATCCTGCTTCCACAATTTCCTAACATATGATTCTTGAACAAATATATAACCTCTCTACACCATAATCCTTTCTTTCCCTATTCACTGTCCTTTTTTAAAAAATAACAACTTTATTGAGGTGTATTTTACATGTCATAAAATTCACCCATTTCAAGGGAACAATTCAATGATTTTATGGAGTGGTGCAGTAATTGATATAAATCAATTTATGGATATTTTCATCCTTTCAATAAGATTGCTTTTACCCATTAAGAGTTAATCCCCATTCCCACCCTGAGTCCCAGGCAACTACTAATCTAGTTTCTGTATCTCTACTTTTGCTTTTTCTGGCAATTTCATATAATTATAAATAAGTCATCTCTTAATGTCTGGCTTCTTTTCACGTAGCTTAATGTTTATGAGGTTCATCCATGTTGTAGTCTGTGCTAGTAGATCATTCCTCTTTAGTGCTGAATATTATTCCACTGTATGAATATATCACATTTTGTCCATTCACCAGTTAATGGACATTTAGCCTTTCTTCAGTTTTTGGCAATTCTGAATAATGCTGCAATGAATATTTGCGTACAAGTCTTTGCATGGAAATATGTTTTTATTTCTCTTGGTTAGATAGCTAGGAGTGGAATTGCTTGGTGAAATGGTAATATTATGTTTAACTTTTTGAGAGACTCACAAACTATTTTCCAAAGTGATTGCACCATTTACATTTTCACCCACAGTGAATCAGAGTTCCCTTTTCTCAGCATCCTAAACTAACACTTCTTATCACCTCTTATTTATTATAGCCATTCAGATATGTATGACATTTATGATTTTAATTTCCACTTTTCTAATTCCTAATGATGCTGCTCATTTTTTATCTGTATTCTCCTTAGTGAAATATCTATTTGTAGCTCTGCCCATTGTTTGTTTGGGTTGTCTTATTATTGAGTCGTAATAGTCCTTTGTAAATTCTGGATATAATTCCTTATTGAGTATATTTTTTGCAAATATTTTTCTCCAGTCTGCTGCTTGCCTTTTCATTCTCTTAATGGTGTCTTTCGAGGTGCAAAAGTTTTGAATTTTGGTAATGTCTATTCATCAATTTTTTAATGGACCTTGCTTTCATATTGTATCTAGGAAACTTTTGCCTCTTCTTATGTCTCAAAGATTTTATCCTATGTTTTATTCTAAAAATCTTATTGTATTTGCACTTACCTTTATGTCTAGGACCCATTTGAGTTAACTGTTTTATATGGTGGGGTCTAAGTTCATCATTTTTGGAAGTGGATAGCTAATTGTCTCAGCATCATTTGTTAAACCAACTCTCCTTTCCCAGCACCTTTGCCAAAAATCAAGTGACTATGGAGCTTTATGTCTGGACTCTTAATTCTCTTCCATTGATACATAGGTCAATATGCCAGTACCACACTGTCTTAATAACTATAGCTTTATAGGACATTTAGAAATTGGAAAGTCAAAGTCTTATTTTCTTCCTCTTCAAAATTATTTTGGTTATTCTAGATGTTTTGCATTTCCTTGTAAATTTTAGGAGCTGCTTGTCAATTTATGCAGAAGCAAAAGGCCTGTTGGGAATTTGATAGGGATTTCACTGACTCTATAAATCAATTTGGGCATAATTGACATCTTAACAATATTTGAGTTTTCCAATCTATGAACATGGGGTAGTCTTTAGTTACCTAGATCTTCTTCAATTTTCCTAAGGAAAGTTTTATAATTTTCTGTGTAAGGGTCTTGCACAAGGTTCCTAAATTTATTCCTAAGCATTTTATTCTTTTTGAAACTTTAATGAATGCAACCATATTCTTTATTTCATTTTCATAGTGTTCATTGCTTATTTAGAAAAATGCAATTGATTTTTGTATACTGATCTAGTATCCTGCAACCTTGCTGTTTTATTTATTCTAATAGGTTTTTTTGTGTGGTTTTCTTATGATTTTCTATATGCTGAATCATGTGTGTGATTAAAGGTAGTTTTGTTTCTTTCCAATATGGATGTCTTTTACTGATTTATTATTATTATTTTCTTTTGGCTAATTACACTGGCTAGAACCTACAGTACTATATTCAATAGAAGTGAGAGCAGATGATCTTGCTTTGCTTCTGATCTTAGAGGGAAAGCCTTCAGTCTTTCTCCATTAAGTATGATGGTCACTGTAGGTTTTATCACAGATGCCCTTTATCAGATTGAATAAGCTCTCTTTTATTCCAAGTTTGTTAAGTTATTAAGAGTTTTATCATGAATGAGTGTTTTGTGGAATGCTTTTCCTGTATATAATGGGATGATCTTATGTTTTGTCCTTTAATTATTAATATTATGTATTCTATTAATTGATTTCCAGGTGTTAATCTCATTTGGTCCTGGTGTAGAATTTTTTAAATATGTTGATGGACTTGAATTGCTAATTTTTTGAGAGTTAAACCTGAATTCTTATGATCAGTAAAAATGGAGATATTGCAGTAACAATTAAATACAATATATAATACATAATAATAAATACAATAATACATATCAAGTACCTAGCATGGTATCTGACACATAGTGAAAAGTCCAATTAGTGAGCATCATGTGGCTTATGCCATTGACAGTAAATGTCTTCATATGACATTTCATCTTATGAAATAATGGGAAATAACTGCATAAAATTAATCTGCTTAATACCAGAGCTATATTACATTCATGGGTGGAAGAAGAAAGGTAATTAAAATAAGAACTAACATTTACCTATTGCAAGCTATCTTCCAAGCTCTGTTTTAAGTATTTAATATGTATTAATTCACTTCCCAATTGCCCTGTGAGGTTTGTACCATTGTAGATGGGGATGTTGAGGGCTTATATAACTTCTTCCAGTTATAAAGACATTAAGGGGAAGAGCTGGGATTTGGACACAAGCAGTCTGGCCCCAAGACCATGTTCTTTACCACTATGTTATGTGCCATGCTTTGTGCTAATTACTTCACAAATGTTATACCTAATATACTCTTTGCCACATGGTGCATAAAATTACTACCAATGTGCAGATAACCTCTCTGAGTTTAAAAGATTTGCTCCAAATTCACATGTGATATTTAAACCCAGACCTATCTGACATTTATTTATTTATTTATTTAAGTAGGCTCCATGCCCAGTGTGAAGCCCAGTGCAGGGCTCAAACTCACAACCATGAGATCAAGACCTGAGCAAGATCAAGAGTTGGATACCTAACCTACTGAACCAACCAGGCACCCCCATATTTATTTTCTAATTGTATTTTTCTTAAGTGTGTTTTTAATTGATTCTTTGATGAATCAATCAATATAGTTTTTCTCCAAAACCTGAATGCTTTTAGAAGCAGTAACTAATATCAGAATTCATTTCCTTTGTTTTTCTAGATAATGATATTAGAACCGACCCTTGCTAAGGTAGAGTCTGAATGAAGATTTGGCACAACAGTTCTGCAATAGGCAGCAGGTTCTCCTAGTGTCATGATTTTCAAGTTTTTTTGACTGCAAACCATAGGAAGAAATATATTTTTCATCACAATCTAGTAGATATACTCACAGAGACATACATATTCACAAAACCAAAAGTTTCATAAGCAATGTTTTTTTCTGTGCTATTCAATCTATTTTATTTCTTTAAAAAAAGTGCTTGTTGGGGCGGCTAGGTGGCTCAGTTGGTTGGGCGACCGCCTTCGGCTCAGGTCATGATCCTGGAGTCCCGGGATCGAGTCCCACATCGGGCTCCCTGCTCAGCAGGGAGTCTGCTTCTCCCTCTGACCTTCCCCCCTCTCATGCTCTCTCTATCTCATTCTCTCTCTCAAATAAATAAAATCTTTAAAAATAAATAAATAAATAAATAAATAAAATAAATAAAGTTCTTGTTAGAACCAAACAAACTGATTTCATAACCCATTAATAGGTTATAAGCCACAACTTGAAAAATGTTGCATTGGAAATATTTTAGATCTCTTCCAATGCTCAGATTCAGATTTATCTCAAGATGGCTTCCATGAGACAGCTTCAAGCATGAGTGACTTCTTCGAATTTAGTTGGTAATCATACTAATTTATAAGAATAGACTCAAAATGTATGAAAGACCTAAATGTGAGACAGGAATCCATCAAAATCCTAGAGGAGAACACAGGCAGCAACCTCTGTGACCTTGGCCACAGCAACTTCTTGCTGGACACATCTCCATAGGCCAGGGAAACAAAGGCAAAAATGAACTATTGTGATTTCATCAAGATTAAAAGCTTTTGCACAGCAAAGGAAACAGTCGACAAAACCAAAAGACAACCAACATAATGGAAGAAGATATTTGCAAATGTCTTATCAGATAAAGGGCTAGTATCCAAAATCTCTAAAGAACTTATCAAACTCAACACCCAAAGAACAAATAATCCAATCAAAAAATGGGTAGAAGACATGAACAGACATTTCTGCAAAGAAGACATCCAAATGGCCAACACACACATGAAAAAATGCTCCACATCACTCAGCATCAGGGAAATACAAATCAAAACCACAATGAGATACTACCTCACACCAGTCAGAATGGCTTACATTAACAAGTCACAAAATGACAGATGTTGGCAGGCATGTGGAGAAAGGGGAACCCTCTTACACTGTTGGTGGGAATGTAAGCTGGTGCAGCCACTCTGGAAAATACTATGGAGGTTCCTCAAGAAGTTAAAAATAGAGCTACCATATGACTTAGCAATTGCACTACTGGGTATTTACCCCAAAGATATAAATGTAGTGATCCGAAGGGGCACTTGTATACCTGTGCCCCAATGTTTATAGCAGCAATGTCCACAATAGACAAGCTATGGAAAGAGTCCAAATGTCCATCAACAGATGAATGGATAAAGAAGATGTGATATATATATATATATATATATATATATATATATATATATATCACATACACACACACACACAGACACACACACACACACACACACACACACACACACACACTGGAATACTATGCAGCCATCAAAAATGAAATCTTGCCATTTGCAATGACATGGATGGAACTAGAGGGTATTATGCTAAGCAAAATAAGTCAATCAGAGAAAGACAATTATCATATGATCTCATTTTTATGTGAAATTTAAGAAACAAAACATGATCGTAGGGGAAGAGGAAAAAATAAAAGAAGACAAAATCAGAGAGGGAGACAAACCATGAGAGACTCTTAAATATAGGAAACAAACTGAGGGTTGCTGGAGGGGAGGGAGGTGGGGGGATGGGGTAACTGGGTGATGGGCATTAGGGAGGGCACATGATGTGATGAGCACTGGGTGTTAGATAAGACTGATGACTCACTGACCTCTACCTCTGAAACCAATAATACACCCTATGTTAATTAATTGAATTTAAATTAAAAAAATAGATCTGGTTGTTCTTTAAAAAAAAAAAAAGAATAGAACCTAAGGAATGTATGTATATCACACACACCCAAAGCTTGTGTTTTAACCTTTTCCTTTCCTTTCTTTAGTTCATTTATTAATTTGTTATTTTTTTTTTTCTACAGCTATTTGTAGAGGCTACATTTCAGGCAGTATATAGGTGCTCAGGAGTCAAGGATGAGTAAAAGCAGGCATGCATCCTGGTAGCATAGTGGGAATGAAAACAGTTAAGCCAAAAGCACACAAGAAAATATTTTCAAATTATGCTAAATTCTGTGAACAAGAATATGGCATTGTATGTAACAAGGTGACCTGATTTAATATGGAGTATTAGAAATGTCTCTGTGAGAAGTGTCACTTGGGCTGAGGGTGAAAGATGAAAAGAACCAGGCAGTGGACAGCATCGTGAACGTAGGCACGGACCACACCACATCACAGTCCTCTAAGGCTGGAGAGAGCATGAATTACTAGATGAGGGATGGAAGAGATCTAAAGTTAAGTCTGAAAAAGTAAACAGAGACAGGCCATACAGGATCCTATAGACAATGGAAAGAGGTGAAAGGGTTTTATGCGGCTGGATGATACAAGGCTCACAGTGTAAAAATATAACTGGGGTGTGTAGAAAGGACTGGAGAGGTCCAAGATTATCCAGAGAAAGCTATGAACAGCTACAACCATAGTCTGGGCCAAACATGATGGAACAGGGTGGAGTACATGGTAGTCTTCTATTGATTATCTCTTATCCTACTGAGCACACTGCAATGCATCTCATATGCACTGGGACCAGACTTAGTATTTTTGGAGCCGTCAGCTAAGAAATAAAAGTCATGGAAATGCAACAGTGAGTCTCTGTGATAAATGGACAAGGTATAAGGAAGCTCTTACTCTTTTATCAATAAATATCAGACTATGGTATGAACTTGCATGTTCTAGTTATCACCAAACTATATTTTGCCCACATATTTTACTGGATTTGGTTCTGTATAATCAAATACTTATCTTCCCTTTCTCTGAGAGTTTTTAAGATATCTATAAAGGGCTTCAAATCTGATGTGCTGAAGGAGAAAAATGATTCTTAACAGCAAAACCTGGCTCCATGATTAAATAAATTTATATTCATACTGGACAAGTGAAGCATGTTGTCTCTTGCCTGGGCTGCTTCTTTCTTTGATTAATAATCCCTTGCATGGCAGAACCCTGTTGTTAACTTGCCTATGACTGACACCTTTATCTGTCTGTTCTTGGAATAAAAATAGCTTCACTCAAGTCTCAGTAAAAATGGTTGTTCATCAGGGCGAATTTAATAATACCATTGCCCCTCCTTAGAGTTCAGTGGAGATGGGAGAGGAGTCCTCTGGTATGTCGCCAGGTTTCTGACCTCCCATGGTAGCTGAACGCAGTCAACAGCTGCCCTGTATGCTCGCTCGGTCTGCCTAGGCTGTTTGCCTTGACGTCTCTTCTTTTTTTGATACCCAAGCCTCACCCGTATCACCACCGCTACCCCACTTGCCACCAATCCGAACAGACCTCACTCACATCCCCTAAGGGAGCATTTGTTTCATTAGCTGAAAGCAGCTGAAGGTGCAACAGGTCCCAGGCATGATTACATGTTTTTTAGCACATCGATGCTTACTGAAAGACCTTTAAAACACAACAAATACAATGCGCAGTAGTGCAGAGGGAAATTTGTGAACCGAACAGCCTGGGTCCAGGAACTTTTTCTGGTGCCCATTAAACCTATGGCAGGGATGACCAGCCAGTCATCACACTGAGGTGAAGAATATCATTTCCAGAAGATTAACACCAAAAATGTATTCACTGTCAGATTTTTAAAAAAGCACCTCCTGTGTTTCTGTCTAACTCCCACAAGGGCTTCATTTCTGTCATCTTCTATGCGAATCAGTCTTCAGTGATAAAGTCAGGGACTGTTAGTCTTCATTAGAATGTTACTGCCTCAGATTAATGATTCATTGAATTTCTCTTGTTTCTTTTCCTTGCAAATCCCCATCTTCTCCTTTAGCACAATGATTGGTATAAAGAAGAAAAAATACTAAGTACGGTTCTTCAGTTATTGATAGTCTACATTTCTTTCCTGAGCAAAGAATTTGTCACCAGGAATTAGTTTGCATCCCTGGGCCTGCTCGAAAACACTTAATTCTTTGATTCAAATAAAAGTTTAAAATGTGATCTCAGTGACATTATGTCAAAAGAAACATGTCAAAACAGTGCTGGTTCAGAGAGCATTATTTTGCCTAGAAATCATGTCTTTGCTTTGAAGGAACAAAATAAATCATAGCAGCAGGAATGCATTTTTTTTTTTACAAGAGGCTCTCTGCAAACAGCAGAGGCCAGTTCTGCTCTCCCATGTCTCATTTACTCTTCCCATCTCTCCAACCCGTGCTCCCTCAAGTGTGAAGTCCATGCCTGATGGTACGTCCTGCTTAAAACTCTTCAATGTCACCCCAATGCCTACAGACTTGTGAAAAGGTACCTGTCATGGGATCTGCCCTGTGCTCGTCTCTAGGCTCAAGCTTCCCCTTCATACCTGTTGTTGTTTTTAGAGCAAACCCAAACTATTTTCCTTTCTCCACTCACACGATGTTCTTTCCCATGTCTGTGCTTAGTGCAGGCTACTTTTGTCTATCAAATCTTACTTTTGGACCTGGAGAACTCTTCAGCTCTACCATGTATTAGGTGTTTGACTTTGTGCATATTACTTCACCTGGCCTTGATTTCCTCATTTCTAAAGTGGGAGCTTAAGAGCAGCATTTGGGGGCCCTGGGGTGCCATTCATAGAGGGCTTCAGCACCTGCCCCAGAGAAGAGGCTCAATGGAGACATCAGTGACACTGGCTGTATTTTGTGCTTATTACTGTCACCATCCTTCAAAATGGAACTCAGGTCTCGCTTCTGCTGAGAAGCTTTCCCTTACCTCCCCATCCCAAAGTGAATTACTTCCTTGTACTATGCATTTTTTTATTGCCCTTTTATATCTTTTTCTTATCATTAATGTGGTACATGATTTGTTATAAGGTTGCTGGGCAATGAAGTTGATCATGTGGAAAAATGGGAATGAGAATGGTTCAAGGACACCTCCTAATTCATGTTTTATGGACCTCCTGCAATAGTGTGGTTAGGATATGATTGTTAATGGTAAGTGGACGAGTGGATTTTCTTTAGTTCCTGAGCTTTATAGCTTTGTAAGCTAATAGTTATTGAGGGCTTACTATATGTCAGGCAAGACATTAAATGTTCTATTTGTTCTTTACTATGACCAAATGTGGTAGGTATTCTTATTATTCCCCTTCACACATGTGGAAACTGAAGGTCTAGGATCACAGAGCAAAGATAGACCATCTGCAACCAAAGCTTGAACTCTTCGCTAAAGAACACTCTGTTCTGATCTATGAGGTGTCATTTGCCTCTGGGACGCTATAGTGTGCAAATGTATTTAATACACTTTCATTTCTAATTCTATTCCAGGTACTCCTTCCAAGATGAGGAGGATATGTTCATGGTAGTGGACCTCCTGCTGGGCGGGGACCTGCGTTATCACCTGCAGCAGAATGTCCGTTTCCAGGAAGATACGGTGAAGCTCTTCATCTGTGAGCTGGCCATGGCCTTGGACTACCTGCAGAGCCAGCGCGTCATCCACAGGTCAGTTAGGTCCAAGGGGACAGCCTCGCACTGAATGTGCAGGAGAGAATTCACAACCTGGTGCATTCAACAAGTTCTTGTTGAACATGACAGATAATCCTCACTGAACTCTTGCAACAGTCCCTTAAGGTAGTCTTACTGTCCCTCTTATGAAGATTAAAAAAAAAAAAAATGAGCCCATTGAGCTTAATTTGCTCAAAGTCACAGTTAGTAAACAATAATACCAGAATCAATGAGTATTGGCACTAGACAAAGAAAAGGTGACATACAAGAATGTGTCTCCTTCACTTGTGGAATCTGTGTTAAATGAAACAAAGAAATACACAAGTAGCTATAAACCCTAACAGACAATAGACAGAAAAGGATAATACTTTAATTTGTAGATATTGGTAGGTGGGCTGCTTGAGTGGCTCAGTCGGTTGGGCGTCTGACTCTTGATTTCAGCTCAGGTCGTGGTCTTGGGGTTGTGGGATCAAGCCCTGTGTCAGGCTCTGCACTCAGCGGGGAGTCTGCTTCACATTTTCTCTCCCTCTCCCACTCCCTTCCACTCATTCTCTCCCTCTCTCAAATAAATAAATAAAATCTTAAAAAAAAGATATTGGTAGGGTTTTTTTGTTTGGTTTTTATTTAAATTCTAGTCAGTTAACATATAATGTAATATTGGTTTCAGGAGTAGAATCTGTGTGATGTAAAGATATTGGTACTTTTAATGATGATTTCCTATATAGTGTCTCAATCTCTATAATAACCTGTGATAAGTGATCAGAGCAGGTATAGTTGGACCATATTAAATATGAGAAAACTATCATTTGGAGATACTAATTATCATCCAGGGTATTTATGAGAATTTTTTATTAAGTTTCTAATTTTAATTTCAGTATAGTTAACATATAGTCTTATATTAGTTTCAGGTGTACGGTATAGTGATTCAACAATTCTGTACATTACTCAGTGCTCATTAGATAAGTGCACTCCTTAATCCCCTTCACCTATTTCACCCCCCCACACCAACCTCCCCTCTTGTAACCATCCATTTATTCTGTATAGTTAAGAGTCTGTGTCTTGGTTTGTCTCTCTCTCTCTCTTTTTTTCCCTTTGCTTATTGTTTTGTGTCTTAAATTCCATGTATGAGAGCAATCATATGGTATTTGTCTTTCTCTGACAGACTTATTTCACTTAGCATTATACTCTCTAGCTCCATCTATTTCATAGTACTGGAAGTCCTAGCCACACCAAGCAGACAACAAAAAGAAATAAAAGGCATCCAAATTGGTAAGGAAGAAGTAAAACTTCCACTATTCCTGGATGACATGATACAATATATAGAAAACCCTGAAGACTCCACCAAAAAGTACTAGAACCGATTCAGTAAAGTCAGTAAACCTAGGTCTCTCTGAACCCAAAGTCATAGCTCTGTCTACTATAATAACTTGCATTCATTACACATATGAAATATATGCACATCATTAAGTACACATTAAGTACACATCATTAAGTGAAAAATCAACACATGTGAGTCTGCCACTTATTTCTAATCTTTGAAGAATTTGCTAGGTTTTTAAGTATGTTTACATCTTTACAGTGTAGTAAAAATTTGGCCAAATAAAATATTTGCCAACCATTAAGTTGATGCTTACCTAAAATTTATCTAGATTAGTACAGAGCCTGTGGGTGAAGATATAGCATAATTTATAGATCCTTTGTGCAGGCACTATGGAACAATCTGTGTGTGTGTGTGTGTGTGTGTGTGTGTGTGTGTGTGTGTTTGTGTATGTGGCCTTGACCCTGTATACTTATATGCTCATTGTTTAATTTCCTGTCTTTCGGAGGACCTATTTGTTTTGGAATCGTGCTATTCAGGCAACAGATGAACAGAAAGCAGACCAGTTAATCATGTAGGATCTTGGAAGTAAATGAACACACCCGGTGTTTTGTCAGTAACTGGGAAGCCTGTTCCCAAGCAGTCTTTCTCCCATACTGACTTTCTGGTCCCCCCCAGTTCTTTCTAAGGAGGAACTTTCCTATTTGCAGTCTATGGTGTCCTTCTCAGGGTATTCATGCTCATTCATCTGACCCAAGATTGCCAACCCACAATCTGGTTGGGTTGCTGACACTCTGGATCTCAGAAAGGAGGCAGGTATTATGAGAAGTCCGCATGGCTACAAGTACCTTTCAACTTTCTTCTTTCCCTGTTTGAATCTGGGCCCCTGCCTTCCTCCTCTGGGCTTCATTTGTTCTGCCCTATGCTTAAAAGTGTGTTCCAAAAGGAATTCAGGAGGGGAAAAAAAAAAAAAAAAAAACAGAAAAGTCAGCACAATTTGTACCCTAAGGAGCTTGCTAACACCAGGCATCGCGGTCCGTTCCTTCCTCCCTTGCTCTCTGTTGCTCTCATCATTCTGCCACTTAAATAAAAAACCAAGGATTAACTTTTTGCCTCTTGGCCTTTCCACACTCACAATTATTACTTCATGCCCATTCTCAGAAGAGCCTCTTTGTACTAAAGTGTCTCCTCACCATGGCAAATGAATGCAAACTCAGTGACATTCTGAGCATGGTGTTAAAATGAGAGGACATCTTCTTGGGGTCAGAAAATAATGCAGGTGTATTTCTGTTGTCTGTAAGGCCCCACTGCACTTCCCATGTGTTATGTATGTATGTGTATATATACACATATATATGTATTTTTTAAAGAATTTATTTATTATTTGAGACAGAGAGCAAAAGCCGGGGTGGGCAGAGGGAGAGGGAGAAGCAGACTCCCCGCGGAGCAGGGAGCCCGACGCGGGGCTCGATCCCAGGACCTGAGCTGAAGGCAGACGCTGAGCCGACTGAGCCACCCAGGCGCCCCACATGTGTTACATTTGATAGGCAACTGTAGCACTTTGTACCTCTCCTGAGGAGCTGTGACATGTTTACGAGCAACTACTTAATATCTGCTGCTCTCCTACAGTGTAAACGTCATGAGTTAGGGCTCGTGCGTTTTGCTTTTCACGGTATAACCAGCATGTAGTGAAAATATGAGGGAACGAACACTACCTCAACCATACAAATGATTGACTGAAAGCCAGATTTACAAATAACAAAGACAAAATTAAAATACAAGACATTAAAGCCAAGAATTTCAGACCTACCTTGGTCTTCACATGGAGTAACCATATAATTTATCATCCAAACCAGACTACCCCTGAAAATGAAAGGAGTTGCTATTAATAATTATGCTTGGGCAACGAGCAAACCCATAAGTGTTCTGGAAAAAATCAGGACATGTATCAACATCATTAAGGCTTTTCAAGACAGTAGTGACCAAATAAACATGTTAATTGGGAGATTGCCTGGATAATCATGGCTTTCTGCCTCCAGAGTACCAAATATCAAATTGAGAAGGAGTCAAGTGGCTTAAAATACAGAGACACAGTAAAGTAAGCTGTGTTCCTTTGTCTGAGGCGTTAAAAGGATAATAATGATGGCACTCCAAGGCTCCCGCTCACGGGGCAGAGTTAAAAGCGTGAAGAGCAACAGGGAAGAAGGACAGGCTTTCGAGTACTCTAATTCTCTTTTTAAAATCTTTCTTCAGGGGCACCTGGGTGGCTTAATCAGATAAGCACCTGACTCTTGGTTTCAGCTCAGGTCATGATCTCACGTCATGAGATCAGCCCCACATCCACACTTAACATGTAGGCTGTTTAAGATTCTCTCTCCCCTTCTCTCTCTCAAAAAAAAAAAAAATCTTTCTTCAAAAAAATCCACAAAATTCATGCTAGATTTGATGGAATCTAGGGTAACAAAACATCTTTCAGCTACTCAGAGAATTGGATTGTAAGACACATCCTGAGTTCTGAGTTTTTGCAGTGTGAATGAAGAAAACAGAATCTATGAAATTCAGTCGCTTCCTAAGACAAGGAAAGACCATCTGCATATATAAAATGTGTGACTTCCTAATTTCAGACTCAAAACAACATTTTGTCTCTGGACACGGTAGAAGATTCAAAATCATCCCCATCAGTCAGCAAATGCGGGGCAGTGGCAACAGTGGGCTGCCATTTACTGAGGGCTTCCCGGGGCGCAGGTGCTCTGCCGAGCACTTGTGATTTATTTCATTTCATCTGCTCACAACCAGGAGGCTGAGGGTGTTACTGTCCCCATTTTACAGTCCAGGAAACTGGTTTAGAAAGATGAAGTAACTCACCCAAGGTCGCATGGCTAACAAGTAGGTGAGGCATCACTGAAGAAAATGCAGATGTCTTCACCATTCTCCCCACTCGTGGTGGTCAGCATGGTTGTGGCTTGGGGGGGTGGGGGCGTTTGGGACAAGGTGAGGCATGGCCACGGCCTGCAGGTACTCAGTCTGGGGGCCCAGGTGAAGATGGGACATACGGAACCAACTGACGAGAGAGCGGCATACAACTAGACGCTAAATTGTGCGAGAAAGCCTGAAGTACTTCAGACAAGATGACGGTTTGGGGTGACAAAACAAAGTTTCTTGAGAGCTCGGAGGATTTATAAAGGGTTTTCACAATGAGAGCAGAAAGAAGAGTCCAGTCTATGTCAGAGGCAGCGTACTCTGAAAGCACTCATTTATCTCCCTGTGTTACATAGAACGGTCTCTGTTTTTAATTTTTTCTTCATGTTGACCTTCCTGTCGGCAGTGTCTACTTTAGTTATTTTTTTAAATACCATAAATACTATTTCTTTCATAAATTCCAAACAAGACATAAAGGGGGGGTTGTTTTATTTTGTGTACCTTTTTTTTTTAACCCACTGACTTTAATTTTTGGTAGTTTCCTAAATGTGTAGAATATTTAGCTGCTTGTCCTCAACTTTAGAAACTTCCTTTTCTACAGTTGTTGTGAAAGACACAGGATTGCACACTAAGCATTAATTTTGAATTGTGTAATTGGACACTTTTCTTAGCAAGATGTCAAACATTTTTCTATGAGGACAGCTTGAAAATCAGCGTAGTTTCCAAGTGATGGCCAGTTTCTAGTTCTAGTAACTTACATTTAATCAGGGAGTAAAGATTTTAAAATGTAGACACAGTGATTATTTGCTTTTATGAAGAAACCAATGAAGAAAACAAGGAAAATGAAACCCGTTGGAATCCTTCCTATGGGGATAGTACTATTTGCTTGGTTGATTGGCACAGTCTCTCCAGTGACTAATGTGATAGAAAGTAATGATTAGGGCCCAAAGACAAATTTGTATTCACTCCCTGGTCAGATGTTAAAGAAGTCTCAATTACAAATCCACGCTAATGAGGCGAATTGGAAGAGTGAAAGAGTAAGTTATCCTGGATCAAAATGCTATTTGTGAAGGAACGTTTGATCGTTTCTTTTCCTCTTTGTAAGGATTACCCCGCTCTCCTCAAGTTACATATATACATATATATATATATATATTCCCTGCTTTCCGAATCCTATAGGAATGAGATGAAACTCTAAGGAGGCAATTTGTAGAGATAACTGCAGTACGACAGAGAGTTGAAAACATTTCATCTCCAGCTGATTCCAGATGTATGGAAGGAGGAAAAAAAGAAAATGTATGATTTCCCAAAATAGACAGGATGGTATTTTTATTCATCACCTTTGTCTTCTTGGCTATCGCCACAGGAACCAATAACTGACACTCAGGTTCATCTCAGACCCTCCAGAAAGAGACACATAGGAACTAGTGTTCCCACATTTGCTCTTGGACTGAAGTAGCTACTTGCTATCATTCTTCTAGAAATCAGCATTTCAATGGTGAAGAAAAATCTTAGGGACAATGCCTCTGCTATAAATATTCATTCAACAACTGGCTCTTGAGCACCTTGTCGCTAGACAGTGTTCTCCGTGCTGATCTCCAGTGGGGAAAGGACAGACGACTACCCTGTCATCCAGAGTTAATGATATCACAGCATGAAAGGGAGCCAAGGAAACATTTCAACATCCATGTCAGAAAGGTGTTTTAATCCTGTGGCATGTAGTATAAATAAAATTGGTGGTTATGTGTGTATCCCACCACACACGCGCAAACACACACACGCACTCATTTGCATCTTCACAATGGTTATATTCATGCTTCTAATTTGGAGCCCCTGGATCACAAGATTCTTTATCAAGTGTTGTCTCTCCCTCCTAAACTTAAGCCCTTACGGGTGGAGCACCTCACTCATGTTCTTAATCCCAGCACATAATCTAATCCAGAGTGGTTGCTGAATAAATCAATGACTGAACAAATGAACAAGGACAGTACAGACTTGTGATCCTTGGGTGAACGTAGCAGGTAAAGGGTACCATGGGTGATGTTGTCTTCAGCAACTTTTTAAATTTATTCCAAACATTCCTGTTGTGTGCCCACAGCATGTGGGGCTCTGTGCTGCCGTTTCCTCCGTGGTGTATTAGTTTTTTATGCTATGTAAGAAATGACCACAAAGTGACTTAAAATAACACATGTTGATTATCTCATAGTTCAGGTTAGGAGTCTAGGCACATCTTACCTGGGTTCTCTGCAAGGCTGCATTCAAGGTGTTGGCCAGAACTGGGTTCTCTCCTGCAGGCTGGCCTGGGCAAGAGTCAACTTCCAACTTCAGTCAGGATGTTGGCAGAATTAATTTCCTTGTGGCTGTATGACTCGTGTTAGCTTGTTTTCTCAAATTCAGTGAGGAGAGCAAGAATCTAGAGCGAGTGTGCTAGAAAGGCAGAGTATATATCACTGAATAACCATTACATAATAGAACACAATCACAGGAGTGACATCTCATCAACTTTGTTACATAATGTTGGTTAGAATCAAGCCATATAATCAGGCCACATTTGGGGCTGAGGATGATACAAGACAAGAACACCAGGAAGTGGGGATCATGGGGGTCACCCTAAGTCTGTCCTCTATAATTCCTCTGAGAAGTTGTACTACAACAGATTCTGATTTCCTCTATGACCTTAAACATAGCCGCAAACTTCCCTGTCAAGGAGGTTTGACGAAATGATCCGGAATGGTTCTTTCACACCTAAGAGTCTAGGATGATTTCCTCTTAGTTCTGGTAGGATGCTCTTCAAAGTATGATTTCATTGTTTCTTTGCTCTTTACCACATACCCATTTCTCCCCAAGAAGGTTGTGTGACCGAAATGTACTGTCTATGGGACGTCTGGGTGGCTCAGTTGGTTGAGCGTCTACCTTCGGCTCAGGTCATGATCTCGGGGTCCTGGGATGGAGCCCCGTGTCAGGCTCCCTGCTCACTGGGGAGCCTGCTTCTCCCTCTGCCTCTGCCACTCCCCCTACTTGTGCTCCCTCTCTCTGACAAATAAATAAAATCTTAAAAGAAAAAATGTACTATCTAAAGACAATGTGATGGTGAGAAGTGATAAACAGCTGTTAGCACAGTGACCAGTTAAGGTCTTGTTTGCTGTTGAGTTGTGAACCAAAAGTATTTGTTTCAACCAAGGCCTTTAGTTTCTTACAGGCAGAGCTTTCCTGGCTGACATTTCACCTTTTTGTCTGACTCACACACACCATACTATCTTGAAAGTCACACTTCATTTTCCTGAGATGATAATGCATAGGGAAAAATGAGATCTTTCTGCAGCTAATCATTTTAGTCAGTGATTATTGAGTGACAGATGGATGAACTTGCCAACTCAGTGACACCCCCAGCTTTCTGAAGCCTGTGGGAGTTGAGTCATCTGGAGAGATGTTTTTCTAATTCCTGAAGGTGCCTAATCCTTTCTGTTCACCAACATTTTTTAACCATTTAATTTATACTATTAAGTACATAGATCATCTTCTTAATGACTTAAGAAGAGCTGTCATTTATTGTGCACATACCAGTGGCCGCCATGATAATAAGCATTTTGTATGTGTGGCCTAATTTGATAGCCCACGGTACCATGACAGGGTTGAATAATTTGCCTAATATCATAGTATACTAAGGCCAGATTCAAAGCTAGGATTATCTCAGTCAGAGATATCATATATCTGCCCTTAATACAGGCTCCCTTATTTTTACTCATACAAAAATAATAGGCACCCTCAAGATCAGATGAGCTATTTACTGTTGTTTACCCAACAGCAACAAACATTGGTTTAGATAAGTATTTTTAGTTGGTATGGGCTATGGGCTAAATTGCATCTCTCCCAAAAAGATATGTTGAAATCCTAAATCCAAGTATCTCAGAATGTGACCTTATTAGGAACCAGTTATGCACTGGTTCAGTACACAGAGGTAATCAAGTAAAACTGGCTCATTACGGTGGCCCTACTCCAGTGTAACTGGTGTTCTTATCAAAGGAGGATATTTGGGCACAGAGGGAGGATGATGTGAAGGACACAGGGAGAATGCCATGTCAAAATGGAGGACTGGAGTGGTGCGTCTAGAACTCAAGGAAGGCCCAAGATTGCCAACAAACCAACAGAAGCTAGGGAGAAGCAAGGAAGGGCTCTCACATACAGGTTTCAGAGGGAGCATGGCCCCGCTAAAATCTTGACTTTGGGCTTGTACTTTCCAGACCTGGGAGATAACATGTTTCTGGGGTTTTCTAAGCCCCTCAGTTGGTAGTACTTTGTTACAGGAGCCCTAGCAAACTAATCCAGTATGCTCGTACGGTTTGCTTAGCTGCTAAGACTTCACTCTTCCCATGTAGCAGGTGCTACTCAGAACAGCTTCTGTCCTCACTCTTGATAGGCTGCTTCGAATATATTATGGGATGGGAGACCAGAATTTTTAAAAAAACTTGTTAAAGGGGTGCCTGGGTAGCTCAGTCGTTAAGCGTCTGCCTTCGGCTCAGGTCATGCACCCAGGGTTCTGGGATCGAGCCCCACATCGGGCTCCCTGCTCAGCGGGAAGCCTGCTTCTCCCTCCCCCACGCCCCCTGCTTGTGTTCCCTCTCTCGCTGTCTCTCTCTCTGCCAAATAAATAAATAAAATCTTAAAAAAAAAATTTGTTAAAATTGCCTGTAAAATTAGGGTAACCCAAGAGAATATTCCATAAATCAAATCCATTGGCTTTAGTATATGGTAAACTATTTTATGTTGTCCAGAGACTATCTTTTGTGTTTCAGATTTGGCAAGATACTTCAAATATCTGTGGCTTTTTTATAACATTTCTCTGGTCCAAGTTGTTTTGTTTTGCTTTTAAGCATCTATAGGGGAAGTTCAATCTTTTTCAATATACCAAAGCAGCATGTCCAGTATGAGAAAACTACAGGTCAAAAAAATGATAGATTAACTGATTACTTGTACTGTGTACATTCCACCTGATATTGGCTTTCTTCTTTTCAGTATATTGATAATATTTATTGTTGCAGTGGGATCAAGAATTTGGTTTCAGGCCACCATTTTCTGTGGAGCAGTTAAGAAAATGCCCTTTCTTTTTGTTTTGGTCAGTCTTCTCTTCAGTAGATCATAAGCCTTGCAAATGTTCTCTTTTTCTAACTCCCACAGCAGAAGGGCCACTTGAGCCTCAAAAACAAAACGGCAGTGCAGTAATGAGGGTATTAGGTTGATATGTTCTACCCAGCACCTGCTCCCGAGCCACCAAATAATGAATGAGCATGAATAACACATTGCGAACACAGGAGAATCTGCCTTCTTTGTATTAGCCATCAGGCAGTTTCGAAAGGAGCTTTGTGACTGGGCTTCTCAGCCAAGACCACCCATTTATGAAAACCCACGTGAAAAAGGCAGAGAACGGCTCATTTACAGGTTAACATTTAACTAGCCTGCGCTGTGCTTCTAGTAATTTCTGTAAGGTTCTGAGTTTCATTAATATGCAGCCTGCAACTTGGTCCAAATTAAATTTTACTTTGCCTATACACATTTCAGTACAAACCTTAAGCTTCAATCTTTCAGGTTTAGTCACTTGTTTGTGTGCCGGGCACATAGTTCTTTTTTTTTTTACTTTTTTATTGTTATGTTAATCACCATACATTACATCATTAGTTTTTGATGTAGTGTTCCATGATTCATTGTTTGTGCATAACACCCAGTGCCCCATGCAGAACGTGCCCTCTTTAATACTCATCACCAGGCTAACCCATCCTCCCACCCTCCTCCCCTCTAGAACCCTCAGTTTGTTTTTCAGAGTCCATCATCTCTCATGGTTCGTCTCCCCCTCCGATTTCCCCCCCTTCACTCTTCCCCTCCTACTGTCTTCTTCTTTTTTCTTAACATATATTGCATTATTTGTTTCAGAGGTACAGATCTGTGATTCAACAGTCTTGCACAATTCACAGCGCTCACCATAGCACATACCCTCCCCAATGTTTATCACCCAGCCACCCCATCCCTCCCACCCCACTCCCCACTCCAGCAACCCTCAGTTTGTTTCCTGAGATTAAGAATTCCTCATATCAGTGAGGTCATATGATACATGTCTTTCTCTGATTGACTTATTTCGCTCAGCATGACACCCTCCAGTTCCATCCACGTCATTGCAAATGGCAAGATCTCATTCCTTTTGATGGCTGCATAATATTCCATTGTATATATATACCACATCTTCTTTATCCATTCATCTGTTGATGGACATCTTGGCTCTTTCCACAGTTTGGCTATTGTGGACATTGCTGCTATAAACATCGGGGTGCACGTACCCCTTCGGATCCCTACATTTGTATCTTTGGGGTAAATACCCAGTAGCGGGCACATGGTTCTTGAATAGAGCTTTGAAGAATAAAAACATATTTTGTTGTCCTCATAGAGCTCACGGTTTAATTGAAGAGATAGACAATGAACAAGGAATCAGATGTGTAAATAACCATGTTCACTACAGATTGCCCTCAGTGCTTCATGGGCAATAAGCAGGGATCTCATCTGGGGGGGAGGCTACCTGATGCATTTAGCATGGGGCTCAGAGAAGCCCCAGTTGATAGGCGACATCTGAAGTCAGACTTGCCGGACAAGCAGATCTAAGGTGGAAGTCTGTTCTGTCCTGGAGCAGAACAGTGGTCTTTGCAGTCAGAACACGTGAGAAAGGGGGAGAGTAGTTCAAGCAGCTGTAAGAGAGGGGATCCGAGGCCAGATCAGCTCACCATGTTCAAGCAAATATTTATTTCCCATTTGTACTTGAGTGAAAATACAAAGCCAGTCCAAAAGAGGGGACATATTTGAATTTGTTATCACTTTGGACATAAGAATAGAGCATTCACAGTGGGTGGTATGAAAATAAGGCTGGAGATGATAGAGAATGGCGTACACTAGCTAATCCAGATGTCAGGGTAAGACCGAGCCTGCAGACGAAGGGTCTAAGGGGCTCACTCTGCAGGTAATGGATTAGTATGCTTTTTCCAAGATTTATTTTTCTAATTTGTAAAATGGATTTAATAATGTCATAGGTAATACAGCTGCAAAAATATGACAATTTCCTGTTACATGCTTGGGAAAACAGGGATGGCTAATGAAGGGAAGCCATATTGCTATTTTCCAGAGCGATGTCAAGCAACTAAGGCTATTATGAAGCCGTAGGATGTTAGAGGTGAAGGTTAGCTTAGAAATCAAGTCCGACCTCCATCCAAAGACAGAATTCCTTCCACAACTCTCCAAGAAGAAACTGTCTTCCTAGCCTTTCAATAGGTCAGAGATGGGACATTGGCTGCCACATAAAGTCATCCATTTCATGTTCAGACACACCTGATTCTCAGAAAGTTCTTCCTCCTGTTGACTCACAGGCACCCTCATGGTTGGTTCTGCTGCTGCCCGTGGGAGCCTTACATCAGACACGGCTTCTGCTTAGGCGTCCCCCATAGGTAGTGCCGTACTGGTCATTTATCAGTGGCCTCCAGGATTGTTACTGGTCAGTACCCTGTTCTGATTAGTGTTTGTTCCTTGTGAAGTATTTTGAATATCACTCTGGTGATAGAAGTGGAGTCCTGACTTCTCATAATAATGGGTGACAACAGGATAGCTCCATCAGCTATCTGGGCCTCTGGGGGCCCCATCTATGAAATAGGAAGAATCATTGCACTGACTTGATAAGGCTGTTTGAGGATAATATAGAATACAGCACTTAAAGGCTTATCCTGGTTTCTCACATGTTGCGTTAAGTGAAATCTACCATCATTAGTACATCACAATGGTTCAATTACAGTTGAAAACAACTATTCATCCTTTAATACCCTCAGTTTAACATCAGTTTCTCACCGTCTAGCCCTTCCTACCATTGGACACTTCCTAGTCATTTGATCAATGTTTTCTGACAATTGAACAACCACTGTGTGCAGACTACTGGACTCGGAGTTTTATCTACCTCATATCACTAAACCCTCACAGCAACTCTATAGAAACTGTTATTGTCCTCGAGATACAGAATCAGGGATCTCAGTCTCAGAAGGGTATTTCTAATCTTTTACTAGGGAAGCAAAAGTTTTTCTGAAGGCCCTTACAGTAGAATCCCCCTTAGGTCTCGGTGGCTGTTCTGGCTCATCCCCACGGTAAAGAAGGCTGTGATAAGGGAAACCAGATTCTCATGACTGATGTATGCCAATCATCCCTCACCCTGGGACTGGGTGTGCTGCTGCCAAACTGGGGTTCTATTTCTAAGAAGGCTGGACGAATTTCATGATCTCCTATAGGTAGGCAGTATGGCCGCGTAGAAAAGAGAGGCTGGTACCAGATGACCTGGGACTGAATTCCAGCCAGGTCGTGTGTGACCCTGGCAAGAGAGGATATTTTCAGTTCTGGAGCTGAAATGGAACAAATTGCTTTTTGCCTTAAATTGAATACTCCTGTCCTCTATTTGATTATAAAAAAACAAACAAAAACCCTCTCATGACAGTTAATCTGTTATGACCAATAGATGAACACCTTCTAGTCTCTCTTACTTTGTAGACTCTTTACCTTCCTCTAACTAGTACATTTCTATCCCTAAAATCTCTTCGGATTGAGGGAAAGATCCAGGAGATCCGAGTTCAGGCCAATCTCCGTGGCTAGGGGATTTACCTCAGGTCCCTAATGCTGTGTCTTTGCTTCCCTGGTTACAGAACAGGTAAATGTGACCTAGGTTTCTAGCTGTGTGAATCCAAATTAAAGGAAATAATGGCAGTGAATGAGCATTGACTAATGCTAAAGAGCAAGGCAGGAAGCCTTGTCATTAAACATTCCGCCTCCGAAGATTACAAGTTGGCTGAAAATCTCAAGTGAGTGGGATGGTGGTATATAACCATGCTTCTCAGTGGGAGTATCTGTACTGTTGGGTCTGTACCATCAGGATAAGCATGATTTCACCTTCCTAGAACAACAGATTTACTCCACGGTAAGACACGTGGAACTTTACTTTTACATTAAAAGAGACATGGCTATATTATAGAGCAGGGTGGAAAATATACATGATTTTCAACTATAAAAAAAAATTAAACTTGCTGCAGCCTAATGTGAGCCACATCCCAGACCCCCAGGTATGTGAGGACATTCTTCTTTCTCCTTAGGAGAACTAAAATACAAACAATTGAGATATAAACTAAGATCTCACCTCACAATCTCTGGTCGTACCCCAGCTCGAGCAGTTGCTTATCATGTAATCTTGGACAAGTAATTTAAACTCTCTGAGCTCCCCTTTCTTTACCTGCAAAAATGGGTGTAATACCTAAGTTAGGGAGCTGTTGTGAGCAATAAAAGATACGTTGTCTATCAAGTAGCTGCTGTAGCATGGACAATAAATGGACGCTGCTGAAACCATTCTATTAGTCAGGGATAGTACAGCAGTTGGGCCGTTGTGTTTTGTTTTGTTTTTTTATCAACTCTCCTCAAACCCCTCTTCCTGTGCCTGTATCAGGAATTGCTGATCGATCCTGGCACTCTCTTCTCTTGGACGTGAAGGCCCTCCTTTTCAACATGGCAGACACTACTAACTAAAGAATTGGCCCCATGCTTGGAACCTACTTGCCAAAAATAACCAAGTGAGCAATAGTGGAAAGACCATGACATTTAAATTCCATCTCTGCCATTTATGAGCTATGAGACTGTAGGCAAGTCAGTGCCCTTAAGTCTCCTTTTTTTTTTAAAATTTATTTTATTTATTTATTATTTATCTATTTATTTATTTAGGCAAATGTGGATAGTACTGTTTTCCTTTGGCATCTAAATGATAAATCAATGAAGGGAGGTGACTTTTAGGGAGCCTCTGTGAGAAGCCTTGGGTGGCTCACAGAGGGTCAGGACTCAAAGCGCTCTGAAAGGTCAGCTGAGCAGGTGACTATTCCCCTGCTGCACCACCCGCCACTCGCTGGATTGCTGTCAAATGCTTATCCAGCCTCAGTGACAACATCCACGTCACATTTTAAGATTTCGTGATAGTTCACGCCAACTTTGGAAGTGTCTATTAAGAAGTCCTTTCTCAGATCCTGACTTAAGAGCTTATTTGTATCTTCCTCAAGTGCTCTCTACTGAAGAATTGTCCTCTTTTTTCACCAAAGGGTCATTAACATCTGGTTCCTACCACCCTTCCCCTTTACCAAAAAAACCTAGCTTGGTTGGGTGAATCTCTTCAAAGTTGCTTGGGTTGTGGGGATCGGAGGAGAGCGAGATGCTGAGATGGGGGTCTAATGCTCTAGCTTGTGTTTTGCTGAGGGGACATACAAGCTAAATTATTACGGCCAATGGAGGGGAAATTCAGAAGCCATGGGAGAAGACATCTGAGAGGAGAAAGGCATGGGGAGTGTGCTGGTGTCTTCAGTGATACTTGGGGAAAAGAAACACAAATTCAAAAAGGGATACTGCGTAACATTTTCATGGATGGGAGGATGATAAAATCACTGCCCTCATCACCCGATTAATATATAATGGCATTGGACCTGTGTAGTGGGATGACAAATGAAAAGCAGTGCTATCCACGAAAAGCCATTACACCCAAAATGAATATGCAAACAGTATATGTTTATATAATGTTTTATAAATACTAGTATTTATATATAGCATTTATAAATAGTACTTATAAATACTATATGTGGAATATGTATTATACATTATATTATTACAGAATATATTTGTAACTCATATCCCCCTGAACAAACTGTGGGAAATGCTGGAGTTGAACAACAACAACAAAAATAAGCAGGCAGAAAGCTGCTAAAAGAGTAAATCTTAAAAATTCTCACCACAGTAAAACACAAAAGACAAAAAAACCCACCGTAGCTGTGTTTGGTGATGGATACTAACTAGACTTATTGTAGTGATCATTTCACTATGTTCTATACCTGAAACTAATATAATGTTGTATGTCAATTATCTCTCAATTTAAAAAAATGAAATTTAAATAAAAAAAGAAAAGAATCAGCCAGTTAGTAAAAAAGAGATGGAGGCTGTACGTGGTCCATAATGTAACTCTGGCACTCTTTACTACCGCCCCCTGTTCCAAACCATGCATTTCTTCTTACAATTACCCCTTACACCCTGCCATCCCCACCTCACTTGTTTTTCTTTACATCTGTTTATGTGACCAATAGCCTTTGTGTGACATCTTAAATAATATATTATAGAATCATATGTATATTTTTTCCCTCTCAAGAACATGGAGAGGACCCAGTTTAAGAGTACATTATGTAACAAAGAATTCAACCCAAACTGTAGACCTGTCAGAAAGCCACAGACACTGAAGGGCTTGATTGTGGTTTGGATACACTGATTTTCTTGTTCCCTGTTCTCACAATACCCCATATCGGATTGCAGGGTGAACAACTTGATTCCAGGGTAGGTACAGTGAAGGGATGTAATTAGCCTATTAAGTTCTGCTAATGACTTGTAAAGTCATTCAAGTGAGAAGAGCAGATATATCAGTTCCGCCTTGGACCCTGCCACAGGGAGCATTGTACTTCTACGGTGCTATTTATAGTTGCCACAGTAGGGCATCAGCTGATTCAGCCTTTCCTGTTTCAGCAAATCAAGACGGAATTAAGAATTTCTACAGAATGTGTGTCCCTAGAACTGCAACTTATAAAATATAATAAAATGTAAATATAAAATATATATAATATTTAAAATCACAGTACTAAATGAAGTAACTTAAGTAGAGAGTAGTTGTATATACGACTGAGCTCTGGGGAATCGCAGCATTTAGAGGTTGAAACAAGAAGATACCAGCAGACAAGACTGAGGAGGAATCTCTGTGGCAGGAGGAAAAGAAGGAGAAAGGGGTTTTTTGCAAGCCACAAGAATAAAGTATGTCAGAAGGGAAGGAATGATCAGCCCCCAGAGAAGTTAAGCATGATAAAAAACAGTGCAGCCAATGGATGTGGCGAACTGGAGGTCATCAATGTACCTGACAGCGGCAATTTCAGGAAGTAGAGGGGAATGGAAGCCTGGTTAGAACAGCTGAGGAGGAGAACGGAGATGCTGTTTCTAATTTCTCACCTATTAACCACTCAATCCAGAGTTGTTATTGCAAAGGAAAATAGTAAAATGGGACGATAAGTGGAAGTCACTCGGCATCAAGGAAGGTATTTCCAAGAGACTCAATCATAACGTACTTCATACAAGAGAGACAGAAAGAGAAGGTGTAGGAGAAGGAAGGAACACCTAGCTGAGAGAAATCCATGAGAAGATGAGAGGAGATGAGGTCCAGAGCCCCTGGAGAAGAGCTGACTGGGGTAGGTGCAGGGGCTTTTCATCTAGTATAACTGGAGGCAAGGCCATGAGTATGGATATAGAAACAGGGAGGTTGGTAGACTTAGTGGTAGATGATTCTCTTGTCTTCGTGAAGTAAGGAGGTTCAGTCATTAACTGAGAGAAAGTGGGAGGGAACGTGGAAGAAACCTGAAGGCCATAGGAAAGTGTGCAGTGCTCCTCTTGGAGAAGGCATCTCGCTATGGCTTGGCACACGGGTGCTGGCTTGAAATGTGGGGCCATGAGTTTGAATGAGAAGTCAATATTACTATGACTGTTTCTAGGAAAATTCAGGAGCTTGGGTGTAGGTGAGAGGAATGGGGTTGTTGGGTTTAACCAATACTGGGGTTTTAATAGGTGAGAACAATTGAAGGGGGTAAGAGAATTAAAGATTTGTAAAGGAATGTTAACAATGGCTGGGGAAGGGAACTGAGGAAATGAGTGAGAGTTGTGATGTATGAATGCAAAGTGACAGAATCAATATTTGGTGGCCTCAGGGTGCTGCATGTGCCAGCTTGGGAAGTGGATTGGATAGAAGGTGAGGTTGGTCAGCGGGCGGGCTGTTGTAACAGCAAAGGGACAGTTAGGACATAGGAGTAAGGAAACAACTGGGGTCCACAGATGGAAAGATAACTGGAGGTAATTTGGGGAAGTGAGTGCTAAGGGATTCAATGAAACATCCACAAAGACACTGTCCTCATCAGGAATGATGAATAACAAGAGAGAGAGGGAACTCATTGATGACCTGCTGATGATATGGAAGTTGTAAGAGTCCTCCATATATATCTTAACCAAAGAATTTGGTCAAAAATGCTAAGTGCTGTGCTTTTCCAGTGCCTTTTCGTTCATAGATACGCTTCTAAGAGGTTCATAGTTTAAAATCGGATTGACATCTTTGGCTGTGGACAATGCCTAGATGGTATTTCTGAAGATGACTATACATCAGAAGGTCCTAGAAGTCTCTGCTTGTTTTTGGACAGACACCTAGGCCCGGCCACAGAGAGTCCAACTGCCTCAGGACTGAACTAGGTCAGAGAACCCAGGTTGTTTACAGCCCTGCCAGGTGATTCTGAATGTAACCACGGAGTGAAACCATAGTATAGGTCACCTTAAATGAAAGAAACGGCTTAGAATAAGTTCTCTCATACTTAGTATTATTTGACCAGGCTAAAGAGATAAGGAAGTGCTGCTAAATTTCGAAACTAGAAAATATCAACTTGTTCTATCAGGAATTTTAATATAGTACACAGGGTTTATTTTCATTCATATTTTCATTCTTCTGGTATGTGAATAAACAATGTTAGCACACTGCAGTTTACCCCGTAGTGACTTAGAAGTTACCTCATCACATTCTGGGGAAGCTATGTACTCAGAATTTGTGTTTATACACTTTATTTTTATGTTAAAAGTCCACTTTTTAAATATTTGTCTTATATTTTCCTCTTATTCCTTCTCCGAATTTAGTAGTAAGCATGCCCCTTTACCACCGTAAACCTTTTGGCATAGTTCCTTATGAACTTTCTTACCCTCTGCATCCCAGAAAGAACTAGATCTCATTTATATTTCCTATATTCTAGCACAGTGGCTTATCAAAGTAGTAAGTATTCGATGAATGAATGAATCTAAGACTGAAGTAAGAAGTATCACATGAGCTAATCTGTTACCGCTCTGATCTCTGTATTATTCTTTAAGCTTCAAGGTAGTTTCTGGGAAAGGTAGTGGATATAACGAGATGTGGCTTCGATACTTAAGAAAAATGATGTTCTAGGATTTCATAGAAAGTTCGCGACGTGTCAAACCCACAGCAAGTCATTTTTCTCACCAAGCCCTCATAAATTCAGGCAAAGAAATCATTATACTAATCTTGCCATACCCAAGTGTCTTCCCTCCCAGCAGAGCTCCATGGGGCCTCCTTTTTGCTGATGCTCACTGGGGCCGGTCTGGAAGAAGGAGCAAGAGCCTAATACCCGGTTTCCATCAAGCTTTGAATTGCACAGTATTTGATGGCACACCACTACTGCTCTGGTGTATCCCATTAGGATTAACCTTCTTGAATGCACTAGAAATTCTGCTGGTATCATTTAGTCATTCATTTACTGCCTACCAAGCACTGTGCGCCTATGTAATGGAATATGACATTAACCTAGAAACCATCCCTGACATCAGGAGTTTACGATCCAGTTGGGAGAACATAGATACAAGCATGATAAATGTTCTGCTGGAAGAAGTATACCACGCAGAGCACAGAGGAGGGGGAAATGACTCAGAACTGGAAATTCAGAGAAGGCTTCCTGCAGGAAGTGGCATTGGAGCTTTGAGTCGAGGGATGAATCTGCTTTTTCTGAGGCCGTGGTGAGAGAGCTCTGATTCAGGCAAAGCAAAAGCAGAAGGTGGGGGACGCAGGGAGCATGTGGGGGACCCCAGGTGTTTGTGTGTGGCTGGAGCACAGGAGCCAGATGATGAAAGGGACTTTATTTCATATGAGTGAGTTTGGACTGCCTAATTCTGGAAACAATGGAATCCATCAAAGGATTTGGGGAGGAGTTTGCAATACGGAGAGAGAGTTCAGCCATAGAAACAGGCAGTTTGAAACCCCCCGACACTCTCTTTTAGCCAGTTGTACCCTGCACCAGAGAAAAATGTGCCACACATACAGATGTTCACTTATGAAGCCAGAATTCATGTTAGGAACCTCACAAGCAAAATAAGAAAATATTCAAAGTTCATGAGACTGTCCATGCACCTGCACGTTGGTGTGGCATATACTTCATGCTGCTTGTAGGTAAGGGGCTTGTTATTCATTAATATTTTCAAGAAAAGGGGATCCTGACATGCTTGGTCTGTCAAAGACTAAGGTCACCTTATTCTGGTGACATAAAAGCCACTTGACTAGGCTGAAAATGCGTCCCCAAAACCTATTGCAGAATTTTATCTTTAATGGCTTTTGTGAATTTAGGCTGAAGGACTTCAATGGTGCATTAGGGAAGGGCAGTAAAACCCTGGGAACGCCAGAGCAAGGGCCCTTAAAAACGACAATGCTGTTCTCTGCTTGAGGAGAGCTGCTCACGCTAATACTCGTGTCATGAGGACTCTGAAAATGCTGCAGGCCACTCCTCTAAGTATTTACCATCAAACTACCCCCTTCTCTGGAAGAAGGTGAGTTTTGTTCTCTCCTATGGATTTAAGGATCTCACTAGTGTCTGCAAGACGAGCCCCACTCCTTTAACTACCCCAGCAATAATATTTATTAACTAGAGGCATTCGAGCTTCATCCTTAAAAAGATTCTAATTTCTTCAAGTTTAAAATATAACCATATTATGTATCATTTTTCCCTTGTTTTGTAGAGTCTTGAAGTTCAGTCCAGTGACACAGATAAAAATGATAACGAGTACTACTACCTTATGGCAATTTAATTGCCCCTGTGACCCTAGGAGCTATACTTACATGTTTACAGGTCATATGCTACTTAAGAATTTAAGGATGTGAGCTTTCGAAGAGGAAAAAATGAAACAAGACGAAACCAGAGAGGGAGACAAACCCTAAGAGACTCTTAATCTCGGGAAACAAACTGAGGGTTGCTGGAGTGGAGGGGGGTGGGAGGGATGGGGTGCCTGGGTGATGGACATTGGGAAGGGTATGTGTTGTGGTGAGCGCTGGGTGTTGGGTAAGACTGATGAGTCACAGACCTGTACCCCTGAAAAAAATAATACATTATATGTTAATTAAAAAAAAAAAAAAAGAATGTGAGCTTTTGAATGAGAGAGACTCAAGCTCAAAGCCCAATTCTTCCTTTTACTAACTCTGTGACTTGAGTGAAGTTGCTTAACCTCTTTAAGCCCCTGTTTTCTGATCTAGAATTTGGGGGTCTTCATGGTAACCGAGTTAGAGATTCACCATGGTAACTGGATGAGATTGTGAATGATGACAGGCTAGCTCATTGTTCCAACCCTACTTGGAACTCTTGTGTATTTTCACTTTTACCCTTTAGTTCTGGTTTGTTTGTTTGATTATGAGCAACTTTCTCTTTTCCTTTTACTTCCCTAGGGATATGAAACCTGACAATATTTTGCTTGATGAACATGGTAAGTAAATGATTTGTTTGCAATCAACATGACTTGCACATAGAAAAATCAGAGGGGGAAACGAACCATGAGAGACTATGGACTCTGAGAAACAAACTGAGGGTTCTAGAGGGAAGGGGGTGGGGGGATGGGCTAACCTGGTGATGGGTATTAAAGAGGGCACATACTGAATGGAGTACTGTGTGTTATACGCAAACAATGAATCATGGAACACTACATCAAAAACTAATGATGTAATGTATGGTGATTAACATAACATAATAAAAAAAAAGAAATAAAAACATTTAGTACTAGCAACTGGTTGATTGCTACAGCACAAGTAATTGGTATAAATGTCATACATTTGCATTAACTGCAATCACATATAAAAATGGAGATTTAAAATAAAATTTAAAATAATAAAAGAGTAAAAAAAAACCTGAAAAAAAGAATTAAAGTTAAATAAATCAAAATAGATGTATATGGAAAAAATAGGAGGAAGAATGAAAATAAAGGAAAATAAAAATAAATTTCTACATTTAAAAAAAAAAAGAAAAAGCATGTCGGACAAAAACGATTACCCCAGCAAAGGAGGATTACACACGGAAAAGGCCCTGCTTGATTCAGTTGAGTTCTATGCACAAACTTGATTTGATGTGTAGGAGGGACAAGATGGGTGAACTTCATTATTCTAGCAGTGGCAAGGTACCCTGGGATACCCTTAAATAACATTATATTTAAATAATGAAAAAGTCACTCCCTTTTCAACTTTGTTAACACTTCTACTGATTTCTTTCAAGAAAACCATCACAGTTTTTTTGGTGCTAATTTGCCTTAATATCTTTCTAAAAATCATTTCTCTTTTTTAATAAAGCAGAAAAGGCCTCAAGCTCAGAGCATGTGGCAGGCAAGAGTATCTACCAAATGATTAGTGACACCATTTTGTCCTCATTGCATCTACTTTTATGCTTTTCTTCTTATGAGGGAAAATTGGTCTCACATTTGCAGAAGATATACCAAGTTTTCAGTTCGAAGATTTTTCAGTTTAAGAAAGCTCATCAATTTAAAGAAAAAGAGAAAGCGGACAACAGTGTATGAGGCACCTAGATGGGAAAGTGATACGGGGATTTGGCAGTAACCATGAAGGTGATCAGTGAAAGCTAGAAACCCAAGAAACACAGATTAAGGATATCCTGAGAGCAAGCTTTCACCAATAATGATTAATATGTATCATTTCTTCCCACTGTTCCTTTTAATGTATGTTTGGGTATACTGGTCCATCAGGGCAGACCCGTAGGACACGCATCCTGCAGGTTATAAATGTTACAGTGGCACTAAGATCTTTCTGATGTGCTCAGGAAGCTGTTGGGTGAGGGAGTCCTAAGTGTGCAAGGCTCCTTATTCATTTGACTTTTACAAAAGGGATTTGCAGTGGGTCTGCAACTCCAAGTACCATCCATTGCTCATTACTTATTTACCTCGCTGCGTTTTCAACCTGATTTGCCAGACCTCACCTGTGCTCAGAGGGCTAGGAAACACTTTTGTGTATGACCTCTAATTTCGAAGCTCAGGGTCATGATTTATTTATGGACTGTCTACAAAGATTATTTCCACTTTCTTCCAGTGCCTACTTTCTTCCTTCCCTTTACTGCTTCTGACACTCGGGAGCAGATTCTCGGACTCTCCAAAATGTGAGCAAGAGTGAGCCTTGGCGTGAAGGTGACATTCATGAGAACACTGGCTGTCCATGCCTTAGAGAGGAGGCAGGAGCCTCTCTGACCCTGGTGCAGATAAACTCTGTGGGGCCTCACAGTTGTGAGGAGGGCCTCCCCACCCCCGTAGAGGCCGCCTCTGCACAATTTAGAAAAAGGTTCTCTGTCTCCCCACCCCGGCCTTATGAAGGTGCGTGGCTGGTCAGGCAAAACACAATCTGGGGTTCTGTCCCCACCTACTCCCTTTTCTGGTTGCCTTTGTGTACAATATATTACTCTACCACTTGTTGAGGCCCCGAATGGAGACATTTGGGTCCTGTTGACCACAACCTTTTCAAGATTTACCTTCCATTCAGAGAACAACATTTTCATCTTGGCCCTCAAACATGGCTTCATCTTATTTCCACCATAAGGTCATCTGATCCTCTCTCATTCAATTTCTTTCCCCTTCTTATTTTCTGGTCAACTTGGTGATTGTAGATTAGAAGAATGGTCCAGAAATAACTTAATCTTCAAGTTTACCTGCCCTTAGAAACCACCCTCGTGAAAGAATAATTGTGTAATATTATAGTTAAAAGCATGGATTCTGGAGCCCAATTGCCTGAGTGGAAGACCCAGTTCACCCCCTCACCAATCACTAGCTCTGAGAGTTTCCACAGACTGTCTAAACGTTCTCTGAGTCTCAGTTTTTTGACGAACCAAAGGAGTAATTAATTCTTAGAGTCACTGTAAAAATGAACTAGCATACTATTTATAAAGTGCTGATTGCAGTGTCTGCCACAAGGAAATCACTCAGAAGATAAATATTAGTATAATTCCATGAGGTAGTGACTTTCTCCCCTAAAGAAGCAAGCTAAGGCTTCCACATCTTGTTTTATGTGGCTCTGTCTATAGCAGGTGGTCAGTGAAAGCTGGGCCCTTACCTGTCTTTCTACAGAATTATTTTGGTTCCAGAAGGGATATGCCAAAGCTTCTGTGTGTCTACTTGTTAGCTCTTATGTTTATGCAGTTTTGTTTGGCACTAATTCTCAGGCAGCTACGCCTTCAGTGGTCCGTTCTGCTTTTCCATCCTGGGCGCAGGGGGCTAAGCCCAGTTTGGGGGGCATTTTACTCTTGCTAAGGCTGGGGCTCTGTTGTTCAGGGCGTATGAGCGGCCGTCCCACTTGGCCGGAGGGATCGTCCCAGTCTACACCTGTTACCTGGTGAACTATTTACAAGGACGCTTTCACTATTAAGGTTTTGGGTTTCAACGATGAATTAATAGGACTTTTTTGTATTATTTTCTCATCCTGAACTCGAGAATCACCGCAGTTAATAAGAGAAACATTGTTTTGGAAAGGAACAGATCTGTGAAGGGGATAGAAGCAAACAAACAAGAAAGAGAGCTATTCTCTAAACATTGTCCTGGGGATCCCCTTCTGAAGAACAAAAATTTTTAAGGTTATTTACTCTCTGTTTATGCAGGTTCTGAGAAACTAAGGCTTTCTGGCATTGCTCAGGGACTGTAATTAACCACTCTTAAATGAATACATCCCTGATAACCCCCAGCCCTGAGCACATTCTGTAGAGTTACTCCTGTGAGAATCAGCTGCCCCACAAATCAATGGGTGCATTTTCGAGTGTCTGCTGGCGTGATTTTCCATGTCTCCAGTTAGAAACCCTCATTTGTCCTCTCCATCCACATTTATAGTGTTTCACCCCTGATGGGCCATCACACGCACCTTTTGCATGGGGATTTTAGCAACCGTGAAGGATAATTGCCTATCTCTGACATGCCTCCTACGCCTGTTCCCCCAAGTGAGCTGTGTATCACACCACGTTGCTTACATTCTAATTCAGCGCCATTCGGCGACAGGCAGAAACTTGGTTTTATTCTTACTGATTCATATTCATTCATATTCATCAGAAAAGACTGATACTTAAAGGAGCTGAAGCCCTTTGTAAAATGGAGAATCTTCCCACCGTGTCAATGAACATTCAGAATGGGAGTGAAAAAATGTTTTTAATTTAGAGCATACCTGTTACTGTTCTCCTCAAACGTCTCATTCACTAGCTCAGAACCCAGGCTGACATTAGATCTCAGATGGCTCATCATCAATCGTCCTGATAAATATTTTCATATCCTACCAACTTAAGTACCCCATCCAATTCTATCAATTCCATAGTGTCTAAGTTTTTGTGGTTGTCTTAAATTATTCAGGAAATAAATGCTGCATCCAGAGGAACAATAATGTCTGCCTGGCATATCTGAGGAAATGATAATTATGGCATCATCTATAATTTAGTTTCCTTAATATCATCCCTAGTCCCAGGGAACAGAGAAAGGCAAATACTCGGTCTGGGGGTTAGGAGGAAGCACTAAGCATGCTATCTGAACAGCTTCTTCCTTGCCGGCTCCCAACACAGGACTAAAGATATAGTGGAAAGCATCTTTTTTAAGAAAAAAAATTATCTAGGGGCACCTAGGTGGTGCAGTCGGTTAAGCGTCTGACTCTTGGTTTCAGCTCAGGTCGTGATCTCAGGGTCATAGGATCCAGCCCCATGTCGGGCTCCATGCTCATCATGGAGTCTGCTTAAGACTCTCCCTGTGCCCTCTTTCTTTCTCTCTCTCTCTCCCTCTCTAAAAATAAATAAATCTTTAAAAAAAATCGACCTATCCCTAAATACCTATATCTATATATCTATCTATAGGCATCGGTGGATACATAGATAATAAATATATGAAGAGAGAGAAAGAGAGAGAATAGCAGTACCCTATTCCCAATAACCATATTCACTAAGTCTCAGCTAGTGCCTAAGGATATGCATTTTTTTTTTTTTTTTAAGATTTTGTTTATTTGACAGAGAGAGACACAGCGAGAGAGGGAACACAAGTAGGGGGGAGTGGGAGAGGGAGAAACAGGCTCTCCACTGAGCAGGGAGCCCGATGTGGGACTCAGTCCCAGGACCCTGGGATCATGACCTGAGCAGACGCTTAACGACTGAGCCACCCAGGTGCCCCAGGATATGCATTTTTAACAAGAATCCCAGAGATGTGGCACCCAGACTCTCAACATTTTGGGGTAGTGGAAATGTTTGAAAGCTGGGGGCAACCCCTGCTGACTGGTTATGGCGGCCAGGAGTGCTGTGGTGGTCAAGATCCTCAGGCAGAAACAGACAGAGTGAGAAAAAGGTAGAAGTAATGACAATAATGATAGTTGAATTAAATGACTCAGTGCTATCAATTCAAATTTTTAGTGTGCTTCTGTGTCTCAAGGTACAGAGGTGAAAAGAAAAGGCAAAAATGCTTTTCTAGGGTACCAAATCAGGGACTTTCTGAGCCTTGTATCTGAAAAACTCCACACTGAGGCAGTGGTTCTAACTGGGGATGGTTTTGCTCTACATCCTGTCTCCACGGGGGACATCTGGCAGTGTCTAGAGACATTTTCATGGTCAGGATTCCAGCCAGGAGTGGGCAGTGCTATTGGCCTCTAGTGGGTGGAGGCTAGGGCTGTTACTGAACTTACTACCATGCACAGGACAGCCCCCACGACAAAGAATGACCAGGTCTAAGAGGTTGAGAAACTCTGTGTAAGGGCCTGAGCTGATGGTCCCCATTCCCAAGGCAATTCCCGTGACCCTCAACCACCCAGTGACTGAAACTTCTCCTGTGAGCCAGCACTTTTCACAGCACAAGGGGGGGAACCTGGCAGAGGGATGACCAGGTACGGGAGCATTCTGGGCCTGGAACTGAGGTTTTGGCCATTGTCTATGGGCTCTGTGGGGTTCTGCTTGTGTTACTTAGCTAAGAGCACCGGACTCCAGGTTCCAGCAGATCCTGGCCTTCAGACAATTTCTCCCCATCCATACTGTGCCCCCTGGCAGGGAGACAAACTCTAAGCCAACCGGGAAGGGATTGTTTCAGTTTATCCATCTCTTTGGATAAAGCACAAAAAGTTTGGGGAAATTCATAACTCAGTAAAGGAGTCCTGCACCAAATTCTCAATTCTAATCCCAGCTCTGCTACTTCTGAGCCCTGTGAAATTAACCACAAACAACTTTTCTATTAAATAGGGACTATTTCACTAGGCTAAACTGTTGGAAAATGGCAGTTCATCAAATACATGTAAACACTACTGAAAGATAAAATTCAGCATTCTATCAACAAATTCAAAAGCTATATGATGAGTACTTACTGGGTCGGGATCTTCTACCAAGCCGGTCTTATTTTAAGAGTCGTCTCAAACTTTACTGGGTGTCAGAATCACCTGGGAGGCTTGTTTAAGTACGAGGGTCCCACCCTCAGTTTCTAATTCAATAGGCTGGGGGTAGTGCTCAGGAATTTGCATTTCTAACAGGTTCCCAGGTGGGGCTGGTGCTGCTGGTCCACGGACCACACTTTCAGCACCACGGGGCTCGAAAACATCCTCTACCTTTTATTTCTACAAGAGCACGGATAATCTCAGGATTGAGTTGGCTCCGGACATCCGCTCAGACTAAAGTAGAGGGTCCCATGCCTGGCCGCTCATCTGCATCACCTCTGGAGCTCCTGGTTGTTTCTAGCAAGGATGCCTGGCTCTCCTACGGTCCCAGTGCTAGCCGAGTCTCAGCAGAGTCAAGTCCAGGCATGTGTGTTCGGCAAAATGGCACGGGGGTTTCTGATCATGAGAAAGAGCAACAGTTGAACACTTTCTTCCTTCCAAATGCTAAGTTCTTCCACGGTATTATTTTATTTGATCTTCCCAATAAACTCATAAGAAAATTCCTGTTGCCAACCCAACTGCACAGAGGTGTCACCTTTAAAGGTAACACCGTGAGTTAGTGGTCAAACTTGGACTTGAAGCCAGGCAGTCTGACTCCAGAGAACAAGCTCTTCTTAACTACAGTGTCTCCAGGCTGACCTCATTTGTATCAGTGAGCCACTTGAGCATGACTCAGGGGGAGAAAGAAAGAAAAAACTGAGACAACCTATACTGTGATAGAAGAGTTCCCAGAATTATCTGTTGGTACCATTCGGGCAAGAATATCTTCACTTTCAACCCGACGAGTGCTACTCTTACTTTATTAAAATGTCATCACATCAGCGACACAAAACACTTTTTTGCACAAAACAAAACCCCAGCAACAAAGGCAGTGAAGTTTGTCTTCAGCAGCACGCTGGATGCTGTCAGGGAGCAGACTGAGAGGTTTGGCAGTGAGGAGTGTGGGCTGGGAGACACGGAAGAAGGATCAGATGACATCCCCTCCAATAGCAGCCGCGTCTCATCAGAACCACAGAGCAGGGAAATGGAAATGCCAACCCTTCAAGGGCCTCTGCAAGCGTATGAATTTTGTGCCAACAGCTAACAAATCGGGCTGTCTGCCTGAGCAGCTGCTACTGCCCTCTTCCTCCTTCCGGCTGGAAATGCAGGGACCCTAACACTTTGCAGGGGCTGCTCCGTGAGGAGCGGAGGTATGAGTGTCAGAGCCGAGAGAGACCCTAGAGATGAGCTAGTCCACCCGTTTCTTTTTCTTTCTTCTTTTTTTACAAAAAGAAACTTGGGTTCAACATAGAAAAGGGACAGAAAGGCTATGATATATTAGGGGCAGAGCTCAGGGCAGAACTCGGGTCTCTTGGCTCGCTGCCCAGGGCTCATCCTACAGCCTCTGTATAAATAAAACTTGACTTTTTTGCCCCTGCCTTCCCCTAATACATTATTTGTTGGGGGTGGGTAGAGGACAACCTCAACTATCAGACAAAAAAATACTCATGATATGTCAGAGAACCAAGGAGGAAAAAGGACTCTTGCTTAGCAAAGAAATAAATACATGTATCCACATTTGTGTCAGCTTTAGAGTAGCGATATTTATCTCTGAAAAAAAAAAAAAAATCCCCTAAGAGACACTTGGAAAAACGCTTGAAAACTTGATAGGTAGAACGCCTTTCGGCTGCCTCCCTCTTGATGCTCACAGGTGTCACCAAGTTAAAATGTTGCCAACAAAGAAATCGTAAGGGGACTTTCTAGAGTGGGAGCTCTTAACCAGGCAGCTTAAAAGTTTCTGAAATTGGACCGCAGGTTTGCCAACAGATACTCCGCTGGTTGATGACCACGCTGGTCGTGAGGGCAGAAAAACGGCGCTGCGACTTGCACACTTGCACCCGGCTCGCGAGAATTGACAGACTAAGCTTCCAGAGGCTGTTAGAAGCATGGCTGTGCTGCGGAGTCGGATGGGGCTTACCGTTCTGTGTGCTGCTTTTGTCTCTGCAGGGCACGTGCACATCACAGACTTCAACGTCGCCGCGATGCTGCCCAGGGAGACGCGGCTCACCACGGCGGCGGGCACCAAGCCTTACATGGGTACGGGCTCCGTGAGCGGCGGTGCTAAGAGCAAGGCTTGGCCATTTTGTTCCCGTAGACATTTATTCCGGGTCCAGTCATCTGGAGGCACTTGCAGCTAGGAATGCCAAGTTCCCCTGTGACTTTACCTGGGGAGCGTCTGAGTTCACGGGTCTGAGGTGAGCCTCAGGAGGCTCCATTTAGCAAGCGCCCAATCTGATCTTGATTCAGGTCGAAGCACGCTTCGAAACACTGTTTAATGAGTTTTCGGGACAGCTTCTACCCACTTCCTAACAAAGAATAGTGGTTGATTGAATAAATATCTGCGAATTGCCTCTGGGGGCGTGGCACGGTATCCGCGGCAGGTGATCCTGTAAGTGAGCAAAATACACAAGGTCTCCGGCTCGTGGAGCTTACCTTCTAGTGAGAGAAGTTTTTAAAAATAGAATCAGGGGCACCTGGGTGGCTCAGTCAGTTGGTTTCAGCTCAGGTCATGATCTCGGGGTCATGAGATCAAGCCCTGCATCGAGCTCTGTGCTCAGCAGTGGAGTCTGCTTGGTCTCTCCCTCTCTGCCCCTCCCACTCACAAGCTCTCTCTCTCTCTCTCTCTCTTTCCTAAATAAATAAATACATACATACATACATACATACATACATACATAAAATCTTCTTAAAAAATAAAAAATAGAATCAAATAGAAGTACAGTAATAAGTCGGATGGTGATAAGTGACATAAGAACTGCTATACCCATCATTTACATAACCCCGCATTACACACATAGGAGTGTAAAGTTCACACAGCGCCTCCCAGATGTCATTTTACTTTTAGTTTTAGCACCATGACAAACCCATGAGTTCTCCTTTTTAAAGACGGGGAACTGGATTTTGCCTGAAGATTCAAAATACACCCCGAGGGTGACTAAAAGGATAAGGTTAGGTGCCAAAACTGTCAATAAGGTCTCACATTTAATTATGTTAACACTCACAAATTACTACAAATTCTTAAATGCTCTTGTTGGAGCATCTCTGTGTAGACGCCATTGTGGCAGAACTAGCCTTGTCTCCCACCCATCCCCAGAAATGTAAAGAGACAACTGCTATCCTTTCCCCAAAGGGATTCAGGAAGAGGGGCTTTTCCGCTCTCCCCACCTAGGACAGGTGAGTCAGATCTCAAGAGAATGATCTGGAAAGTCTGTGGGTAACTGTGAGGTGAGTGACTTGGATTTCCATGCTTGGTCCATGTCTGGTTCCTCACCGTATGTGCTGACTGGTCCTGGTACCCACAGAGCCCGATCTGTCCATGGAGTTAAGTCTTCCTGGGGACCATAACGTTAGGAGACAGACAGCAGTGTTTGAGCGTGTGTCTGGATTAGCCAGAGGGTGGGATCCAGCTTGTGAGGGACCCCGCCAGTAGCCTGGAGGGAGGGCGGTTCCTATTGGCGTGGCTTACTAGAAACACCACCAATTCCAATAGAGCTCAACTATATCAGGATCTTGGAGGTGCCCCCCAAGCACAGGGTGCTTGAAAAGCTCTTCTGGTAATTCTGCCATGCAGCCAGGGTTGAGAAACTCTGCTATAGACGAGGAGTGACGTCAGCTATTAGAAGCAACTAAAGAGAGATCACCCCAGGGCATTTGTGTTAGGATCCCTCTGCCTCCACTCTCCCTCTTCCATGTCCTAAAAGAAATGGTACTTTCTAGGAAAAGGGAGAAGGGATATGACAGCCAGGTTAGCAATCTTCACACCAAGGGGGCTGAATCTAGCCCCGTGGTATGAGAGAGCTCTGGATCAGACTTGAGATTAGTCTTTAAATTCATAGGACTGAATTTTAAAGTTTGTGAAGTAGATGTTTTAATGGGCAAAAAGGATTAAAATGTTTTAAGCAAGAGACTATGAACTATCATTAAGGGAGCCCCCTACCCAACACAAATGGGAAGCTAGACACTGCATAGTTGTTGCAGATGATGGAAGAAAAAAACCTATTTCTGCTTCTACCCTAATTAATTGAGATGCTTAAAGCAGATAATTCACTGGTTAAGCCAGTGGAATTAGGGGGTGGAGTGAATTGTACTGACTAAATATGGTCAGAGTCATTTATGAGCAAAATATTTGAACTTGAAATCAAGGGTAAGAGCAAAGCCACTTTTAATATGTCATTCCCTTCCTCGTATAACTAGAGAGAGGAAAAGAAAACCCCTACATACAGGGCCACTTCACTTCCCAAGAGAAGAAATCCTCTGGGAAAAGAAAATAAGTCTTATTTTAGATGATATTTGAACAACTACTAATTTCCTGGCTTCCTGTTACCAGTGCGGGGAATAAATCTCCTTTGTCACTTCTAAAATAATGGACACATATAATTCAGCCTATTTTCTGCCTAAAACTCACAGTTCTCAGATGATAAAAGGGAATATCTGAGCCCGCTGGTCTGATGAATATATTCTGCAGGTTTCCTGGGTTTCCATATTAAGGGCTATTTTCTTGGAGCCAAATCAGAATGTGCATCTGGGTTTTCTAGGCTTGGTTTCCATGGTGAGAGGAGTAAAGGGAGGCTACCCTTCTTTTCTCTCCCCAGTGATTTTAAATACAATATCTGTATAATTTAATTCTCCTCATATTTGGCATTTCGGGCCCTTTCACAACACGGAGCTAGGAAATTGGAGTGCATTCAAGGTTCTCTCTGCTTTTCCAACTTCACCCTTATAATTAACAATTACCAATATTTATTGAAAGCTTTCTATGGGCCAGACACTGTGTTAAATGTTTAACGTTCATTTATTCATTTATTTTTTTCTCAGCGACTCTATGAAGCAGACTATAATTACCACCATTTTACAATGAGAAGATAAGAAGCTAAGTGATTTGCCCAAGATCACATGGCTAATAACTGAAAAAGCTTAGATTTAAAGTAAGCTCTGACTACAGAAAGTCAAGCTTCTTCCTGAAAGAGAGTTAAAGGAGAAATTTATTAGAAATTATCTGTGGTCTGTAAAAGGTTGTAAATCCATTTAGGTAAGCCAAACTGTTAGAAATGTTTCTTGTTTCAGTATAAATGAGTATCTGTCATCCCTTAACTCTGAATCCAAAGGTTGCCTTTGCCTTTGACTTTTTGGTAAGAGTCTTTCTAAGAGGTGTCCTAGGTAGAAATCTGCTGCTTCTTTTTTAAAAATTATGATCCAAATTTGGTAATATCTAGGTAACAGACATTCACCAGCACCTATACCCATTTTTTAGCACTCCTGTGGGATACGAATTAGCAGTTATAGAAAGAAAAAAATATTCTTTTTTTAAAGATTTTATTTATTTATTTCAGAGAGCACCTGTGCAGTGCACCTGCAGGTGTGTGAGTGGGGGGAGGGGTGGAGGGGGAGGGAGGGGGAGGAACAGTCCCAAGTCGACTCCCCGCTGAGTGCGGAGCCTGACACAGGGCTCGATCTCAGGACCCTGAGAACATGACCTGAGCCGAAACCAAGAGTTGATGCTTAACTGAGGGAGCCACCCAGGTGCCCCAAAAAGAAAAAAATATTCTAAGAAGAAAGAAAAAAAACAAGGATGAAATACTGACGATGATAGGAATATATGACATCTACTAAGATGAGGTGCTGAGCACGTTCGTTACACAGCAGTTTCTCCCGGTTCTGAACCACCTTCCTTTCAGCTCCCTACTCCCTCCCCTCCTTCCTCGCCCTCCCTCCTACCTCTGTGTGAATATAATCCAGATCACTTAGAGCTTAACCAGTGAAAACATTCTTCTCTTCCCAATTAAAAACAAAGCAAATTCACTATGGAAAATGTGTAAAATGCTGATAAGCAAAAAGAAGTTAAATTAATTTCTCTCCTTGTAGATATTTATGGTTTCCTTCCAGACTTTTTTTTTTCCTGTGCACACACACACATTTTTTTTTAAAGTTGGATCATACTGAATTTTTGTAACCTAAATTTTCACTTTATGATATAATAACAATAGACATCATACAATGAGCAGTTATCCTGGCCTGAACACTTTGCTAAGCTTTTAACATTTATTAGGCCATGAAATTCTCAAAGCAACCCTGTGAAAGAAGTTCATAATCACACAGCGAGTAACTGGTGGAGCACAAAGTTAAACCCACATCTGAAAACATCTCGAGCCGTAGCACTCGTGGTGATGATGATGGTGATGATGATGAAGAAACAATGGCCAACGCTGAGCTCTTCCTAAGTGCCAAGCACTGTTCTAAGTGCATGTATGACATCGTTGAAACCAAAACTTCCGTGAGGCCAATACTATTGTTATTCCCACTTGAAATGTACAAATTGAGAAATGAAGCACTTTGCCCCCTGTGGAGGAAGGGATACCGCTGTGAGGGTCAGAGCCCGAACACTCTGCTATGCTGGGCGACCTCTCTCGTCTCCAGGCTCCAGGTGTAACCTGCCTCAGCCAGAATTGCACCTCGTTTCTCTCTGACTTACCAGAGCCTGGGTCTTGGCAAATGATACTCTGCTTCTTTTCCCATGCCCGTGTAGAGAACTATCATTTTTAATGATCGTGTGCTCCAGAATTAGAGGACTGCATCAAATTGAACCAATTCTTTATTGTTGAATGTTAGGTTGTTTCTCATTTTGAAACATAAATAAATTTGTAATGAAACTCCTGTTAGCAGAAATAGGTCCTGCAACTTGTTTATCTTTGTGATGAAGTCCCATTCAAAGAATTCCTGGTCAGTGGATATTTATGTGTTAATGCATTTTCCTCCTGAAGGTTCACATTGATTTCTGCTCATTTATTCTGAAAGTGTCTGAGAATATTCAGTTCCCTGCATTCTCAGCAGGGCTGCACAATGAATATCTTTAATCTTCCTGAAAAGATCATTTAAAATGGTCCCTCGTGATACTAATACTGAAATTCTCTGACTTCTTTTGTAAACTGTGCATATTCTTTGCTCATTTTCTATTAGGGTGTTAATATTTTTATCCTATTTCTTATTGACTATATAAAAAATTCTGGAGCCTTATATATTCAGAATATTATAGTGTATCATATGATTATAGTGAATCATTATAAATATGATTTCCTACCTTTTAGTTTGCTGTTGTTCTTATGACATTTTTATGTAATGAACTATTTTTTTAACATCATCACACCATTAGTCTTTTTTATAGCTTCTACCTTTTTTATTATTTATTTTTTTTAAGATTTATTTACTTATTTGAGAGAGGGAGAGAGAGTGAGCATGCAAGGAGGGGAGGGGCAGAAGGAGAAGGAGAGAGAGTTTCAAGCAGACTCCACACAGAGCGCGGAGCCTGAGGAGGGGTCCAATCCAATGACCCTGAGATCCTACCTTACCTGAGCTGAAACCAAAGTCAATCCCTCAACCAAATGCACCACCCACGCACCCCTATAATTTCTACCTTTGATACTATTCTTTTTTTTTTTTAAAGATTTTATTTATTTATTTGAGAGAGAGAGAATGAGAGACAGAGAGCATGAGAGGGAGGAGGATCAGAGGGAAAAGCAGACTCCCTGCCGAGCAGGGAGCCCGATGTGGGACTCGATCCCGGGACTCCAGGATCATGACCTGAGCCGAAGGCAGTTGCTTAACCAACTGAGCCACCCAGGCGCCCTCTTTGATACTATTCTTAGTAAGACCTTCTTATCTCCAGATTTTGGATATGGTTACCTAATATTTTTAATACTGTTATAGTTTCATTTCTTTCCTTATTCCAGTTACATATAATCTTGACTGAAGATATGTCATAAGGATCTGACTTTATTTTTTGTTAGATCATTAAATAATTGTTCTGAGATGACATATCAAATAAGACCTTTTCTATGTTGATTTACAATATCTTCATCATAAACTAAATATCCTTATATACCAGCATCTACATGCTGTGGGTCTTCAAATCTTATTACAGCTTTATAATATAATTTAGTACATGAGATGCAAGTCTATGTCTTTATTCTTTTTCAGAAAACCTTTATTATTCACAGATTTTTGGGGTAGATGAAATTTAGAATATTTTTTTGTAAATTTCATTAATTATTTCTGTTGCATCACAATTGTGGATTAGGTTTGAGGCCCTTTCTTTATTTCTTGACCAAGAATCTACTATCTAGGGGCATCTGGGTGACTCAGTCAGTTAAGCATCTGACTATTGGTTTCATTTCAGGTCAGGATCTCAGGGTCATGAGATCGAGCCCCACATCAGGCTCCATGCTCAACAAGGATTCTACTTGTCCCTCTCTCTCCCCCTCTGCCCGTCCCCTCGCTCTCGCTCTAAAAATGAATAAAATCTTAAAAAAAAAATCTTCTGTCTAGGTATTGTAAAACCTGAAAAACCAAGTGATGGAAATCCAAATAGCCAATAGACACATTAAAATGTGGTCAAGCTTATTAATAACCAGGAGAATGTCTATTTAAACCACAATGAAAGCTCAATACACACTTACTAGATTGGCAGAATTCAAAAGGCAAATTAACACCAAGCGTAGGTAAGGAAGCTGAGCAAAGCAACTCTGATACCCTGCTGGTCACCATGTTAATTGGTACTACCACTGGGGTAAATAGTTGGGCATTATCCAGAATGTGTGAAGACGCACATCGTATCCCCAACAGCTCCCCTTCCAGGAACATAACCTATAGATGTGTGGACTTTTAGGAGCGTTCATGACAGCATTGTTCACAATACTGTCAAATTGAAAACACCCAGATGTGAGGCATTCTCCTAGCACAATGGCCTGTTCCTCCCTCAGACTTCGCTCTCTCTAAGTGAGATGCCTGTCACCTGTCACCCAGGGTACTGGTAAGGGAAAGTAGAAATAAAGCCCATTTCCATCCAGTCTAGGGGGTACCGTGGGGTCAGGGCCATCATCTCCCAAACTGATGGGGAGCTGTGACTTAAAGATAGGAGGCAGTGATGTGTGGGAGATGAAATTACTGGGGAATGAGGCTCTTATCTTCAGGGTCAGTCCTGGGCATCAGGATGTCAACATTCTACCTCGGATTGGATGGCGTCCGCAGGATTTTACTTGGCACTTGAGTACCCTAGCTAGGTCAAGACCATGTGCAGGCCTCACGTCATGCCAGTTTCTTTTGTCCAGAGCCAGCGCCTTAGTCCCAGAGGCTTGGGTCAACTGTGGATAGCTGTTGACAAGCAAAATTCGCATTCCTATGAATGTTTGCCTCTCCAGAACCGTGACTAGTTTTTGGAGCACTTCCTAGGGGCCAAGCATGGAGCTGAGATTTGCGCATGCATTATCTCATTTAATGTCTCACCTCTCTAAAGATCTTCTTATTTTGACTTTGCTGATGAGGGTTCTCAAGCTTCAGCAGCTGACTTGTTCAAGGTCAGAATAAGTGGTAAAGGCAGGTTCTGACCCCAGACGGCGTGGCTCCAGAGCTAAGAACTGCCACCCTTGCTTGTTGACTTGACTCCTTGTTGTTTATTTAGTCAACACATTTCTGTTGAGTGACCCTAAATGCCAGGTTCAATGTTAGACGCTAGAAGTGTAGTGGTGAGCACACCGCCCTTGCTTTGTGCTTTACCCCTCACGAGCTAGGTATATTCTTGGAAGAGTATGAAGAAGGTGCACAGGGCATCAAAGTGCTTAGAAAATGCATAACTAGGGGTCACCATTGGGGTCAAAACTGACTGTAGTTTTGCCTTCCCTTGGAGTCCTTTCAAATAACTATGTTACAAAGTGTAAGTTTCTCCACCTGATGTGAAAGCTTCTATTTCTCAGAGTGCCCACTCCCTCCTTCTCTCTCCCTCACCACCAATAGTAGGCTGTAAATGCTGTCCTTGGGTCTTCTAGATGACTGAGATGGAGAGCCAATCCAATATACCTTGCACCAAATTCTAAGTGTTGTTTGCAGCAGGAATACACATTTCAGTCCGTTAGCACAAACCTTTCAAATCAAGGCAACAAATAACATCTTCCCAGCCTTCCTGATTTTAGGGTCCGCTGAACATTTGAGGCCTTATGGGATCCAATTTTTAATAGTTACGGGATATAAATAAGAGGAGAATTTGCCCATCAAGGCCCGTGCATGCCTGTGTGTTGGCTGATGAATGAAGCCACTGAGACGAGAAAACTAGCCATTTTTGCCTGTTGCAAGCAATCTAGCAAGCGCTGATAAACACCCACAGCAGTGATTATTCCTTCTATTTACCCTGGCAATGTGCCTTAGGAGGAACACGTTGGGAGCAGAGATTTGTTAATGTCCCAGGCTGTAAAACGGACCTAACTTTTCTGTATTTTCAGCGCCTGAGATGTTCAGCTCCAGAAGAGAAGCAGGCTATTCCTTTGCTGTGGACTGGTGGTCCCTGGGAGTGACGGCGTACGAGCTCTTGAGAGGCCGGGTATGCTGGAATTGCGTTTCTCTTTGGTTACTCTTCCAAGTTTTATTTTTAGAATGAAAGAATGGATTTTTTTTTTTTTTTCTAAAATCAAGCAGTTTGTTTGCAAGGTGAAAGCACTGTGCCATGTGATACTTGGGATTTGGGCACATATTCACTCTCCTACATATGGATCCAAGCATGTGAGTTAACATTAACTGTAGATAAAATTAAATGAATAATATGAGTATTATAAACTCCCAGGGAGGGAAGATCAGGGCACCTCACTAAATATCTTGTGGAAATATATTTGTTTGTTTAAAGAAAAGCACTTTGCAGTCACAGTACAGGATTCTAACTTCAACATAGTTCCTCAATGTGAGTGTGAATTATTAATACAACACCTTCATGCCCTGTCTTGTTGGATTCCTCTCTGTCATTTGGCTCCTGGGTTCTGAGTTTGGGGGGCAAATTAGAGTGGCTTCCTTTTAAAGAAGGCATTTCTTAAACTAAGAAAATGCCTAGGAAGAATTTTGCCCAGAAAATATTTTTCCCCCTCCCATACGGTTTTATCTCTGTGGTAGTTCTCTGTGATATGATGTATTAACATTGTCAGATTTACTTTTTTTCTTTCTATTTTTGGGGTGGGGGGAGGTGAAGAAAGGGTACTAACAGATTATTGAATTTAAATCCATTTTGTAAAGTATTATCCTTGTGAGTTTTTCAAGGTATATCAATTTTTACATAATCTCTTCTATATTATTAGATTATAAATTCATTAAGGTGAAGCATGTGCCTTATACAGTTCAGTATCATCCCCAGTATTTAACTTTAAATAGAAACATACCAAGTGTGTATTGAATGAATTGGGGGACAAGGCACTATATCAATTCTGCCACATTCTAGCAAAGAATCACCAAGTGGGCTGTAGGTAATTAGGTTTCAAAACCTAGCTAATCACATTTAATTACAACTATCAACACAACGAGATCACAGAGGACGGGCGCTAAACCATGATCTCCTCCACATTTACAAATTCTCATTTATAGACCAATATATGCCTCAAAGACAAACATGCTTGACATCTCTGTGGTTTCTGAACTTCACTGCAATCTTGATGAATGGTCCCCTTAGCTATTAACCTGCTTTGTCTGCATTGTAAAGGCAAGGTCCGTCTTTTCTAGCCTTGGGTTATCCTTAAGTGTCAGCTTCCAATAGGTACACGCATAGTTTTGCACTAATTATATATCCTTGGCTGCAACTCTTTTGCTCTTGTACTCCTGAAATAAGACCATAAGCACAACAGCTCATTTTCTCCCGTCTAATGTTTTACTTTTTCCACCTTATTCATTCTTTATATTCTTGCTCTTATTTTATATGCTGGGTAAGAATTGTTTGATATACCCTGTCACTGCACTCTGTAATTTCTTTATAGCATGCATTCTGTTGATTTAGGGGTGTGTGTATGTGTGTGTGCAGAGTCTATATAAATAGTTATGGTTTCTGACAGTCTCCACCAGTGTAGAAATCATGTCTCTCTTATTCTTGTATCCCTAGTATCCAACAGAGGTGCTGGGACATCATGGGCATTCAGTGAATATTTGGCAAATGAATAAATATGCAGTTCTCGTAGTTGATGAATTAACATGGATTTAAAGTTTGAGAACGAGAAAGATAAGTTATTGTATAAGACAAAGGCAATTTGACTATTTTTAATAAGTTGACAGATCATGAGGATTTTTTAAAAAATATTAAGTTCAGTCACATGGCCTTCTAAAGTAAAAGGAAAAAAGTACACTTAAATTAGTTGTCTGTGGCATTTATCAGTTAATTTATTCATTTATCAAATCCTTTTATGTTTTTAGTGAGGAACAGTAAGTTTAGAAGCAGCAATGAAATGAAGAAGGAAATTAGAAGAAAGAAAAAAGTGTATGCCCGTACATATATAACCCTGGAAGCTGAAGCTGCCAAACCTGCCCCAGCTCTTAAGGGTGTAAGCATGGAGTGAATCCCATGCAGTGACCCACGGTGCCTTTGGCTAGTAAACACTCCATAAGCATTGATCATGGTGAGAAGGTACCCAGCACTTCCTTTCTGAGACTAAGTTACACAGGTTATCTCCGCTCTATTGTTACTGAGACAGATGAATTATCTACAGTCCTTTATTCAGTCTTGTGGGAAGAAAATATGCAGGAAATGTGTATGTTTAGACCTTGCATAAAAAAAATAAAGTTTGGCCAGTCTCCTTTTTAGGGAGTCAACGCCTAGCACTTGGTGGTTCCCCAACTAACTTGACATTAACATACCATGTGTAGAGTTAAGCCTTTCTTCACGTCACCTTTATTGATGACTCATCTTGCTGTTCACTGTTCACATTTATATCCACCCTTCCTAGCCTGTGTTCAAGAATAATACAAATCTCTCTCCTGCATTGTGTGTAATATGTGTTAGCTGCTCTTTGGAGAACTTTACATGTATTATGTCATTTAATTTTTCCAACAATCTCATGTGGTGGTTTATTTTACAGATAAAGGACAGATGAAGGAACAAACACCAATCGAGTGCCTCAATAACACTCAAATCCTTTTTTGCCTCAAGATCCTAATCACATTACCTTTGCTTCCCCCAGGCTTTTCTTGAAATTCCATTAGTTAACAGTGTAATATTAGTTTCAGGTATAGAATTCAGTGATTCATCATTTACATGCAACACCCAGGACTCATCATGACAAGTGTCCTCCTTAATGCCCATCACCCATTTAGCCTGTCCCCCTGCCCACCTCTCCTCTGGTAACCATCACTTTGTTCTCTATAGTTAAGAACTTGTCTCTCAGTTTGCCTCTTCCCCCCACACCCTCATGTTCGTTTGTTTTGCTTCTTAAATTCCACACATGAGTGAAATCATATGGTATTTGTCTATCTCTGACTTATTTTGCTTAGCATAATACTCTTCTAGCTCCATCCACATCTTTGCAAATGGCAAGATTTCATTCCTTTTTGATGGCTGAGTAATATTCGTATATATATGTGTGTGTGTATATATATATGAAGTGATATATATATATCACTTCTTCTTTATCCATTCATCAGTCAGTGGACACTTGGGCAGTTTCCATAATTTGGCTATGTTGATAATGCTGCTATAAACATCAGGGTGCATGTATCCATTTGAATTAGTATTTTTGTATCCTTTGGGTAAATACCCAGTAATGCAATTGCAGGATTGTAGGTAATTCTATTTTTAGCTTTTTGGGGAACTTCCATAGTATTTTCCAGAGTGGCTGTACCAGTTTGCATTCCCACCAACAGTATAAGAGGGTTCCCCTTCTCTACATCCTCGCCAATACCTGTTGTTTCCTGTGTTGTTAATTTTAGCCATTCTGACAGGTGTGAGGTGATATCTCATTGTGGTTTTGATTTGTATTTCCCTGATGATGAGTGATGGTGAGCATATTTTTCTGTGTCTATTAGCCATCTATAATTACATTACCTTTTAATACTGATTTACAACAGGAAGAATATTAAATTCTTCCATCTCTCCCAATTTATTCCATCAGTCCACAGTCATTTATTAAGTTCTTGAAAGGGCCAGGCACTTGATGAATGTACATATCCATATTAACTGTCCCATTGTTGCTTAATCTAATATGGAAATTGTGTTCATTCGACAAACATGTAACGAGCACCTAGTAGGTGCTAGGTCCAGTGGACACAAATATGAGTAGGGGATGATCTCTGGCCCTAAGTAGCTCACAGTTCACACAAAAGATAAAAACCCCTAAATCTAGTTTATGAAATAGAGAAATTAATATAGGTAAAGGCTGCTCTCTAGTGGACAGCTGTGAAAAATATAACAGAACCACTGTTTTCTTTTCCCCAAAGTTAAAACTATAAAAGAACTTGGTTCTCTCAGAGGTAAAAATACTATGCCTCATCATAAAGTTCTCCACCCCACTCCACAGAACTAGCAACTCATAGCATTTTGGACTGGAGTTAAAGTTTTCTGGGTAACATTCTATCCTGAACTTATTACCGATTCAAAAAGCACAAAGAGGTGGAGTAAAACTCTGGATCTCTTTATAATCAACATTTAAGTAACAATTTTTTTTTAAAGTTTCATTTACTGAGCACTTGTCCCATGTTCTATGTAAATACGGACGTAAGCTGCCTTACAAAACAGTCCCAGATTGGTATCTCAGAGGTGGATTTAGTGTACAGAATGTTTCATTTGGCCCAATGGACTTACTAAGTTTTTAAAAATTCTGAGATTTCACAGGAAACTAGAGATTTCTGGTGTCTTTTTTTTTTTTTTTTAAATAAAAGATCTGGCAACAGTAGACCACATTTGCATATGAAAACAACAATCAGCTGGAAGGGATCAGAAAATGATACTGAGATTTTACTGGTTGAAAATTCAGCTTGGGAACATGGGCAAAGGAAAATTTTTTCTTTACCCTGTAAAAATGAAGACTCTTCCTTTTTCTCGCCCTCAAGAGACCATTCCATATTCGCTCCAGCACCTCCAGCAAGGAAATTGCACACATGTTTGAGACAGCTATTGTGACTTACCCCTCTGCCTGGTCACAGGAAATGGTGTCACTACTTAAGAAGGTAAGAAGGAGGACTGCATGACAAAAGGAAGTGGTAAAAAGAAGCATGCCCTCTGGTTTGGGGTGAGAAGTTAGTTTATAATATTGGCGGCAGCCACGATAATACACATTTCTAGAGTGGGCTTTGCACCTAACAGCTTGCAAACACGTGGCTCCATTAAGGCAACACATGTGTCCTCTTGTTGAGCCATGTCAAACTCAGTGTGTCCAAAATGGACTTCCTGATCGCTATTTCCTGGACTTGCTGTAATGTTCCCTTTCTCAGTGAGTGGCCCCTCCATTCATCCAGTTATGGAAGCCAGAAACCAGAAGTCACTCATCATCCCCATATCCAATTCATGGCCAAGTAACCTGATTTTGTAAATATCTCTTGACTCTGTCACTTCTCTTTATCTCTACTGTCATCTCCCCAGTCCTATTACCATCAGGTCTTCCCTTATAACTGGTTTGTCCTGGACATTTTTACACACTCCATTCAGTTCTCCCCTCTGCCCCATACTGATCTGTTCAAAGCAAAATTTATTGTCTTCTCATCGTTCTCAGAATAAAGATCAAAATAATCTGTATGGTATAAAGGTTCTGACTACCACTCAAGCTTTATTTTGGACTTTTGTTCCCCTTTTGACTACACATAGACTTTTTTCTCTTCTCCTTTTCTTCTCCTTCCTCACCATCATTTATTATCTCTTACCACAGGGCCTTTGCACACACTCTGCTTGGAACAGTGCCCCCATCCCCAGCTCCTCCAGCTCCCTCCTTTAGATCAACACTACTCAATAGGATTCACTTACTGGTTCAAGTCCATGCATTGTTCCCTACAGGTCCATGAGAAGTATAGAAATTGAGAGAAGCATTTAGAAACTGTTATAGCAATGTGATACTGCTGATGCCTCTAAGTACATGGTCAGTGGACTCATCTTACTGAACAGGGTATTAACTCAAATCACAAGTTGTACATGGTACATACTGATCTCACTGGGTAGGAAATTAAACAGAAAAAAATTGGCCCTTCTACATAGATAGTTTGAGAAGCACAGCTTTAGATCTCAGCTTAAATATCACTTCCTCGGGAAGCTTTCTTCTGTTGTAAGCTCACATAACACTATCTTTCCTTCATACTATTTTTTTTTTAATTTGCACTTATGCATTATATGTGTGTGATTCTTGGGCTAATGATTACTGTCTTCTAAGGCCTATGAGGAGGGACCACATCAGGCTTCTTCACCATGCTACCTTGGCACCTAGCACAGAGCCTGACAGGTGGTAAAATCTGGTATTTGAATAAACGAGGTCCATAGTGTCCATCAGATTTTCAGGGTGCCCATGTTCATGGAAAAGATTAATGGCAACTGTAGCAGCAGCTCAGTAGTATGCACTGAATGATTATATGTAGGTAAGAATGAGGAGCCCCACAGGATGCACTTGGTTTTCTTTGAAGAGGGAAAATCGCACAGGTTGTGGTTGGTGAAGGACAAGAGCTTTGAGGGCCTAGGGTTCACACCTGTGCCTCCTGCCTTTGGGGTCAAGTTCCCTGTTTTGGAATAGGGATATTGATAATGTCAAAGATGAAGAAGGGAGGGGTCATTTTCCATAAGCAAATTGTCCTCAATTTCAAGATAGCCCTCCTCACCCCAAAATTACACTCCGATGATCCATGGCTATAGTCTCCAGGAGTGTTCTCAAGCAGAACTGACATTTCCCATTTGACCAACAGGACTGATGTGATATTGACTGTGGAGCAGTTACAGGGGGCAGGGGGGGGAATCTTTAATCACACTTAGCAAAACCCCAAACTGTAACAGTAATCTTGGTTACATCTTATCTGTGTCACATCCAATATATTTTGATTAATTGTATGAACAGCTAAAACTTTTAGTAGGAAATTAATTTCATTTGTAAAAACGCATGAGCATTCACCACCTAATAAGGACAGACCTTCTCTTAGGTACTTTATATACATGGCCTCATTTATTCCTAGCTACAACCATACGAAATAGGCTATTATCCCCTTTTTATAGAGGGCAAACTAAGGTTTAGAGGACAAACTTGCCCATAGTTAATAAAGTAAGGGAGTCGGGAATCAAAGGTATGTTTGACTCAATAGGACAATCTATTTTCACTCACCACACTGCAAAAACCTACTTACAGCTCATCCTATCCGTGCATTATCACATTATTTATGTATGTATTATCTTTATTATTTGATAGGATTAGGGAAGGGGAACTCTACCTTGTTTTCTTTAGACCCACACCTGAAAACTTTTAGAGGGAATTTGTTTGATTTTTTTTGCCCCACTTTGACCTTCATTATGATCTTGATGTTTGTATTCCATTGGCAGCTACTTGAGCCTAATCCAGACCAACGATTTTCTCACTTGTCTGATGTTCAGAACTTCCCATATATGAATGACATGAACTGGGATGCGGTTTTGCAGAAGAGGCTCATTCCAGGCTTTATTCCTAACGTGAGTCAATCCTAAAAAACCCATAGTAACTCTCATTCAGTTACAAACACGGTCTCATTAGATAACCCCACCAGTGTTGTAAGACAGCCCAACCCCTGTCTCACAGATGGGACAATGGAGGCACACACCGGGTAAATGGGCCACCAAAGGTCACGTGGCTAGCAAGTGGCCAAGTGGGATTTTCGTCCAGGTCTATCAGCATCTGGAGTTCTAGCTCCTAATCACTTTTTGTGGTATGCTTCTACTGGAAGGAAGCCCTAGTCCTCCAAATAGTCATTCCCCGGAATCTGCTCATTGAGGAACAGTGTTTTCTCAGATTTCAAAGATGTAGAAACCTGTTTCCAAGAGTTCTGTGAGTCACAGCATTGAAAATATTGGGGTTTTTTTTTTTACCACTCACCCCTCTTCCTTTAGTGGTTCACTGCCACAGAGCTACATTCATAAGGACTAAACAGCCAAAGGGAAATCATTCCCGCTGGGTGAATACCTGGCTAGGGGACATCTGTGGCCTCCTGCAGACCGCTGGTAAAAGCTGGAGTCCAGAAGCTTCGGCCAAGGGACCCAAGGGAGGCCTCTAGCTTCCCTCTGCCAGTCTGAGTCTACACATTCAGTATCAGATAGACGGGCAGAATAATGAACTCCTAAAGGGTACAATTGAGTCAGTTCATAGTTTTCTGTGGTTCAGCCCAAGGAAGGCGCATTCCGAGGGCTTGTGGGGTGTGATCCGTCCTGTGCAAACAGAGGGAGCCGCACTGGTGGGTGGGTTGGGTGAAAGAGCACAGTAGGAGACATGAGTAGGCAGTGTGGTGGAATTCTGTTGGGGAGTTGCTCTCTTATGGATCAACAAGAAGGTAGGTGTAGGTCTTACCTTGCCGTGTTGCAGAGTCCTGTAGGGGCAGCATGTACCTTGGCTGATGGATGCATGACACTGTGGAGATCCACACACACCTCCTGTTGCGTCCACTCTTCCTCCTATGCACACACCACAGCCATTAGCCATCCACCCTGCCTCAGGAGAGGCTCTATGTATGAGTCTCTGACTTTACCATCCATCCGAATCATCTGGGAAGCTTGTTAAAAATGTAGTTTCCTCAGCCTCTGTTCAGAATCACTGACTCTGGAGGTCTGGCCGGGGAACTGGGCAGCTGGGCCAACAACTCAGGTGATTGGGATCTACATATATAATCGTCACAACACACTTTGAGAAACATAATTCACAAGTTCAAACTTTAGAAGAACAACTGGAGTTTGATTTCCTTTCTCACTCACTGAGGGCTCGTGGGGAGTTTAGAAAACAAACAAAATATAAAATCGAGAGTATGAAAAACAATGCCGGCCATAAATTATCTAAAACAGAGTAGGAATCGCAGCTGCTTATTCTTGAACAGCTCTGTCAAAACTAGGTGCTATTCCTGGTATTAGGTCTGGCGTATTTGTAGAATGATCCAGAATCAAAGGACTGAGCCAACTGGTCTTTCTTGCAGAAAGGCAGGCTGAATTGCGACCCCACCTTCGAACTCGAAGAAATGATTCTGGAGTCCAAACCTCTTCACAAGAAAAAGAAACGTCTGGCAAAGAAGGAGAAAGAGAGGAGGAAATGTGATTCCTCCCAGGTAAGCAGGTGCCCACCAGACCCAGGGTCACGGGACTCTTCCTGACGCCCTTGGTTCGAGAGCTTCTGGTGGGAGGGCTGCTTAGCAACCCACGTTGCTGTTTTGTGAAGGCACAGAGTCACTGAACACCCAGGCTTCTGAAATGGCAGGCCTGGGCAGCGCTGGGGTTCCTAGCAGAGCAGGAACATTTCACGGGGGACTCTGGCTCTGCCATGAACTTCATTCAGTTATTGCCCTCTTCAAGCTCTCATTTCAAATCTTACAATTTCCTGGAAGACACTCCAATTGGTAGCTCTGCAAACAAATAAATATTCTCAATGTCCTTCATGTCTCTAGTCCTCCAGGGACACTATATACTTTCACAGTCAATTTATCCAAGTCCACATGCTGTTGTTCATAGAACGGGCTTCGGGCCTGCTGCCCATCCTCAAGTATTTTCTACAGCCTTCCAAGGGAGGCTTTGCCGTGGCACAAACCCATCGTGCCTATTGCTTCTCACTTCAACCACCTTTCTCCTAATGATCTGTTCTTGGCATCGTAACCAGCTGGCTTCTCCAGGCTTGCTCCCTGCTGTGCACCTATAGAACTTGCCCGTGCAGGCTCTTCCACAGACAGCCCCCAAATGTAGCCAAGCCTGAGAGATCCTCCTTATTATAAGTATTCTAAAGTTTCAATGATGACAGCAGTTTGTGAATAACTTTTCACCGTGCCTACCACGCTCTACCTGGTCCATCTCCCTTCCCCAGCCGCCCTTGTACTTGATCATTCTTGCCCTCGCTCAAGACCCTCCAACTACACGACCTTATATGTATCTGACCCTCACTAACTACAGGCTTCGTCCTTCCCTAGGACCTTCGCTCTTCCCTTTTCCTTCAATATTCTACTCTCAGATCTTGACATAGGGGGTTTCCTATTGTCCTTTATACCCTAAACGCCATTTGCCGAACACAAGGTCTCAGCTACCGCACTCTTTCTCAGCCCCAATTTTTAATTCCTTTGTGACATTAATATAATTTACAAATATTATGTGTTTATTTGTGTTTCTTTTTCTATCCCACTAAAATGAAGGCTCCTTGTGGGGGAAGCCCAGGTCGTACCCACCAGTGTCTTCATGGTACCCCAATAGTGCCTTCATACAGTATAGGCTCAATAAACAAGAGGTTCAGTATACTGGAAGGAAAGGAAATTTTGCAACTGGACAGTGAAAATTGGGCATCGCTCTTCTTAGAGTTACAAGGTCATGTTGCCCCACTGGACATCTTCCTGGGGTCCCTCTTGTCCTAGTTCTTCCCCAACGCCCAGCCCCAGGAAGCCTCCCTCCTGATGTGAAAGGTGACAAGCCACTTACCCACAGGACAGACCCTAGCATTTTCGAAGACCACCCAAATGAGGGACGCTGCTTCCCCTTTCTTCTGGGCCTCATATCGACGTCAGAATCCTTTACCAAGAAGTGGCTTTGCCCATGATAAAAACAGGCCCTTCCATCTCTACTCAGGGAAGTGTACAACTGCTTGATCTTTTCTTTTGTTTTTAAAATTTTATTGAGGTAAAATACATGTAACATGAAATTTCCCATTTTAACCATTTTTAAGTGTACAATTCAGTGGCATGAAGTACGTTCATGTTGCTGTACAGCCACCACCACTCTTTAGTTCCAAAATTTTTTGTTACCCCAAACCCCATTTGTCTTTTCCTTAATTTCTTTCAGCAATGTTCTGCAGCTTTTGCGAGTACAAATTTTTCGCCTCCTTCGTTAAACTTACTCTTAAGTATTTTATTCTTTTGGATACTATGGAAATGGAATCGTTAATTTCCTTCTTGGATTGTTAATTCCTGGTGTATAGAAACACAACCAATTTTTCTTTGTTGATTCTGTATGCTGCAACTTTGCTGAGCTCATTTCTTAGCCCTACAGCTTCCTTGTGGATTCCGTGGGATTTTCTATCTATGAGACCATGTCATCTGCAAATAAGGATAGTTTTACTCTTCTTTACAGTTTGGACGCCTTTAATTCTTTTCTTTCCCTGATTGCTCTGGCTAGAAATTCCAGTAGATTGTTGAATAGCAATGGCAAAAGCAGGCATCTTTGCCTTTTTTTTTTTTTTTTTTTTTGCTCTTAGGGGTAAGTACCTTTTACCATTGAGTATTGTGTTAGCTGTGTTTTTTTGTAAAAGCCCTTTATCTTGTTGAAGAAGTATTCTTCTATTCCTAGGTTTTTTTAGTGTTTTCATCATGAAGGGTCTTGAATTTTGTCAAATGCCTTTTTCTGGGTCAAATGAGATAATCTTGCACATTTTTCTTTTCTTACTTCTATTAATGCAATGTGTTATTTTGGCTGGTTTTCTTATGGTGAACCATTCTCACACTCCTGGGATAAATCCTACTTGCTCATTATGTATAATCTTTTAATATACTGTTGGACTTGGTTTGCTAGAACATTGTTGAAGATTCTTTCATCTATATTCATAATGAAAATTGGTAATTTTCTTCTCTTTTGATGTCTTTAGCTGTTTTGGTATTGGGGTAAAGCTGGGCTCATAGAACGAGTTAGAAAATGTTCCCTCCTCGTCTTTTTTTTTTTTTTTTCCAGACGAGTTTGAGAAAGATTGGTATTATTTCTTCTTTAAACGTTTGGTAGAATTCACTGCTAAAGTCATCTGGTCCTGGACTTTTCTTTGTTGGAAAGTTTCTTATTACAGACTTTTACTTGTAGATTACTCTTTATTTGTTATAGGTCTGTTGAGATTTTATATTTCTTCTAAAGTTTTTGTAGTAATTTGTGTTTTTCTAGAAATTTGTCCATTTTATCTAGATGTTATTTGTTGATGTACAGCGTAATTTGTTTTTCTAGAAATTTGTCCATTTCATCTACATGTTATTTGTTGATGTACATTTGTTCACCCTCGTTTTTTTTATTTCTGTAAGGTAAGGTTGGAAGTCATGTGTTCCCACTTTCATTTATGATTTTAGTTATTTGCATCTTTTCTCTTTTTTTCTTTATGTATGGCTAAACATTTGTCAGTCTTGTTCATCTTTTCAAAGAACCAGTGATTATGTTTGTTGTTCTTCTATTCTCTATTTCATTTGTCTCTGCTCTCATCTTTATTATTTCCTTCCTTCTGCTAGCTTTGGGTTTAGCCTGCTTTTCTTTTTCTAATTCATCAAGGTATGAAGTTAGGTTATTGATTTGGGATATTTCTTCTTTTCTAAGGTAGACATTTACAGCTATTAAATCCCCTCTGATTACTGCCTTTCACTGCATCCCCTAAGTCTTAGTATTGTGGGTATTTCTGTTTATTTATCTTGAAGTTTTTTCTAACTCTTGTTGTGATTATTTTGACCCAATGGCTATTTAAGAATGTGTTGTTTAATTTCCACATATTTGTGAATTTTCCGGTTTTCTTCTATTGTTGATTTCTAGCTTCATTTTTTTGTGGTCAGAGAAGATAATTTGTATGATTTTAATCTTTTAAAATGTATTGAGACTGTTTTGTACCCTAACATATGGTTTCCTTCCATGGTTTCTTTACCTTTTTGAGCATATTTAAGATAGTTGTTTTGAAGTCTCTATTTGGGGGTGCCTGGGTGGCTCAGTCAGTTAAGCGTCCAACTCTTGGTTTCAGCTCAGGTCATGATCTTGGGGTTGTGAGATCAAGCCCTGTGTTGGGCGGAGTCTGCTGGAGATTCTCTCTCCCTCTCCCTCTGCCCCTCCTGCTCATGCTGCTCTCTCTCTCAAGTATAGAAATAAATCTTAAAAAAAATAAAGTCTCTGTTTAGTAAATCCAATGTTTGGGCATCCTCAGGGATAATTTCTGTTCCTTTGAATGGGCCTTGTGATTTTATTGTTGAAAACCTGACATTTGAGTATTATAATAAAGTACCTCCAGAAATCAGATTCTCTCCTTTTGTAGGGTTTGCTCTTTTTTGATTGTTGAAGGCAGTACTTGTCCTTTATAAAGTAACTTTTACAAACTACTTTTGCAAACACCGTATTCCTTGTCATGTGTCATCCCTGAAGTTCCTGTTATGTTAGATTGTGTTTAGCTAATATTTTGACAGAGGTTTCCTTGAACACCAGGAGCATTTTTTAAGTTGCATTTTTTCTTGATTTAGTGTTTCCTTGGTTGTTAAAGAAAACCTTTGATTGCTTTCCAGAATTCTGACAAAGTTAGCTCTGACAGTTTCTGCTTGTTTTTTGTTTCTGTTGATGGGAGCTTGGAGCTGCCCATTCTAATATTCTATTCTAGTTCCTTCTAATCTGGTACCCTAAGTTTAAAAATAAAAATTATTTTGCTTCACAGTAAAGGTTAGTATTCTCCCAAAGAAGAATCAGAAAGATCGTGAATCTCAAAATAGCACTCTATCTACTCTTTGAAAACATCAAGGTTTTTAAAATATGAGTATCATATGATCTCACTGATACGAGGAATTTGAGGAACAAGACAGAGGATCATAGGGGAAGGGAGGGAAAAATGAAACAAGATGAAACCAGAGGGGGAGACAAACCATAAGAGACTCTTAATCTCAGGAAACAAACAGGGTTGCTGGAGTGGAGGGGGGTGGAGGGATGAGATGGCTGGGTGATGGACACTGGGGAGGGTATGTGCTATGTTGAGCGCTGTGAATTGTGTAAGACTGATGAATCACAGACCTGTACCCCTGAAACAAATGATACATTGTTAATAAAAAAAATGTGAGGATCAATCTTAGCAGCTCATTACAGTATTACCATGTTCGTTCATTCATTCATTCATTCATTCAATACATGATTATAAAGTGCCTGCTGTGTCAGGAAATGTCTCTGACTTTCTAGTCATTGCTGCCCTTAGAGGTACAAAGTGCTCTGGGAATTACTCATTGGTCCTGAGTGAGGGTCAAGACAGGCTTTCCAGAAGAGCAAGCATTTGATCTGGTTCCTCTTCTGGTCCAGGCCTCTTGAACACAGCACAGGTATTTCCTACTGTTGGCAACCGTCTGCCATTTCATTTGTTTTGAAATAATGAAGGCATTTCTATACTCTCAGGATATACCAGTCCTGAAATGCCCTTATCCTTTGTTTTCTGTGTGGCTACCTCTATTCAACCTAGAGGAACCAGATCTGGAACCAGATCTGACCTGGAAAAGAGGTCAGCAATCCAACTGTGATGATTTTAGTGATAATGCATGGTCTCTTACTACTCCCTCAATCTTTTTTTTTTTATCATTTATTTATTTGACAGAGAGAGAGAGACAGTGAGAGAGGGAACACAAGCAAGGGGAGTGGGAGAGGGAGAGAGAGGGAGAAGCAGCCTTCCCCTCTGAGCAGGGAGCCTGATGTGGGGCTCGATCCCAGGATCCTGAGATCATGACCTGAGCCGAAGACAGATGCTTAACAACTGAGCCACCCAGGCGCCCCTACTCCCTCAGTCTTTAAAGCCTGCTTCCTGGCTGGGAAAAAACATGCACGACAAACCCATTGGCTTATCTTCTCCTTCTCTACATTCCATCTGCTTTCTTATTTGGCAATTCATTAAAATGGAAATTTTAAACATAATTTTTAGCCCAATTAATTGTATTAATACAGCCATCATTTTCATTTAAAGATGTACTTTAAATATCCTGCAAACCTTTTAACCTGTGTTTTATCTGGTCTCTTTGTTTTGGTTAAATTGTTTTAAGAGGGGCTCCTGGGTGTCTCAGTCGATTAAGTATCCAACTCTTGATTTCGGCTCAGGTCATGATCTCAGAGTTGTGAGATCGAGCCTCACGACGTCAGGCTCCACGCTGGGTGTGGAGCCTGATTGAGATTCTCTCTCTCCCTTTCCCTCTACCCCTCCCACCCCTGCTCTCTCTTTCTCTCTCTTAAAAAAAAAATTGTTTCAAGAAATGCTAGGGTGAGAGAGAGAGAGAATTTGCAAGATATATTTATCCTATGGGCATATATATATATCCTAAAAAGTTTTATTAAGGGGAAAAGCCCTACAATGCCAGTTTTGTGCATGGGAAAATAAAACCTATTGTAATATTTTATATATATCTTATTGTATATATTTATTTTATGTTTATATAATAATATATATATTATTTGACATATACACATATATATAGTTCTATAAATATTTATTTATGCATATACTTACATAAATATGTGTAACTCTAGTAGAGTTGCTTTGTTTTTGTTTTTTAACTTTCTCATGTGGGAAAAGAGGTAAGGGGAGTCATGCCTCAGATGCCTTCTCAACTTATAAAGATAATCTATGTAGATATTTACATCTTAGGAGAAAGGGATATAAATGTGACTACTATCACCAGGCCCACAGGTTATTAAGGAAGTGATCCACTCGGCATCATAGACACACTAGAGGGTAGAACTTATTTTCACAGGGCTTATTAACAACCTCTGAAGTCCAAAAGTCTTACAAGAGACTTTCTTAGAAATATCTGCGAGAATCTGTTTTTGTGTGTGTGTTGTTTTGTTTTTGTTTTGTTTTCATGACGAAGATCTCTTATCCTGTCGCTGTAAGGGAGAGGGAACATCCTCTTCTTTTCATCTTGTAATCACGTAGACTTCTTTCACCCACCGTTAGCAGGTTCTGTGTGCTTCTAGACTATGACATGGAATTGCGTTAGTGAGTACGGAGCAGAAAGAGTCAGGCTTGAAATGCTCTAAACTTATAATAAGGATAAGAAAGGGGTAGAATTATCTTGTTAAAAGACAGAATGTGGGTGTGCATCTATCTGCAACGATGGCTTCTACGTGTTGAACAGTCAATGCTAATGCAACTAGCATGGTGGCAAATTGATCTTCTATAGACTTGAAAATCTGTGAGAGAGCACATGTCCCCTCTCTCCAGTTAAGAGCTGTCATCCCTTCTTCCTATTGTGACTAGATGAGGCAGTGTGTGTAGTGGCTACTTACCAAATAGCTATGTGATTCTTTTAAATGTAATGGTTTAAACATTAACCCATGTATCCTTTGTAAGGATTGATTCCTTCAGATATAAAAAAAAAATAGGAATAGGAATAGGACCTACCTCTTACAATCGATCTGAGGAGGAAGTAAGACAATGTTAGTAAGGCACATTAACCATTAACTGTGTTAAGCTGTGGATTTATATAATGCTGAAATCTTATCATATGACCCCTTGGACTTCTCCTCTAGGTCCCTGCTGCTTCAGTGCTTCTCAACCTTAGCATCACACTTAACCCATTTGGGAAAACTTTTTTAGTATACTGGTGTCTGGGTCCCACCCAAGATCAGTTACAGTTGAATCTGGGAGTGTAGCCTGGGCATCAGTACTTGAAAACGTTCTTCGGGTGATTCTGTATATGCAGCTAAGCTTGAGATCCACTGCTGCAGAACCCAGGATAGGATTAAATAAAGTAAAAGCACTACAATTTTCCCTTTCCTCCTGTTTTCTCATTTATAAAATGGAGTTGATATCGGTACCCATTTCATAGACTTGTTCTGAGTTAATTAGTACATGTAACGTGTCCGGCAAAATGATTAGCTATTATGTTGTACTCTTCCATTCTACATCCTGATTCCTAACTTCTTCTTTTCCCATGTTCCTACTTTGTTCCTATTTATGTCAGATGCCTCTACTTCTTTGCTTCCAGAATATTCTCCCTTCATCCTTCTCTGCTCATCAACAACTTTGAAGTATAGAACCAAAAAGAATAACTTAAAGTCCTCTTTTACTACCTCCTGAGATTTCCACCTGCTCCAAATCCTTCAGATATTTCTGATGCCACCTCCATGCACACCAGCTGTCTGCTCTGCTCATCCCTGAGAAGCAGGTTCGAAGAGTTCTAACCAACCTTTTCCTTCTCATTCACATAAGACCCATTCATCCCTCCATTCTGTTTGCCTCCCCCTCCTTTCCCTCATCTTCTCTTTCTGGCTACTGCTGTTGACTTATCCATGTCACTGAACTTCTTAAACTTTTTCACCTAAAGCAGAGGAAAGAGAACATGTTGAATGTGAATGCTTCAAGGACCAGGGTGGGGGGGTGCGGAGGGGAACTCGTGGGGTCTACAGTGCCCGATCACAAACTCTTCTCTCAATGTCTATTTTATATCTTTAAGTAAAACAGAATTAGGTGATAGAAAAAAAAATTCACATGGATTCCTACATTTTAGTTGATTTTAATCTTGATTTTTAAGGTTAAAAATATTTTTAAATGTTAATATTTTAAATCTTTTTCATGTTATATTTTAAGTAACATTTTATATGTCCATATATATGTATATAAATCTTTATATGTTTATATAAATGTTTTGTTTATATATATTCTATATAAGCATATATACATAAACAAACATATGAACATATTACATAATTTACATATATTTTAATACAATACTTTATGTATGGATATATGTTTTGTTAATATATGATATATATTATACATAAACATATATACATATACAAACATAAAATATTGTGTATGTAAAAATGTATTATATATGTTTATATATTTATGTTTTATATACTTTATGTTTTATATACTTTAAAATGTATATTATATATGCTTATGTATTTATGTTTTATGTAATACTTCAATGTTAAAAAAACACCTAAAGGTTGGGTTTTTTTTTTCCTTTGAGTATAGTTCAACTAACCAAGGAAAAAAGAGAGAGGACCCAAATCAATAAAATACAAATGAAAGAGGAGACATTACAACTCCTCTCTGTAGGAGACAGCACAGAAATGCTAAGGAGCCTAAGAAACCACTATAAACAACTATATACACAACAAACTGGACAACCTAGAAAAAAATGGGCTTTTTTTTACTAAGAAATTTCTTAGTAACATACAACCTACCAACTCTGAATCAGGAAGAAATTAAAGACCTGAAGAGACCAATTACTAGTAAGGAATTTGAATCAGTAATCAAAAATCTCCCAACGAAGAAAAGCCCGGGACAGATAGTTTCACTGGTGAATTTTACCAAACATTTAAAGAAGAATAAACACGAATCCTTCTCAAACTCTTCCAAAAATCGAAGAGGAAGAGACATCCCCAAACTCATTTTATGAGGTTAGCATTACCCTGACACCAAAGCCAGAAAAAGACATGAAAAGAAAAGGAAACTTCAGGTCAACATCCCCGATGAATACAGATGCAAAAATTCTCAATAAAATCCTAGCAAACCAAATTCAGCAGTAAATTAAAAGGAACATTTACCATGGTCAAGTGGGAGATACCCCTGGGACACATAAATGGTTCAACATAAATGTGATATATCACACTGATAGAATTGAAAGAGAAAAATCATATCATCTCAAGAGACACAGAAAAAGCATTTGACAAAATTCAATGTCTGTTCATGATAAAAACTCCTAACAAATGAGGTATAGAAGGAACATACCTCAACTTAATAAGCCATATATAAAAGCCCACAGCTAACATCATACTCAGTGATGAAATATTGAAAGCTTTTCTTCTAAGCTCAGGAACAAGACATGGGTCCCCACTCTCATCACTCCTATTCAACATAGCACTGAACTCCTAGCCAGAGCAATCAAGCAATGAAAAGATATAAAAGACATCAAAATTGGAAAGGAAGAAGTAAAATTGCCTATTTGAAGATGACATGATTTTATATATAGAAAATCATAAAGACTTCACCAAGAAACTGTTAGATCTAATCAATGAATTCAGTAAAACTGCAGGATACAAAATTACCATATAGTAGCATTTCTATATACTGACAATGAATTACCTGAAAAAAATCAATCCCATTTACAATAGCATCAAAAAACAATAAAATACTTAGAAATGAATTCAACCAAGGAGGTGAAAAATATACTGAAAACCACAAGACATTGATGAAAGAAATTAAAGACAACACATATAAATGAAAAGGAATCCCGTATTCATGGATGGAAAAATTAATATTGTTAAAATGTCTGTAGTACCCAAAGCCATCTATAGATTCAGTGCAATCCCTATCAAAATTCCAATGGGGTTTTTACAGAAGTAGAATAAAAAAATCGTAGTATCTATATGGCACCACCACAGACCCCAAATAGGCAAAACAATCCTGAGAAAGAAGAACAAAGCAGGAATACATCCTTGTTTCAAGCTATACTACAAAGCTATAGTAATTAAAACAGTATGGTACTCACAGAGGAACGTAGACCAATGGAATAGAATCAAGGGCCCAGAAATAAACCCATACAAATACCATCAAGTAATATTTGACATGGGAGCCAAGAATACTCAATGGAGAAAAGACAGTCTCTTCAATAAATGGTGCTGGGAAAATTGGACATTCACATGTAAAAAAATGAAGCTAGACTCCTAGATCTTACAAAAATGAACTCCCCAAAATTAACTCAAAATGGATTAAAGACTTAAATGTACACCAGAAACCATAAAACTCTTAGAAGAAAAGGTAGGAACAAAGCTCCTTGACAATGGCCGTGGTAGTGATTTTTTGGATATAATACCTAAAGCACCAGGAACAAAATAAACAAGTAGGACTGCACCAATAAAAAGACAACTAATGAAATGCAAAAAAATATTTGCAAATCATATATCTGATAAGGTGTTATTATACAAAAACATATAAAACTCATACAACTCAAAAGCAAAAAACAAAAAACAACAACAACAGCAAAAAACACCAAATAATCCAGTTGAAAAATGGGTAAAGGACCTGAATAGACGTTTTTTCCAAAGAAGATACGTGAAGGCCAACAGGTACACAAAAAGGTGCTCAACATTACTAAACATCAGGGAAATGCAAATCGAAACCATACACACTTCGTAGAATAGCCATCATCAAAAAGACAAGAAATACCACGTTTTGTCCAGGATGTGGAGAAAAGGGAACCCTTAAACGCTGTTGGTGGAAATGTAAATTGGCGCAGCCACTATGGAAAACAGTTTGGAGGTTCCTCAAAAATTTAAAACTAGAACTACCCTATGATCCAGCAATTCCACTTCTGAGGATTTATCGAAAGGAAACACAAATACTGTGTTGAAGAGCTATCTGCACTCCTATGTTCACCGCAGCATTATTTCCAATAGCCAAGACATGGAAACATCAATGGGTGGATGGATAAAGTTGTGGTATGCACACACACACACACACACACGAATATTAATTCATCCTTTAAAAAAGAAGGAAATCTGGCCATTTGCTACAACCCGGATAAATCTGGAGGGTGTCCTGCTAAGTGAAATAAGTCAGACAGAATGACAAATACTATACGATCTCAATTATATGTGGAATCAAACCAACCAATGAACTCATAGAAAAAGAGATCATATTTTGGGTAACCAGAGGCAGGGGGGTGGGGTTTGGGTAACTGGATGAAGGAGGTCAAAAGGCACAAACTTTCAGTTATAAGACAAATAAGCACCAGGCATGTCAAGTGCAACAGGATGGCTGCAGCTAACATTGCTTTATGGTCTAGAGAAAGGTGTTAAGACAGTAAATCCTACGAGTTCTCATCAAAAAGAAAAACCATTTTTTTCTTCTTTTTTAATCTATAGGACAGTAGAGGTTAACTGAACTTGTGGTGATTATTTCACAAGTCCTTATGCTGTATACCTTAAACTTATACAGGGCTGGGGCGCCAGGGTGGCTCAGTTGGTTAAGCGACTGCCTCCGGCTCACATGATCCTGGAGTCTCGGGATCGAGTCCCGCATCGGGCTCCTTGCTCAGGGGGGAGCCTGCTTCTCCCTCTGGCGCTCCCCCCTCTCATGTGCTCTCTCTCTCATTCTCTCTCTTTCAAATAAATAAATAAATCTTAAAAAAAAAAAAAACTTATAAGGGCTGTGTACCAATTATATCTCAATAAAACTAGGGGAAAAATAACAGTTCTAATAAAGATGTTTCTAGGAACACTATTTATAAGCCATATACTTTTATTTATATAAATATATGTTTTTTAAATAAAACTCTTGGGGTAAAACTGCTGCCAAGAAGCTCTATCAGATTGTATTTACCCCATAGTTTCATGTCTCCCATGACTGATACTAGAAACCCTCAAGGTTACAAATACCCCATTTTGAGAACAAGAGTAAGTGTAGCAGAGTCTTCTTTTTCTCCTTCGTCTTGCTCCCCTCCCCACTCCTCTGAAATGTCTTCTCCTTTCCATTTGCCTCTTCTATCACCTAAACATTCACACAGGAAAGAAAATTCTCTAGTACTTGAAGACTTACTATTTCCTAATTCCTAGATTTTAAAAAAATGAATGAATAAATAAATATTTTTTCCTCAGGGAATATTTTTTTCATCAGAAGTCATTTGGAAGTATTTTATTGCAGACATGTAAAACGTTTGATCTGGGTCTGACACTGTCCTGGGCCTGATGATTATCACCATTTTGAGGTTAAATTTTCTCATTATGATGGAGAAGTCATCAAGAGATGTTGAAAGCTGGATAGCACAAAGTCAAAGCAAATGTTTTGCATGTCTGTGAGAAAGTCACAAATATTTTGCTCACTGTGCCTGAGGTATAGTTACTCAACCCCAGTACAGTTGTTGAGGGGAACATTCCCCCAGAACTCAGTGTTTCCAGGCTGTTCATTAAATCCAAGTAGAACCTCCCAACCTTTCACAGGAGGGCCAGGAGATGACTGGTGAGTAGGTAACCGGCTCAATGAACCCGCATCTCCACCCACCTCGAAGCCGTTGTCTCTTCATGGGCTGAGAGGCTGAAATGCATCAAGCTCATAAACCATAACCCACATCTTCCTTGCTGTGGGGAGCACAGCGGACATGTTTGTCCTCTGGCAGTTTCTTCCTTATTTGCTCCCCTATTCCTCTATTTGGGTCTCCTGCCACACATTTTCAGATAGTGTCCATTTGGAAGATACACTGGCGCTTCTGAGATCTGAGCCAGTGAACAGACAGGAGGTTGTTTGAGGATCCCCATTGGTCCGCTAACTGCATCTCTCTCCCCCTCCACTCCCACCTGTTCCCCCAGAAGATGTGCCTTCTTCAAGAGCATCTGGAGTCTGTCCGGAAGGAGTTCATCATTTTCAACAGAGAAAAGTAAGTAAGCCCTGGTTCAACAGCAGCCCAGCAGATGATGGAGGAACAGAGCCTTAACAGATTTTTTTTAACATTTTTTAATTTTGTCTCACATCAAAAATGATACCTATCCATAATAGAAAAATTGGAAAATTCAGAAGCCTTCCCCCACACACACACCCCGTATGAGATTTCAAAAATTGCAATAGGTAAATTAGCTCAGCATCAAGTTTCTGTTTCAGGGAAGGACAGAGGAATGGGACTAAAACAGTTAAAATCAGTGACAAGTTTAAAATGGTTTCCTTGGCTCGTGCCACTTTCTAATTGTGGGGCTTAATTCTGTCATTTCAAAGTTTAAATCATTTCTTTTTCTTTTCAACAATAAGCCCTGGTTGTTGTTGTTGTTTTCTTTTTTTCTTTTAAGAGTAAAACGGGACTTAAATAAAAGACCGGCTAATCTAGCCTTGGAACAAACCAAAGACCCACAAGAGGAGAATGACCAGAATAAGGAGTGAAGTCCTCCACATCTTCTGCTTGGGACCTTTCCTGCCACCTCAGGCCAGGAACTTCCTGCCCACCCGTGCCAGGAATTGCTGACTGTAGTTCTCAGCTCTCCACACCTCATACACCCTAGAAAATGTGTATGAACGCCTTGGAGGAGGCAGCATGACAGAGACCGACAGTCCCGGGTCTCTGGGATCTTGTTTCACCACGAATTAACTATGTGTCCTTGAGCAAGTCACTTCCCCCTGGTGTCTGCTTCGGGTCATTCATCCATGATGAGAGGGTTATACTAGCGGAGCTCTGTTCTCCCTTTCTACTGTTCCCATTCTGTTATTCCACACAGCCTTTCTCTTTATTTTCAAAGGAATATTTAGATGTAGATTTATTTTTCCACTCATCCTAACTACACTGTGACAAATGCGCAGATGGACACTGACGGGTGGGGGATGACTGCGTGAGGCTCTTCAGAGCTAGAGAATTTCAGAAAGAGGTCAGGATGCCCCCATCTGATTGAAGAGGGAGAAGGAATTCAATCAGGAAGCAATGAATGGGAGCGGATTGGAAGTAATGCAGATTTCTGAGGGCTTCCAGTGGCGTTCTGGTCAGCGCACCGTCAGCTCGGGTCAGCCAGCAAGAGCCCGGGGAGCACGTCGTTCCCATGGCCCTTGGACAGTGATGTAAAGCTGGGCAGCCGAAACTGGTGATGATCAGTAAATACCGGCAATATTTACACCATGGAAATGGGCAAATGTTTCACATCAGGGCTTTTCAGCTGTGAAGCAGTTATTAGCATACTGCTCACCTTCTTCTAGTAACTACGTTCCTTGAGAGCGAATTGTCCTCTTATCAGAGACCCGTGTCTGGAGAGGATTGGAAAATAATATTGTCACATTGAGACCATGTCCCCCTCGTAGTAGTCAAGTTCTCCCTTACTTGTACAGGGGTTATAGTCTGAGTAGAATGGGAGGTGAATTTGGAAGAGAGTAAAATTTACACTTGGAAGCTCCCTTAAATTACCCAAACCATGGCTGGTATCTTTTCTAGGCGAAGCCCGGTGCAGTGAGCAATGAAACAAATCATCATTTGGGGCTTTGATTTTTGTCTTTTATTTTTGGTCTCATTTTTGGCCGGTATCAGATGAACCAAAATGTGGAACCGATTATATATGCTTTTATAGACTGGAATAACAGAACTTAGGGATGCCGCTCAGATCACCTGAGCCTTGTCCTTACAGACAGGAAGGGCCTTGCCAAGATGGCAGAGAGCAGGCAACAGGGAAGACCAGACAGAGAAAACAGGCCGAAGTAACAGATCCCACACCTGCCACACCAGACATCCAAGGAAGGAAGCAGCACTCGGGCAATTAAACACGGGTAGGAAGCCAATGCTGGATTTTATCTTGGCCTCCAGGATTTTCTCCTCCCCGAGTTAACAGGCCCAGGATTTCTGGCAGAGCTGTGAACAGTGCCTCTCTACTTTAAGAGCAACCATATTTTTGTTAAGAATTAAAACCAGCTCTTTCCTTCTGTTTGATTCTGGTTTTCTACATTTCCCACATATTATTTGCCCGTGCTATTTTGCTTTTCTCCAAACACTATAAACTACGCACTGGCCCTGATTCTGTTTCTGATTATATATGAAAAGAGCAAGGGGAAGGTGACCCGCTTCTGTTCCAGGTTGGTAACCCCAGGAGTGTCAGGGATCACTAGCATGTTTAGCAACTGGCAGCTTTCATGCGTTTTGACTCAAGTCCTGATGCGCTGTGGACGTCTCTCTCCAGTCACCTGGTGTCTCCTCTTGCTGTGACCTTGCGTGTATCATCACAGAGGAAAGACTTTGGCAAACACTTGCCACAGGACAATGGGATCAGGAGGCTCTCCATGGGGAAGGGAGCCAGCCATCTGTGTCATTTCACATCTGTACAATGTATAACAGGATGGGAACCCCCCTACCGTCTCTGTAGCGTGAACCCCTAGTTTTTATTTCCGGTGAGTTCCTGCTGTGCCCGAGGCACCTCTGTGGACATTCAGGAACCGTGGACACACCTAGACAGCACAGCCTCAGAGTGGTAAGATGGGTTTTCAGTCCTAATCAGGTTACAGACCCACCATGTGTTTCCAGTTAGAAATGAAAAAGCATTGCATCTAGAGTGCAGAACAACTGATTATAAGCACCTCCCACCACCACACATTTTAAACATTAGGAGAAGAAGTTTTCCAAAAACCAGAAGGAGGCCTAAATCTGTACCATGATTGCTAGATGTTGGTATCAGATTCTTTGGTTTTATTCCGTAACTTGGGCCCAAAGTTCCTATCCTAACCAGTTGGAACATGTCTCATCAATTAGATGTGTGAAAACCAGGGCTCAGGGCTCAGAATTTTAGAAAAGAAGCTGAGTATCGCAGCCCTTTGTCTGGTATTCGTACCATCTTCTTCTAACTGCTTCCTCCCTTACCTGCGTGGAGCATCTGAAAACTCGGAGCAAGACCAGAAGCATCCAGGTTATAATAACTCTTACCCTGCAGCAGAGACCCACCCCCTTGCATTCAGCGGCCCCTCGTGGCTGGGTGGGCACCCGAGCCCTGTAAGCCTGCCCACGCCCCGAACTCCGTGGAAGTGAATGCCCCGCTAATGGCAAACACATCTCGAGGGCCGTGCTGGTTTTGGCTGGGGTCATTGCTAGGGCAGCACTGAATGCCCAGCAGCACAAAGCACTGCTAAATGAATTACCGTCATTAATTCGTAGTGAAGCTTCTTGTGATGGGAAAGTTTTAACCGGAAACAACGAGGCCGTAGATCATCATAGCTTCTCTAGATTGGATGGGCAAATACGGATGCTAACAGAGCCGTCAGGAAGCTGGGTTGCTGCTTTTGATGATGCAGTCATGCTAAGGCTTTCGTTCACCAGCCGAACGAAAAGGCGTGCAGCCCATCGTGTTTGTTTCAGTAGCCAGTCGTGCCTGCGTTGTCCACACAACATCCTGTTTCCTACTGTCTGCCTGTGATTGCTCTTTCTTACAAGCTCAGTGTGTCTGACTGACGTTAAACACTGATGTTCAAAATCCAAACTGCAGTGATCTGCGCTGTTGTGAGCACGCAGCCACGGGGTGGGAGACACAAGCTTCTGCTGATATGATGTAAATGTGCCTTGGTGTATTAAAATGTCTTCTGTATACAGTAAGCCACTGATCCTTCTTTGTCAGCTGTGCGTCACTGTTTGTCCTAGAGGTAGGGCTGTGGGTGCCCAAAGTCACCTGTTCCTACTTCCATTTCCCACTGTGAGGACTGTCCTTGACCAGGGACAAGCTGGTATTAGAGATGATGTTCTAGAACGGGTGGGATGCAGCACAATTTAACTGACCCACAAATAGAAGAACTAAAAGCCTGCCCCCTTAGCATTCACACCTTAGGGAGCACAGCCCAGAATTCCAGACTTTGCCCTTCACTCTGACCTTGTCCAAGACAGCCCGTGCCCCTCTTCTTCAGCATTGTGCCTTGCTACCCTTCAGCATCTTCGTCCTGCCCTATGCCATACACCAGAACAGCAGGTGGATGCTTCAAACCTGGGACAGGAGGGTCACGGGCAGCTCTGGATCCTTGTAGCTGGAAGCAACTTCCTTTTAGGCCCGCAGCAGCTTAGCAGCTAGTAGGCCAGCTGGTTCCCTGGGCTTATCCTGAAGTCAATAGGCTCTTGTAAGTCCTGTGGGCTCTGAAGTCCTAAATGCTGAGTGCCCTATTGTCCAGGCCATGTCAGGTGCCCTGCTTTGTTCCCAGTAGCCAACTGAGCGCACAGCAAGATCTAGAACTCCTGGTTCTGAAGAGTGACAGCCTGAAGTATGTGATCTCATTTTTGTCGACTGCTTTGGCCCTTACATCCCCCACTTCCTGCTCATGGTTGGTGTCCCTTTTGTGATGGCTTGATGGGAGCAGAGCCGATTCCAGAAAGTTCTTTGAAACCAGAGACACCTTTTTATGCCTACAGTACTCTCATCCCCCACCTGGTCAGGTGTGACTCAGTCCCGAACAGCTCTAGCCCCCAGTGGGGTGAAAGTCACTATGTCTGTTTCACCAACATTTTTTTTTTTTTAAACACTGCTGCATCTCTTGTAAACCCTGCAACCTGAGTTCACTTCAGTTAAGCTTTGCCCATGCCCTTTAAACCCACCCTAATCCTAAGGAGAGCTCAGTTGCTGCCCTGGTCATGAGCTGGGACAGGTATTTCACCAATCCTGAGTTCAAGCTGCAAACTGAGACTATGGGTCAAACCTTGAACCTCAAACTGAAATAATCATGTGCTGAGAGTAGCTTTTGATGTTTTCTAAGCTTCGGTGTTAAAAGCTATCATCACTCTATGCCCCTGTACTGACAGCACTGTTCCACAGAAGCAAGAAGGGTTCATGACACATACAAGCAATTAATAAGAAAACAGCATCCTCTGATCCCCATCTCCAACTGCTCCAACCTACACACAGGCTCTTCACTGAGCAAAACACTCAGGCCCCGCAGGCTTGAGAAAGGTACCATGGCCATCTGCTGGTTTTGCCCACCCAGTATCCAAATCTGGTATCACAAATTGGTTGTTTTGGGTGTGATCCAGAGTCCTCAGGGTTCACGTGGCTCTGGGGCTGGGCACATGACCAGGGGGCGCCCATCAGTCTCAGTGTCCTGGCCAGGGTACCTAGTCCTACGGTGAACACAGGTCCCAAGCCAGCCAACCAGAATCGGTCTCTTTGGTTGGACCTAGTGAGGGAGCCTCTCTCCTTCCCGAGTTGCTAGGCAGGCAAAATGAAGACGTGGGGATGCCAGCGGCCAGTTCTGCTCCCACACCCATAAGTTTTCCGAAGAAGCAATTACTAAAAGCAAGCGGGGCTAAGAGATTTAGAGAAACCACGTTCTAGACCCAGCTATGCTTCAGTCAACCCAGTTCTATCCCTGAAGTTCTCATTACACCAGACTTTAAAATACCCTTTTCAAAAAAATTTTGTGCATACGTAGTCTGCCATTTGCAATGAGAAGTATCCCATACAATATGAAAGTGGATCCAGGCGTGTTTCTCCAAAGAGAGTTTAGCATAATAGGTCACTGGGATTGTTAAAAGAGGATATAGAAGGGTTCAGCAGCCAAAAAGTTTGAGAACCTTGAATAGGACAAATTCTGAAAGGCTTAGAAGATTTCTCATAGCTTTTAATTTGATGATATGACCTTATAACTGTCAGAGGAGTAGCTTAGTGTAGCTTAGTAAATAATCCTTTCCAACATTCCTACACAACTTGGGATCAGTATGTTAAAGAATATACCTTGAGGGCTGCCTGTGTGGCTCAGTCGGTTAAGCCTTTGGCTCAGGTCCTGATCCCGGAGTCCTGGGATCAAGCCCAGAGGTGGGCTCCCTGCTCAGTGGGGAGTCTGCTTCTCCCTCTCCCTCGGCCTCCCCTCACCCCTGGCTCATGCTGTCTCTCTGGCTCTTTCTCTGGCTCTCTCTCAAAAAATAAATAAAATCTTAAAATAACTATATATATATATATATATATATATATAAGATACATATATAATATATATATATAGTTTGGAAAAAAAAAAGAATATACCTTGGAAAATGCTTAGTTTGAATTTTCTCAAAGTCCAGGCTTTTAGGGAAAGCAGAAAACGTTTAAGGAGAGGACAAAAAACAGATGAAAGAAACTCTGTCAGGATCTGTACTGGACTCAGCCAGACCTTATCTCAAATGGTGATGTGTTTTACATGAGATGATCCCCAGAAAAAACTTCAGTCATTCTAAGTTCTAATAACGGTCATCAAACTCTGTGGCCAAAACAAAAACTCAACCTCAACTGAGAAGATAGAAATCCCCCAGATTTCCTCAGGAAACCTCTTGTTTTCATCAAATCTGCCCCCCTCATTAAGCACGTCAGTTTTATTGTGCAATTTTCATACTGCAAGTGAAACGGCACGTCGCGTAGAGAAGAAGGCTGGACGACAACATCCGTAATTTCATAGTTATTTTAATAACCAGGTGTACATTAACAGTCACTTGATGAACTTTTCTTTAATCTCAGCTAAACTCAAAACACAGTTTTCTTCACGGTTCAAACCAAACAGCTCTTCACGTTCCGAGCTGCCTTACAGCTACCACAGATCACAGGGAGATTTACGGTCTGTTCATATTCACCAGACACAGAACTGAACACCCACACACCATTTTCCAAAGAGGGAACTTGTACAATGAATGCTGGCTGCCCGGGACAGCCCACGGGTATATCTGGGACTCAAGCTGGAGTTTTCCAGGGGGTAGGCCTGGGAAGCTTGTGGCTAGTTTGGTGGGGGCTGGGGGGGGGGCTCATCCACCCTGTGGGGCAGGGCCTCTCAGGGTGAGTGCAAGTCCAGGCTTAGGATTAAGGCCTTTGCAGCAGAGCATGACTCTCTGGGTGTAGGCATGAGGAAAAAGGCCAAAGGGTGACTGGTCTTTGAAGAAAACCCATTTTCGGGATGACTACAACACTGCCATTTTTAGAAAACAGAAATAGAAGAAACACCTCTATGAGATTGGCTGATCTAACAATTCCACAAATACCTTCTCAACTACCCAAGATTATGGCCCTCCCAGAGAGAACCCCAGCTGACTGCCATCTGGATAAGGAATAATGTGAAACGGTTGCGGGGAAGCCTTAGAGAGGGGCCAGGCCAAGAGACGAGAGGGCAAAAGAAAGCTTGGGCAGGAGACGAAGGTCCAGCAAGCCCTCCCACACGTGGACGAGATGCTGTGAATTCTGAGAGAGCTGTGACTTGCATCATGTTCTCTTCCTAAGCCCTGTGTAGAGGGAGGGCTCTTTGATGTGCCTTATGGAAGAGGACACATTTAAATATAAATTTTAACTCAAGTAACAAGGTACGAGAAATCAAAGTCAAGGAAAGAGAGGGAGTTTTCCTGCAATTCTTAGGAATCTCTGTGCTTGGGAAGTTACTCAGAGTAAGTGAAGAAAGGGAGGCTTTCCCAGATCACGTTGCCCATGGTGAAGGCATTAGCGTTATTCCTACAGCATGGAAAGCTTGTGTAGGATACGAAGTGCTGGTTGAATGCTTCATTCAGCAGTCCCAGTGCAGTGCAGACGACCAATGTGGCCATGAAGGATTTATTGTCATGGCCTAGAGAGGTCATGGAGGGAGGAGCTGGGCTCTGGCTAGGAATCAAGAGCAGACGGTACACAAGAGGACGCGCCCACTAGTTTTTTGTCTTTTCCTCCACCTGGTGGTTGTGGCTGGTACTGCAACACATCCTACAGAACAGCCCAGCCAATGAGGTATATATATAGCTTAGACGCTTCAGATCTGGCAATCTCCCTCTGCCCGCAAAACTGTCATTCTGAGTTCTGCGACCGGCCCTCAGGTCTTTTGAGTTATAAATCAAGAGCTACATGCTCCCTTTAAGTTTCCTTTAAAATAAAGGCACCATGAAAAAGCCTTCAAATAGCAAGATTCCTTATTATGAGGAGAAATGATCATTTTCATGAATAGAACAGTAATTAGATGGCTAGGGGGAGTCCTCTTCCTTGGCTATTTCCAAATTCCTTTTTAGCCATGCGTTGTTGTTCCCTTTTCTCTGGTCTTCAGCTGTCAGAGAGAACAGCTTCTCCTGAGCACCTGAAAGGTGTTTGAGGCCTGCTCTCTTTCTTCCAAGTACCTAGTACACACGGTTAGGGTCCTACGGGCCGCATCCCCCAAGCACAGACATCTGATCCCAGGGTGAATGTACTTTTTCTGCCTCTGGACCTTAGTTCTACAGATCCTCATCTGGCTCAGAGAACTTGCTCCAACACTGAATTTTCACAAGTGGCAGGATGGGGAAATGGACATTGAGCTCCACGTCCGTTCTGGGCCACATCACACAAGGCTGCATGTCACTTCCACTCACCTTGGGAGGCTTTATAAGGAAACAAAAAGCTCCCCCAGAGGATGTGCTCAAAGAAGAGGAGACAGAGGGTTCAGGGCTGCAAAGCAGACCCACGGCCCCAGAATGTGCTCCCTCAGCTCCACAGACTAGCTTTCCCAAATCTTTGCTTGGCTCCCGTCTCAACTGAGATCACCTGTTCGGAGCAAAACTTAGAGAACACCTAAGCACTAAAAATCCTCTTCAATCACGGATGTGCCTGGATCTTGAGGCGGAAAGAATCGGCTACTGACCGGCAGCAAGAGAAGCCCTTCCTGGGGCCCCACCGAGCCCCACCGAGGCTCGTCCTAACTTGGGACGCCGAACACACGCTGCTCTTCCCGGTTCGCAAAGCCACGTGAATGCGAGGGGATCTCTAACATGTGCTTTGAGGAAGATGTGTGAGCGTGGCTGCCCCCACCCCGAGGGCCTGTTGTTAAAGAGCACCAAAGAGGCAGGCAGGACAGAGGAGAAGAGGGCTTTCCTCTCTCCTCTCTTCCTTCCCAGCCCAGGAAAGAGGAGAATTTGAAAGCAACACTGAGAAAGAGGCCCCACCAAACACTGGCACGATCAAGCAGGTGAAAGTAATGGTTGGGTTTTGGTGTTTTAATAAAATGTTCAAAGGAATAAAATCTAGGAGGGGATGTGACAAAGTCTGGAACCTGAAGACTGCCTGCCTTCTCCACAGACCCCTGGGGACCGTGATGAAGGGACGGGCTGCCCCAAGTAGCCATCTTCCGTGGAAACAAACGTGCTTCGTCAACACAATACACAAGCCCCCTTATGCTCACCCACCCACCCGCCTCCCCGTCCACGCCCTACCCCAGCCCCTCTGAGCCTTCTGCCTCACTCTGGGCTCCCACCACCCCCTCACCCCAAATAACCGCGTCCCTTTTGTTGATTTTCCTGGCATCCCAGCTTTGTCTGTCCCCTTGTCATAAAATGCAGCACTACACACGCTCTCAACACTATATAGCAGACTTTTACCTTAGTAGCCTGTCTGATTGCATGCACGTAAATGCGGGGAGGCAGGGTCAAACCAATCAAGGCTATGCATGAACAGAAAACAAAGCAATATTCGTAAAGCTAGGCAAGCGAGTGTAGCATTGGAGAAACATAAGGCTTGAGGCTTATTGATTCTTTAGATCGCAACTGTTTGGATTCGCTTTCCTTCTTAAATATTGGTGTACCATTTTGGCTTCAAAAAAATCTCTTCTTGCTTCTGCCCCTCTCTTTGGGGAGGGGTCGCTTAACTCAGGGACGTGATGTTAGAACGGCCTCCGGGGGGTGCCACGATGCGCTTGCTGGCCGAGCGGACCCCCTCATCCACTTGGGTGCCTGCAGTTGGCAATGCATTCCCAGGAAGAGAAAAGGGAGAGCGCAAGAGAGAAACTGGATTAATTTACACAGTGTCAGACGGCAAGCGCCTCCCTGGCCTCATCTCCCAAGAAATTCCATTCCAGTCCTGTCAAGCATTCCAGGCGTTTCATATCCGCCCTCCTGGGGAACGCCCATCTCCGCCAGGAAAAGCTAGGTTCTCATCTAGATACCATCGGACCCTCAGCATCATAAAAATGATAATAAAAACAAGGCCGGTGATCTGAGAAACAGCCGCTTACATTCACCGCGACAAGCAATGTTTCAAGTGCCCCTCAGATCCTCACCACTATCCTAGGAGGGAGCTACTGTGATTGTTCCCATTGAACAGAGGCAGTGACTGAGGCTGTGAGAGCTTAGGGAACCTGACCCGGGTCTCACAACCTGGCCTGGTGCTGGTCAGGCCCCTGCAGGCTCAGCACGGAAGGAAGCGCTCACGAGTGCGCTTACGTCCATTCACAGAGGAGCTGCGACATGTTAGGGAGGAGGTCAGCCAGGGAGCAATTCAAATGGCAAAAAAGACAAAAATTGCTTGCCACAATCATAATGTGACCTGTGTCAACGTCACCTCAAAACTTGCAGTCTTTTCCTTCTGCCTTCCTCCCCTGATCCTGTCCCCTCGGCTCTTTCCGGCTTCTGCCATTCCTGTTCCTCTTCCTTCCCTAGACCCGTTCCTCTTTACCTCTCCCTGTCCCTTCTGGGTGTCTGGCTCCCCTCACACTTAAATTGTTCATCACAGAGACGCAAATCAACATTTACTTTTCCCCCTTTTAGCTACTGGTTATGGAGCAACTGGGTAATTATTTTCTATTATTATCAGTTCTTAAAGCACAGACAGGGTGAATGGTACGGCCAGCCTGGGGTAAGTATTTACTCAACGGCAGCTCGTACTCGCACTATCATTATTACTAGGAGGGAGGGGAGAGTAAAAACGCCAGGTTCGAAGATGCCCTTGCAGTCTGAGCTCTTTCTATTCTGGGCACACAGAGACGGGACCACACCACGCACAGCCCCCACAGTCTCACGTGGAAAAGCACCGATTCCTAATGGGAAACATCCGCCCCCACCCCAACAGGTGTGATCTCTAAGCAGAACTGGTCATCATTTAAACCTGATCTTTAATCTCACCGAGCCTTATCCTGCCTTCTCAACGGGACTCCTTTTTGATTGGGCAAAGCTTCCTGCTGGCCCCAGTCACCATCTCCCAGGTCACCCGTCAGCTTGGAGCACTCGGTGCTCCTCCCTCGTCCCTCCCCTCTTGCCCAGGGCCACCACGTCCCACGTCCCACTCACCGGACAGGCTGAATCCCGACTGATGGAGGTTCCTCACGGGCGGGTTGGGCCGCGTCGGGGAGCCCCGGGTGGAGCCCGCGGGGGTGCCCCCTTTGGGTGTGGTGGTCAGGTCAAACACCGGCCCGTCATACAGGCCCCTCGGGACCGCGTGCAGGTCTGCCATCTGCAGCAGAGAAAGCCCATCAACCCTGATTCTGTCAACAGTTACGGTCTGTGCTAGGTGGCAGAGAAGTCAGGGAATTCAGGGTGTGGTGGGAGCCAGAACGTAATAAAAATAAGAGGGTCATTTTAAGGAAAGGAAAAGATGCAGACAATAAAGGGGGTGTGGGGACAGAGTGACAGCAGAAGAGGTCAGGGAAGACCTGTCTCAACGGTGAGCTTCCCTCTTAAGGAACAAAGGAGCCTGTCAGTGGGGCTGGGTGGAGGGAAGGAGGAGGCTGCGAGGGGCAGAGGATGGGGGGAAGGGAGGGGGGAACGCGGCGTTCCCGGAAGAGGAAGCGGGTGGGCAGGACGGCCTGTAGGCCCAGAGCAGAGGGAGCAAGAAGGGCAGCAGTTTGGGCCAAGGTCGTAAGGGCTGGTGGGGTGAGGTCCGGGGGGAGCTCCACCCACACGCTCCTCAGCCCAGAGCAGAGTTGGCAAACCTCGAAGGGTGCATCCTGCAGTCTGGCCCCTGGCCTCTTGCTGTGGCCGTGAACCTGTCCTGGGACTGGGGAGCCAGCCAGCACCACCCCCCCTCCCCCGGGCATGCTCCGGGCTAGGCCTGGTGCCGGGAGCAGGGGGTGAGGGTCACGGGAAGCACAGTGCCTGCTCCAGAGGGGGCCCCCGGTCTGTCAGACACACACTGATGGGCGGTGCGGCCAGCACAGCACCTCCACCCAGGTCCGACCCCTGGCTGCCAGAGGAGGCCGGCAGGACAGGGCGGCTCACGGTAAGACGCCGAGCACGTCTGCCACAGAGCCTGCCCTCCCCTCTGGGAGAGCCTCAGGTGCACGCACTGAGGCGACGCTCATCACGTTTGCAGATGCTGATGATTCACGTGGGGCCATGGCTCAAGCCGTGCTCCCCAAAAACCTTGGCCAGTAACTCTAGATCATCGACATTTCTTTAGGTGCAGAATCTAAGGCACATTAATAGAAATAAAGACCTGATACATATGGGAGGCTTGAGTTCCATTCTCTTCTCTAGGTCACAAGCAGAGTGTGGAATGAAACTCCGTACCACCTAACTTTACAGGATCACTCATAAAGAGGCAGGACCGGTGCAGGGATTTAAAACGCTGTCATAAGGGGACGCCTGGGTGGCTCAGTTAAGCAGCTGCCTTCGGCTCAGGTCATGATCCCAGGGTCCTGGGATCGAGCCCCATATCGGGCTCCCTGCTCCGCGGGGAGCCTGCTTCTCCCTCTCCCCCTACCCCTCCCGCCCCACTCATGCTCTCTTTCTCAAATAAAAAAAAAATCTTTAAAATAAATAAAAGTAAATAAATAAAACGCTGTCATAACATAAACAAGTGCAGGCTACAGGCATATCCAGACTAAAGGACAAACGCCTCTGGAAACACACACACGCCCTAAGAGACGGTGCACCTCGTTCTGTGAGGGCCCCGGGAGCAGAACAGAGCTGGCCGGTGGACTTCAGGGAGCGAGCCTTGCGGCCGGCCGGCAGGAAAACACCGGTTCTCAGACAGAGCCGGCAGCTGACTCCGCAACGGGGAAGCTCCCTGCGTCCGCACTCAGGGGCTGGATGGCCAGTCACTGGGATCACAGGCGATCTGGGAGTGGGTTGGGTGCTCGGGTACGGAGTTTCTGTGAGCCTCTCTTTAATGGCCGCTACAGTGTGTCCCCAGCCCCCCACCTCGCCGTCACCAGGACTGAAGACTCATTCTCCCAGCGGCTGGGTGCTGGCCCATCCCATGTGCACAGATAACCCTGTGCCTTCCAACAGACAAGGTCGGGACCAGGGGTCAAATTCCACCTCATCCCAGGGCTGGTCTAACCCTGCTCTGTGGACCCTAGTCTTACCGGAAGGCGACAATGTGATTGGTGTGGGGGTAGCAGGGGGCTCTGAAAAGACAGACTTCTGGACCTCACCCCTGAATCAAGTACAGCACTCGGTTTGTAACACGTAGATAGATACATAAACACACAGATAAGTGTCTGTGTATCTATCTTTCTACCTATCTATGAAATCAGGGACATAAACAAGATTTTATGTGAACTAGCTAAAAGGGTTATAAACATTTGCCCTATGGGTGCAACACTGGATGGAAGACACGAGACTGGGAGGGCTGGGTGTGGGCTGCTAATTCTCACTGTAAGCCTTCAAGAGTTATTTTTTAAAAAATATATAAACATTATTTTGAATTATTAAAATTTCAAACTATTTTAATTAAAAGTACTATAAGAATGGAGGAAAGTTATTGGAAAAAAAAAGGTTTCTTGGACCAAAAAAGTTTTAGAAACCCCCTTTTTATAGTACATGAAATCTGTGCAAGTGTCTCTTGGGAAGAGATCATTGCTGTGAATTTCTTTGGGAGGCTCGAGGCACACGGACCCCTCCTGATCTCGTGGTTACTGTCCCTGTGCCTGAATGGGACACAGGCCCCTTCCCCCACCCCCAGGCTCAGCCAGCTTCTCACCTTCCTCCGGGCTTTAATGCGCTTGTAGACATAGTCAGAGAACGGGCTGCAAGGGATGAAGCGGCCAGCCCCCTGGGTCACGTGCAGGTTGCCATCTTCCAGCATGATCTTGCCCTGGCAGATGACCACCAGAGGGGCCCCTCGCAGCTCCAGCCCTTCAAAGATGTTATACTCTGCAGCCTAGAGACAGGGATGAGGGGCAAAGCCATGAGTGGGGGCGTAGGATGGTGAGGGGAGGAACACGGTTTTCCTGGGCTTGGACCCTGCCTTCAGCCTCAGTATAATGGACGCACCAGGGAAGCCACGAAAAGCTTCCAACACCACCTGTAAGCTTTGGGTGCGTAGAAGCCCCGGGAGAGAGATGGCTGCTAAGCAGAGACTGGACCTCCCAGCAAAGAGAAGCATCAATCTTTAGAAAGGCCCTGGTGTGGACGTATATTTTGTCACTGGCGGTGTTCAAAGAGAAGCTCGGGAACTGTGAGGGATGCTGTTTTTGACACTCCTGGACGGGCTGGGTGAGTGGGTGGGGTCCGTGACCCTTAGGTCTCCACTAGCCCAAAATTAAATGACGTGATGTGACGCGATGTTTAAATGAAGGCCATCCCCACCAAAAAATGGGATTTCTCTCTACTGCCTTCATTTATTCACCAAGCGCAAGGCATTATTGCAAAGCATGAAGGACATCTGTTTGGAGTCTACTCCAGAAGAGCTGCATGGGTCTGAAACCTAACTTCACCACTTACTTCCTGTATGAATTACTCAATCTCTCTGCACCCCCATCTCCTCCTCGATAAAATGCGGATGATAACAGTGCCTACCTGTCAGGGACTGTTACGGAGATTCAGTGAATGAAAAGCACACTGCCTGAAACATAAATGCTTTAAAAATAGGAACTATTTTTACTAACAGGGATGAAGCCCTTTCCCTTAGGCACTGGGCTTTAATTATTATCCTCTGCACGAAGAAACTCCTCATGAGGAAGTTGTCCGGGCTGCTGACCAATTTTTTTTCACGTTCCCTCTCCTTCTCAGTGCAGGGGAGATCCCTGCCCTCCCTGCCCTCCTGCGGTAAGGTCAAGCACAGGGCTGGCTTGGGCCAGCGCGGTGTGAGAGCAAGTGCCGCATACCGCTTCTCTTAGGAAAGCTCTCCGAGCCGGTACCCCAGGGACCATGACCTGGTCCCCCACCTCAGTGCTCTCGGGGGCGGGTATAGACATGGTGCCTCCGTGCTGAGTGACTGTGCTGGGAGCAGCCCCCTGCTGACCCACCCGTAACCTGCTGAGGTGTGACGTCACTGAGAATTTGGTAAGGTCCGTGACCGCGACCCATCCAGGTCTAGCTGGCCTGGGACGAGGCACACGCACACATCTCTCCTGACCAAGTTCCTCACAAGCCTTCTCCACGCCGCTCTCGTCCCGCCAGCACCAGCCTTACCGACTGGTGGCTCTTGGCAGAGACGATCTTCACCGCGTCCGGGTCCCAGATCACCAGGTCGCTGTCAGAACCCACAGATATTCTCCCCTTGCGGGGATACAGGTTGAAGATCTTGGCGGCATTGGTGCTTGTCACAGCCACGAACTGGTTTTCATCCATTTTCCCGGTGGCCTGTTGGAATACCAAAAAACCTCAGCGCAGGGCTCCTGCGTTCGGAGCACGGTGACACGGGCCAGAAACACACAGCCCCCACCCGCAAGCTGCCCAGCCGGCTTCGCCGTCGCCTTTGGAAGGCAGTGACGACTCCTGGAGTGTGCGTTTTCTCTGGCTATGTGCATACACTTACTGCTTTGCCCCTCTAATTCCAAAAAGAATTACAGAGTTCCCAGTAAAAACTAATGTGGTCACGGGCCCACTTTTTAGAGATTTGTTTGTATTTGCATGGTCACAGGATGAATATGGAAGAGCCTCCCCCAAATGATAATAATGGTTAACCCTGGGTTGTCGAATTATGATTGATTTTTGTTTTCTTTCATGTCTGTGTTTCTCTGTCCTTTCCAAGTGCTCTTTTAATGAGAATGTATCATGTGCGTAATTAGAAAATACACATGTTATTTTTAACAATTCCAGACTGTACCAACTATATATATATAAAAAACAGTGTTTAAGAAAAAAAACAAAACCTAAGTATGTGAGAGAGGAGACAAAAATATTTATACTTTCCCTCTTTACAAAACAAAAAGCCTGGATAAGAAAAAAAGAATTTAGTTTCGCATCTAACTTTGAGCTTCCTAGGAGCCAAGATGAGAAGGGAAATAATTTGGTAGCTTACACTGTGTAGATGAATGAGGCATTAGTTCATATGCAATGTATGTGGCTCAGAAATAAGTATGTTTAGAGTTTTTAAAATGAAAGGGGGGGGGGGTGCCTGGCTGGCTCAGTTGGTGGAGCATGTAACTCCTGCTCTCGGGGTTTTGTGAGTTCGAGCCCCACGTTGACTGTAGACATTACTTAAAAATAAAATCTTTAAAAAAATAATAAAAAAATAAAAGAGAAGGAAGTGATCAACTTAATAATGAGTTAATTATTATTTTTGCTAAAACCTTTGGGACAGCCTTCATTTGCATGGCTATTTTTGTCAGCCTCTATCATGTTATTAAAGAAAATAAAACCAGGCCTACTGTCACAAGACATTGGTCGACCATCTCTCGTACAGCCTGGATGATCACACACTCGGGGAAGGGTATCCTTGATGAGAAAGTTGACTTCAGTTTCTTAGGCATATACCCCTTGCTTACCATTTCAAGGGGTTCTATCCAGCCCTTTCAAAAGAAGGGATAACACTCTCCAGAAAAAGAATTTTAACTCACTATTAAGTACAGGTCATTCATGCCATCAGATGAAGGGTCTGTACGTGTGGCTCCTAGTTCTTAACAGTCTAGAGGAGGAGGTCTCCTCACAATCTCAAGGTTCATCCCTCTAGAAATGACATTCTTAAACCACTTGAGACACGTGGTTCCAGAAACATCTCATCAGGTAGGAGGGCTCACCTACAAAGAAGCAGTGGCAGGAGGCTCTGATCTGGCGCCGGCCCCCGCCCATGACCGTGATCCTTACCACTGCCTTGTCCCAGATGACAGACATCCGCTCTTCCACCCCATTGGTGCCCTCAGGGATGGCTGTGAAGTTGTCCTTCCCAATCGCCTTCTGGGCGGTGCTGAAAGTGCAGTGGGCACTCCCAGAGAGCTGCAGGTCTCCACTGGCAAAGGAAAAAAGCTCCATGTAAACTGGAGAGGTGGCTTAAAGGCACCGCTGGGGACAAGCCTCGAGTGTCTAATGTCAGCATTCAGAAGGACAAGACTTGAGTTTAGGATCCTTTCTGTACTTCTTACCAGCTGTGTGAGTGTAAGTGAGTTCTTTCCCTCCCTAGGGCTTACAGTGAGCCCATCTGGAAAACAAGGGGGTGGGGTCAGATCATCTCTGGGTAACAAAATAAAAGGGACCCAAATGAGTGATGGGACTGACCCTACATGTCCTGGGGGTGGGGAGGAGCAGCCACCAATGAGTCTCCCTTTAATTTCAGTTAGGTGCTGTTCAAAATGAGGCACATGATCTGACCCTCAGTTGCTTAACCTGTAGAATGGAGATGACAGTCCCTCACTCATACAGTTGTCGTGAGGATCAATGAGATACTGTGGCACATGATATGTGTTAACTGCTACCGACGTTATGAATATGGTTACTGTTAGTAATGTGTAAGCTATGATGGGGAAGAGCCTGTTGTTCTCTATGTGTTCTCCTCACTGCAGACTCTAGTCTAGCTGATGGATGGGCTGCTCCAGTCCTCATCCCCGGGTCCCACGAGGCTTCCATGGGACGCAGGCCGCTCGTCATCCCCGCACCAACCTGGCCAGCAAGGAGTTGATGTAGTCAGGAGTGGTCGGGTCAGGGCTCAGAGGCGGGGATGTCACAAAGGCGGCTGCCTTAGCCCAGTTCTTGCTCCAGTAATGGGTCCCATCTGTGCCGAGGCTGGCGGTGATGGGCTCACCAAAGACCACGTTTCCTGCAAGGGTAGGAAACAGGTGAGGGGTTTGCAGAACATCTGTGCTGCTCCGGGCCTGGCTCAGGTAATCACAGCCCCTAGCCCTCCTCAAGGCTCGTGCTCTGAAGTCAGGCAGGCCTGGGGTCAAGTCCATGTACCCACCTTTTCCAAGCCTCTGCTTTTCTATCTGCTGAACACAAACAATGTTGTGTCCCCAAGTTCACAAGAAGCCATTGGTTATAAGATGCAGCTTTAAGCCCCAATTTGAGGCAAATTAATATTTGAGGCCAAACAAAAAATGTATACAGATTCTAAGATTCATTGACATTTCAGAAATATTAAAATGTGAACTGGGTCTGTCCTGGAATAGATGAAATAAGACCATCTCTACTCAGGATCGTGAAAATGAAAGGATCTGGTGTGTAAAAGTGTCTGGCACACAGGAGATGCTTGGGGACTGTGAACTCCTTATACTACTGCTACTCCTTCCCACGGTGGAGGCCCAAAGCCCCTAGTGTGCCTGCATCCCCAGGAACTGCTAGATCCTGCTTGTTGCAAGGACATGCTTTGGTTCCACAAAGTAAGTCCACTCCCTTGGAGAAGAGGTTCTCATGATCTTTCCACCATGCTTGTTATTCTGTAACCTAAAACAAGGACTGATCTGCTCGAGGGCACCCAATGACCTGGGACACATCAAAGATGAGGCTCACTTCTTGGACCCTGTGTCTGCAATTCGGGGCTTATATGCCCAAACCAAGCAGCGAGGAGGAGGGATACTGGGAAATAAACTGATCTAAGCTGAGCTTCTTAAAGAAGAAGGGACAGAGAAAGAGAAGGCAAATGCTGTCTCACAGAAGGTTGGTTGGTACCAAGTTTCTCTACACCAGAATCTTGGGCAAAAGATGCCCCATAAAGCCCTAAACTTCTCTAGCTTCAGTCCTCCATCTTCCACATTCAAGTTCCCCCCATTGTCAAAGTGTAGGAAGGCTCTATGGCCAAAATTATAAATAGGTCTTGCCTTCCTTCAACTCTAATCTATTGGTTTGGTTGCCTGGAATTCTTTGTCAAAAGAATTCTAAATACGCTTTGGTTTCACTGCAAGAGTCAAGACTGATTTGTGATGTCTGCCATGGGCAAAAAAAGGAATCAGTGGCAATGGTTCATATAGGACAGCCCTGCTCTTTGGGAGGATGAGAAAAAGGATCCACACAAGACTAATGAGAATTTCAAGGGCCCTCTAAAGCAATTTACCCAACTAAATCATATAGGACCACAAAGAAAGAAATGGAGGTCAAGGCAAGCCCCAGGTACTCTTAAGAGAAATACAATCTTAAAAGTGGAAGAACTCTGAGGCACCTGGTTGGCTTAGTCGGTTAAGCTTCTGCCTTCAGCTCAGGTCATGATCCCAGGGTCCTGGGATCGAGCCCCATGTCAGGCTCTCTGCTCAGCAGGGAGTCTGCTTCTCCCTCTCCTCCCCACTCGTGCTCTCTCTCACACAAATAAATAAAATCTTCTTAAAAAAAAAAGTGGAAGAACTCTCCCTTTGGACTATCTCTAGATGGAAGAGTAGAATAAAGAAAAATTGTAATTATAGTTGGGTTTGAATACCTGCTCTCTCAGCTGGGAGATCCTGACACATTGTGCTTCAATTTCCTCATCTGAAAAATGGGGATAATGCCTATTTCTCAGGGTTCTTTGACAATTCTACATAACAATAAATTTCAAGTATTTATCTCAGTGCGGGGCATACAGTTGGTCCTCATTAAACTGTGGCTCCCTGATATTAAGTCTGAGCAGGCGTGCAGAGTTGCTAAAGAACACTCGGTGAGTGAACACGCTGGACTTCAGGTCAGGAGGGAAGAGGGAGCCCTGCTACACTCTCTCCCTGCTCTGAGTACTCTCTGCTCCTTCCCTGAGACTGACAGGTCCCGAGATGTCTCCTGGCTTCCATGTCAGGAGTCAGTGTTTCAGCCCCGAAACAAGGCCTCCCTGCCTCCCTGCCACCCTGGGACACAGCTGTCCTAGCTCTTTTGGCCAGACAATCATGAGCCAGAAGGCGAAGGCTGAGGCATCTTTCTCCAGGAGTTTAAAATAAGACCCAGCGTACAGCGGAAGCACTCTGTCCTTGAGACCCTCAGGTCATCCTGAGAATGGCTCTGAGGGAGGATGCAGCCATGAGCAGAAGGCACGAAAGCAAGTATGGCAGGTGGTCTTGGGGAGCAGGTGGGAGGGTTCCCCATGCATCCTGCTTGCCTGCTTGCTTTCTTGTTTTGTTTTGTTTTGTTTTGTTTTTTTCTTTCTCCAAGAGCGGGTAAGGAAGACTGGGCTACTTTCCTGGCACTCACCCAATGACTCATACCCAGCACAGCAACCACACCATGTCATGTTGAGACATTTAAAGGCAGAGAAAGAAAACAGCAGGCTTACTGTGAGCAGGGTAAGGCAGGAGATGCCCCAGAATGTGCTAGCTACAAAGACTGTCTAGACAATTAGGAAGAATCCCCTCCCAGAAGAAAAGGGTCCCCTCTGCCAGAAGGGCAGGCAGCTCAACATTCAGCCATCAGAGCCAGGGGAACTATTTTTAACCACGCCAGCCACCCCCCATGCGGAGCTTTGCAGACCAGCTCAGAGTTGGGTGGCTGAGTCCCTTATCGGGGCTCTCCACGACCAGAATAGTCATGTGTTAGAGACCCATTCATCCCCTTTTCCTAAATAACCTGTGTGGCTCAGGTGGTGGGCCCCCGCCCCTGCATGCTGCCCTCCCCCCCCCAGCCAATCAATTACAGCATCCCCAGAGCAGACGCTGGCTCAGGGAGAGGCCCATGACTCAAGCCGAGGCAATCAGAGCCCTCCCGGGCACCTCTGCTGCAGCTTTTGGAAAAGACGTACCCTACTTCCTCATCATGCCCCCCATCAAGAGCTGAGGACAACAGGTGCCTCTTAGCATTTACTCTTGTCACTGTCCACCCTGAAAATAAAGCCGAAAGAGAGAAAAGCAGACAAGAAAGGATGAAGAGTGATAGAGCCCCAACATCATTGTTGAAACCCCTTGATCCGGCTATGCCTGAAACACCTTCAACCAATAATTTACTTTTGTGTGTTTAAGTCCATTTGAGTTGGATCTTTGACTTCTGCACCCAATATAATCTCGACTAGTATGTCCGTTTACAAAGCCCAGATAATGTGAACTGACAATGAAGGATCAAAGGGAAGAAGAAAGATGCCTCAAAGAACTGACCAAAGCTGGGCCATCTTGGACAAACCACCCACCCTTCCTGAGCCTAGTTAACTCACCTGCCAAGCGGGAGAGATGCCAGGGTCCTGCCATCCACATAGGATGCCGAGAGGATCCCCTGCGCTAACAGGGAGGAAGGGCTTCCCAGAGAGCAAGGCAAGGAGCAAACGAGGCACTGTTTCTACGGGACAGCCAGAGGGGGAAGGAGCCACATGGCTGGTGCTAAGCTCTTGGGAGCACCAATCACCTTTTTTCCTGGCTTGCGAGATCAGGTCCGCCGCACTCTTGCTCATGACCTTCGTGACGTAAAGTGGACAGTTGGTTTGGCTCGCAATGGTGATGGCACGGAACACAGCCTCGGCTTCCAGCTGCAAAAAGAAGTCCCGGGGGTCAAGAGAAGCACGAGCCTCTCAGAGCACCACTCCCCAGCCTCTGCGAGCTGAGAATGCAGCACAGCGCAGAGCTGAGAAACCTAGACGATCTGCAGCTAGAGGCCCCCGACCCACCACATCCCCGCTGTGGCGCCTCACTTGGCTTCTCAGAGTCTCGCCCTCACCTTCCTAGGCTGCTTCCCTCCTCTCCCTGTGATTACCCCAATGGCTGCATGTGATGGAAGCTTTTGCTCCCCAGTCTTCCCACACAGATTTTCTGGCAAAACAGCATCCCAGCACCAATATGGAAGCAAGAACCAGTAAAGGTAATTAGACATCAAATCCTTTCCTGCAGCAATTTCTTACACTCCAGCAGGCATTTCTTACACTGATAATTCCCAGGCTTCTCAGCAGAGATTTCTCTTCTTCTCGATTTCTTCCATCCCACCCTAAAGTAGAATCTACATGTTCCAATATGCTAATTTTTCCAACTTGGTTGAATTTATTCAGTAAGAAATAATGAGTTTCCCCTTACACTATTAACAAAGAAGGGTGTTTAGAGCTCAGGCTCTTTCAAATGGCCTGGGTCTGAGTTCTGGTTCTGTCACGGAGAAGCTGGGCGACCTCAGGTACGGTACATAACCTCCCAAAGCCTCAGTTTCCTGTCTGTGAACTGGGGACAGTAATAGGACCTCACCCACAGGGCTGTTGTGAGGATCTAAGAGTTCATCCTTTAAGGCAACTGCCCCACCCCTGGGACAAGGCAAGTGTGCCTGCCAGGCTGGCTATTGGGCTTATTGTTGATCATAGCTCCTGACCAGTGTGGGAGAGCCTGCGTCACTGCCCAAAGCCCACGGAAGTCCAATTCAGCCCAAAGCAGGGATGCTGGCGTTCTCCCATTCAATCAGCAACAGTTCTGTTTGGGATGGATAGAACACTCTGGTCAGCCTATGCAGCCCAAAACTTTGAAAAATACCAAAAATAGCTTGCAGATGCCTGGGGTTTGCATAATGCAAACCAGCCACTGTCCTTGGTGGGTGTGGCTCAGCAGACAGACTCTAGAACTTGACGGGTCCTGCCTGCTGGCGTCCCCCAAGCTGCACTTGACTCCAAGGGGACAAGCCCCTGGAGCCCCCGACCGCAGGTAAATACGGCCACCTTCCCCAAGCACCCGGACTTCGGGAGCAAAGCTCGGGTTCAGCTCTCTCTGCACCACATCACTCGAGATGGTAGCGGCATGTGCTCTGAACCGAAGAAGGGCCAGCTCCTCCTCCGCCCGTCCCTCCTTCTTCACACCTGCGCTGTCCCCTGCACTCCCCACGGCCTCAGTCCCGGCTGCTCGGATCCCGCTCCCTCCCAGCGCTGCGGATTCTTCAGCACCTTGACAACATGACTATCTTTGGAAGGTGACATCACCCTCCAGCTTCACCCAAAAGGGCTTCCAGGGTTGTCCAGCTCTACAGCCGAGAAGCTTTTTACTAAAAAGGAGACGGGAACAGGAGGAGTGGGGTGGGGAGGGGTTGGAAAAACAAACCAAGTAACAAAAATAGACTTTGCTCAGAAATCCCCTGGCTGCTGGTACAGAAATCCATCTTGCCAGCAAATCTCTAGAGCGACCAGCATTTAGGAACAGTTTCCCAAACAGGGCTGATCACCCTGGCCCACTCACACCGCGTAAACAGCTTTCCAGTCTTTCACATGGGAATAGCCAGGGGCTTAACCTCTTGAGCTTTCGCTTCTTCACCCAACAGTAATGCCAACCACCCCGAGAAGCAGCAAGGACAGCTAAGGTAATGAGCACAGCGCCGGGTGCGGGCTCGTGTTCCATAGAAAGGGCCTGGTATTCAGGAGACAGACCTTTCTGGAATGCTGTGAAATAATGATAAATGATTTCAACTGGGAACAACGTCCTCGGACGCAGAGGAGTTTCTGGAGTGCCGACAGTTGTTTCTCCAGCCAGGCACGAGTGACACGACTGCATTCAGCTCGTAAAAATTCCTCGAATGTTTATGATAGGAACATTCGTCTGTAGGTGCATTACCTTTTAATTTTTAAAAGCCTCTAAAAGAGATGGGCAACAGGCATACTCTCGTTTCTGGTTCTGACTCTTCCTTCTACCCTCTGCAGAGTGGGGGGCTGGGGATGACAAGCAGGAGCCGGTCTCACTGAACCACTCGTACAGAGGGCCCTGAATGCACTCCAGGTGCCACTCCCGGGCTGGCCTCCCAAAGCCAGTGTGCACTCAGCCGTGGGGGCAGCCAAGTCCCTGCTCTATGCCCTGCGCTAGCAGCCGAAGCTGCCGACATCCCAAACACACGCAATCAGCCACTAGTTAGCTTTTATTCACTCGCCCGGGGCTAAGCAGGCCCTAGTCATCATTCATTTTACACGTGGGAAACTCCCATACCCGGACTTAATCATCACCTTACAACAAATGGATAGACATGAAGTCTATGAAACACCCACTCCACCGACTGCCCATATGGCTGGTATTTTATTTTGCAGGACTCAGAATATAATATGGAATAAAGGAAGCGGAAACGTCTTTGAGATGGATACTGATTAGGAAAGGGTTTAGGTATTTACCTCTCCAACTGAATACGTGTGGAGGACCCTCCACCTTGAGTTCTCTTTAGAGAGATGAGGGGTCACAAGTAAGCATTTCCCTTACATTGCTTTCTACTTTTCTCTGAGCCCCTTGAGTTGGTCCGTCAGACGTGTGGCCTTTGGAAGAAATGTTCCAATATCGCTGTCTGGTACTCACAGACTCTCCCCGCCTCTCCTCAAGGTTTGCTCCTACACCGTGTAAGCATGTGCCCGGGGAAGGCAGGCCCCACACAAACACTCCAAGTGTCAAATGAGCAGCGGGCCACACGCCAGCCTGCTGGGGAGTATAGTCACAGGCGTCTCCCAGAAGACGCTGGAAAGACAGAGCACCTCCACTGCTGTGCTGCCCCGGCCCCCCGCAACTCACCTCCTCTGGTCTGCTCAGCACATGGCCTTCGGGGCCAGTGATCCCCATTTCCAACATCCGGGTTTGCTCCTACAATGAGAAAAGAACACAGAACAGTTTTGAGATAAGCTCCGCTGAGGCGTGGAAAAACCACGCTGGTATCTTTTAATCTGAAGCAAAGAGTTCAAGGGAACAAAAAGAATAAAACGTGTATGTTGAATACATTTGTTAATGCTCCGTCTGGAATTGTAAAATAGGGTCAAGTCTTAACTAAGAGGAGAAAAAAACGTTTTTTTAATTAAATGGAGGGCAGCAGAGTATCAGAATTTTTTCGCCGTTACACATCAAAAGTCACACTAGCTCGCTTATTCCTTATAGTTTCCTGCTGTGTTTCGCAAGGTTTAGTCGCCTCCCACCTACATCAGGATCACCTGGCTTGCTTTTGTGGCTGTGCGGCTGTCTGGCCTTCTCCAAATCAGGATAGAGAGGTGAAGTTCTAGGAATCCGCGCTTTCACAAAGCCCTCGGGCTTTCTTGTGGTTTAAATGTATGGCTGAAACAAATGGACTCAGAATTCAACCAGACAAAATAATGCCTCCGAACAGCATTACCTGACTCAGGTAATCTTGTGGTCAGATTCTATTTAATTAGGCTGTTTTGTGACAGAACTGCCTACCACTCACAGCTGATGGCGAAATTCTTCAGACTTGTGGCCAGCTTTCCGGAAGGAGCAGGGCGCTGGGCAGTGAGCACACATGTGGGCTAATTGGGACTGGCAGGAATCCTAAGCGGCCGTATCTGCAGTTTTGCTGGCCTTCACTCTCCAAGTATGAAGGCCAGTGCCAATGAACCTGGCCGCTGCAGAGGCGGGCCGGGGAGAGGGACCTGAACAAATCCTTGTGGCACTCTGGAACTATGAGATGTGGAGAAAGGAAAGGAGTCCTTCTCCCTGCGAAAGAAGAACTATTTTTTGTTGTTCTTGTTTTTTGTTTTGTTTTTAATAATATAAATCATTTTAGAGGCGTATGAGGACAGATGCATACGCTCTAAGCAATTGTGAGAAGTGAATGATCACCGTCTCCATCTACAACAGGATTAGAAAAAAGGTCAGAGGCTGAGTTTTGCAGCAAAGGACTTTCACTTTTCATTCTTACTGTTCCATTTCTCGAAACTTGGACTGAACACGATTTCTTCTGAACTCTGGAGAGCTTCCGCTCTGTGTTGCTTCCTGAAGTCGCACAAAGGTCGAGGTGTCCAACTACAAAGCCTCTTCTGTCTCATCTGACACTCACGTCTACCTTGTTCAAGAGGGCTGGCGTCGTGCACAGGAGGGAGGGAGCTCAAGCCCTGGCTTCCCAGCATGTTCACATCGCGTGCCTGAAGTTTACTACCGACCTCCTACCTCAGAATTTCTGGAACCAGGAGAATCCCAGGAATCCCTAATTTCCGCAGGTGATTTTAATACACTGTTCACGCTGGGAAGTCCCATTCTGAAAGCCCCCATGGGGTCCCTATAGCTGGAAGGTTAAGAAGGATGAGGTGGCCGTGGGCACCATTGTTGTAATTACATCTTAGTTTAGGGCATGACACAATTTTGGTTTGCTCCATGAGGAAAGGAACCCTGTCTTTTTCATCTTCCCTCGCCAAGGCTTGGCACATAGTAGGTGCTCAAGAAATGCTGTTAGAGGAACGGCTAAAGATGCCACCCTCTCAGATGGTCCACGGCTGGTACCCATGAGAGAGCGTTCCTCTCGCTCTTTGGTGACTTCTGCACCCACTCTGGGCACAGCAGCTGCCTTCATTTAGACAATGGGATAAAACCTTTCAGCTCAATCTGAATAAAATAAGCACACACAAGAAACTCATTCAAATGGAAGAATGCCCTTATTCTTTCCCTGACTGAGAACAGAGCCTTCACAAGGTAGGGAAGAGAGGGGTTTGTGGGGGGGTGGGGGGTGGACCAGAGACAGTTCGGTGCTAAGAAGCCACGAGAGGAAGCTGGAAAGGGGGCTTAGCACTGCAGCCCGTTTGCCTCCACAGGGCCTCGGAGGAAGTAGCAGGGAGTGTGGTTTCTAGGGCATCTGGAGGGAGGGCTGGCCCTCCGGTTGCTGTGCTGAAAATGCAGAGCAAGAGGACGAGTGACAGCTCTAACACCACGGGGATGCCTCTCACGAGCACTGGACCCTCTTTGGAAAATGATTTCATTATCTCTCAGTGTGCGGGGGACGTGGGAGAAGGCTGTCAGGGGCCTATTTAATCTCCTTGGTCAGTAAGAGGAAACTACACATTTAGCTCACCTCCTCCGCTGATGAGATAACACCCAGAGTCTGAAATCCTAACAGCAGGAGCCCTGCACTGCCGGGACGCGCTGTCTCTCTGGGGGGCCTGCCGCGGGACTGGTGGCACGGGACACCAACTCTGGCGAAGCCACACCACCTCAGAGCTAAGATTTTCTCCTCCCAGTTACTGGCTGTGATCCTTGGGCCGGGGACCTCATCCTTCTGGGCCCCATATTCTCCTCTACAAAACAGGGCGGATGGTAGCCATCTTTGAAGGGCCAGGTGAAGAGTGAGAATACACCAGAGTCCGTCCCGGAGCCTGGCACGCGGCAGCAAGCCTTCACCACATAGTACCTGCCGTTAGAAGCTCACAGGTCTGGGACAAGGGTCGACCCCACGGTTCCCACACCCCTGCGGACCACATTCACCAAGTCCTGGACAACTTCTAAAACGAAGGCACAGCCGAAGGACTAGTGAGCTACGGGGTGCATCTGTTTTGGCTCACCTCAGTAACCTCATGCCTGGCACAAAGCGCTTAGGAAATACTCTGAAAGAATGAATAATGGTTTTTGCTGTGAATATTATTAAATGGACCAAGAGAGCTCCCACTCTTCTAGCAGCCTCCTCCTAGTGGAGGCCAATCTTGAATGCTTCTGAGATAAACAAGACCCTGGCTAAGACACACCTGTGCATCCAGCCCATTAAGCAACCCAGGAGATGGAGAGAGTGCCTTCTGCTTCCTCATAAATGATCACTTTGGGCCTTGGGGCCTCGCTTTCCTCACTCTTGCCTCAGGTTTCTCAGTACACCTTCTAGGAAACCAATGGGGTGTCTGATCCCCACAAGACCCACGTTCTTTATTACCTAAAGCCGTGAGCTCTGCAGTCCTGGACCGGGTTTCTGAGAAGCGCTGCCTCAGGGTTCTTCTCTAGGACAAAGACTGTCACATAGCTTGGGCTTACTTTTCCAAGAGAATCAGCAATGCTCTCCCACTAAATGGCCTAATTTGAAAACTTCTTCTGGGATGCCTGTTCTGATCCCCCAGGATGGCCAGACAGCCCCCCTTTATACAGCATCCTCAGCTTTCTCCCTCGCTTGCCTTCACGGCCCCCTCCTAGCCTGGGATGTTCTTTAGGGCAGGCTCTGTTTTTAGCACTGAGACCGAGCCTTGCGCCCATGAAGAGCTCACGCAATACTGAAGGAACGAGGAAAGAGACGGGCCAGAGACCCCAGCCCGTGCAGAGTGCACACCCTGGGGAGCTGCGTGGTGTTACCTGGGCAATGATATCCCCATTCTCGGCGTGAACCTGCGCAATGGCTCCCAGCTCGCCCAGACAGGTGAAGATCTCGTAGAGCTGAAAGAGAAAGGAGTCGCCGTCACCTTCACAAGCCACAGAGGCTTTTGGCAACTTCACACAGGGGTCCATCACTAGGGCCACAGATAAAACAAACGAGGAAAACCAGAGGAAATCAGTGATTAGGGCAGAAACACAGACTAAAGCACGCACGACCAAAGAGTGCGAGTCCACAGGAACTCTAGGAGACTGTTTCTGTAAAGAACGCGTCGTGTCTCCTCCGTGGACAGGGCAAATGTACAACAAAGTGCTATCGAGGCTTCTATTCTGCCTCGCGCACACGTTTTTAATGGTATTAGATCCTGTTTTGCTGGGACAGACCTTCACAATCCTTCTCAACCAGTGCTCCTGAGAGCTGCTACCACCTGGCCAGAAGCTCAAAGGACAGCTGGCTCCCCTATCCCCTAACCCTTCAAGGTAGATCTCCCCCCACCTCCCAACCAGGAGGGATGGGAATTCACTCCCTGCACTTCCTCTGACAACGTGAGGTTCATCTGAAACCGACACAAGCCATGAGACTGTCTCGGGGAGAGTCACAGGCAAGCTACTACCCCAAACAGCAGGGGGCCCTCCTTAATCCTGCGAGGCAGAGCACCTCGTACTTCCACTGAGTATCATGCGGGGTTTAGGGCTTGTGTGAGAGACGGAGATTCCAGCATGCCTCTCCTCTTGGCCTTTTGAGAAAGCTGCTGCCAGTGGAAATTCTAGCTCCTGGTCTGCCTTGCCATGGGCACCCGCCTGCTACCTTATTTAAAATGTGGCATGGACTACGAGGGCTTTAAGAAGCACTCTGGTCTAGTAGCCTCCCACAGTGACCACTGTGACTCATGCTCTAAGAGCCAAGGTCATCGGCAACAACGGGAAACCCATCCAGATACCCCAAACCACCCAGCAATGGCTTGTTACCTCTGTGTTGGACACTTGATACAAATCCTTATAGGCCATGTAAACCATGAAGGAGTTAACCCCTGCAAGAGGGAAGGGAGGGAAAACAGGAAGACGACAACATTAGCACGACCGCTCTCCTTCCTTTGCTCCCGTCGCCCATGGGGTCCAAGTGCATTACAGGCGCTTGTCCAATATAAAGCAGATGCTTCCCATTCTCCGTCCTCTCCTCATGTGCAAAAGCAGCCGTGCCTACGTGGCGTCACAGCAGAATGGGCTCTGCTGCACCTCTGTCTTGCCCCCCCTGCCCCCATTCCCCAGCCCAGAGGGTCAGTAAGCTTGGCCGTTGCTCGAGGCAGTATGCACCACCGAGAATCGGGGGCAGCAACACATACTAGTTCAGTGAGCTTGGAATACCTCACCTCTTGGTGTCCTCACCTGTAAAATGGAAAAATGACAAGAGCCTGCTTCCTAAGGCAGTTGGAAACGTTAAATGAGACAACAGATACCAAAGTCTCAGCACCAGACCTGCCACCATATTTGAGTTTCATTAATGGAGCTCCGGGATGGGTTTATTTCGCCACTTAAGGAATGCCTACTGCACACTAGAGCCTGTGCTGGGGGCAGGGGGGGGGCTGCATCTAGGACGGAGACCATATCCTCGGGGAACTAACGGACCTAAGGGGCAGAAGTCAAGGTGCACCGTGTGCTTAAATATCTAAGCTGTAAGGGCTATAGGGAAAGAGCTCTTTAATTTTTCACCCCCAAACAGACTATTAATGCAGTAATTTATATAAATAGGTAGGGCTGGGGAACAGAGAGTCATTTTGAGGAAAGGAGGATAATTTTGGTCTCCAACCATTAGGGCCATCTCAGCCCACAGCGTTCCAGGCCAAAAGTGGGTTGTAATGTGAGAACTTCCCTACCCAGAGTGGTTCAGCTCGGGCCAGCTTTTCCCAACATTACCCTTCCCATAAGCCTCTGCGTCATCTGCGGAATGACCTGGGCCCTTTGGAAGGCAAGTGGGTGTTAAAGCCCTTCCATTTTCTACCCCAGTTGAGATGTGCAGTGTGAAAGGAATCACAAGAAAGGATGGGGTTATAATTTCATATCCTGGATCAGGAATGTCTGGGCAGAGCTCGTCAGGTGAGGAGGGACAGGGAATGGAAAACTCATCGTCTGGGAGCCCAGACTCTCCCCTGCCACCCAGAGCTCACTCTTTTCCACTGCACTCCGGCATCTGCATCCAGGCAGCTCACTGAGAATAGTACTATCAAGTTAGTGTTATAACAATGCATGTTGTTACGTTAGTATTAGTACCGTGATTGTAATGAAATTAGTATAATGCTATTACTATTACAACAATATTCTGCACCCTGTGGCATTTATCCTGTTGCTCTTCACTGGTCTGCTTCCTCTTGCCTTGGATGCTCAGCAGAAACCATACCTTATGCTTCCCTAAATCCCCCAGGCCACGTTATGATGCCGAGCACACTGCGTGTCTGTGTGTGTGTATGGGGGGTACTGCGTGTACGCGAAATATCTAATGATCAGAAGGGAGAAGGAAGCAGAGAACAGAAGAATCTAAGACGACCAGGGAAACCTAAATCATGTACTCACTGAGAGGACACCCACATTTCCATGTCCTAAGCTCCTAGCCTGAGTACGAACACATCTTCGTTCCCACAAATGCCGTAGCCTTTTCTGAGGATGCCACTGTTTGAGAACTGTAATGGTTTGATCTTTGGAGTGCAAGTTACAAAGGTTAAAAATTCCGAACTCATATTTCGTAGCTGTATGACCTTCCATAAGATGCTAACCTCTCCTGGCCTCAGTTTCTTCCTCTGCCAAATGGGCAGTGTTGCCTGAGGTGAAGAGCCCAGATTTTGGGTACATCTTCTGCTAACTAGCTCTGTGATCCTGGGCCACTTATTCTGAGCCTCAGGCTCTCCATCTGCGAACTGAGGATAATCACCCCTATTATGTGGATCCTGTATACGGAGTGAGCTGGCATACACCAAGTGCCTGGAACGCAGCGGAACCCCTCACCTAGCACTCACGCACGAGGTTCCGGGCTCCGAGCCAGGAGAAGGCAGGAGGGCACATGGGGGCTCACCTTTGTCCTTGATGAGGTTCTGCACCTCCTGCTTGACGCTGTCGTTCCAGTGGGTGATGTCCACGTGCAAGGCATAGTCGCAACAGCTCTTCCCATCTGCCCACTCTCGCCACTTCTCATAAGCCTCTGTCAGGCTGGCCTCGGGCTCGGGCACCACGTGGTCAACTGAATGACAGAGGCCCCAGATGGGTAAGTCACTGACACCGCCTCTGTTCCCCTCTGAACAGGCCTGCTCCGGCTCGCTGAGCTAAGGCTGCAAAGCCTCTATGTCCTGAGCATGGAGTTCACCTTAGAAAGCGTTCCCTGGCCGTTTCCAGACCGCTGATCACTTACCTGTCACTCACCCCTGTTGCACTTGGACGAACTACTACCTTCTCTAAACCCCAGTTTGCTCATCCGTGCAATCGGCGCTCAGTGGGGTAGAGGGTGGAATGTCATAGTCCCTTCCTTCTAATTTTGTTGTATGATTAAACGGCAAAATGCATGAAAAGTATCTCACCTGATGCCTGGCACGTAGTAAGTGCTCAGTCATGTCAATGCGTGCCTACTATGTGCCGTTATTACCAGTATTAGGGGAGGTCACTGCTAGTAAAGCAAGTCAGACTCCCTTTTAAGGTGGAAAGAGGGGAATTAAAGTGATGTCAGGTAACAGGACAGTGACATCCTTGTGCTTCCTGCCGCAGCAAAGAGCCAGTGTCACGAACCTATGCTCGGCCCACAGATCTTATTTCCATGTCAACTTTTTGTCAAGAATATTTTTACTTGGGGCGCCTGGGTGGCTCAGTCGGTTAAGCGTCCGACTCTTGCTTTCGGCTCAGGTCATGATCTTGGGGTCCTGAGATGGAGCCCCGCAGTGGGCTCAGCTCTGAGTCTGGTTGTCCTTCTCCCTCTGCTCCTCCCCTTAGAATAAATAAATAAAATCTTAAAAAAAAAAAGAAAGAATATGTTTTCTTTTGAGGCCCAATCTACTCCTGCAGCACCTGCAACCGTGGGCAGCACTGTTCAGTAGGATGACATTGACGTTCGGGGGATAAGACAATAGTACCACTCCCATAGCTCCCTTGGGCGGCTGAGGGGAAGTGCAAATTGGTACAATGTTCCTACGAACGATTTTGAAATACACATCAAAAATCTTGATATTTTTCATACCTTAACTCAATGATTATTCCTGTGCCTAAGAATTATTCCCAAGGAAATAAACACGCTGTTTGCAAAATGTGGGTGCTGAAGATGTTTGCCACTGCAAACATTATTTATATGTTTACGTAAGTGAAAAATTGGAAACCATCAAAATCTTTAACAATAGAGAAGTTTGGCTAAATAATAAATACACCTTCATAAGATGGATTATTAGGCACCCATTTTAAATGCTGTAGTGGAATGAAAATAAATGAATGGAGGAGCGCCTGGGTGGCTCAGTCGTTAAGCGTCTGCCTTCGGCTCAGGTCATGACCCCAGGGTCCTGGGATCGAGCCCCGCATCGGGCTCCCTGCTCCGCGGGACGCCTGCTTCTCCCTCTCCCTCTCCCCCTGCTTGTGTTCCTTCTCTCGCTGTGTCTCTCTCTGTCAAATAAATAAATAAAATCTTTAAAAAAAAAAAAAAGAAAGAAATGAATGAAAAGACATCCATGCCTAGATTATTTAGTGAAATGATACACTAAAACACCACTAAGACACAGTACATCTATTACGATCCTGTTTCTGCTTCATAGGAAGGAAACTATAGCCAAACTGTAACAGGGATGTGGGCTTTCTGGGTTTCCTTCTCTTGCTGCATATCCAGGGTCTTAAATTATCTACGAAGGACATGTACAGCTTTGGGTTTCTTGGTATGGTTTTCTCTCATCACCTGCAACTCTGCCTTCCCTCTAGCTCCTTCCCTAACCTAGAGGACCAAGCACAACACACACTCCCCGGACACTGAACAGGTCCAACTCCCTGCCCGGAAGGCAGAGAGCCAAACCAAGATCACTCACTTCCTCGGCCTCCTACCGCAGGCAGCCCACGTGTGCTTATCAGAAAGCAGACGCAAGGAGCCGCATCACTGACGTCTGGACCTACACCAGGGCTTCTGTGGGCAGGCAGCCGCTGAGAAGTCAGCTGGCTTCCTCCCTTTGGCTGCAGAAAAGCTTTGGTCTCCCTGAATTGCACCTTTTACGGCCTTGATGCAATTTTCCTGGGCTTCCACACCCAACTTGCTGGAGCTCAACCTTGCTAGTGCTCCCGTCAAAAGGAGGCAAAAGACAAGGAGCAACTCCACAGCTCAGGCTGTTCTGTGTTCTTGGATGGGTGTATACAGTGGTAAAATAAACAGTGCTCTTGCTGACCAAGCTTAGTCCCAGGACTGGGATGGGACCCAATTCCTTGGGATTCCTTTGGGACAGGAAGGACTGCCCTGGAATGCTATCTGTTCCGTAATCCAATGGCACGCAACTCCCTAGGTTTCTCTGGAATTGCAATAGTTCCCAGAAAAAAAAAAAAAGAAAGAAAGAAAGAAAACAGAAACAAAAAACAAAGGAAACCACCCCCACCGCTTGCCTCATCTTCAGCTAGGAATTGGTCAAGAGACAGAGCAGACCAGGTACCAGTCAATGCCACCGAAGCCCACGAGTTTCAAGCAGGGCAGGTCCCCACTACCTTCCCCTCTCGGGGATGCTGAACCCCATTCACACTGCTCTGCCTGTGCTCTCTGCCCCCTCCTGCCTCAGGCCCGAGCTGGAAGTGCTAAATAACGTATGGCCCATCTCCACACTTTCCTCGGTGTCCGGCCCACAGATGATTGCTGATTCCCCACCCACTGCACACCCAGCCCCTGCTCTCAGGGACAAGAGAGGACAGCTGTTTTCCTGGCCGAGAGCCTCGTGAATCTCATCTAGGCAATGTCAGGGAGCTGTCAGGGTCCCCACTACCACCTGCTGTCCTCAGGTCCCATCAGGTAGAAGAGCTGTACACTGAACCGAGAGGCATGTACAAGCTATTGCCAGAGAGCTCAGGGGTTAAGCCGTCAGTGGAACCAGTCATTGTTGGGACCAGGAGCGTGTAGGGTCGGGCGACTCACTGATCATGGTGGTGCCCCCAGCTAAGGCAGCCCTTGTCCCTTGGAAGAAGTCATCCACTGTGGTCATTCCCTTGTATGGCATCTGGAAGTGAGTGTGGACATCGATGCCTCCAGGGATCACCATCTTCCCATTGGCCTCGATGGTCTTCACTCCTCCAGGGACAATCAGATTGTCTCCGATTTGCCTGGTGAGACAGGGAAGCAACTGGTCATTTAAAAGAGCCACTTTGAAGACAAACATAGTATTGTAAGGATTTTAGACATGCTTAGAGTGGTCTTTGCAAATGACCTGCAAGCTTAACAATCTAGAAACAAATGAAGACAGGCGTACACGCGGAAAACAACTTTTATAGACACAAAAGCAGCTGATCTGCTGCTTGGTGGAACCGTGGGTCCTGGCTCAGTGCTGCAACCCCAGGGGATGGACAGTGTCTACAATATAGGGTGTGTAAGAAATATTTTTTTTTAAAATAGGTGTTTTTGGCATCCCTTTCATTTTGTTCTTTATCTGAGTGAAGGGTGGAGTGTAACATCTGGAAAAGAATTAAGAGAATGTAAAATAATGAACCATTAGGAGAGACTGAAGGAAGTAATGAATCATCTAGAGAATACGTATGTGAACTTAGCTATCCTCTTCAGTGAGTCCATCTGTCTTCCTAACAAGAGGAATCTGCAGGGGTAATTTTGTATGTCAGTCTTCACTCCCAATTCCACTCTTCCCTGATAACTTATCTGTCAATCACAGCCAAAGGCAGATTCAAAGGAGGAAGCCGGAGACGCAGACGCCCAGCTGGGGACGTCTCAGCAGAAGCATCAAGCCAAGGAAGGTCGTGCAGACAACCTCTACCAGACACAGCTTCGCCCAGGAAGCTTCGGCGCATCCCCGGGAGGAAGAAAGGGGATTCGGGTGGGGAGGAAGCTGATGAGTACTCCAGAGACACACTACCTACACCAGTCAAGTGAGAGACAACTACTCCTGGCCAAATGTTACCTTACAGACTGCCTGATGTTGCTTGGTTTATAGGTGACTTCACACCCTTGGTTTAAATGGCCAGTTAATTCTGGGGAGACTTAAGATTCACAAGCCTTGACATTACTATTATACACGTCCTACGTTGGGGAGAGCGGTACCCCACTACCAGTGGCACGAACACGTTCCCCTCTTGTTCACAGCCAGCCCAGACAGACTCCCTGTCGGGACAGTAAGAAGTCCACCACCGGCCTTCCAAAATCTAAGTTCTGCCACTAAAATAAAGTATTCCTGACATCTCTAAGAGTTCAACTTCACCACAGCCCCACTGGGCCATTCCAGAGCCACCACAATTCAAAACACGCTGTGGAAAAAATGCAGCCTCTGATTATACTTCCATCAGAGTCCAGATACAGGCCACCATGTTCCCATTTTTCTCCCTCCCTGATCCTCCTCTGAGGCAAACTGAGAACCCAGGGCATGAAGAGTTAGTTACCCAGCCCGTGTGTGTGTCTGCTTGTGTGTTTCCGCCAGTTTTGAAAACGAGTGGAATACCATGTCTGAAACAGAAATGCCTTCCCACTTTTTCTCCACGGAGCCACTTAAGGTCACGTGAATCCTTGAAGGCTTGGCTTCCACCTCCCCTCCTTGGTCAAATCCCAACTGACAGCCAGGTCTAATAACTAAGAGTAGAGATCTGCCCTGGATGCAGACTGTGTGGGTTCATAATCCTGGCTCTGCTCGTTACTAGCTTTACGACCTTAGCCAAGTTGCTTAACCTCACTGTGTCTTAATTCCGTCCTCTGTAAAATGTAATAAAAATGCTTCCTCCATAGATCTGTCATGTAGATTAAGTGTTAGTATGTGTTAAGCCCACAGAACCCTGCTAGGCACAGGAAAATTCAGTAAGCATCAGCTATGATAATTAATAACCATGCTAATCCCACATAGCACACTCCTTCCCCCTGAATCTCATCTACTCTTACTTTAACCCTTGTTACAGATAATATCCGGTAATGTTATGCCCTTTGCATAAATACAGATATCTCAGTCCCCTTAAAAGACTGTAAGGTCCTGGGGGAAGATGTGGGTCCCAATGACAGTCACCATAGCATGTGACATAGCATGGGTCCCGTGCCTTAGACAACCACCTTCCCAACAGCAGACACTCCATAAACCTTCACAGATGGACAAATAGCCATGTAACAACTGGAGGGAATTATTTCTGTTTTTATGCTCTGTGATTTCAGAATGTTTCTAAAGGTACAGAAAATGTCAGAATTGGATGAAGATCCTGTTAATCCACTCTTCTCTCCACCACCACCACACACATCTGATGGTTACATCCCTTCTATGACATCCCTGGCAAGCAGCCTTCTCCTCTATTCTAATAGAGACGGCATCTCTGGAAGTAGATGCCTGACTCACTGTGTGAAGATGGATTCTGAGCCTGTATTTAAGGCTCAACTGTGAGAAGTGCTGTGATCAATTAGTGATGCCCGTCATGAGCTCTGAAATGAGGAAGGACTACTAGGTACTACTTTTTTTTTTCCATCTCTGAAAATCTCTAAATGAGGGAACTTGCTATCTCCAAAGAGAGCTGACAATATACAATAATTTTTTAGTAAGAGAAAAATATAAGATCATTTGGGGCTTATCTTTTGAAGAAATTCTTGTTTCACACTGGTTAGCTTGCCTACTGTTTCCATTTTTCCTATTTCTAATATGAAAAAGTGTTTATGGGGGCGCCTGGGTGGCTCAGTCGTTAAGCGTCTGCCTTCGGCTCAGGTCATGATCCCAGGGTCCTGGGATCGAGCCCCACATTGGGCTCCCTGCTCGGTGGGAAGCCTGCTTCTCCCTCTCCCGCTCCCCCTGCTTGTGTTCCCTCTCTCGCTCTCTCTTTCTGTCAAATAAATAAATAAAACCTTTAAAAAAAAAAAAAGTAAAAGTGTTTATGTAGGTAAGGCGACTAAACAAGAGTATCTCCATTCATGCATGTTTATTTATTCATTCACTCATTCATTCATTCAATGTACTTGATTAATATGTTGATCGTTAGCAAGTTACTTCCTCCCTATGTTCCTCTTTCTCCTCATCTGAGAAAAAGGTAGTAATAGTACTTGCTTCCTGGAATTGCCAGCAGATTAAAGGAAATGAGGCATGTAAAACATTTAACAGTGCCCGGCACATGCTACAATGTCACTAAAAGGTAGCTCTTGTAAAAGTCTCTCCGTGCTAAGTACTGGGTTAAGTGCTCAGATATGGAGATGAACAGGACACGGTGCTTGCCTTCAGAGTGCCCAACAGTGTCAGAACCGCTGTGACTGAGAAAAGCACAAGGGGTTTTGAAGGCTCATAGAAGGGAAACCAGCCTAGATTTGGGGGCTGACAAGGAATAGCCACCTACAGAAAGTTCTATCTAAGCCAAGTCTTCAAAGATAACGAAGAGATCCACTATGGCCAGAATCTCACACGAGCCAATGAGTTTAGATAATGTAAACACAAACTGAACAAGGCCAGGGATGGCTAATAAGATGGATTGGATACACCGATCTCACACAGTATCTTTTCAACGTGGGGGCATATCTGGCTCTCTGTAATGAAAGGCTATGTGTAGACCAAATCCTCTTTCACGGGTTACTACGTAGGGAACCTGCACAAAAAGGGAACGCGGCTGCACCACTTACGGGCACCCAATAACAAATCATTTTGTAAGGTAAGTGTACATCCCTGAAATATCTATTTGAAAATCTTGTCTGAGATGCATGTCCCATCTGCGCTCGGCCCACCTAGGTTCTACCTAAGCGAAGGCTCAATTCAAATGCCCTCTCCAGCCCCACACTACCCTCTGAAGGGATTTCTCCTTTCTGTGCATTTATCTTCACTTGAACTCCTTTGACACCAACTGCACAAGGCCTTATATTTTTAGGGTGCTGTCATTTTGTGCACATTTTTTCAATAAACTCAAGGACAACAGTCACATCTTCCACTTCTCTAAGATGCATAGAGTGCCCATCAATATAGTTTGCACAAAGGGGCCCGCAGCATCATTTGGTTGATTGAATTCAGATTTCTCACTTCATTCACAAGACTCATATAAAGTAAGGCTAGCTCCCATTTTAAGGGATTATGTGCATCCAGAACGAAGGGTTAAAATAAAGATTCACTTTGGGGCACCTGGGTGGCTCAGTCAGTCGAGCGTCCAACTCTTGGTTTCAGCTCAGGTCATGATCTCAGGGTCCTGAGATGAAGCCTCATATCGGGCTTCATGCTCAGCAGGGAGTCTGTTTGAGGATTCTCTCCCTCTTCCTCAGCCCCTCCCCCTGTGCACTCTCTCTTTCTCTCTCTCAAATAAATCTTTAAAAAAAATAAAGACTCATTTTTAAGGAGAAGAAGAAATGAAACACAAAGAATCAAAGGTCTACGAAGCAAAAAAGAAGCAAGCTTCTTTCTGAGCCTCTAATGAAGAAAGGAAGTACAAAAAGATAAAAATAAGGTTCTAGGGGTGCCTGGGTGGCTCAGCCATTAAGCATCTGCCTTCGGCTCAGGTCATGATCTCAGGGTCCTGGGATCGAGCCCCGCATCGGGCTCCCTGCTCAGCGGGAAGCCGGCTTCTCCCTCTCCCACTCCCCCTGCTTGTGTTCCCTCTCTCGCTGTGTCTCTGTCAAATCAATAAATAAAATCTTTAAAAAAAAAAAATAAGGTTCTACATACTTACTTTATTAAGCCATCTTCCATGTAAATATCAGCATAAAAGGACTGATCATCGTTGACAATTCTACCGCCCTTGATAAGAAGACGGTCACTCTAGAAAAGAATACAAACATAAGTCATTCTCACAGCTAGGAATTCAGAGAAGAGTGGTCTGCCAAGGTTTTCCCAGCTCACTGTTCTAGAGGTCTAGGAGGAACACATTTACTTAATACATCTGTGTGCTCAATGCACTAGTGTTTGAACTGGGTATATTGGGGATCCAGTCTTTCACGTTTGCCCTGAATTCAGATTATTCTACAGTTTCACATCTTGCTTCTACAACCTACCATAGCCACTCAGAAACATCACTACTTGAGGGAAGACACTCTTTGTATTATCTTCCCTGGCTCAGTAAGCAGTAAATATTTAAAGGGGTATACAATATATACCTCAGTGCCTAGCACCCCGTTGGGGCTCAACAGTGATTCTCAAAAATGGAACTTGGGATCATACAATGAAACAGCCTCTGAAAGTCTTTATAATGATGTGAGGATCACGTTATGTTTAAAATTCAGGATATTTACACATGTATGAACATGTGCACACAAGGTTGTAGAATGTGTGGGAAAAGCAGTGAATGGAAAAAAGACAAAATAGCTATAGTATTCTATAGTATTTAACCCAAGGTGGAGAAATTATGCAGGATTCATATTTGCTTCATTAAACTCACATTTTCTGAAATGTGTTTGTTGCCTTTATTATGAAAAAAAATTTGCCTTTCTTATAATTAAAGTCTTTTTAAAAAATTATAGCTTAGATGAACTTTGGATAAGTGATCCAACTGGAAACAATGCACATACACTCCAAGGTTATTAAGAAAATATAGGGGCGCCTGGGAGGCTCAGTCAGTTAAGCATCTTCCTTCAGCTCAGGTCATGATCCTGGGGTCCTGGCATCAATCCCAGTGTCGGGTTTCCCACTAGTGGGGGGTCTGCTTCTCCCTCTCCCTCTGCCATTCCCCCCCACTCGTGCTCACTCTCTCTCTCATGCTGTCTCTCTCTCTCAAATAAATAAAATCTTTAAAAAAGAAAATATAAACATATAGTTCATATATTTCAAGAGAGGAACCAATCAGAGTCAGCTTCCAATATCACAGATTTCATTAAAAGAATGAATGGAGTTTGGACTGCAGCATGAAGGGTAGATGCCGCTTTGCTGGTTCCTGAGGGAGAAGGGAAATCCAGAAAGGAGCCTGGCTGAGTGGAACAGCTTGAGAAGAGAATGGTACGTTGCATTTTGTTAAGAATTCAAATTACAGACTTCAACTCCATCTGCTCACCCATCCATCCATCCATCCATCCATCCATCCATCCATCCATTGTTCATCTATCCACTCATCCAGCAAGTAATTATTTAATATGTATGACTAAATACATAGAGAGGATCCAGTTGTGAATGAGTCATACCATGCCACTGCTTTCATGAAACCAAAAGGGGATATTTGGCAATCAAGAAAAAAGAAAGTCAACCCAAAACAAATAAAACAACGTAAAACCGTATCAAGTGTCACAAACTATAGGGGAGTGGGCTTGTTCAAACAGAGGCGGAAAGAGGCCTTTGTGGGGAAGATCACGTAGATCTCTTGCAGAGATGAAGGTGGCAAGGCAGGCAACTGGCTTTCAAAAAGGACATCAGTTTAATGCGGGAGGAAGCCCACAAACAGGCTGACTTGTGGCTTCAGAAATAAAAGGGTGTGAACAAGGCCAGAAACTGAGAATTGAGGCTAGGCATCCATATGGGATACAACAAAGTGCCACTTAGTTCCTCCCACTTCCCAGGGATTACATGAGACTAAGAGATTTCATCACGCCATACTGTCAGGGGAGAGGCTCTGAACGAGATACAGATCAATAAGGCACCCAGGAAAACCCCCATATATGCTGCAAGGAAGATGCGCGAATGACATCAACTGCGAAGTCCCACCACACGTGATCCACAAGCCCCTCCCGATCTGGCGTTAGTCCGTAGGCCCGTCCTCATTTCCATCATGTATGGCCTCGTGTTTCATACCATGGCAAAGTAAGAAACGTGTAGTTATTGTCATGTAGCAGGCTCTGTGGCCACTAAGCCTTTGCAACAAAGTTCCCTCTGCCCTCTCCCATGTTCATGTGGCTTCTGACGACCACCCTCTCCTTTGCAAGCCTCCAGTCGAAGGGTTTCTCCTGTAGGATGCATTACCTGACTTGCCAGCAAATTCCACCTGCTCTCCTTGCAATTTAGTTCAAACAACTCTATTGTTTTAGAATAGCTGGTTTCCTGTTCCACTGTCTCCTGACTAGAGCAAAGATTCCTTTGGTCTTGGGATCATGTATCTTTTGATCTTTTTTACCTTCATTCCTGGAGCCCATCCTAGACAGCTGTTAAATATTGGTAAAACAGATGGGTGAAGGGTGGGACACAGGACGCTGTAGCATGTCATTGTGATGGAAGGGCCATCTGAGTCACAAAACTATGTGATGTGGCCAGAAAACTGGACTACTGTTTTAACAGTAATTGCAAAATTATATGAGGCAATCCCGGGGCTGTGCTTCCCAAACTAGGGTGCACATTAGGAGACTATGGATTCCCAGGCCCAGCTCTAGGCCACCAAATTGTACTTCATAAACTCCACAAATGGCTCTCATGCAGCCATCAGCCAGCCCAGCAGCAAGGAAGAGACCAGAACCAGAAACCAGGGTTCTGTGTGTCCCAGGCACAGTTCTGTGTCTAGGGAGGCAGCAGAAGCTTCATAATAATAGTCCTGGTAACTATACAGTTTCCCTCTAATAGCTCAGTGCTCTTCTGATGTTCTTTATCTTCCTAGCAAAGAACTGAAGTAAAACGGCTTCGTGGAAAGGGGCCAGCTGCTGCCTGTAGTGAGCCCAGGTATGAAATACGACCACCCTCCTGCCTAGGGAACATCTAGCCTAGGGAACAACTGCTGTGATCATTACCTCCTTCAACAAGCATCAAATATCAGCAGAGGGGCAAAAACTATCTCAGGCCCATGGTACGTACTAAGAGGTGAGCCAAGTGGAATTGACATCATTGAGATGGCATCATTGGAAACTCTTCAAATGCTAATTAAATACACCTCTGGCTCAATAGTCAGGAATCTAAATAGATAGAGCACAGATATGAATTACAGGCCTGGTGTAAGTTTCAGAGATAGGAGTAACAAGACTCTTGCTCTATGGACAGCTATAGTATTCATATTATTTCTTTTCGTCATGCAGACCAGAGATATCCAAACCTCAATTCATAGAGCTTGAACAAATGCCATCCCTGGAGGTCCCCAGCTTGTCCCCTACCTTTTATTAAAGGGGTTTGTAGGGGCACCTGGGTGGCTCAGTTGGTTGAGCGACTGCCTTCGGCTCAGGTCGTGATCCTGGAGTCCCGGGATCAAGTCCCGCATCGGGCTCCCTGCTCAGCAGGGAGTCTGCTTCTCCCTCTGACCCTCCCCCCTCTCATGCTCTCTCTCTGTCTCATTCTCTCTCAAATAAATAAATAAAATCTTTATTTAAAAAAAAGGGGGGGTTTGTAAAACTACTTCATTAATTTTAACTCCTTCCATGCATGTGGGATCCACTACAAAGGGTAGCCTAGGCAAACTCATCAGACACAGGAAAGTCTGAAAGGCAAGCCTTGGGTTTGGCCTTGAAGAACAGCAGAACAACTGACCACCCCCAGGTTACATAAAACCAAATGTTACTGGTTACAAAATATGCTTGCCTGTGAGTTCACAGACCAGCCCTATAAAGGAACACACGCTAGGCTTGAAAACCCACAAGACAAAGAGAACTGCCATCTATGATTAAAAGTCATCCTCCATGATGTTAGAAAGGACTGGTGAATGGGTCCCTGTAGGGCTCTTCATTTTCCATTCCCAGCCGCTGACGGTGTCCAGAATCCATGAGCTGATGCCCGAAGAGGTGAAATGGTCTAGTCTGGACATCTAGCAAGGTTTCTCATGTGATGATATATACAAAGAATGATGGTATCTCTAGAGCACACTGGGATCATCTGGAACCCCAAATAAAGCTATTCAGAGCCTAAAATAACCAAGGACTCTGACTGCCTTGGGTCCTACTCTGCTGCCAAGGGCTGAGTATGGTGAGGTCTTGGAGGCCAGTGAGGCGCCAGGCATTCCAGCAGGCCAAGCTGGGTCCAGCTGGCTTCTCCCATGGCTGAGAGAATCAGGTGGACCACTTAATGAGGTGTGTGATCTTGAGTTAGGATTTAACCCCCCAGAACTTCAGTTTTTATGAGCTCAGAGTGGATAATAATACCTAGCTCACTTCACAGTGTGGCTGCCAGGAATAAATGAGGGGGGAAAGCGTGTGTGCATGGGTGTGTGTGTGTGCGCGCATGTGTGTGTGTGCGCGCACACGCACATATCAAATAACTAACACACAGTAAACACTCCTAAATATTAGTTATATTGATTCCATTCAAATTATTTACAGCACTTTAAAATATTTTTAAAAGCCTTAAATTGAGTATATTGGAGAGAGACTGATCCCATTTTCCAAATGCGGAGATCCGCACAAAGGTGAGCGACTTTCTCCAAGCGACAGAGCTGATTAGTTCCAGTTGGAAGCGAATCCAGGTCTCCTACCTCCGGGCACTGGACAGATTTCCACCTGAGGCCAGTGAACCACTGATCCTTAAGCCTTACGACAAAGGGCTCTTTCTGACAGGGCTCTCTTTACTGTTTGCTACTAAATCTGACTGTTACAGGGCTCAAACTGATGACCAGTTCTCTGTGGCAGGTAACTTAAGGAATCCAATAACTCTGAAGGCGCGACTTATAAAAGCAGTGTATTAAGCCTGCCCCTTACGGCCTGCTTATAAAGGGACCTAACTTACAATCCAGGGTAGCACCAGCCCTTCAAGTCTGACAACGTCCAATCTTTTTACCCTCACTAATGTATAGTAATGATTAGAAAAATCAACCATAAAAAATGTGGAGTTTATATCAGAAAAAGGGAGAGAAGAGACAGAAAGAAAAAGAAGGGAGGAGAGAGAGAGAGAGAGCGAGGGAAAGAGGAAGGAAGGGGGAGAAGGAGGAGGAGAAAAGAAACTCTGTAAGGAGGGATGTGGTTAAGAATGGCTGGATTCAGGGCACCTGGGTGGCTCAGTTGGTTAAGCATCTGACTCTTGATCTCGGGGTCATGAGTTCGAGCCCCGCATTGGGCTTCACACTGGGTGTGGAGCTGAAAGAAAGAGAGAAAGAAAGAAAAAGAGAGAAAGGCTAGATTCAAACTAGAACAGAGAATGGAAGAACAAAATCTTGAACTCAAGCCTACTGGAGACGTGGGTTCCCATTTTAGTTTTCTTCGTCTAGTCTTCAACTTAAAAGAACTTAAATCACCACTTCTGTCTATCTGAGGTAATGAGAATATGCCTCCCAGAGAAACCAGAGCCCTCTGTGGACTTCTTCCCAGGGAATAAAGTCAGCCTGAGAACAGTACTTAAGACACATCTGTTCTATACTCTGCCGACATCCCAGCAGCTCAGAATAAAAACTATAATCCTAGGAACAGAAAAGGAGGATGTAAAATGAAGAATGTCTTCCAAAATCAAATATTTTGTTACCTGCGTTCAAATCACAAAGCACAGACTCTGACCCTCAGTGGGGACTCAAGATCCTTTTAAAGTCCAGATGAAGGCGCAGGTGGTTATTTAAAAGAAATTCCCATCTGGGTAATTAGATTTAGCTCCCTAAAAACATTCCCACTCTGAAGAATACATTAGGATGGATAGATAACACGGGTGAAATCTTGCTGGTTTTCTTCCCCCAAAGCAGCATCATTTAAAGAAGAGAGAGAAAGGGCTTTCTAAGATAGTCCGGTTGACCCAACATAGTATGCAGGAAAAGGTACTGAGTAGGCTCCAAGGGGTAGAGTTCCCATCCTGGCTCTGCTGTTAAGTATGCAGCTTCGGGTGAGACACACAGACTTGAGCTTATACTAAGGAATCAAAGGCTACCTATGCCTGGACAAGTAACTTTGCCTTCTCCAGGCTTCAGTAACCTCATAGGGGACAATACTACCCTTCTCTGAGGGTGCTGGTGAGGATTATGGGGATACCGTATGGAAAGGGCTGAACTCTGTTCAGCACTGTATAAATGCTGAAGACATGTGAGCTACCATCTTTATTAGAGCTGGCCAGTGTAAAGCTTTCCGCTCAAAAATACTCAGGAAAAACTGGACTAGCACTTTATTAATCCAAATATAACAGACCTTGTCATAAAGGGACTGCCAGAGATGCCAGGCCCCACTCCACCATCAGCAAGTGTTCTCAGCTCCTACCACCAGCAGCCAAGCTCAGCCAAGACTTCTCCTTTTAAACCCACCCCCAAGAGGGCAAGTCCCACGGCCCCTCCAGGTCTTTGTTCCTCTGGAAGAGGAGGTAACAATCCACTTGCTCTCTTACAGCAGGAATGGAGAGTGGGAGGCAAGGTCTTAAGCCTGCCCCCAAACCCACTCTCCCTGTGCCATGTACGGATTTGTTTCTAGGACCCTCAATGGCAAACAGGCCATTGAGACAGGCAGAAAGACAAAGATCTAGGAGAAGAGAGACGTCTTGAAGAGCAAGGCAGTTTCTTGGCTCTGAGTCTCTACTGAAACTGAGCGCAGTTTCCAAACCTAAAAACATGTTTCTCTCATCATCCAGACATACTTAAGATGAGGTGTGCTAGAGGGAGGTTAATCTGGGACACAGCCTTCAAAACAGAGCCCACTAAGCAGAATTCTAACAATGGGAAGCACCATTTTCGCCTTCTTTATTATGTTTAGTTTGGCCCTGCAGGGGCAGAACACATGGCAGAAAAAGTAGGAAAGAGGTGCTAACACAGAGGAAAACAGTAGCCACGAGCAGTATTGACCCGAGCAGGGTAGACATTCAGTCTTCCGAACTAGAACATCAAAGCCAGCTATGTGCATTCTTCCCTCCCCAGAACCATGTTAACCATTTTAAAGATGTGATTATCAGAGGGCCAGACAAGGTATGTAGCCTGCCCTGGATCAGAATGGAGTGGGGGATGAACTGTGGATGGCATCTTAATCCTAGCCCCTGATAACGGTCTCTCAATCTTCAGCAGGGTTCCAGACACGCGTCAGCACAAGTGGATAACCAGGGTAGGAGCAAGAGGACGGGGCGGGGGGGGGCGGTCAGGAGGAGTCACAAAGCCATTCCAGTCGCAAGCAGGAAGGTCAGACACGTGTGCACAATTTTCATGACAGTTGACATAACCTGGTAGAAACTGTACTGTCATTTGCATAGTATTATACTTACATAAATGTATTTTCCAAGTAAACACTGTCTTACTCCTATAAATTTTTTAAGTATCTCTTACAAAAATAGACAGCCAACCTGGAATGAATACTTTAAAAACATCACTGCATTTTGGCGACATTCTGCTGCCTTCAAAAGGGTTTTAAAGGAGGAGCTCAGATCTGCTACCTTTGTTAAAAAACCGAAGTTACCAAGTGTCAGGGAGGTGTCCAGTAGAGATGAGCACTATGCTGAGCCTTCTTCCTTGAACTATTCAGCTGGTTAGAAAAAGAGGGGACACAAGGTCTCACTGTGGGATTCAGTGTTATTTAATGTCCTCTTACAGAACAACCTAAAATGATCTCATGTAGGAACCCCACCCCGGCTCTTCATCAGGGACCACTGTGGGCCGACATGGGCCAATGTGGGTCCACACAGGCTTGTCAGAAGTGAGAGCAGGGCCCAAAGCAGAGCCACAGGGAGATTACCGGGGCTCATGAAGGATCCCTGTGTCAGAAGGTTAGCGGGGGGATGAGAGAAAGAGGCAGAGTGGGGACAAGGGGCGTGGGAACATACATGCCTTCTCAGAAAACAGGAAGCGCCAGATCTGGAGAAAAGAAGAAACTAGCACATCTTTAGCTGGACTCTGGAACAGAAAGATGGAGAGGTTGCTGTCCGGGATGGAAACCAGCCATGCTAGAGTTTAGGGAGAGACCAAGGGCGTGTGGAAGCCAGACCTGCATTTGCATCTCTGCTAAGTCCAGCGTGGTGTTGGGCAGGGGACTTGATCCATCTCTGAGCCTCAGCTTCCTTGGCTGAGCGGAGTTCGACTAATCCTCAGCTTTCTTGGCTTTAGTTCTCTAAGAAGGCATGCTTCTGCAATGTCTGCAATAGCCAAACTGTGGAAAGAGCTGAGATGCCCTTCAACAGATGAATGAATAAAGAAGATGTGGTCCATATGTACAATGGAATATTACTCAGCCATAAAAGGATGAATAGAAAGGATGAATACCCAACTTTTACATCAACGTGGATGGGACTGGAGGAGATTATGCTAAGTGAAATAAGTCAAGCAGAGAAAGTCAATTATCATATGGTTTCACTTATTTGTGGAACATAAGGAATAGATAGCATGGAGGACATTAGGAGAAGGAAGGGAAAAATGCGGGGGGGGGAATTGGAGGGAGAGATGAACCATGAGAGACTATGGACCTGAGAAACAAACATGGTTTTAGAGGGGAGGTGGGGAGGGGGGATTGGTTAGCCCAGTGATGGGTATTAAGGAGGGCACGTACTGCATGGAGCACTGGGTGTTATACACAAACAATGGATCGTGGAACACCACATCAAAAACCAATGATGTATTGTATGGTGACTAATATAACATAATAAAATTTAAAAAAAAAAAAAAGAAGGCCTGCTTCTGTATCTATAAAGTACAGATCATAATGTGAGAATCAACTGTCAGGCAGGGTGGGACAGTTGGAAAACTCTCCGTGAGCGGTAGGCATATGGCTATCGCTGCTGCCCTACCACAGGAAGACGATTCGAGGCAAATCCAAATCACAGGACAAATGTGAGGCAGGTATTACTATGATATATAAAATGTGTTGCTCAGGACCAGAATGTAAAGCAGAATACAGACTAAAGAACAGTCAATGCTTTAAATAACTAATTCATGGCCATCTTTGGTGTGACTTTAGGTGATAGTTTTGTGTTTGGTTTATGACCTTTTTGTTTTTGTTTGTTGTGTTTGTTCCTTTTCAGGCCTCAAATCTACGCAGCTACGGGTGAAAGTGCTCTGCACACGGGTGGACCGGAAAACTGGGGTCCAGCTTTGTTCAAACACAATCCCATGTCCCTTTAGCTCAACAGCCTGTGCAAAAGCCGAATGCCTACTCCATCAGGAAGGAGTGCGTGAAATTTCAACCCAGGCCTTGATTCTAGGGATAAATGGGTTTAATAATTCATTCCTGAAACACACACTTGTGTCACTATTGCCTGTGAAGGTGTAGGTTCGGAGCGTGTAGGAAAAGTAAGCTATGAACACAAATAGCAACATGAAGTCCAGAGAAAGCATCCAACTATAGACATAAAATGATCAGTGCTTGCCACTGATGTGGGGAGGTGGGGGGTGAGGGGGTGGTGAGTAGGTGAACAGACGGTGCCCTGAGGATTTGGGGGGCAGTGAAACCATGCCATAAGATACTTTAATTGTGGGTACGGGACATTATGCATTTGTCAAAATCACAGAACTGCACAAGAGTGAACCTTCATGTAAAACTATCGACTTCTGTTAATAACAGATCAATACTGGCTCATCAGTTGTAACAAATGTACCACACCAATGCCATATGCGGATAACAGGAAACTTTGGGGTGGGGGGGATGGAGGGAGTTTATGAGAGTGCTCTGTGCTTTCTACTCAATTTTTCTGTAAACCTCAAAGTACTCTAAAAAGCAAAGTCTGTCAATGAAGAGAGAGAGAGAAAGGGAGAAAAATCCTCTGTCCAGTAGAAATCAAAGAAGGGTTCACAGAGGCCTTATCGAGGTAGGTCTTGGGAAGATGGCTAATCTGGACACCCGGGTATGGCCAAAGAGATAATTCTGATCAGAGTGGGGGAACAACAGTTTATTTTTTTAAAAGATTTATTTATTTTATTTGAGAGACAGAGAGCCGGGGTGGGACGGGGGGTGGGAGGAGTAATAGGGCAGAGGGAGAGGGGGAGAGAATCTCAGGCAGACTCCCTGCTGAGCACAGAGCCTGACAGGGGTTTCGATCTCAAGACCCTGAAATCACAACCTGAGCCAAAACCAAAAGTCAGACACGCAACGGACTGAGCCACCCAGGTGCCCCGAGGAACAATGATTCATAACTAGCATTTACTGAAACCTTCTTTTTTTAAAGATTTTATTTATTTATCAGAGAGAGAAAGAGAGAGTGGCAGGGAGGCAAAGGGAGAAGGAGGCTCCCCACTGAGCAAAGAGCCCAATGCGGGACTCGATACCAGGACCCTGGGATCATGACCTGAGCTGAAGGGAGATGCTTTAACCGACTGAGCCACCCAGGCATCCCAATCTTCGAAGAGATCAATGAATCATCAGTGAAAGGCTGCTATTCTCCTCACTGAATTGATGAAGACATGAAAACTTACAGAGGTTGGCTCATGGTCCAACATCACATAACCAGTCAGTAGGAGAACCAACTGTATGAACGCAAGAAATGCATTTCAGTAGGCAACTGTGGTGTTGGGCAGAGTCCCTGATGCCTAGGATCCTGGAATGGGGGACGCAAGAGATGGCTGGCTAAAGAGTTTGACCTTCATTCTGTGAATGCTGGGGAGCTCTAGAAGGATTCTGAGAAAATGAATGAAATGCAATCTCCAAGTAGAAGAGAAAATTAAGCTGACAGAATAATCATGCTGAAGATAAAGGAAGAAACCAGTTAGAAAGCAATAGCAAGTGGCAGGAGAGAAGAAAAAAGAAAGAAAAGAAACAGCTTATACCATTCAGACCACCAGGAAAATGAGAATATTCTAACTGAATTATTAAAGAGAGTTTAACAAAGGGATTCTTTAACAAAGTGTGGGCAGGGTTTGGGAAATTAAATGGATGTGCAGCGTCTAGGGCCTACCAAGAGCGGGAAGCCACCCCATCCCCAGGCCTGAAGCTGACAAGGGGAGGGAGTACTTGCCCAGCTGAGAGCAGCTGTACGCACAGCTCTGCCTGACAGGAGCTGGGACCTTCAGGAGAGGCATGCAGCCACTCCTCAGTGACCCAGCAGGAAGGAGTCAGGAGGGCGAGATACCCTGACCTCAGCAGTGCACCGTCCTTCCAATCTCCTAGTTGTGCTGAAGGAACTGAATCCAAGTAGGAGCCCAAGGGCAAAGGGCCTACAGATGCAGGCCAGACAGCCCCAAGGCATAGAGCAGAGCAGAAAAAGTGGAGGGGGTAACTGGAGAGGCAAGCCGAAAATATCCCACCCAGTCCCTGAATAGCCAGCAGTGGGACATGATGTAATAACACTGCAATACAGCCATTCAATGGGTTGTCATACGCCTATTTTTTCAACAAGTTAAATCTACATCTTGACTTTAAATAAGCCACAGATCAATGTGCAACATATGATTTTATCATTGTAAAAGCAAAAAAAAAAAAAATACTATATGTAAACGTGTTTATTATGTTTTCATGTGAGCAGGAGAAAGGTCTGGAAGGATGTACACCAAATTATTAACACTGGATATGGTAAGGGGAAAGGATGAAGATGGAAGAGGTATGGAAAACTTACTTGTTCCTTCCTCTTTCTCCACTGTTTATTTACATTATGTCACTAGTTGCACAAAGCATACACCATTTTATAACTTTTACAAGGGGCTTAATAAAGAAAATTATAGGGGCGCCTGGGTGGCTCAGTTGGTTAAGCGACTGCCTTCGGCTCAGGTCATGATCCTGGAGTCCCTGGATCGAGTCCCGCATCAGGCTCCCTGCTCGGCAGGGAGCTTGCTTCTCCCTCTGACCCTCCCCCCCTCATGTGCTCTCTCTCTCTCTCTCATTCTGTCTCAAGTAAATAAATAAAATCTTTAAAAAAAAAAAAAAGAAAATTATAAAGAGGAAAAAGAATAAGGTGATGGCTATGGTCCAGGCGACAGCAAGAATATGGATTAGAAAATGCATGGCATGTTGTGGAGGAAAGCTAGAATCAACTCAGCGACTGAAGGGGAAGGGAAAATGATGTGTCTAAGTTAACTGAAGTTTCAAGGCAAGGTGGCCAAGAAGGACTCATGAATAAAAATGGAGAACAGAAAAGAGAGGAACACAGTTGAGGTGCAAGAGTATCAGGAATGATTCTGAGGTGCTGGTCAACCACACAGCCATGAAGCCAGTAGCTAGACGTGGGAGCCTGTGATTTAGGAGGGTGGGCAAGTGTTAATGGATGGACTTGAGTTAATGCCATAATGAACCTGGCCAAGCCAAGTGAAAGGCAACAAAGAGTAGAAAGACTCCCGGAATGAGGGTCAGGAGCCCCAGATTCTGGTCTTAGCTCTGTGACCCTGAGCAAGGCACTTGGCCTCTCTGGGCTGCTGTCCAGTAAGTGGTACTCACTTCCTCTTTTAGAAGTAGACTCCTCTTTGATCATTCGGACTGGCAGCTGGCTTTGACGGAGCCTTTAGAATGACAGGGAAGCCTAGTGAATTCCCACCCTATTGCTTGTCAGAAACAAGAAACCCTTTCACTGAATCTGAAAGCTGGCCAATTCCAATTCCCAGGGGAGGAATGCGGGCTTGGGCCATGGAATGTGTGAGCGGCACCTTCAAATGACAAGGCGACTGCTCCCCAGCTATTTGCAGAGGCCACAGGGATTCTTCTCCAAGTCTGACCTTATACTTTTAAAATTGGCGGGGCTGCCCGGGGATTGTGGTTATAAGCACATAACCACTGGCTTATGCAACTTCCCCAAGCCGGTCCTATGGTGGAGGCGTTAAGAGGGCGTACAGCTGGGATGTTTCAGCTCACACCACGTTGCAGTGGAAAGGGTCCTTGGAGAGAGGTCGTGGGAGGAAGGGACTATTGCCAAGACCAGAGATGTCCCCCAGTTTGTTCTGCCTCAGAGACCAGACGTCAGAGATTGGGTCTGTAAAGGAGCACAGAGAGGGGTCTCATCACTCACTCTATAGCTAAGGAACCCAAGCGGTGAATCCGTGCCAGACGGAGCGGAGGAAAGGGGAAGGGCTCGGGAGTCCAGTCCTCACTGTGAAATGAGGAAAATAAATGATATCCGCCCCAAAGGACTAAAGTGAGGAGTAAGCCCAAACTCTGGTGCATAGTAGGTGCTCAATAAATGCAGGTTTCTTTACAGGCTAGGACACAAATCTCAGGCCAGTGCTTCTCACCTGGATGCCTACCTGCTCTCTCCTCTATCCCTGAAAAGTAGCTTGACATTTCATTTCTTTTTAGTGTGTACATGTATGTATGTATGTATGTGTGTGTGTGTGTGTGTGTGTGTATACAAACTACCTTCCTACAAGAATCTAAATACTTCCTAAGGAGCATGGGGAGCTGAGAGGATGGACCAGCTCACTTTTTTTCCGGCTCTTTCTTGACACAATTAGCAGTGGTAATGACCAGTTCTCTTGCTCATTCTTCTATCTGCCTAGAAACCTGCAAACCCACAGCTCTGTTTTTATTTGATGGACAGGTGGTTATTAAAGAAGTGGCTATTTTTTGACTCTTGGGCTCCAAACTTCTCCAAGTAACACAGACAGAGAAAAGTGCAGATTCTCCAAGAACAAGGACTTCAAGAGGTCAGGCGGACTCTGAATGAAATGAACCCTTGAAATAAATACAACTGAGCCTCCATTTAAAAATTATCAGAACTCAAAAGTGAGATTGGCAGGCAGTTTATCCTATAACAAAAGGTTCCTTCACACAACAGGCACCTCCCAGGATGTATTTCAGACAGCCTTCCATTTGCAAGTATCACACTAAAATCACAGGACTGTATGCCCCATGCCTGAAGGCCTGCAGACTTCCTCCCTACCTGCAAAGCCTTGTTGTTTCTCCGCCTCATAAGCACTATTGCACATTCTATGATTCTAACACCAGCAAAATAATCTTTTGAAATAATTCCCAAACAGTCCTTTCTTTTACGACCCGTCTCTGCTCAGAAATGTTTCAAAAAGTGCTCTGAGGACTGACGTTTAGAGTAGCCAATGTGGGATGCATACCCCAGCAAGACGTGCATTGTGACATGTACTCAATTGTGTCCAAAACAGCAAGCAAGTTAAAACTGTTGCAAGTCTCTTCCCTTTGGCTCAGAGGGAGCAGGTGTCTGTCCATGTGTTACCACTTTGGTCACTGTTCTCAAATCTTCTCACCTTTGCTCATGGCTCCATTCATTCAAGGTGAGACTGAGCCAGGCCTGGATGATACAGTGGGGAAAGACACAGAAGTGGTCCCTGTCACCGTGGAGCAGGCAGGTCAGTAGCCTTCTGATAACCCTGTTTCCTTGACACCTGTTCTCCCCCAAACCATTGACCCCAAGGAAAGCACATGAGCCTAAAGTAAAGAAGCAGTGAGCCTTTTCATTCCCTGATTTATTTATCTATTCATTCTGTCATTTAATGTTTATAAATGCCTCCTGTTCACGGTAGTAGGGATACAACATGAACAAAATACATTCCCTGCCATTGTACTGTAGTGGTTGGAAAAGCAAAGAATAAATAAGCTAACTAAATTAGTAGTGTACTTGCAACTGTGATAAGGGGAATTCAGACAGAGGGTGAGGGGAGAGCAGAGGCTTGGAACTGTCTTGAGGAGGTTTTCAAAGAAGGCATGTCTAAGAAGCTGTCAGTGGAACGGAACTCTGAATGATCTGAGGGAGCAAGCCAAGTCAAGAATGGCTCTTAGGAAAGACCGCTCCCCCCTCCCAGGGAGCATCGAGCACGGCAGCCCTGAGCTGGGGAAGAACACGGCCCAGGGAGCGTGAGAGCCGAGGATGGCTGATGTCAGTCACTGAGGAGCAGCGCCAGGGCTAGGAGTCCAGAGGGGAGGACAGTCAGGCCCAGGCCACGTGGAATCTGGAGAGCCACCGGCTGTTTTATTCCCAGTGCAACAGATGTTCGAGGTGGGGGAGCAACTTGATCTGATTTACATTTGTAAAGGATCACCCTGGTTATGCCCAGAGAATGACCTATGTGTCGGCAAAGTGGGAGCACAAAGATCAATTAGGGGGTTATAGTAAGACCAGGGAGGCTTGAGCTAGGGCGGTGGTGAGTGATGAGAAATAGTGACAAGGGCTTGGATTGAGATTCTACTCTAAAGGCAGAGCCAACAAAGTTGCATGGCTAGTCTGGAGCTGAGCTGAGTCTTAGCCCCAGGATCTGCTGAAAACAAACCCTATCCCCCTCTTAACTTGATTGCGCCTTCTTACTAATAAAGTCCAAGTGACTTTAACCTCTACACTGAAGCACTGATAGACCACACAAAACAGGGAGGATGGAGCTGCAAGACAGCCAATTACATTCCATACGTAAAGCACCTCATGTTTCCCATATGATAAGCTTTGGGTTTACCAGTAGCTCAAATTAATTTGATGGGGTTTTGTTGTTGTTGTTGTTTTGGTTTTTTTTAGTTGACTGCATATTTATCAGGCCTTCCTGTTGAAAATACTTCTAAAATATGTCATTATAAAACTCTGGCATAGATAGTTTCCACATCTGCTCATGTTACAGATGTATGGGTCTGGATTCCTGCTCTAGCAAATATGACCCAGTGTGGGTAAGTGATTCCCCTGCGATGCGTCAGATTTCTTTGGGGCCTGGGGTCCATCATTCCAAACCTTAATCCTTCACTATGTATACCTGTCCATTTCGACAGGTGAAGGTATAAAGCCACTGGGAAGACTTTGTAGTGAAATTCAAATTGCTTGATTATCTTTTAAAATTTCCCTGTTTTCTGTACTCTTCTTAAAAATCAGGGGCCAGATATGTCCTGTCCAATCCATTAGATGGATTGCAAGTCGCTGAGACTCTGGAGTACATTTTTTCTTCTTCCTAACTTTAAACAACTAGATGACACTGGTGACAGTGTAGCTGGGATTAACTTCCTGCCGGGGAAGTAGCACCGAGTGCGAGGTAAGTGTTTCAAGTCAGACAAGGAGGTGAACTGGGAGCTCACTCCACCACTTAGTTATTAACTTTGTAACTTGAGGTAAGATAACCTCCTGAATCTGTTTCTTCAACTGTAAAGTAGAGCTATAAATAATTATAATCTGGACATAAGGATGAAATGAGATGTCATGGATAAAATTATGACTAAAAATCAGTTCGTATGGGCTCTGACATGATATCATTTCTTACATTATTTATGTGGGTTTCCCTTTTCTGTTCATTGAGAACTTCTCAAGTTTGAAGATTTGAATCTTTAAATGTCTTTGTCCTTACCTTCCCCCCGTATCAGTCTGCTAGGGCTGCCATAACAGAGTACCACAGACTGAGTGTCTTAAAAACAGTTATTGATTTTCCCACAGTTCTGGAAACAGGAAGTTCAAGATCAAGATGTCGGCAGGGTTGGTTTCTCCTGAGGCCTCTCTCCTTGACTTGCAGATGGCCTTCTCCTCCCTGTGTCTTCAGACGGTCTTGCTCTGTGACTTCTGTCCTAAACTCTTCTTATAGAGCCAGTCATAATGGATTAGGACCCACCCTAATGACCTCATTTACCTCAGTCATGTCTGTAAGGCCCTATCGCACAATCCAGTCACATTCTGAGGTACTAGGGGTTAGGACCTCACCACACAAACTTTGAGGGGACAAAATTCAGCCAACAACAGACCCTCAAATTCCCCCGCCTCAAAAAAAAAAGGGGGGGAGAGGTGAGAAAAGTACTGAACTAGAGTAAGGGAAATGAGTACTACGCTTTTTTTCCTTAATTATTTTGCTGTGTGACCTTTGGCAAATTATTTTCCCTCTTTGGCCCATATTTTCTTAATCATTAAAATGAGGGGTTGGAATAATGGATCCCTTATTTCTCTTCCTGCCCTGAACTGAGCAAAGCTAAGTGTTTCCCATAATTTCTCACATCAAAAAGGGTCTGAGATAGAGCACGCCACGAAGTAACTGAAATAAAAAAACAAAACAAAACATACCTTCTTTGTGGAATCAACCCAGGATGAAGTCTCTAGAAGCGGAGGATTAGATCCAATTGCTTTAAAACCTTCTAAGTTGTTTATGCCCTTTCTCTCTGTAAGGCCATAATTTAAACCAATTTAGTTGGATAAACCAGAAACCCCAAGCTGAATTTATCAATATCCCCAAACAAAGTAATCTCATCAAGATTTGGGGCACAAATTGGCTTTGAGGGAAAGAGTATATGATTTCAAATAAAGGTCTCCTTGAAAGAATTAAGACGAAAAAAGTTTTAAAAACAAACATACATATACACACAGAGAATGTAAAATTAAAACCAGCTTCCAAGCTCATAGGTTAAGCCATTAAGGAGAGGGGAGAAAGAGCTAGGCATGTTTCCTCTCCAGCTGTGCAGCTTCAGGTCTCAGGACACTGTGTACCTCTACAAATGTCAACAGCCTCAGCGAATCAGACAGGCAAGCAAAGGCGGACGTGAGAAAACCAACGTGCTCTCTCAAGAGCAGAAGAGAAAGGGAAGGCAGAGCTCTCCATGGAAAATGGCCCAACTGCCAAAGCAATCAGAGCAATGACTAGAACATAGGACGAAGATGAAAGACAGTGGGTTTCAAATCTATAGGCTGGCAGTCTTGAGCTGAGCAACTCGGAGCAAGTTACCCAACCTCTCATCCTGGAATACCTTTTAATTTAAGTTCACCTAAAAAACGGCAATTGAAAACAAATGCATCATTTCATGTTTGTTGTTAATCCTACAATCGTAGAAACAAACACAAAAATTCAAACAGAATGGGATTAATTTAACCAGATCCCCAAGCACTGGGATAATATGTGGGTTTTTAAAATTATGTTATGGAAGAATATTTGAAACATGGAAAGATGTTATAATATATTGTGGAATGGAAAGCAGGACATAAAACAGCATGAACACTACGTTGTACCATTTTAATAAATGGCATATACAGTCTTGAGAAAAAGTTCTAAATGGGTGTATTCATAAAATTTACAATGGCTGTCTCTGATTAATTTCACCATAGCTTATTTGTATTGTACTCATTTTGTTTATTTTGGTAAATTCTTCTGTAACCCTCATGCTGTTTTTTGTATTTGGGGGAAAAAATTCCTACTTAATTTTAAAATCTCAGTGCCCTACAATAGACCAGACAGAAGAAGCCCTAATTCATTCAGCCCCACTTGTGTCTCCATCTCCATTTCTTCACCTGTAAGGGAAGTTTAGACTAAAATACTCTCTAAGGGAATTCTGACTCTATCAATCTCACAGAGCTACATTTAATCAAAACCTCGGCAGAATCTTGCTTTGGATTTATTGAGAAGCTGGGGAATGTCCTGTGGGGTATGGAATGAGCAGGAGGCATTCAAATCCACATTAAGAAGAAATCCTCACTGGTATTTTTGTTAATTCAATGCAAAATAGTCTTCTTTGCTAAGAGTGGTGGCCTCCTCCCTGGCAAGTTGGCCCTGAATGTACCATCGTGTGGAGCAGCTCTGGACATACTGGGAAGTGAGGCTGCCTGTAATGGGAAGGCTGGAGGGCTTCCATAACCAGGTGGCGCTCGTGCAGAGGAGGGCACCAAATGGCTGTTCTCTGTACCTCCCATAACCTCAACTACTCATGCTTCATAGGAAACAGGTGCAGGGAAAGCCTTCACCCTGGACCTGAATTAAGTGAACTCCAATTTGCACAAGTGTCTCATGACGCTGGAGGTGGGAGAAGATAAAAGAAGGTAGAATTTAAGGTTGCTCCGCCTAGCAGTTAAGAATGTGGGCTAAGTCAGTTCGAATTTTGGTTCCACCACTGAAGGCTTATGTGATGTTAGGCAAATTTTCTGATCTAAGTGTTCTCCACAATGAAATGGGAAGACCGAGTTGGAAATCCATCCACCTAACTGAACAGTTCTGAGGATTACGTGATTATGATAATGAATAAAAAGCACTCAACACAGGATACAATAAATATTTGTTATTGTTAGTAGTAGTAGTAGCTGCTGTCGTAAACTAATTTCCCCTCTGTGTTCCAGATTAGATGCTCCAGAGACAAGTATCGCATTGCTAGGTCCAGAGCCAATGGTCAATACGTGTTCTACAATCAAAAAAAGAGCCAAATGCTGTTATTATACTTGGTTATGTTATACATGACATTTTCTAATACATAAAGTATTACATATATACACAAGCATAAAAACATTCCATCTAAATGGCCAACCCTAATAGGGAAGCAAAAAAGACCTAGGGGCTTCTCCTTCATCGAGTCTTCTAAAAGGTGGGGTTTTCTGTACAATGCAGACTGCCCTGTCCAACTGCTGCTAATAACTCCAATGGCTTGTGGTTTCTAGGCAAAGGCAGAAAGGCCTCGATTCAGATCTATGTTGGATCCTGGTTCAAAAAGTCATGGTGACAATTTTCTCAAGTTGAAAGGAGGCATAAAGTTCTCTTTCTTTTAAATCATTTCCTGGAAGAGAAACAACGGGTCTGTTTGCAAGCAAGATGTACCCAGGTAGGCCCTGAAACAGGCTGAGAATGGGGTCAGATGCAGGATTTGGAAGAAGGGGAAGAAGGGAGTTCTACGAGGAGAGAAGTACAAATGAGGGCCGGGCTCCATGGGCACTGGTCAGGTCCCAGAGTACAGTTGACTCTGCTCGTTCTGCTGATGTGCCGTCCTGTTTCTCTTGGCTCAGTGATCCTCTCTGCTGGTTTCTTAGAGCCAGGTCGTCTCTCTTAAAAGTTAATATTCAAGAAAGCTGCCAGTGAAAGGGAGGATGATGTACAAGCACAAATGTATGCATGTTCTGATCATCTTCTGGCTTGAAATTTTTCCTGCAATGTAAGTGTTAAACGTACCCATTCGTTCAACAAATATTTACAGAGGGCTTAATATATGCCAAAGAGTGAGTGCTGTAGATTCAGTGGTAACAAAACCCAAACCATCCCTACCTCATGGGGTGTCCATGGCATTATTTGGCTTTTGGGAAGGGGTTATTTCCATTGGATGACAGCCACCACACTTAAAATATTGGCAAGAGCAAATGAAAAGAGCTTGGTGGAGCATATATAGACTTGGAGCTGTTTTCTGTTGGTCTCCCTAGTCGCTTGACCAGTGTAGATTTGGGAAATTTGTCACCTTTGTGCCTTTATCGATGGTAGCCTTATCCAAAAGAGAAACTGTATGTGCCAGCAAAGGAATTGTGGTCTCATTTTAATAATACTCATTTGAATTAATACCAAAGAAGAAGAAAAGGACATCATTATTCCATTTCTCTCCTGTACAGAGTCTATTAACCAAATCTACCCTCTGAATGAGAAAAAGGCTGGGACTTTAAGTGTAAAACGCAACCAAAGACCCTTAGACCCAACACAGATTTGGGCTGGCCCCACTGAATTTAAGCCAACAAGGACTGCTCTTTCTTCTCACCCACTGCGTTCTCTTCTCTCACAGAAAGGGTTTACGACTCTTCTCTAAATTCGGAACACAGTGACGGGGGCTGACCATGATCTCAGGAAAAAAGAGAGGACAAAATAAAGGCTCATAGGATCATGTGCCCTGGCAGGGACCTTGGAGATCATTTAGTTCAATGCTGTCATTTGACTGATGCAGAACTGAGAGGGATAATAAGGGTTTGCCCAAAGTCACGGGTAAATCAGAGGCAATGGCAGGCCTGAAGCACAACATGCTGACACTCCATACAGGGCTGTCGTTCCCTGTGTCAAAAAACAAGAGTGCTCCTTTGCAGAAGCAGAACTCCTCTCTTAAAAAATCAAATCTCACTTTATTCTGCATATTTCATTGTCCAGTGCTTCCCTGGAAAAAAGAGACTAATTAAGCCATGAGAAATGTGTCCTTGAATTCCAGATGTCCCAAATAGGCTCCTGGACCATTCTAAAGTGGAGCTCCCCCCTCCTGCTTAGAGGGCTGGGCGTGTCCTGGATTTCTCCTGTGGAATGGGAACGGGGAGCTCGGCTCCTTCCAAGTCTGGGAAGCAGACAGAGACAGAGTGTGAAGGGGCCTTGGGCCCAGATCTGTACTTATGCAGGGCAGGAAAACAGCATCTGCTTTTCCACCCTGCACTCATACGTGCGTCTGGGCAAAAGCCAGAAGCTAACTCAGACAGCTGGCAAAGCAATGCGTGAACCACCGTTACGAGGACATACGCTCGGTTGTTGTTCCAGTGGTGATGTGATAGCTTTGGCCAGATCATCCCCACTCCTTCCACGCCCTGTGAACACTGACCCGCATTTGTGAGCTAAAAGGTGTGGACAGCTGGGGGTGATCCACCTGTGGATAGGGAGTGACTGCTTTCGTGTCTATGAAACTAACTCACCTCTGGAGGGATCAATCCCAGGATCTTGCTTTTTCAACTGTGTGACTTTAGTCAAGTTACTAAAACTCTCGGAGCCTCTATCCAGAGGGCAAAAATGGTGGTTAATCACTGCAGCTACAGGAGATGCTAGGAGTCAAGTGAGGTAACCCACGCAACCACTCAATAAATGGCAGCTTAACAGCTCCACTATGCGTAGTCCCATCTTTCTAACCACTGAGATCCCTACAATCTAATTAACAGAAGAAAGTTCCTCAAGAGAAGTTGGGTTTTTTTGTGTGTGTTTTATTTATTTATTTATTTATTTATTTGAGAAAGAGAGAGCACAAGCGAGCAGGGGTTGGAGCAGAGGGAGAGGGACAAGCAGACTTCATTCTGAGCGCAGAGCCGGAAGCGGGGCTCGATCCCACGACCCTGAGATCATGACATGAGCCAGAAACCGAGGGTCAGAGGCTTAACCGATGGAGCCACCCAGGTGCCCCAAGAGAAGTTGTTTTTGTAAGTAGACTCCATGTAGAGACTAGGGCCAAATAAAAGAGGCTAAACTGAAGGGCTCATCCTACTCTACCACACAGTTTTTTTGGTCTATTGCATTTATTGAAATAGACATAGACTGTGTCTGATGAAAGAGAAATTTCACAAGAGAAGAGTGTGAAAATAGAAAACAGCCCATTTCTCTGGGTTGTCCAGGGTCTTTCTCATTTGTCTCTGAATGGTCTATAGAAAATGGGAGAAAAGGTAAAATGGAGCACTGATTTGAGGAGGGAGTAAGTGGGGAGCCGGTGAGGCTTTATTAACATTCATCACAGGAGGCGACGACATATTCAAGTTTCCAGTCCCCTTATGAGTAGGAGCACTGATTGAATCAAAGGGGGGCAGATTTATATCCTAGGGAGACAGTCCTACTGGTGTAAGCATTTTGTAACTTTCCAAATGTAATAAGCAAAAGCAAATAGTTCTATGAAATATGTCAACAGGTAAAGGGCGCCTGGGTGGCTCAGTTGGTTAAGCGACTGCCTTCGGCTCAGGTCATGATCCTGGAGTCCCTGGATCGAGTCCCGCATCGGGCTCCCTGCTCGGCAGGGAGTCTGCTTCTCCCTCTGACCCTCCCCCCTCTCATGTACTCGCTCTCTCTCATTCTCTCTCTCTCAAATAAATAAAATCTTTAAAAAAAAAAAAAAAAAAGAAAGAAATATGTCAACAGGTAAAGAACAGAGGGCCCATTAGGACATGAAGGGTTTTTTTTATTCTTTTTCAAATTCAGTGTTTTTGTTTTCTGTTTTTTCCAACTGAGGAGAAAGGGCAGAGGAAAAGCTACTGAACAGGGAGTCGTGAAGAACCTGCCATAAAGGGTATTCATAACCTCTGTCACTTTAGTGTCCAAGCTAATTAGGACTGAAAAACAATGTAGTACAACTAAATAAGAAAAATGCCCTTTATTTAGGTTAAGGGAAAGTCTCTATATCAAAGACCAAAGGCAGTCAAATGGCCTATTAGATTGTCAGAAATGAACGAGAAGCCTAATTTTGAGGAACACTGGAACATAATTGAAGCAAGAAAAAAATAACAAGAGCTTCTATATAACATTGTATTAATTTTTGTTTTTGAAAACTTGTATTCAAAAAGTAGTTTCCTAAGTAGCCTCTTTCTACCCCAGACCTTTATCATGTCTTCCCCTTCAGGAATTCCCACATTCCAGAGTAGCTGAGATTTCATAAATAAATCAGCGTTTACTATTTTGAAGATATCGGGGCTCAGAGACCGCTTTCAGGGTCACTATCCTCATTTGGGCCTTTCAACAGCCCAGGGAGATAAGCAGAGAGATTTTCATTTATAAGCTGACAGTTCTACCACATAGACTGGAATTCTCTGAGAAAATCTGTTCCTCCAGAATTCCCCCAAACGCCCAGCCAACTCCATCATAGCTACTAACAGGCAGAGCTCTTTACACACCTGAGGCACTGTGCTCGTGTTTCAGAAAGAGGAAGAACCCAGGGCTGCCTGGGTGGCTCAGTCAATTGAGTTTTCGACTCAGGTCATCATCTCAGGGTTGTGACATGAAGCCCTGTGTCGGGCTCCACACTCAGCTTGGAGTCTGCTTGGGATTCTCTCTCTCTCTCTACTCCCCTCAAATAAATTTTAAAAATCTTAAAAAAAAAAAAAAAGAAAAAAAGAAGAAAGAAAGAGGAATAACCTGGTTGAGAATCACCACATAGCTGCTCAAAATATAAAGTAACAAATGAACACCCCAGGCAGGGCCTGGGCTGAGAGTTCCATGATCAGATATCTAAGATGCTTTCCATTCCTAACTTTCCCTCCGTCTTTTACTCTGGAATTTCCCTACCAAGATGCCTTACACGGATAAAACCAACTGTGGGTGACTTCTTCTCTTTTGGTCTCCTAAACGCTAGTCTTCCATCTCCTAGTATTTGCTCCCAGTCCCAAGTGACACCTCTTGAAGCAAGAAGAAGGCACAGAGGTTGGGGCAGGGTTGGACTCGCGTCTCCTCCAGGTTCTCGGCTGGTTCAAGGCCCCAGCTCAGCTGCTGTGCTTCATAAGGCCCCTTCCCTTCCCCTTGGGAATAAAAACTTCCCATGGCACCCACAATGCTCACGATCACACCCTTCAAGCGAGACCACAGCACCCTGACTATGCGCCCAGGAAAGAACTCTCCAGGTTGTGTTCCTGCCTGAGGATGTGTATTCTGGGAATTCCCAAACATCACACACATTCAACCCAACCTCCAATGCGGCCGAAATGCATTATCTTACGGAAATCCAATTACCGTTTGCAAAAAGCCAATTCTCTGCAATGTGCTCCCAGAGGAAATTCTGGAACTCTTTACCCACACCTTCCAAATCTCTGCTGCATGCGCCTCTGGGAGGCAGCAGCTGTACCAGGACAGAGAAGCCTGGGTTTATTTCCAGCTTTGCCCCAAAATTCTCACAGGGTAACTCTGGATAACTAACTTCACCTATCTGTTCTTCAGTTTCCTTAAAATGGGTTTTTGCAGAGACTCTTGACAAGAGAATACATATAAAGCACTGGAACTTAACTGTTAGATCCCTCCCACTCCTGCGGTCAGCTTCAAGTGGTAGCATACAAGAGGGAAACAAGGACTGTAACTATCCTAACTCTCCACCTGCAGAACTGATATGCTAGCTACCACCCCCAAAAGTGTTATTTCCATTTATTGAATATAAGAAGTAAGAGACACCGTGTTAAGGGATCTGTTGACAGTGGCAGGCAAAATACGCTTCCCAGATCCTACCAGGACTACTTAGAGAGTGCAGAGTCTTTCCTCTATACCATTTGCCTTACTAACGCCAAGTAATAATGATGGTAGAAGCAGAAACACCAAAAAGAATGTGGTGGTAAGGAGCACACACTTTGACTTCAAGCAGGTGTGCAGGTTTGAGTCCTGCCTCTAACATTTACTCAATCTCTGATCCTGGGCAAAGGCATTTGATTTTCAATGGGTTTGGGGGATTTTTTGGGTTTTGGGGGGGTTTTTGTTTGTTTTGTTTCTGGATCTATAAAATGGGGATAACTATAGTACCTTTCAGACAGTGTTGAGTCAAGGATCAAAATGAGACAATGGAGGTAAGGCATTCAGCACAATACCTGACACAAAATAAACACAATAGGTGTGAGCTCTTCTTATTAGGAACAATTTTTAATTCATTTATTGACTGAACTGATAACCATGAGATGTCTATGTGCTAGGGACCATGCTAGACAGTGGAGACAGAGGTGAATGGCAGCACAAGGTCCCTGCTCTGATCTGCTGAACCAGCCTGAGCTGCCAGCCTGACATTTAGAAGCAAGGGCTAGTATCAAGGTAGACCAGACAGGTCATGCACATGGATAACCTGAGAAAGAACAATAAGATGGGAGGCCTGAGCCACTCACAGAGAAAGCCCCAGCCAATTCTATGAACCCTCTCTCTCCAAGAAACCAGTAAACACAGGTATAAGAAGGCTTTGATCTCAGGAGGGCAGCAAAAATAGGTGGCAGGAAAAACAACAAACAAAGCCTTACGGGGAGTAGGGTGGGGGGAGCAAATTGTGGCAGAGGGTGCTGTCTGGGGAGGCACAGGGTATCCAGCAAGAAAGACTGCCCCCATCGGTCCTCAGATTCTAGTGACATTTTAGCTACTGGGTGGGGCAGCCTTCACAGAAAGGAATACAGGGAGGCTAGAAAACTTAATTCAAATGCCATAATCTTACCATTTAAAAATACACTAGAATTGACAGTAGGGGATATATGCCATATTTAGATCTTTAACGATGTTTTCTATATATGTATATCTGCAGCCATATTTTAATGTTTTTCATTATATCTAGGCAGAGTATTGCAACCCTTATAGTATGGAGATAACTATAATCATCTATAGACATACAAACACGCAGAAATAATTGGATGTAAAATAGAACCCCTGTTCACAGAAATACAACACAAAGCCTGAGGAAAATTTACAAATGGATTCCTTGCCCCCAAAGACCAACAGCCCCCTTCCTGCCATGCTCCTCTTCTCCCTCCCCACCCCAGATCCCTTGCAACAATGTGAATACAGGGTTGTCAGGCTTGAAGAAATTCACAACCGCTGTCCATTCTCGTCACAGCTGCTGGAGACACACAGCCCCAGCTTAAAGGCACAGGCAGCTACGCAGCACCACGCCCCATGCACAGGCAGAAAGGATGGAAGCCGTGCGGAAAATGAAGGAGCCACCCCAGGGAAGAGCATCCAAACAAGAACAAAAGGGAACCCCTTGCAAACCTGGCCCTAGGATTAGGGCACAGCTACATTTACGGGGGCTCGAAAGCAAGTTATCCATCAGGGCTAAATTTCTGTAGCTCTCCTGAAAGGTAGCCCAAGTGACACCTATAAGAATGGGCGTGGCCCTCAATGCCACAGCACGGGCTGAGTCCATAAGAAGAACCTTGCAGTCTTTGGACTAGAAAGAAAAAATAAATAAATAACCTTTTCTCTGCTTATCCCAAACAGGAGAACTGGCAAACCTATAGCGGAGGTAAGGCAAGTGGCATGTGAGCAGCATGCTTCACGCATGGAACAGCATGAGAGCTGGGGTTCATCCCTCCTCAGTGAGGGAAACAGCCTCAAAATGGAGCTTTTGTCCCAGTCTTTTTTTTTTTAATGATACCTTCCACAGCTCTCTGCAAAGACAACTGGCACTGAGAAAATACCACGCATTATAAAAGATCCACAATGTTTCTTCAATAATGTGAAGTCAGTGATATCACGCAGTGATAAAGGAGGATATGTTTACAGCCAACACTTTTACCTGGCTAAAGGATCCCTACTCATCCCCACCTCTCTTTCTCCTAGCCACCGTTTATTCCCTAAGACCAGGTGGACGGCAGTTAGGGGTGGGGTGCACTTGTGTGGGGTAAAGCTCAGGTGCATGAAAAAGATAGCACGCTTCAATAGAAACAAAACCACTTGAGAATAAAGTGCACTAGAGCCAAGAATAGCTTCCTCCTGCCTACAGAGGTAAGGTCCTGCATCGGCAATCTCAAGCACACAGGGCGTTCCAAACATAGCGGAGCAAGTGCAAACAGACTCATGCCCACAGCAAAATCTGGTGGATCCCTGGCAAATTAACTATAGTAGCAGGTACAGCTCTGCCCTGGGGCAGCTGCAGAGCCTCCCAGGGGCCAGTTGATCACTTCCTTTGTTCGCCTTGCAAAGATGGAGTAGCCACCCATTCCCCCACTATACACACACACACACACACACACACACACACACACAGTACACACACACCCCATTCACAACAAAGCACAACCACACTGCTTCACGCTAAACTAAAATGTCAGTGTTTTTTGTTATTGTTGTTTTGCCCCCTATCACCCGCCCCCCTCTTTTTTGGTAATGCTCATTCCAGCTTGTCCTATGCCCCTTCTTTTCAGGGGCATCATTTCGGTGCATCCTAGAGAAACCCCGAGCCGGGGCGCGGTATTTTGCCGCTGAGAGCTGGCTCTGGTGAAGATGCGGCTTCTGTACCTGATAATGGCACGTTCCCTCTCCACCCCGCCCTAGGCGCTCGCCCAGGGCATTTGACACCCGCCCGCGGGTGGCTCGCTTTTGCACACAATGGCAGTTGGACATGTAAGGCACACAGCGTGCGCCTACGACCCCAAACTAAAATCTGCTCTTAAAACTCAGCCTTTTCTTGGGATAAGGGCAGAAAATGACATGAAAAATGTAAAATGCATCGAGGGCAAAAAAAAAAAAAAGTTGGTCATTCCCGCTACAGCCACATTAGTTGTCCAGTCTGGAATATGACGTACCGAAATATGAACCGGGTGAATGCAGGCAAGAAGGGGACAAGGTGAAGACCCAAGATCTAGACACCTCGCCACCTTCGCGGCGCGGGGGGCAGAGCCACCGGGTTGGAGCTAGGAGAGGGGCGCGGTCGTGCTACCAGGCACCCCTGGGGAAAGGTGTCATCTCTGCATACCCCGCCTCGCCAAAAGGAACCTAAAACAAAAAGCACACCCCGCCTGGGGCAGCGCACACTGATACCCCGGGCGGCGCGGGGGTCCCGGGAGGGCCCCGAGCCCTGCGTTATATGCAAACTACCGGCTGGTGGGAAAAGAGGATACATAATCCAAAGTTCTCCGCGCCACTCTTTGGGTTTCCTCTTTGTTTTGTTTTCCCCAAACGCCAGGGTCGTTCCGTCTGGGTGGCGCCCGGCGCGCCGACTGGGCTGACCGCCGCTCTCCACCCCCGGGACCCCAGGTCCCCGTCCCTCCCCGGGGACCGGACCGGGGAAGCCGGCGGGATCCACGGCGCCCCGCCCGCGGCGCAGCGAGCAGCGAGCGAGCGAGAGACGCAGGCGGCGGCGCCCGGCGCCCCACTCACCGTGATCCGCGGGATGTTCTTCTTGCCTTGGTAGGACATGGTGGCGGCGGTGGCTGCAGCAGCTGCCTCCCTCCCTCCTTCTTCTGCTCCTGCTCCTGCCTGCCCGCGCCTTCCTCAGCGCGCAGCGCCGGAGATCAGGTGGAGCGAATGGTGCGCTGGCCGCAGCCGCCGCCTCCTCTCGCCTCCGCCCCCCTCCCGGGCTCCCGCGGCGGCTGCCAGAGACAATAGTAAATCTCCCCGGTCCCCCCTTTCACCCCCGACCCCCCCGCCACACACACCCTCCTCCACTCGCGTTCACGCCCGGGCTTTTTTTTTTTTTTCTTATGCCGTGCCAGCTGGGACCCCGTAAGACCAGAATGGCTGCTCCGTGACTCCTCCCTCTTCTCTCTTATCCCTATTGATTTTCCTCTTTGCATCTGCCTCACCCACTTTTTCTTTTTCTTCCTTTTTTTGTGACTTACGAGTGCGGCGGAGCCAGCCGGCTCACAGCCACCAGGGGGCGCGAGGGACTTTTCGGGGCGGGGATGCTGCAGTCCCGGGTGGAGGAGGAAGAGCGCGAGCGTCGCCCCCCGGGCCTCGCGGACCGAGCCCCGGGAAGCGCCAACGCCCGCGGCCAGCCCCTGGTCCGATTTCCCACCCTCCCGACCCGCAATCCGGACCGGGGAAGGCTCCCGACTGCCCTCCCGGAGCCTGCGCTCCTCCGCCTCCGCGCGGGCTGCAGGCGGCGGCGCCGTCTTTGTTACAGCGAAGGGCGGCACGCCGCCTCTTACCGGCCGCTGCGGGTGTAAACCGGCGCGGAAGCCCGGAGAAAACCTAGACCTGGTCGCACTTGGCGCAGCCCGGCCCGCGGCTCTCCTGAGACCCTGGCACTACGTGTCGGAAAATGTAAAGCAACCACTCGCTCTCACGCGGCTGCGAGGGACTCCGTGTCAGTTACCGGCAACTGTTGTCCGTATCTTAAAAATAGTCTCAAAATAATACGTTGTAGAGGAACTCCGCTGCCTGGCTCTCAGAATCGGTGAAAGTGCATTAATGCTGCTCTGTGAGTCACGAGTAGAAAACACCTGTGGTTGAAAGGCCCCGTCACATTGCTGGTGTGCGGCCACGGACGTGTGGCTTTCCCTGGGCAGTGAACCGTGTGCACTGCTGAAAATCCCGAGTTTACTTTAGGCAGAGCTGACAGACAAAAGTCAACATGTCATTGGGAGCACACACATGGCCTTTCAGCGCTGGAATATATTGTCCTTCAGCTACTGGCTAAAATTAACTGGGTTTTATGGGTGGGGGCTACCCGGTGGTCCCAGTGCAGGAGATCCTCAGGTCTCCTTGAAAATGATTCCAAACATACCATTTAAAGAACAAAAATGGCTCGCTTTGCAAAAACTGAAAAACCCTTTCAAGACAAGTCTCATACCATCCCCACTCCCCAGTTGTCATTGCTAATGGCCTACTAAATATTCTGCAGATGTCACTATGCGCAACTAAGTCTGTGTTAAGAATCTTAAATTCACATTTCTATAAGGCAGGCCACTGACCACAGTTCTGGCCATCTTTTCATTAAATTGCAGGCCTTTCCCGCAGTAGAGAACTATATAAAGCATCCACCAGAATAGGAACAGAAGACTCCAGCTTGGGCTTTCGAAAAACCTAAAATGAACGAACCTGGGCACATAATCAAAGGGGAGACTAAGGCCCCTGAAACACTCCCTCCTCTCAAGTGAGTTAATCCAAGCTTCTGGTTACTCCTGGGTAAGTGGACTGAATGCGGTCTTCTCAGGAAAAGTCCACAGCCACTTCCACTTTATTTCTGTGATACTCTGGCTACGATGAACGCCAGGCAAAGTCACCTCCCTGTACTCTTTTGCAAAGCCTGAGCAGGGTTTAGGGCCAAAGTCACACCCAAAACATTTTGCTTTGTTCTTATACTGAGACCACTAGCCAAGAGTTGTGAAATTACAAAGCATTCTGGGGACTGGCATGCAAATGAGCAGGATTATATTTAGAACAGGGCAGAAAGAGAATTAACTACATACTATGAAACCCTGCAGAGCTCTCTCTGTATCTTTCCCAAAGATGTGTCCCAAATTTGCTGGAAGGGATCTTGCAAGTTCTTAAGAAAAACAAAAATATATAGGGGATATTTACAATCCTAAAGAAATACCACTGCCTTTTTTTTCTTTTTTAATACTATGGGTTTCTTTCCCTTTCTTGCATCCTATTTATGTCCTTCTGTTCCTGTCATTATAATCCAGAACACTCTACTAAACAGATTTATACCATGTTTTTGATCACTTGATTGTGTGTGTGTGTGTGCGTGTGTGTGTGTTGTTTCAAATTAGAAGACTTGGGTTTAAACTCTTTGAGGTCAGGTTTGCATGCTAGAGGCCATGGAGAATAGGACTTGTGATGTGTTTCTCCGGATGGGACTCCAGTGACAAGCCATACACAGGAATGCATAATAACCAGCTAATCAGTTCAAGCTGTTGCCACAATCAGAAATGTACAACAAACACTATTTTTTCCCTCTTTTGTCCCCTCAATCTTTATCTTCCTTAAATCAAAAGAAAGTGTCCAAGATGAGTTTGAAGGAAAAAGCCTTCCTTGGCTGGGCCTTTCTTTGAATAAGAAAGGCAGCCACCAACACAGAATGCCTCTGTGTCTGGCCAAGAGAGTGAAGAGTGAAACCAGCATGGATGTTTTCCACAGTAGAATGACTCTGAATGGTTTTCCTTGGATACACAGCAGAGCTTGGCTTTAGGTATCTCAGGAAACTATGAGAGAGGGAAAAGGAGACATAGAGAGACTTAATTTATGGTCCCAAAGAAACTTAATTTTGGCCACCAAACCTACCACATTGGTAGACTTCCACAACTCAATCAAAGCTACTTTATTCTAGTTGCTCAGGCCAAAGGCGTGGCATCAACCTTGACTCCTCTCCTTCAATCCATCCAATTTGCACTCCATATCCAATCTTTCAGGAAATGCCATTGGTTCTGTCTCTTAACTATATCCAGATTGATGAAGTTAATTCATATATTGAGATCCACAAAATGGAGGCGGCTTCAGTCACTGGGACCATGTCACAAATCTAAACCTAAGTCAGCCTCCACTTACCGGAAACCCAACAAACATGAATCACAATCCTCCAATTCAGCTTAGCTAGCTTAGTTTACCCTAAAAAATAGGACCAGCTAGTAGTATAAGGAAATCCCTCACCAACCATGCCCTATTTCCACGTTGTTCCTTCTAACTCTGTAAAACTCGCTCTTGCCCAAAATCCCCTAGAAAGTATGCTTCACTGCTTGTGAGACACTGTATTCCCCCAATCTATGGATTATTTACCCTTGACTATCCTTGTTTACCTTTCACACTAGTTATGAAGTTGTACTTGACAATAATATGACCTCTTAATCTGCAAAGCTCCTTCCTGGGCCTAGCACCATCATGTCTCATGGGACTCCTGCAGTAACCTCCTCCCCGGGTCTCACCATCATTCATTCATTCTCACAATATTCTCATGATATTTATCTTGTGCTTACTACACACTAGTACGTTTCAAGGTGCTAGTGTTAGAGAGGTGAATAACAATAATAATGTCCCGGATCTCATGAAGTTTACCTTACACCCTTACTCAAAAATAAGGCACTTGGTGCCCTTCCATGCCTGCTTTATCTTCATGGTACTTTTCACCATATGTATAGTAATTTATCATTGAGTATTATCCTTCTCCCCATCATTGGAATGTAAGCTTCTTGAGGGCAGGGAATGTGTTGGTTTTATTTACAGCTATATCCTCAGTGTGTGAAACAGGACTCTGCCCACAGAAATTGCTCAAAAATTAATAGGTGAGTGACCATATGAATTTTAAAATTGTGTCTGAAGAAAGAATAAAGACATGGAATAATATTATTTCTGTCTTTCTCTCAAATAAATAAGAAATAAAATCTTTTAAAAAAATATCAAAGCAAAATGTTGAGTAGACAGGGGGATACTCGAGATTGGAAATCTAAGGAATGATCTGGGCCACAGACACAAATCTGGGAGTTGTCAGCCTCTAGGTATTATTTAACAATACTGGAGGAGATGAGCAAGGAAGTGAGTGGAGACAGAGGGAAGAAAGGTCTGAGGTTAAGTAAGCATCCTGAGGGGAAATGAGCAACTAGGAAAAGGAATAGAGACAGTGGTCAGTGAGACAGAAGGTACACCATGGGAGCATGGTGTTCTGAAGGTCAAGAAACTAAATTATTTCAAAGAGGGAAATGTATTCACTTTGTTAAATGCTGCTGAAAGTTGAAGGAAGATGAGAAGTGACAATTAATTAGTGCATGAAAACCCTGTCAAGGTTGCTGAGGGCCTTCACCGGAGCGCCTATAAAATGAGTATCGTAACAGCCACCTCACAGTGGTTTTCTGGGGAACATATATTAAATTATTCAAGTCATATTTCCTGAGTACCTACTATGTGTTTATGTGTACCAGCGCAGTCCTAATGAAGTCGTGCGGGTGAAAACTGATCGGAGTGTTTCCAAGAGACAATCAAAGTGGAAATTGGAAACATCTGATGTAGACACCTCTTTCAAGGGATTTTATTATACATGGGGACAAGGATATGGAGCAGTAACAGGCAAAGAAAGCAGAATCTCATGTGAGAGAAGTAAGAGCATGGTTGTAGGCCTATGGGGCTGACTCTGTAAGAGAATGGGGACAAGAGCCCTATCGTCCTTGAATGGGCAACACAGGTGACATCTAGTTTGTGTAAATGGAGGACTTGCCCACAGCAAGGAGCAAAGATGGCTCCTCCACTGGGAAGTGAGGATAGAGCATGGGATCTTGGCTCCTTAAACGAGATGAGAGAGCATAAGTGTATAGGGAGATAAAGGATAGGGAACATATTGAAGATTAAATAAGATTATTCATGTAAAACTCTCAGCCCAAAGCAAGTTAATTAGATGGCAACCATTCCTGCCATTACTTTTCCTGATCTGATTTTTCAAACTCGTTTATGTCAGGGACTATGTCTTATTTATCTTTTCAGTGTCCAGCTCTTTCACAACACTTGGAATAGAGTAGAATTAATGCAGTATAAAATAAATTGAATAGGGGCGCCTGGGTGGCTCAGTTGGTTAAGCGTCTGCCTTCGGCTCAGGTCATGATCCCAGAGTCCTGGGATCGAGTCCCGCATCTGGCTCCCTGCTCAGTAGGGAGCCCGCTTCTCCCTCTCCCTCTGCCTTCCCCCACACTTGTGTGTGCTCTGTCTCAAATAAATAAATAAAATCTTAAAGAAATTAAAATAAAAATAAATAAATTGGATAGAGGAGAAAATCAAGAATATTCTCTGCCTTTCTTTTAATCTCCAATATATCTAAAATAAGTGATTAGCCATTTCCATAGTTTTGATCATCGAAAATATTTTCTTTTTTAAAAACAAATTTACATTTTGTTATATTAACATGGAGAAACATTTTCCTTGATCTCGATTTGAAGGTTAGAGGAAAAAAAATAGTTCCAAAACAAATACAGAAAGAGTTCTGAAGGGGCAAAAACCATATACCAAGCCTTTGTGAAACACATAGGCTATTCTAACATTAGCAAATACACATTTAATCACAGAACCATCCATTAAGTCACTTGAGTCCATACATTTTATCCACAGTTCAAAAGGGGAAATCTTAGTCATATACTGGAAGTGTATGAATGAAATCAAGGTGGTGATTCACCTGCTATTATTAGATGTTTATACATTACATACACAGAAATAACCAAACAAACAATTCTACCTTTGATACACATAAGCCAAAAAATTAAAAATAAAAATATTATAGACATACACAAAATATCCCCATGGGCTTACTCCAAAAATCATACTTATACCAGCCTGAGCAAGGTGTGCAAACCTGCTTCTCCCTGGATAGAGTTTCTCATTCATTTCTTCAGTAGAGGATGGTTCTGAAGGCCTCTGGCCTTCATAAGATTTGATGGTAGCTCATTTCAAAGCCACAGGCAGGGCCACACCAGCTAGGGTTATGGGGTAAGGTTGGGAGGGAGGGATAAATTACTGTGTGTTCATCTCTATCTCTGGCCCAACACATGTTAGACCCACAGGTGAGGTTACATTTGTTACAACAGTAGCAGGAAACTAAGATAGGTAGTAATCAAAATGAATCAAGGGTTGATGATCAGAAGGTTGAAGGTAGTACTCCACTAAAATGTCATAATGCCATGGAGCGCCTGGGTGGCTCAGTCGGTTAAGTGGCCAACTCCTGTTTTCAGCTCAGGTTGTGATCTCAGGGTCCTGGGATTGAGCCCCGCCTCATGCTTCACACTCAGCGGGAAGTCTGCTGAGGTTTCTCTCTCCCTCTCTCTCTGCCCTCCCCGCCCCGGGTCGCACACACTCTCTCTCAAGTAAATAAATAAATCTTTTTTAAAAAGTCATAATCCTGTGCCCAATTTCTAGATCTGACTTAGTTTTGAGGCTTGCAAAACATTTAACTGAAGGAGAAGCCAGGTCATCAAGACGAAAGATCCTGCAACACCATGACTAGTATGATTTCTCTAGTCCTTCCCCAAGGGGTCCTAGGGCCAATTGTTAATGCCACTGAAAACTGGGAAAGGGGGCTACTTAAACATCTAGAGAACAGATGGATATAAGTTCCCAGTTGACACTGATATCCAGAGACTTGAGGCAGCAGCAGAACTCCTCTGTTAGAGTGAAAGTATGCTGAGGCCAAGTAATAAATGGACTCCTGGCCCAGTTCTGGCTTACCTTTGACCCACTAGCTTTACACATCCACCTACAAGTCATTTTCACAAACCTCTATTGATTAATTGGAATGGACAAATATGGCAATTAGCACACCTCCATGTTGGTTTCTTAGCCTGTGGGGTAACAGCAATCAAGTTGGGAAGATCAAGTAGAAGGCTCTAAAACTGTTCTCCACCTTTACCCCAAGATGTTGAATCAAGATAGCAAATTTAAAAACTTTTTGCATCCTAAGAGAATGGCCTTAAAGACCAAAATGCTATAGGGCTGGTAATCCCCATTATATTGTCATTTAATTCACTACTCTAGATACTACAAAAGTCAGACAAATCCCAATGCATAACTCAATCAATTAAGAACCCAAACTGAAAGTGCTGTGATACTCTCCTAGAGCATATTGTTATGGCCTCAAGTACATAGTACACAGCCACTGAACTATCCAAGAAGTTCTTTTCCATCCCTGCCAGGAAAGCAAAGCAAAGAAGTTTGCATGCACTTGAAACAGATGACAATACACATGAAGAGTCTTGACCACGGCTACAATTGTCCTTCCCTCCATTATAATACAGTCTGAAAAGATCTAGTCTGGACATCTTGAAGAACATCCTATTGGCACACTCTTTGGATGACATCATGCAAAACAGATGAGATGAGTAAGAAGTGACAAGTATGTTGAAGGCTTTGGTAAGACACATGAGCTGTAGAAGGTTCATGAAGGACACATGAACATTAGAAGAGTGGAAAAAAAGGCCACCCCCCAAAATAAATAAATAAATCATAAAAAAAAAAAAAAAAAGGAGAGATGAACACATATTCTAGGTATGGATTTGCCTTCGCTGCTGCTAGAGCCTCAGTTTAACACTACAGAATATTTGATGCACTGGCATGGGCTCCATAACATCACATCAGACTAAGGGGTCTACTTAATAGCAAGTAAGATGCATGAAAGGTCATATGACTGCAGGATCCAGTAGTTCTATCAAATACTACCCCACCTAGAAGCTGCCATCCTAAATGTGGAGGAATGATCTACTGAAGGGACAAGTGAAGCACGAATTCAGGGATGATTCCTCGCAAGGATAAGGCACCATCCTCCAGGATGCATTGTCATTTTAAATCAGTGCCCTTTATCAAGTATGTACTGTCCCAAAAAGAAGAATACATGAGTCCAAGAACCAAGGGGAAGAAGCATGAGTGACCCCTTTGACCATCACTCCCAGGGACCCAAATGGGAAATGCATGTTTCACATCCCTGCAACTCTGGGTTGTTTCATATCTTTTCCAAAGGGGAAACGCTTTCCACCAGGGGGCAGAGCAAGAGTCCTACTGAACTCTAAGTTACTGCTGCTACGGGGCACTCAGGTCTCTCTATGCCCAGGGACTAAACAGGCAAGGAAGAAAATCAGCAACCTTACAGGACCCAGGTTATCAAAAGGAGGTAGGGCTCCTGTTACACAACGGGGGCAGGGAGGAGTATTATGACACCCGTGCAATCCACATGGGTTCTTTTAGGTACTACCTTGCCCAGTCTTGATAGTAAATAGACAAGTACATCAGCCATAACCTGACAAAGGCATGGTGACCAGAGTCCATGTCCCAACACCAAGTAAACCACCAGGGCCAGTGAAGACATTAGCTAAGAATGAGGAGAATCTAGAATGACTAGTAGAGGACCATAATGAGTATTACTGTGATCCTAAGACCAGCTGTGGGGGGAAAAAAGGCCCTGACACCCCCAAAAGAAGAGGTACACCCAGATTCTAGAGTTGGTGGTCCCAGGCCTTACACAAAGAAGTGAATGTGAACCGTGTAAGGAGAGGTCTGTAGTAGACACTCTGAAGCTCCAACGAGCCCCCACTTCCGTTCAGGATTGAAGGACTCCTTCCTCCAGGTGCTTTCAACCTTCAGCAATCAGCCCTTTCTGGAAACTACCCTTGTCTCAGGTAACCCCACTCCCACTCCAAGGGCAGCCTGATCTGGTAAGCGGTTAATGTGAGCGTGTAAGAGCCTGGCCCCCTTGCCACAAAAGGGTAACAACTCCAAAGCCTGTCAGGTCAGCTAAAGCCTTTCAGACCACATCGCAGCTCAGCTTTCCCCTCTGCTCAACCATCCCCTCCCCTTCCCTTCCCTGGCACAGATGTTGATCCCTAATAAACTTCCTGCATGTCATTCTTCCAGAATCTGTGTCCCAGGAAACCCAATATGCAAAGTGAGGCTGCTATTAAATGAATATATATATGGGATGATATTTTTTTTACTTAGCCAATATTTTAAAATGTACAGATTTCACACTCAAATTTAGATATCTTTAAAAATTGGAAAACTTGGGGGGCACCTGGGTGGCTCAGTCAGTTGAGCCTCTGATTCTTGGTTTCAGTTCAGGTCATGATCTCAGGGTCCTGGGACTGAGCCCCAGTGGGGAGTCTGCTTGAGGATTCCTTCCCTCTCCTTCTGCTCCTCCTCTAGATCTCACATTCTCTTTCTCTCCAATAAATAAATAAATCTTTTTTTAAAAAGATTGGAAAACTTGGTAATTCTGGGTTCCCGGATACACCCATCAGCTACAGTCAAATACCACCTGCCTTTTGGATAGAACACGTACTCTCCCATTAGCTATGTCTGCTACTTCCTTTTCCTTGAAGAAGGGTTGGCTGCTGTTTATTTATGTCACCTGCCTGGTGTATAGTCATGTGAATTTCTGACATCAGATCATTTGGAGATTCTTGAATTATTTAGGCATTAGAGAGTAGGGGTCTCTGTGTCTCAAAGGTGAGGGTTGTGTTTTTCCAAAGCAGTCTTTGGTGCCTGTTCAGAATTGAGAGAGCAGTGAGTTATCTCCAGGGAACTCCCTCCTTCCCCAGCCCACCCCCACTCCACTCCCAGTGCGCCCTACACCACAAGACTGAATCCCGGAACTATAGACCGTGCGTTAAAAGCCTGTGTAGGAACATGACTGGAGCTGCAGAATCTACGGCTAAGGGCAGTCAGTTTCAGCCTTGGGCTGAACGGAAACACACGTGATTGGATTCAGACCTCTCCCCGTGGAGCACTAAAGCTCCCTCCCGGAAGAGGGATGTGAGACTCACTCCTGGATGGAGGCTCACAATAGCAAGCCAGCCCCCAAATGCAAGGCGGCAACCCCAGTTTATATTTTCCAGGTTTCCCCAACCTTTCCAGGAAGGGACTTTGGCTGCATGTCTTTTGGGGTTTTTTCCTCTGGTTTCCTGTATTCAGTCGTAGCAAATGCTCCAGGGCTATGGGGCCCCATCAGCCTCTGGCTCCCTACCTTTACAGAGAAGGAGGAATGGCAGAAACATATGCCTGAGGGTCTAGTCACAGGCTTCTCTGGGCAAATTTCCGAAGGAGCTGTCGAATGAAAAAGAGGCTCCTCTTGTATGTCCCTGTATGTCAACAAATGTGCACTTCTTTGTTGGACTGGGCACCTCTACGCTCTGATCCCAAGTGAAACCCTGGACTTCTGACCTCAGGACACCCAGGATCAGTTGGTGACCTGGGCCCAAGCAGAGTGCTTGTTCAGTTTTGAAGGCCCACATAGTCCATTTTTCACTGAAGACAGTGAACATAAGCAGTAAAACCAGAGACTGAAATAGAGAAATACTGTTAGATTTTCCAAATTTATTTCAGGTTGGTTGACTTTAGAATTAACAGCCTGAAAAACCTTCTGAGCTTTACATGCCTCATCTAGAAAATGGGTCAGTAGAATAACTGAGTGGATATGCTAACAAAAACATGAGAGAATGGGTCTTATGAAACAGAAAGATGAGTGATTCATTTAAAAGGAGTTGCTGGTTCAGGGAAATCCAAATCAAAACCTCAGTGAGGTACCACCTCACACCAGTCAGAATAGCTAAAATTAACAAGTCAGGAAACAACAGATGTTGGCGAGGATGGAGAAAGGGGAACCCTCCTACACTGTTGGTGGGAATGCAAGCTGGTGCAGTCACTCTGGAAAACAGTATGGAGGTTCCTCAAAAAGCTGAAAATAGAGCGACCGTATGACCCAGCAATTGCACTACTGGGTATTTACCCCAAAGATACAAATGTAGGGATCCAAAGGGGTACATGCACCCCAATGTTCATAGCAGCGATGTCCACAATAGCCAAACTATGGAAAGAGCCAAGATGTCCATCAACAGATGAATGGATAAAGAAGATGTGGTATATATATACAATGGAATATTATGCAGCCATCAAAAACCCAAAATCTTGCTATTTGCAACAATGTGGATGGAACTGGAGTGTATTACGCTGAGCGAAATAAGTCAATCAGAGAAAGACATGTATCATATGATCTCACTGATATGAGGAATTCTTAATCTCAGGAAACAAACTGAGGGTTGCTGGAGTGGTGGGGGGTGAGAGGGATGGGGTGGCTGGGTGATAGACATTGGGGAGGGTATGTGCTATAGTGAGCCCTGTGAATTGTGTAAGACTGATGAATCACAGACCTGTACCTCTGAAACAAATAATACATTATATGTTAAAAAAGAAAAGAAGAAGAAGAAGAAGAAGATAGTAGGAAGGGAAAAATGAAGGGAGGGAAATCAGAGGGGGAGACAAACCATGAGAGACTATGGATTCTGAGAAACAAACTGAGGGTTCTAGAGGGGAGGAGGGGTGGGGGAATGGGTTAGCCTGGTGGTGGGTATTAAAGGGGGCATGTATTGAATGGAACACTGGGTGTTATACACAAACAATGAATCATGGAACATTACATCAAAAACTAATGATGTAATGTATGGTGATTAACATAACATAATAAAATAAAATTTAAAAATAAATAAATAAATAAATAAATAAGGAGTTGCTGGTTTATATCATTATGCCATGGAGTGATTAAAAGAATAGGTTTTGGAGTTTGTCTAATAGTGAGTGGATGGAAAATGGAGAACACTTGCCCAAGCCGGCCCATGGGCAGTTCCTAATCTTGCCTCCCTGCTGAAATCATGTATCAAATTAGATAAGGACTTTCTGGACTTACAGCACAGTATACTGAGCTTCTTCCGAAAAGGTACACATAATTAACTAATCATATTTTAACATGTAACCAAGTCCTGTTTTCATCACTTCATAGCCACAAATAATTTACCATGACCTCCATTTTCAAAACCCCAACACACTGTTGACAACAGAGATGAATACATTTTGTTATTGACACTTACCTAGTTTATACATTTCCTGGGGATTCTCTACAGCACAAATAAAAGTAGTGTATAAGCAGATGTTAGTAGAACAATGGTTCTGTTTTAATGAGGGTTGAACGCTAATGTCACTGTGGAAAACAATTATCATAAAAGCTCACATATCTCTTACTCAGCTTTCATTAAAATTAAAGTTAAAATAAGGGGCCATCTTGTTTCCAAGCAGGGTCCCCGTAAATCACTTGTAGAGGTAGTTTTATGGGAAAAGGTTACTGAAATTTTATATATTTACTATAGAATTTAAAGTAAATTTAAGAATTTATATTTATTATCTATTTTGTCACCATAACATTGAGTTTCTTTTTAAGTCTCCTAAGTTTTTGTCATGTTGAAAGTTTGTTTTAATAGGATCCAAGGTCTCCTCATTTAAAATCTTGGGACTGTGAAAGGTTATCACAGGAAACTACTTTATCACAAAGCTTCTTGTAAAAGTTCCTATTCAGATAAAGGTAGAAACTGTTTTTGTCACAGAAGTCTGATTTGACTCATTAACACTGTGAAGACAAATTTACTGTAATCTTGCTAATTGACTTTTCATTAACTAGTATAAAAAGATGGTAAAGACTCTTGGAAGTATATTAAATATCTGCAAATCAGTCAATCTGATCCACCACACTGACAAAACAAAAGATAAAAATCATATGATCATCTCAACAGAGGCAGAAAAAGCATTTGACAAAATTCAACCTCTGTACTCTCTCAACAAAGTGGGTTTAGAGGGAACAATGCTCAATATATGAAAAACCCACAGCTAACATCATACTCAACAGTGAAAAACTAAGAACTTTTCCTCCGAGATCAGGAACAAGACAAGGATGTCCATTCTCACCACTTTTATTCAATTTAGTACTGAAAGTCCTAGCCACAGCAATAAAAAAAGAAATAAAAGGCATCCAATCTGGTAAGGAAGAAGTTAAACTGTCACCATTGGTAGATGACATGATACTATACATAGAAAACTCTAAAGACTCCACTAAAAAACTATTAGAAGTAATACATGAATTCAACAAAGTTGCAGAATACAAAATTTATACAAAAAATCAGTTGTGTTCTATACACTAATGACAAAGTAGCAGAAAGAGAAACTACAAAGTAGCAGAAAGAAATTAAGAAAACAATTCCATTTACAATTGCACCAAAAAGAATAAAATACCTAGGAATAAACTTAACCAAGTTGAAAGACCTGTACTCTGAAAACCATAAAACATGGATGAAAGAAACTGAAGATGATGCAAACAAATGGAAAGATATTCCATGCTCATAGACTGGAAGAATACTGTTAAAAATGTCCATACTACCCAAAGCAATCTACACATTTAATGCAATCCCTATCAAAATACCAGCAGCATTTTTCACAGAACTAAAACAAATAATACTAAAATTTGTATGGAACCACAAAGGACCCCCAACAGCCACAGCAATCTTGAGAAAGAGGAACAAAGCTGGAGGCATCACAATCCCAGATTTCAAGATAGACTACAAGGCTGTGGTAATCAAAACAGTATGGTACTGGCACAAACAGAGACACATAGATCAGGAGAAAAAACAGAGAATTCAGAAACAAACCCATGCTTATATGGTCAATTAATCTATGACAAAGGAGGCAAGAATATACAATGGGAAGAAGATAGTCTCTTCAATAAATGGTGTTGGGAAAACTGGACAGCTACATGCAAAATAATGAAACTGGACCACTTTCTGACACCATATGCAAAAATAAACTCAAAATGGATGAAATGTGAGACCTGATCCCATAAACTCCTAGAAGAAAACACAGGCAGTAATTTCTATGACACCAGCCTTAGCAACTTTTCTCTAGATATGTCTCCTCAGGCAAGAGAAACAAAAGCAAAACGAAAATATTGGGACTAAACGACAATAAAAACCTCTTGCACAATGAAGAAAATCACTGACAAAACAAAAAGGCAACCTAGGAATGGCGGAAGACATTTGCAAACGATATATCGGATAAGGGGTTAATATCCAAAATATATAAAGAATTTATACAACTCAACACCAAAAAAAATTATCCGATTAAAAAGTGGGCAAAGGACCTGAAAAGACATTTTTTCAAAGAAGACATACAGATGGCCAACAGACACATGCTCAACATCAATCACTAATCATCAGGGAAATGCAAATCAAAACCACGATAAGATATCACCTTATACCTGTCACAATGGCTAGACTCAAAAAGACAGGAAATAACAAGTGTTGCAAGAATGTGGAGAAAAAGGAATGCTCATGCAGTACTGGTGGGAATGTAAATTGGTGCAGCCACTGTGGAAACAGTACAGATACTCCTCAAAAAAATAAAAAGAAAAAAAATTAAGAAAATAATTCCGTTACTGGGTATTTACGCAAAGAAAACAGAAACACTAATTTGGAAAAATATATGCACCCCCAGGTTTACTGCAGTATTATTTACAATAGCCAAGATATGAAAGCAACCCAAGTGTCCATCTATAAATGAATGCATAAAGAAGATATGGTATACATATACAATGAAATATTACTCAGCCATAAAGAAGAATGGGATTTCACCATTTGGACAACACGGATGGACCTGGAGGGTATTATACTAAGTGAAATAAGTCAGACAGAGAAAGACAAATACCATATTATTTCACATACATGTGGAATCTAAAAAAACAAAACAAATGAATAAATAAGCAAAAAGCAGAAACAGACCCATAGAGAACAAATGGATGGTTGCCAGAGGGGAGGGGAGTGGGAGGGATGGGCAAAATGGGTGAAAGGGAGTAGGAGATTTTAAAAATTCTTGGATGTATGGACAGAGCTAATGACACTCATATGATATTTTTTTCAAGTAAAATAGATAGTAATTGGCCAATTAACTTGAGAACACAAGATAGGCCATCTACTTTCCATGATGACATCCACACATGAGAAAAATATCTGAGGCAGCCAATCATCCACAATTAAGGACAGAGTGAAGGACTGGCTGCTCGCCCTTCCCTAACAAAACTCCCATGACCACTGGGGCACCCTCAAGCGAACACAGCACCCCCAGTGCTGGAGGGGCCAGCAGTATTCTCCTTTCCCAGCAAGGCAGATGTCTGCAGCACCAATGGCTGCCAGAGGTGATACCAAATCAACCTGCCTCACTGGTCCCTGGGTGGCTGGTCCTCCTCCCTACTTGGCAAGAATTCACTGTTACCCTAAGAATGCCAAAGAAGGAACCCAGAGAGCCCACCCTGGCACTCAGAAATGGAATTCTGGAATTCAACTCTGCTAGTCACACCGACAGGTATTTCAATTCTAGCCCTGTCATGTACGGACTGTGGTGCCCCTGGACAAACTCTCACTTTCCCCCTCTGCAAAACAGGGATAACATTTTAACTTACATGGCATGAACATCAGGTGAAATAATGGCAAGTAGCTGATATTCTGTGAATGCGCCAAGAAACTGGATTAATCAGATTAATTAAAATATCACATGATATTGCTCAGGGTGTAGAAGGTTACTAAGTGATTTAAGTTATTAAGTGAACCCAGTCCAAAGAGAGCCAAACAAATATCTTTTCTGGGGAGGTTGTCTCTAGTTGCCTTCAGGTTCTTAAGTGTGCATGACCCCCCAAAATCATGCATTCACACCACTGATAAGATACTACCTCCCAAACCTTACCTCTTAGCCAGCCCTGGCCTCTCAGCTTCAGGTTCATACATCCAACTGCACACGGGAAGCCTCCATCTGAGCGATCCACGGGCACCCCGCTCCACCTCACTCCCTGCCGTGCGCTGCCTACATCCCTCTTTGGGAAAAAGGGCTTATGATCCCAGATGCTGCAAATGCCTCTGGCAGAAGCTCTCAGTTGTCAACCATCTTTGAACAGTGCTTCAGCTAAGCAGGTCCACCTTGCCTGAGATGACACTGCCCTGGGGGGTGGTCCACATTGGTACCAACAGGGAGTTGAGGCCTGACCCTCTTATCCTAACTCGGAGCAGAGCTGAAGGTCCATTCTCTCTTCCGAACTCCCTGCAGGGCTGGCTGAGATCTCTACTGAAGCTGCAACCTCCTCAACTCAATTTGGCTTCCTTCCCTTCCCCTGGTGTTGAGCTCAAGACCATCCCCTAATAAATTTTGGAATGTTAATCTTTGCCTTATGATCTGTTTTCTAGGGAAACTGGAACGCTCAGCATGTCTCAGATAGGTTCCAGACCTTTCTGCACCTTCTCCAGTGCTTTGTAGCTCAGCTGATGACACCTCGCCTTACCTGGTCATCTTATCCAAAAACCTAGGCCTCCATCGTGGGTGCTTTTGACCTGTCTGCTCCCTCTGCCTGGATCAACCTCAACCAGTTTGAGTCCTTATCATTCAAGTGTCATCTTGAATGTCACCTCCTCACTTACCTGCAGGTTTCCAATCATTCCCCTTCAGACTCTGCAGCTGAAGTCTAAGATGCTAAATGTCACGCACAACCCCTCTCCCACCACCACCACCACTTGGCCTCTGCTCACCTCTGTGGCTTCACCTTTCTTCACTCCTGACTTGCACATTAGGTCCCAGTAACCCTAGAAACTAGGAGCTCCTCTCTTACATCATGCTTTTCCTTGCCCCCACGTGCTTGCCCATGTAGACCTTTTGCCAGAAACAGTTGTCCCCTTTCTTTCTTTTTTTAAGATTTTATTTATTTATTTATTTATTTATTTATTTATTCATTTATTTGAGAGAGCAGGAGCAGGGGGAGGAGCAGAGGGAGAGGGACAAGCAGACTCGGCGCTGAGTGCAGAGCCCAACAAGGGGCTCAATCCCAACTCTGAGATCATGACCTGAGCCGAAATCAAGAGTTGGGCAACCAACCAACTGAGCCACCCAGGCTCCACCCCCTTTCTTAAATTGGGAAACTCCAAACTATCCTTAAGACTCAGCTCAGGCTTTAGCTCTTCTAGAAAGCTTTTCCTGACATCTTTTTAGGGCCTCCCACAGCTTCTGCCAACCTCCAGTACTGGGTTTATAGAGTATGTTATGGTTATCTGTTTAATTGGCCATCCTCCCCAGGCTCCTTGAGGAAGGGGTGGGGCTCTGTTTAGTCAGCATTGTATCCCCGGTGTCCGCACAGTGCCTAGCATATAGATGAAGGCACTCATGAGATGTGTGTTCAAAGACTGCCTTGGATGGGGGGTGCCTGGGTGGCGCAGTTGGTTAAGTGTCTGACTCTTGGTTTTGGCTCAGGGTCCTGAGATCCAGCCCCATGTCAGACTCAGCTCAGCATGGAGTCTACTTGAGATTCTCTCTCCCTCTCCCTCCACCCCTCCTGCTTGTGCTTGCTCTCTCTCTCTCCTTAAAATAAATAAATCTTCTCTTCAAAGAAAGGATTGCCTTGGATGAATACATGCTAACATACATTTATACATCTATGCATGCGTGCACACATACATACATATATGCATGCATAAACAAACTCAAACCAAATGTAAGCCCTACTTGAGAGCAGAATCCTGAAGGATATTGGGTTGGTGGGGGTGGCAGAACGTTTTGGATAGACTCATTTGCATGTTAATGGGTTATCATTTACGTTAACACCTAGTAAAAACACCTTGTTAAAAAGTTAAAGATAACAATCACAGTAAAAAAAAAAACAAAAAAACAAAAAAAGAGGGACTGGATTGGAAGGATCCAAGTAGAGGTATCCAGACAGGCTGGAATCAGGATCCATCAGCCACAGTCTTTTACCTTTTGACGCCTCACAGGCCTGCACCCCCATTCTATTTACATTAGCTACATGTTTTCTCTGAACATTTGGCTACTCCATCTTTTTTCGTTCTAATCACACTGAGGCAGTGATAAATTTTGTAAAGGTGATCTTTGAAAACTTAAGTCTGCCTGCTTGCCATATGCTAATTAAGTGTTCTCAGTCCAGATGTTTACATGTATCCGTATCCCCCCGCCCCTTTCTCAAGCTTCTTGGTCTCAGTCTCTATTTGCACTAGCTTCGTTCTTTTAGATCTTCAAAGAGATCACTCCATGAGACCATAGCTATCAACTCAGTCCACAGCTGAAGCACATGAGACTAGAGAAGGCATATGGTTTGCGCACCCCTAAGCCCACAGTTAATGACACCATCTGTGTAGGGTTCTGACCCTTCATCCAGAGATCTGCCATCCGTCACATGCTGCCTCAATTAATCCTAGTTATATAGGGGTGGGGTGGGTGAGGCTCATGCCCTGGTCAAAGCTTCGGTAACACTAAGCTGAGTCTCCAATGAAATAAAATGGTGCACAGTATTAGAAACAGAGAGGTAAATGCTGAGCCACAAACAATTACTATTCTGAGATCCAAGACATAATGATGAAATATTGTTGTGAGAAGAGAAAAAGAGTAAGGAGTCAAGAGACTCAAGTTCTAGCCATGTCTACTTTATGAGCAAATTGTCTGACCTCACGCAATTTATTTACCCTCTCTTCATTTCTTTAATAGAGAATTAACAGAGAATAAGTTATTTGCTTCCAACCTCTTTGGGCTGAAGATCAAATGAGATCATGGAAATGCCCCTGTTTGGAAAAAAAAATGCACTCCAAAGGCTATATGAACACCAAGCCTTAGTATTATGTTTCCATCATGTTACACATGTATCTGGGACTGATATCCACTCAAAGCCCTATTTACCATTGTTGCTTTCCAAGTCTGACCTTCCTGTAAGTACCTTTCTGTTTTTCAAATTATGTATTTCTCCAGATGCACATTTCTACTTTTCCAGGCTGATCTCATTTGTTCATTTCCTGTCCATCTTTCTACTCTCTAGGTTGCTCTGTGCTGTGTCTCTTCCTCACTAGTGTCGGTGACACCACCATACTTACCCTCATCTGCAGATCTAATTACCAGAGTAGATTTACAACCTCCTTCCAAGCCATTCATAACAACACAAAATGAAATGCGCCTGAAGCTGAGCTCCACAGCATCCTCCTGGAACTTGCTGCATGCCATTTTTCATTCTTGGTGGGGTTTTCAGCCACTTTCGAGGTCATTTCGCATGGCTCAGAGAACCTCTTAACCCAACCCAAGACTTGTTTTGTTTTGCTTTGTTTAATCATATGGGAACCAGACCGTGTTTCTCCTGCCCATAATAAGATAAATAAAATAAAGCAAAATAAGTTGTAACATGCCAACACATGAAGCAGGGAGCTTTATTAAAGCCCAGAGAATAAATTAGGGGGTTCTTAGCCAAAGATCTCCTGTCTCGCATCAATATGAGAATGCTCACTGGGATTCTCTCTCTGTGTTGATCCAGAAATCAAGAAGACTTAAGTTTTCCAAGTGGAATTCCAAATCCTTGTGTCTCTTTCCAGTGGAAACCTGCAGCCAAGATCCTCCATAAACCTGAGGAATGGGAATGCATAATCTTTGAGGCTCTCTACAAAGGAAGCCACTTCTCTTTGTTGTTTTTCTCAATAAACTGGCTGACATTAGAGTCCCGTCTTTGCTTCCATTACAACACTTGGCAGTCGCTAAAGAGAAAGGAGTCTGAAGAAAGAAAAGAACACAAAGACTAAGCCATGGGTGAATAAACTTGAGAAATTGCTTTGATGACATATTATCGCAAGTGATTTTCTTTTCTCTGAGCTTGGATTTCGTTTTTGGTTTTGTTTTGGTTTTTTGTTCTTTTTAAGATTTATTTATTTATTTTAGAGAGAAAGAGAGCACAAGTGGGGGGAAGGGCAGAGAGAGAAGGAGAGAATCTCAAGCAGACTCCCCGCTGAGTGCGGAGCCTGAGGCGGAGCTCGATCTCTCACAACCCTGAGATCATGACCTGAGCTGAAATCAAGAGTCGTACCCTTAACCAACTGAGCCACCCAGAGACCCCTTATTTGTTTTGTTTTTTTAATTGAGCTCAGCATGGGGGGCGGGGGGACTTTGCCTTCTAACTTCTAGAACACATCTCTTCACCTCTTCCTGAGCACTTGTGGCCATGGACTTTGCCGGCAGCAGTTTTGCCTTTAACAGTTCAATTCTTATTCAAGGTCTAAGCAGGTGGACATTCAGCCTGAGTAAAACTGTGGTATTTTTTTCTGAACTACCCTAAAGATGTCCACATTTTTAAAAATACACTAAAAATATTTTTAATACCACCACCATGGAAATGCTAAGGTTTCATTTCCGAATAAAGAGAAAAAAAAAAAGTGAAAAACTGCAAGTATCTAAATACCAGAAGTTACTTGCAGTGTTTGAAAAATAGTCTCACTGACACCAATTTATGTGTGAAAGTGGAAAAGCATGAACTTGGGATGCAGACATGGGTTTCTACCCTGGTTCCATCAAATATTGCTTTATGAAACTGGGAAATTGTCTCAACCTTTTTGAGTTTGCTTGCTCTTCTACCAAATGGGGATAATACTACTTTCTGTTGTGGAGCAATGTTTGGAAAAAATGTGCAAAATGGTGGCTAGTAAATACAGTGTCTGCTACATAGTAGGTGATAAGTAAATGTCAGCTGCTTCCCTTGTCCTCCCATATACACAATGGCAGAATCTGTCATCTTTTATTAATACTCATGGCTCACTTTCTCATAACACTATTACCAGACAGTTATGAACTGCTAAGAGGAAAATGTCTTTTCACAAATTTAATGACAAGGATAATGATACTGTGCAGGCAGCACTCTAAATGCTTTTATATGCATTATTCCATTTAATCCTCACAAAGGGAGGTAATTTTCCTTTTCCCATTTACAGAAAAGGATGTGGAAGTTCAGAATGGTTAAATGACATCCTAGTTAGTAAATGGGGCAGGAATCGATGTGTACCAAACATTACATGTAATGCCTGCCACATGGTAAATTCTTAATAAACATCAGAAATTGGGTGGCAGAAGAAGATTTTTTATAATACAAGTAGATCCCTTCTTGTAATATCCTTCTTCTTTCTACATATTTATTCATATCACTTATATACCATAAAATTCACCATTTAAAGTGTCCAATTCAATGGTTTTTTAGTATATTCACAGAGTTGTACAACCATCACCGCAACCTAAGAATAGAACAATTTTTGTCACCAGGAAAGTCCTTTATTTTTTAAAATCTGAATTTTCAGGGGTGCCTGGGTGGCTCAGTTGTTAAAAATCTGCCTTCGGCTCAGGTCATGATCCCAGGGTCCTGGGATCAAGCCCCGCATCGGGCTCCCCGCTCCGCGAGAAGCCTGCTTCTCCCTCTCCCACTCCCCCTGCTTGTGTTTCCTCTCTCGCTGTGTCTCTCTCTGTCAAATAAATAGTCTTAAAAAAATAAAATAAAATAAAATAAAATCTGAATTTTCATAGCTTTCTTAGAGGAGAAAATACTATTGTGTCAAAAGTGGTACTTCTCTCATACACTTTTGGTTGGAATGTAAAATGGCACAGTCACTCCAAAAAATAACTTGGCAGTTTCCTATAAGACTAAACATGCAGTAAGTATTCAACTTAGCAACTGCACTTTTTGGGCACTTATTCCAAAGAAATGAAAACTTGCGTTCCCTCAAAAACTTGTACACAAATGTTTACAGCAGTTCTATTCAGGAATAGCCAGAAAGGGGAAAGAACCCAAATGTCTTTTAATAGGTGAATGGGTAAATAAAGTCTGGTACGTCCACACAGTGCAATACTACTCGGCAATAAAAAGGGTCAAACCACGGGTAGATGAAAAACTAGGCTGGATCTTAAGGGCAGGACACTTAATGAACAACCACCATTTCACAAAGTGATACACCATGTGATTCCATCTATACAGCATCCTCAAAACGACAAAACTATAGAGATGGAAAACAGATTAGTGGTTGCCAGGGGACAGGAATGGAGTAGGTGTGATAGTAAAAGGGTAGCGTGAGAGAGGTCCTTTGTAGTGATAGAACAATTCTGTATTTTGATTGCAATAGTGGTTATATGGATATGCATGGGATGAAACTACATAGAACGATACACATGCATATAAAATGCGTGTAAAAACTGGTGAAACCTGAATAAGGCCGAGGTGCCCAATTAACTTCATTGTATCAATGTTAGTTTCCTGGTTTTGATATTATACTGCTGATATATAAGCTGTGACCAGTGGCAGAAGCTGAGGGAAGGGTTCAAAGAACCTCATGTATTACTTTTGCCCCTTCATGGGAGCCTGTAATCATTTCAAAATAAAAAAGCTAAAATAGTGGCATTTCAAAAGGAAAGCCAAGAGGAGTTTCTAAGAAGTTACCCAGACCTGAAAGCTGGCATATATATGATTTTTTCAGACCATTACTTATAATTGACATGACATGATCCTCACTGCTAAAGACGTGATAGAAAGATCGAAATCACAACACAAATTGCTCAAAATGGAAAATTATTCAAGAGAATGGAAAGAACACCTGGAAAGAACAATATAAGCAGAACTTCAAGGCTACTTTATAAACACAAACTACACTAAAGAAGTAAAAGATACCAGAGGAAAGGTGGAAAGATCAAAGTAATTAGAAACTATACATGTAATCCCACATAAAGGATTGTCTTAACATGTCATCATAATGAGGAAAACGACTCAAATTCTTGAAAACATTCTTAAAAGTAGCTTTGGATGGGGCGCCTAGGTGGCTCAGTCGGTTGAGCATCTGACTCTTGATTTCAGTTCAGGTCATGATCTCAGGGTCCTGAGATGGAGCCTCACGTCAGGCTCTGCACTCAGCGAGGCGTCTGCTCCAGGATTCTCTCTCCCTCTGCCCCTCCCCTGCTCTCAAGCATGCTCTCTCTCTCAAATAAGTAAATAAATCTTAAAAAAAAAAAAAAAATGTGATCTCTGGCTCTGGATCAGATGGCAGCGATCCTAACCCTGACTTTTTCTACTAGAAGCTTTCTGATGGTGGCAAGATATATCATCTGTCTCATTTCACATATCTATAAAATGGTAGCACTCACAGACGACCAGAATGTTTAGTGCTTTCAGTGAAATGATACAAAATGCTCAAAACAGTGCCTGGGATATAGGAAACACTCAATGAGCATTAGCTAGTGTTACTGCTATTACCATATTTCATTTGACTTCACAATAGCACTGCAGTAGAGGCTATTTGTTTCCATTCTCCCAGGGAATTATATTATTTGATAGTTAATGGCCCATTTAGGATTACAATTAGATTGTTTAGAACTAGGACCAGAATTCCTATCTCCTGTGTCCTAACATTTTGAGCTCTCTCTTTAATTATTACTCTTATAAAAATGTTCTTTAATAAAGGATTTATCCTAGGTTATCTACTGCATAGGATGACACATTTGCCAAAGCTTCAAACATTCCCTTTGTATTTATTGGTCTGTTAGAGGGGGCTTACAGATCTTAATATACACTCTGACTTCTTTATTTTCATCTCCAGGCTGTACGCATCAGTGTCAGTTTACGACTGGCATTCAGCCACTCGTAACCCTGTTTGTAAAGGAAGCTGGAAAATGGGAGTTTTTCAAACTGGGCACACTGCCTCCACCAACAAAATGAGGGCTGTCTTAGTAAGAAAGGAGACAAATGATTATTGGTTAGATAAACACCGTGATATACAGGAGGAATGGTCCGAGATGCGGAAGGCGTCTCTGGCAAGAAGGAGGCAGCCAAGAGAGCAAGAGAGTCCATGGTGGCTCCCAGGGCTTGTGGCCCAGCATATGCTCTGTAAGGTTCTGCATAATTTGGCCCTGGCTGACCTCTCTGGCTTTGATGTTTACCCAATCTATGTCTTCATTATCTATAGGATTTCAGGTTCTTAAGCATGCCATGCTTTCTCTTTTATAGATCCTCTACTTGGAACACCCCCACACACACACACCACAGCTCTTGTCACCACCACCCACCCACACAAGCATACACGTCTACCATACGTGCATATTTTGTCAGGCTAACTCAAATGTGCAATGAGGCCATGGGAAGCCTCCCCTGTCCCCCAAGTCTTGGCTCAGTCCCCCATCTGTTTCTTAGCTCCTCTGGCCCTTTGTGCATACCCCTATTGTAATACCCATCACACTGCACTATAAGTGTTTCTGATCATGGCCAACCTACGTCCCCCACACTTCCCGAACTATTAGCACCTCAAAGGCTGGAACTCTACTCTAATTGCACAGGTCAAGTTTGTATTTTGCTCATTTTTGGTTCACCAATTATTTTCACAGTATCTGGCACCTAATAGGTGACCAATAAACTAATTAATAAATTCAACTCTGAGTATTTCAGAAGTTCATAAAAAAATAGTGCAGATGGGCAGTAATAATAGTTATCATGTGTTAGGGGTTTATGAAATTGAGGCATGCTAGATTTAGGGCTTTACATGAATTATCTTCTTTCAGTTTCCTGACAACCCTATAATACACATACAACTGCCAGGCTCATTTTACAGATGAGGAAATTGAGGCTTACGGAGGTTATTTGCCTTAGGTCATACAGCTAATAAAATGCTGAGCAGGGATCCGAACCCTGGTTGTTTCTACTCTACAATCTACATCCTTAATTACGAGGCTACGTTGCTGAAACTCCAGTTGACTGTATATTCTGAGAAGGCACCGTAGCTCGGAGCTCCAGAACACTGAAGAGCTGTTTGGTAGCACAAAACTTGCTGACTCACTGAAAGCCATTTTATCTTGTCTGATGAGAGAATGAAGCGAGAGAGCAGTGAAAGGCCATAGGGGGCTTTATTTGGGGACAGAGGGGAAGCAGGATGACAAATGAAGTAAACTGAGAATCCCACATCAGAGCAGCCACAGACCCAATTGAAGACAAGCATTTCATCAACACCATTCTGACAACCAGCTAATTAAATATCCCTGGGGAGAGGGTTCCCATCTTGACTCACAAGGGCAAGCTCGGAGCTCTGAGGCCTGTTCTCCACATGGGGCTTAGTAAAGCCAGCTTCCCAGATGGCCCGATAATCCCTGACGCAAGCATAATACCCCAGCCCCCCTGGAAAACAGGCAAAGGCAGCAGACTATAGAGAAAGCAAGCTTAGCATAATAAGAATGATAAAAGCTTACATTTATTGGGCATTTGCAATCAGTCTCAAGCAACTGAGTGGTTATTTCATTTAATCCTCCAAAAGGATCTAATGAGAGAGGACATTATCCCCATTTTACAGACGTGGAGCCAAGGGACAGCAATTTTGCCCATTACTTGCTTCCTGTTTCTCAGACCCAAATCCATCCTGCCACAGCCCCTACTCTCTAATCTCTACTTGGCTGGCACCCTGCACACTACATGACCCAGGACCTGTAACCAGCTAGTTTCCCATTAAATTCTGCAAATAAAAGGCAGCAAGTGGGCTTGCTGAGAAAGTCCAAAGAAAGGGAAAGCCGAAGAAAGGAAAAGCAAACTTCCTCCCTGCTTCCCTGTTCCTGCAGCATCACTCCCGGACGGCAGTGGTCTCCGGCCTTCAGCGTCTTTGGGTACTGCTACCCCCCACCCAGTTTTGCCACACCCTGTCAACAGCACCAGGGGCAGCTGCTGGAGTCTCTCAGAAACCTGAGGGCCACCCCTGCAGGGCAGCCCCTCTGAACACCTCCATTCTGGCCACCTCATCTCTTTGTTCACTCAGCCTTGGATGGCTGGCGCTTCTTCTAGCTGCTCTTTCTGGATTTACAACTATGGTGTTTTTTTGTTCTTTCAGCTTCTAACACATGTATACTCCATTCTCTGCACTAAATTCCCTCCGTCTGAAGTACCCAGTACCATGTCTGTGTTTATGACTCAGCCTTGACCGACACAGAGATGTTCAGTGTTTTCTCCGGTGTCCCACAGTTAGTAAGCAGCATGGCCATTACTAACCTCAGGTTTTCCACAAAGGGTGGAATGGGCAGCTTTATCTGCTGTGGGGAGCAAGGATCACCACAAGTCGTCAGTGAGGATGTGTTGATATGAAGCAATTTCTTAGTGCTCACATGACATTTACAGTTTTATTAATAATAATATGTATGTATAATGCTTTAGAGTTTGGAGATTTCATAGCCACTACTTCATATGATTCAGAAAGGAAATATATATATTTTTAAGGATTTTGTTTATTTATTTATTTGTCAGAGAGACAGCATGCACAAGCAGGGGGAGCGGCAGGTAGAGGGAGAGGGAGAAGCAGGCTTCCCGCTGAACAGAGAGCCTGACGTGGCACTCGATCCCAGGACCCCGGGATCGTGACCTGAGCCGAAGGCAGACGCTTAACCGACTGAGCCACCCAGGAGTCCCAAGAAAGGAAATATATTACTGTTTAGAGTAAGACAGACATGAGTTTAATTCTTGGTTGAAGATTAACTGCGTAACAGCTCTGTGACCTTTGGCAAGTTGCCAAACCTTGTCGAGACTTTCTTTCCTGACCTATGAAATCTGGTTACTAGAACTACCTACCTCATATGCGGCTGTGATGATTTAACTAATGTAATGTGATATATATAGCATGTCAAGAACTGTAGAGAGCCTGAGATTTTATCATACTTACAACCTAACAAGTTAGCCTATTGCTATTTCATAACTGGTGGCAAAAGACCGGAAACTCCTGGGTCAGAGACCAACAACTTCATTACTCATGACAAAAGCACGAGCCAGAGATGCTTGTTGGTTTTCTTTGATTGTTCACATCCCTTGAGTCTCACAGAATGACACAAAGGGCCTGTCATGGCTGCCTGCACATACAGTGGGTTATGTTATAGAACACTGTGCTTGGGGGACTCACTCACTTTAAAGTAAGTTGAAATAAGACTACTCTTTGTCTGGGGGAAACATTACCTCATTTTTCAAGCTTGCTCAGTGAAAACATAACCATGAGAAATGATCCAGGTAAAGAGTAGTCAGGGCCTTGCATTTTGGTGATAACCACGGGAATATGCAGGGAAACTCAAAGCCCACGGTAGACTCCCGCAAAATTTACTAAGTACTTAGTAATTACAGAGTAAGTGGTAGTTATCCCTATGAGTCTCATAAAATCCAACCATGAAAGAATATTTTCTCAACGTATAGAGGAGGAAACTGGCTCAGAAAAGTGAAATGTTTTGCTCAATCATAATAACCTTTGGGGAAGTGGTGATTCTGGGTTCAAAAATCAGAAAGCATGACCCCAAATCCCATGCCCAATCATCTCCATCAAGATGCCTGTTTGTAAAGATAGGTCACACATACCATTAGCCCAGAATTGGCTATATAGTTTGCAGGGCTCTGTATCCATATTTCTAAAATTCCTAAACTTTAGAATGAGAGGGGCCTCAAATGTAATCTACTCTAGTAGGTTCTGAACTGTATTTACCAGGAAGCTAGTTGTTCGCTGAGCTTTCTCAGAGGCTACCTAGAGTGGGGGTGGGCACATGAAGGGAAGATGGGGAAAGACCTCTATCCATGAAGGTCCACTTTTATTGGGGTTATGCATAAGATTATTTTTGATTTTTTTTTTTAAGGAGAGGTATACCAGAGAACAAACTAGTGGTTGCCAGAGGGAAGGAGAGTGGGGGGATGGGCAAAATGGGTGAAGGGAACTGGGAGATACAGGCTCCTAGTTATGGAACGAATAAGTCACAGGGATGAAGGCACAGCATAGGGAATATAGTCAATGAAATGTAGCAGCGTTATATAGTAACAGATGGTAGCATCTGTTGCACTACAGGTAGTGAGCATCCTGTAACATAACATAACACAGCATAGCACAGCATAGACTTGTTGAATCACTATGCTGTATGCCTGAAACTCACGTATAAACTGTGTGTCAACCGTATTTCCATTTAAAAAGATGATGGGGAGGTATGTTCCTAGAAAATCTCAAATTTAACTCAACTAAGGGATTCAGGGTTTTGTTTGTTTGTTTTTTAGAATTCAACATTTTAAAACGTTTATTTGAAAAAAATTTCAAACTTGTATAAACGTACAGAGGAAAGCATAACAAACCCCACGTGTTAATGACGCAACTTCGACAATTATAAAATTTTGTTTTAAAAATGGAGAAGCCGGGACGCCTGGGTGGCTCAGTCAGTTAGTTAAGCGACTGCCTTCGGCTCAGGTCATGATTTCAGGGTCCTGGGATCGAGTCCCACATCGGGCTCCTTGCTCAGCAGGGAGCCTGCTTCTCCCTCTGCCTGCTACTCCCCCTGCTTGTGTGCACTCGCTCTCTCTCTCTCTCTCGCTCTCTCTGACAAACAAATAAATAAAATCTTATAAAGAAATAAAATAAAATAATAAAAAATAAAAATGGAGAAGCTAAGGCCCAGAAGGTGAAGGGATTTGGCCAAATTTACACAACGTGTAACAGAACCATGTCTCTCCCTTGCTCTCGTGGCTTTGAGACAAATGTTTTCTCCACCGCCATGGAGGTGACCTCAGATAAGTGTAAGAGCTGTTATATAATGAGATGTACTTCTAAAAGCAGAAAGCACCACGCCAATATCAGGAAGCCATGCACTTTAAATTGCCTGACCAGACATGAGAATGATGTGAAAGCGTGTGAAAGCACTGCGACACGTGCAACATTTAGGTATAATTACCAGCTAATTCAACACAGCGTCGGAAGTCAGAAAAGCTTGGCATGACTCCCTGATACACTATGTGATGAGCTAATGGATGTTCATTCTATTAACTATTTCATTCAAATATTTATTGAGGGTCGATTATATGCCAGAGACTGTGCTAACTGCCAGAATATAACTGTGAAAAAAACAGAGTTTGAATAAGTTACTGAAACTTCCCTGTTCATCCATTTATTCATTCAAAAATATGTATTGAGCACGACTGTGAGTCGACCCCTGTGTTAGAAACTAAGGGCATTGCCTTCAAAAAGCGCCCAGGCTAGTGGGAAAGAGGCAAATGAGAATTTATAAAACAGCGTAAGTATCAGGGACAAGTTCGTCAGGCAGCCCACAAGAGCATCTCACCTGACTTTGAGGGCCCAGGGAAAAGTCCCCGAAAACACTCAAGATGAAGCCGAGATAAGAAGGAAAGCAAGTGAGAGCAGCCCAGTCACCTCATCCGTAAAATGGGAATCACAGTACCTTGCCCCTCAGAGACGCTGTGAATGTCCAAAGAAATATTCCTGTGAAGGCTCGCTCCAGCCCGGCACACGGGGAAGGCACGGTGTTACCTGTTACTTCCTGTGTCTATCTTCCTGTGCACAGGTGCTCACCAGGACCTTCCATCTGTCTGTGGTTAACGGTCAATAAGCCGAGAGCCCACAGAGGAAGAAATCTTTGTCTCCCGCCTCATTAGCACCAGAGTCCGAGCAAGTAAGCAGGCCCAGACCTGGGCCCTGGAAAGGAGCCCGCACTGCCGGCCACTTTGTTTGGGAATCTCACCTTGTGCCAAAGACTGTACCAAACACAATTTTCCTCCCAACGTGCTTTCCTCCTCACCCCTCCCCCATCGAGCTTCCCTTCCCCCCACGCCCCCCACACCAAGTGATTGATGTCTCACTGAGGGCCTTTTCCCCTTCATAGCCCATCTGGCCTTCCTGCCTCTGCCTGCGGGGAGGGTGTAATCCTGTGTTTGCAGCTTGGCGGATGGTTTCTATGGAAATTATGACAATATTACAGCTATTGTGGAACCACATCAGTGCTGACTGAATGAGGGGACGGACGTGAAAGGGGAAATTTGGAATTAAATATCAACAACCTAAGTCCTCAGAGACAATGACTAGCTTTTGTAACGTTCCTATCAACAGCAACAAACAATAACACACGAATACTGTTCTTGTATGAACAATATAAGGAAGGCTTCTTCCTCAAATCCCTCCTGGAGACGACCCAGAAGATAAAAGTCAGGCCCCAGGCAAGTGCTCCCTGGCGATATTCAGCAATGAGAGCAAGGGGACACTTCGGGCAGGGGTCCCGGAATGGAGGGGCACAACTTGAATACCTGAATGTTGCACGTGTCGCATGCAACCAGGCTGCCACTGCCCAGGATGCAGTGTGGGTCGTTCACCGCTCTCCCAAATCATCGCAAGAACTTCAGCCAGAATTGGGAAATAGAAATGCTTATTTAGGAAAAAGGAGGGGTCAGCAGCCATTAATAGTTCCCAAATGTGGAGGCGGTAAAGAAGAAAGCAGCCACAGGACTCTATCCCCACAAAGGATCTCTCGCCAGCATGGCTCCTTACTTTTGCTGCAGCCCGTGTTTTCTTCCGATTTTCCTCTGTGACAGGTTTAATCTCTCTCTCTCTCTCTCTCTTACTTTTTGTTTTTTTTTTAAGTCAACAACGTTTTGAGGTTAATTTGAACAGGCTTCTCTTCTTCGTAAGAGAAAATGTAATGCTTTTACTCAACTTCCGAAGCAATGCTATGTCACTGTAGAAAGGATGCAATACGTTGCTGAAGGAACAGAAAAAAACACAAGGTATTATCTCTCTGCTCAGAAATCCACCGCTGCTAAGATTCTGTTAAATTTCCATGTAATTTTTATTGTGGCTGAGCGCGTGGTTTGGAGGTTTAGACAGCATTCTGGCTCTGCAAGCCGTCTGAGCTCCCGCAGATTAGTAAAGCGGTCTAAACCTCAGTTTTCCTGCCCAGGGACTTGCTAAGGCTGAAGGACTAAATAAACCAGGAACATGTTCTCACACTATTATTCTTCTGCAGCATCATTTTTAATGGCTCTATAGTATTCTGTCACGTGAATAGCCCATAAATTATTTGCAAACTCCTGTGACTGAGGCAGTTGTTTTATACATTTACTATTCCAGGAGAGTGACTTCTGATAAATAACTTCCAGTTTTCCTTTTGTTTCCTATGTGTTATTCAGCAGAGGGGTTTAAGTCACCTAATTTACATGAAATACGCTGAGCACGTGGACCGTGGCGGACACTGAGGAAGAGCCGTCAGAGTGAGGGGCGCGTCCTGCCCTTAGAGCTGAGCTAGTGGGGAGAGCGGAAGGGGCGCTGGCTGGGAAACAGGACAGCTGGCTCTTAGCTCCCCCTCAAGCCCCTCCAATGAACTATGGAACTTGGGAAAGTGACCTAATCTCTCCTCTCTTATCTATAAAATGAGTATAATTACAGAAGCTCTCTGCAAGGGTTTTTGTGAACAGACTAAATTAATACATGTAAAGTGCTTTTAAAAACGCCTGGCACAGCAGTATTCACAACAGCCAAAAAGTAGGACCACCAAAATGTCCATCAGCTGATGACTGGAAAAACAAAATGTGGAATATCCTACACCTCAAACTAATATAACATTGTATGTCAACTATACTTCCAGAATAATTTTTTTTTTTAAATCTTATTCAGCTACGGCAGTGAAACTATTCCATATGATACTGTAATGGTGGATACATGTTACTCTACTTTTTGTCAAAACCCACAGAATATACAAAACCAAGACTGAACCCTAATATAAACTGTGGGCTTAATAACAAAGTATCAATATTGGCCCACAGTTGTAACAAAATACCACACCAATGCAAGATGTCAATAACAGAGGAAATTGGAGGGTGAGGGGAAGGAGGGTATGTTGGAAATCTACGCTTCCTGTTCATTTTCTCTGTAAACTAAAACTGCACAAAAAAATAAAGTCTATTAATTAAGAAAAACTATTCAGAAGGGGCTTGAAAAAAAAAGTGGCATATCCATACAATGGAACATTATCCAGCCATAAAAAAAAGAATAAAATACCAATGCACACTACAACATGATGAACCTTGAAAACATTACACTCAGTGAAAGAAGCCAGACAAAAAAAGGCCACATATTGTATGATTCCATTTATATGGAATGTCCAAAACAGGCAAATCTATAGAGACAGAAAGCGGATTAGTGGTTGCCAGGGACTGGAGAGAGGGAGAAATGGGGAGTGACTGCTAACGGGTACAGAGTTTCCTTTTGGGATTATGGAAAAGTTCTGGAATATGATAGTGGTGGTAATGACAGTACAACACTGTAAATGTAACTAAACTTTAAAATGGTTAATGTCAACTATACTCCAAGAAATAAAATAAAAGAAAGTCAACTATGTTTCAATTAAAAATTAAAAATGTTTAAAATGGTAAATTTTTATGTTATGTATATTTTACCACAGTTAAAAAAAAAAAAAAAGCAGTGCCTGGAATATAAAAAGCACTCAAAAATTTTTATTTTTCATCCTGATTCCCATCTTGGGGGGGGTCTCAATTTTCCTATTTATAAAGTGAAAGGGGAAAATGATCTTTGAAATTGCTCCTAGCGCTGAGATTCTACAGTCTAATAGGATGAATCTGCCTTGTGATGGAGAAATCTTTTCGGTGAATATCTATTTCCTTCCTTCTCCCTCCCCAGCTGGGAGGGAGGCCCGGCACCCTTCTTCTGCGCGCTCATCTTGAAGCTGCCATCACCTCTTCCGTGAACTCCTCCAAGCACCTGACAGATCTCCGATTGCTGCTGACCCTGAAGAGGTTAACAATGGACTTACTGGCAGTAAGCACCTGTTGGGCCCATGAATGGATGTAGCAATAAAGAAATGAATGAACACTCAAATGGAGAGCCACCAGCTCTCACTGCACACCCCAAAGGGAGCCAGCCCCTGTTGAATTCCTGCCTGCAAGTCACATTTCCTGAGCGGCGAGCACACATCTTCCAGAAGGCAGTGCACACCCTCCCAAGTACACCCTTTCTCTGAAAACTCCTGAGCACACACTTATAAAGCCATTATTGCAGCTCTCACAACTTCCCATTTTTAATCTGTTGACATGTTTTGCGTGTGAGCAAGCCTAGCATTCTCCCTGTTCACTTAACAATGTCACGTTCTGTTAACAACTCCAAGAGAACCTATTTTCCACCGCTTCCTCTCCCCTTTGCAGCACCAAGCTGTTGGCTGCCTTCACACCTCTCCTTTTTCTAGCACAGCCGCAAAGCTTTATTTACAGCCTGACCTCCTTCTTCCTAATCGTTCGGACCTTCCGGTATTTGTTTCTTTCTCACTGTCATTTCCAGGTTATCCTCTGAAACCTCCCCCTTTCCCCTGCCTTTGTTCTTTACAAAATCTTGCCTCCGCTTCATAAATTTGCATTCTCTAAAATACCTTGCAGTGTTCTCCTCTTCATTGTAAGATATGTATTTATGTTTAATTTCCTCCTTCAATCTCAGACATCCTGAAAGGAGAACAGGTGTTTCGAGCCTTTCAAATCGTCTTGACTAGTTATCATATCTACTTCAAGTTTCTCAATCTTTTCATATTGAAAAGTTGCTGGGAGGCTCCTGGGTGACTCAGTAGGTTAAGGCTCTGACTCTTTATTTCTGCTCAGATCATCATCTCAGGGTTGTGAGATCGGTGGCGATGGGGTCTGCACTCAGTGCAGAGTCTGCTTGAGATTCTCTCTCCCTCTCCCTCTTCCCCTCCTCCTCCTCTCTCTCTAAAAAAACAAACAAACAAAAACAAAGAAAGAAAGGAAAAGAAAAGAAAGAAAAAGAGAAGAAAAGAAAAACTAAGTTGCTAGGTCCCCCTCTGCCACTCCAATGCACACACAATCACATACTCACACACAAGCGCACATACACAAACACATCCGACACACCCCTGTGCCCCTCTTATATTCAAGACCAGGAGTTGGCAAACAATTGCCCTTGGGGCAAATCCAGCCCACCACCTGACTTCTGTAAATAAAGTTTTATTGGCACACAGTCACACCCATTCATTCACATATTGTCTATGGATGGCTTTGTTACCAAAGCTGTAAATAAAGCTTTGCGGCCGTGCTAGAAAAAGGAGAGGTGTGAAGGCAGCCAACAGCTTGGTGCTGCAAAGGGGAGAGGAAGCGGTGGACACCTTTACAGCCCATAAAGCCTAAGATATTTATTATCCGGACCTTTATAGACTCCTGTTGTAGACAATTGAGAGATATCTCATCCTTTATTTATAAACTCTCAGCTGACAGCATGCATTGCCAGATACTGCCTTCCTTGCAAATCCCCTACATCCATTTCAAACTCCCTGCTCCCCACTCTATAGTCTCACTAGAACATTCCCTAAGTGTACCACTGGCTGGCTTCCTGACCCTCGCTTGGTGTGTAGAAGAAAACTGTATCTCTGGAAAGGTTTTTCCTCCCTACCAATTGTGAGATATTATTATTCATCAATTGTACTTTATTCCTTCTCACTTAGCATCCATTTATCCCACAACTTCTCATTTCAATGGTTTTATTTATTTCTATCCAAGTGACAGAATGTGAAGATATTAGTAAGAAGAAAACAGCCCATCCCTCGCTCACTTCCAACTCAACATAAGCACTGCATCTTTTTTCTTTGGACATAGGATAGCTTCTTGGAAATAAACCAAATAGTTCTGCCATCAGTGGAGTCTATCTAGAAAAGTGGTGTGTGACTCCCAGGCCTCCAGTAGACCTCGATTTGAGCCTTATCTGCCACCATCCTTTGAATATAATCTGCCCTTAGCAGATAGGAAAGGTGCCTTTAAATCAGATCAACCTACCAGCAAGCCATAGCATCCACAAAAAATTATCATTAGGCACTTGGGGCATATCACGAAAATTGTCTGAGCCTCTCCACTTCTTCCCTCCCTTGCTCCATCTCCTGGCCTCCCTCTAGGCCTCATGGCTTCTAATGTCTTCTGCTTCAGCTACTGTGTTCACCTTTTGGACTTGACTAAATTCAGGTTCCCTATTTTGATCCTGTGAGTCCCATCCACTCACTTTCCAGAAAGTTTCCCTAGTAGACATTTTATTTTAGATAATCCTCTTAATCAAGCCAATTCTAGCACTAGACCCCCCATTCAGTACCAATGTTTAGCTGCCACCATATTAAAAAAAAACAGCAAAATGGTATATAAATATCAATCAGAGAGTCCGTAGGCTAAAATCTGGACTTTGTCCATTTCCTGTTGTAGGATTGCAGGAAGTCAAGGTACCTCTCTGATATTCGGTTTCTTTTCCAGAAGTTTTATTAATACCTATTTTGTAGAATTATTGTAAGGATTGGAGGTAGCAATGCTTTTCGTTAGAGCATACCACGAACCTCTTATCTGTGCCCTGAAAGCCAAGGAAAAGTAAAATTCCAAGAAAGAAGACAATTTTTCTACATTTTTATCTCCAGTTAAGATTTAAAAGCATCTTCTTCCTATGTCTTTTACTTTGTCCCCACTTGCCTGGCTCTTGTGGCCCCTTAATCTCATCTGCTGTTGAGCAATGTGGCCCAGGCTGCACTCCTCCCTCTTACAGGATTTACACAGAAGTGTACCCTGGTTTACCCAGAGTCCTGCCCTTGAAGTCCACATGGCAAGCAACCATCCCATGCTCAGTATTCCTGCAGCATGAAAACGACCACACCACATGCCACCATTTCTAGGAAGTTTCCATTGACAAATGATAAAGAAATTAATATACACAAAGATTTGGCGAGAAGAAGGTCTATCACTTCCTTATTTACAATAGTAAAGGAGAGAAGTAAAAGTGAAACCAAAATTGAAAGCTAAAATATCAATGTCCAATTAAAAGAAATTAGTAATTCAGGGTGCCTGGCTGGCTCATTCGGTAGAGTATGTGACTCTTCATCTCAGGGTTGTGGGTTCGAGACCCATGTTGGGTGTAGAAATTACTTAAAAAATTTTTTTTAAAAAGTAATTAGTAATTAAATATGTGATATATCACAACAGAGTACTACACAGCCATTGTAAATTATATTTTGGAAAATCTTTGATGCTCTGTAAAGATGCCATAATAACTTAAGTTAGAAAAAATAAGTTTAATGTTTCCAGGTCAGCATGTAAGGACCTAAGAAGTTGCCACTCCACTCTAAGAACAAATAAAAAGCTGAGCAAACTGACAAATCAACAACTCCCCTTAGACTCAGCAGAAAGGTGAAGTCACACAGAAAACTGCTGCCCTCAGAACTGGAGAGACAGAGAGGCAGAGAGAGAGAGTCACAACTCACGTGAGCATTAGCCCACACACAAACAATTCCACCGGAGCCAGTGCCAGGGTAGGAAAACCTGAACTGTGATGGAGGAATGGATGGAGGCTCAGTGTGGACAACCCTGAGAGTTCAAAACTCCAGGGGAACCCAGTCAGGGGAGGCCCTCCCAGTTTTGTGACAGTTACCTCCAAGAGCTCTCTGAGGTCCTTAAAGTGACTATCAGAAAAAGATCCCCTCCTGCTTCTGGAACGGGGAGGGGTGAAGGAACCATTTTTGAAACACATCAGAACATTCCATTCTCCTTAACAAGGCCTGACTCCAGGAAAAACTATTTTACCAGAGCCTAATTTGCTATCAGAGCCTAAGCTACGTGAGGGAAAGGGGGAAATACTCAACATCACACCTCTGGCCTTCCATATGAGAGAAGGAAAACACCTAACTCCAGCTCCATCAAGCCTTCAACATAGGGGAAGGGAAATACACATCTCCATCCCTGTCCAGTCATCTTTTCCCATCTAAGGGGTAGCAGAAGAAGAAGGAGAAGCATGATGAAGCCCACAGTCCAAGGGCACAGCCTCGCCAAAAGACTGAGATCTAACCACAGGCCTGTAGAGTGCTTCCCCTCTGATCCACACTTTACTACTACATTAGTAAAGGTCTATTTATTGGAGTTCTTATTACCCATTTCATTGTATCCATCTTTCAAGAAAATATGACAAGGGATACTAAAAGGCAAAAAACACAGTTTCAAGAGACTAAACAAACATCAAAACCAGAGTCAGATATGGCAGGAATGTTGGAACTTTCAGATGAGGGGTTTAGAAAAAAAATTGATTAATTTGCTTCAATGGAAAAAGGAGGTGAGGCTCAAGAATAGATAGATAATACAAGCAGAGAGATGGGAATTCTAACAAAGAATCAAAAAAATACTAGAAATCAAAAACATTGTAATAGAAATGAAAAATACTTTTGATGGGCTCATTAGTAGACTAGACACAGCTGAAGAAGGAATCTCTGAATTGGAAGATATAACAATAGAAACTTCCAAAACTGAGCAAAAAAAAGACAGAAAAAAATGGAACACAATACCAAAGAATTGCAAGACAACCCCAAAAAGTGTAACAAATATATAATAGGAATCCCAGAAGGAGAAAAGAAAACAGAAGTAATATTTAAAGCAATAATGACTGAGAATTTCCCCTAAATTAATGTCAGACACCATATCACAGAAGCTCAAGGAACATCAAGAATGCCCCCAAAAAAACTACACCTACACTTATCCTATTCATATTTCAGATAATCAGAGATAAAGACAAAATAGATAAAAGTTACTCATGGGGCGCCTGGGTGGCTCAGTTGGTTAAGCAACTGCCTTCGGCTCAGGTCATGATTCTGGAGTCCCAGGATCGAGTCCCGCATCGGGCTCCCTGCTCAGCGGGGGGTCTGCTTCTCCCTCTGACCCTTCCCCTCTCATGCTCTCTGTCTCCCATTCTCTCTCTCAGATAAATAAATAAAATCTTTAAAAAAAAAAAAAATAGATAAAAGTTACTCTGATTTCTTCTCAGAAACCATACAAGCAAAAGGAGAATAGACTGAAATATTTAAAGTGTTGAGAGAAAAAAATAAAACAACCTACAATTCTGACCTTGAAAAATATCCTTCAAAAGTGAAAGAGAACACATGAAAAGACGCTCAATATTGCTAATCATCAAGGAAAGGCAAATCAAAACCACGGTGAGACATCACTTACACCTGTCAGGACGGCTAGAATTAAAAAGAAAGAATAAGCATTGGTGAGGGTAGGGAGAAAAAAGAATCTTCATACACTGTTGGTGGGAATGTAAATTGGTGCAGCAACTAACGCTGGCTGGAAAACATACTGGAAGACAACATGGAGGTTCCTCAAAAAATTAAAAATAGATATACCAGATGATCCAGTAATTCCACTACTGCATATTTACCCAAAGAAAACAAAAACACTAATTTGAAAAGATACATGCACCCCTATGTTTATTGCAGCATTATTTATAACAGCCAAGATATAGAAGCAACCCGTGTCCATCCATAGATGAATGAATAAGGAAGATGTGATATATCTACAGAATATTATTCAGCCATAAAAAAAGAATGAGATCTTGCCATTTGCAACGACACGGATGGCCCTAGAGGGTATAATGCTAAGTGAAATAAGTCAGACAGAGAAAAACAAATGTCGTACGATTTCACTTACATGTGGAATCTAAGAAACAAATGAACAAAGAAACAAACCAACAGAAAGCAGAAAGAGACCCATAAATACAGAGAAAAAAACTGATGGTTGCCAGCCGGGAAGACGGTCAGAGAAGGGGCAAAATGGGTGAGGGGATGTGGGAGATACAGGCTTCTAGTTATGGAATGAATAAATCACGGGGATGAAAGGTACAGCATAGGGAATATAGTCAGTGGTACTGTGATAGTGCTGTATAGTGACAGATGGGAGCTACACTTCTGGTGAGCACAGCATAACATACAGTCTTATGGAATCACTTTGTTGTACCCTTGAAACTGATGTAACATCGTATGTCAACTATAACTTTAAAAAAGGGAAGGAGAAATAAAGACTTTCTCACACAAATAAAACTTGAGGGAATTTGTTGGCAGTACACCTGCCTTGCAAGAAATGGTAAAAGAAGTTCTTCAGAGGGAAGAAAAATGATACGGGTCAGAAACTTGACTCTACATAAAAAAAAAGAAAAAGCACTGGAGAAGGGATAAGTGAATATAATATAAAAACTTAAATTTGTCTTATTCTTAATTGATCTAACATGTAACAGTTTGTTCAAAATAATAATAGCAACAATGCATTAAATTATATATGTTTATATATGTTTATGTATAAATGAAATGAGTAACAGCAATAATACAAGGGACGGGGCAGGGAAGAATTGGGAATATTTTGTTATTATACAGTACTTGCACTTGGATTAGTCATAAATGCATATTGTAAACTCTAGGACAACCACTAGAAAAAGTAAAAAAGTATAACTGATATGCTAAGAAAGGAGAAAAAATATAATCATATGCTCATTTTTTTTATTATGTTATGTTAATCACCATACATTACATCATTAGTTTTTGATGTAGTGTTCCATGATTCATTATTTGCATATAACACCCAGTGCTCCATGCAGAACGTGCCCTCTTTAATACCCATCACCAGGCTAACCCATCCTCCCACCTGGCTCCCCTCTAGAACCCTCAGTTTGTTTTTCAGAGTCCATCATCTCTCATGGTTCATCTCCCCCTCCGATTTCCTCCCCTTCATTCTTCCCCTCCTGCTATCTTCTTCTTTTTTTTTTTTAACATATAATGTATTATTTGTTTCAGAGGTACAGATCTGTGATTCAACAGTCTTGCACAATTCACAGCGCTCACCATAGCCAAGATGTCCATCAACAGATGAATGGATAAAGAAGATGTGGTATATATATACAATGGAATATTATGCAGTCATATGCTCATTTAAAACGACAACAGGCAGAAAAAGAATGGAAGACAAAATAAGAACAAGGGAAAGGAACAAGTAGAAAACACAAGCAAATATAGTAAATAGGAGTCCAACTATATCAATAATCACTTTGAATGTCAACAGTCTAAATGCACAAATTAGAAGACAGAGATTGTCAGAATGAATCAAAAACACAACCCTATGAGGCGCCTGGGTGGTTCAGTCATTTAAGGGTCAGACTCTTGGTTATAGCTTAGGTCATGATCTCAGGGTCCTGGGACTGAGCCCTGTGTAGGGCTCCCTGCTCAACAGGGAGTCTGCTTCTCCTTCTCCCTCTGCCCCTCCCAACCACCCATGCTCTTTTTCTCAAATAAATAAATAAAATCTTAAATAAATAAATAGATAAATAAAATACAAGAATACACATGAAGCAAAAGTAAATGGGTAGAGAAAAACATACTATGCTAACACTAATCAAAAGAAAGCAGGAATAGCTATATTAATTTCAGGCAGAGCAGACTTCAAAGTAGGAAAATTATCAGGTATAATTATAAAGGGGTGAGTTCTCCAAGAAGACATAATAATTCTTAACATATATATGCCTATAAAAAGAGTATCAAAGTATGTGAGGAAGAACTAACAGAACTGCAAGAAGAAACAGATGAATCTACTAATATACTTGGAGACTTTAACATCCCTCTATGGAAAATGGGACAGATCAAGCAGACAGAAAAATCAATAAGGTCATAGTTGAACTCAATAGTACTATCAATCAGCTAGATATAACTGATATCCACAGACTACTTCATCTAACAACAGAAGATGAAGCTTCTTATCAGGCTCACATAGAACAGTCACTAGGATAGACCACATTCTGAGCTATAAAACACACCTTAACAAATTTAAAAGAAGAGAAATCATACAATGTCTGCTCTCACACCACAATAGAATTAAACCATAAATCAGTAACAAAAAGGTCACAGGAAATCACAAAATACTTCATTAAACAACATCTTTCAAACAACACATGGGTCATTAAAGAAATCTCAAAAGAAATGTTGAAATATTTTGACCTAAATAAAAGTGAAATACAGCATAACAAAATTTGAGGGATGCAATTAAAGCAGTGATTAGAAGAAAATTTATAACATTGAATGAATATATTAAAAAAGAAAACAACACTTAGGGGCGCCTGGGTGGCTCAGTCGTTAAGCGTCTGCCTTCGGCTCAGGTCATGATCCCAGGGTCCTGGGATCGAGCCCCGCATCGGGCTCCCTGCTCCGCGGGAGGCCTGCTTCTCCCTCTCCCACTCCCCCTGCTTGTGTTCCCTCTCTCGCTGTGTCTCTCTCTGTCAAATAAATAAATAAAATCTTTAAATAAATAAATAAATAAATAAATAAAATAAAAAAGAAAACAACACTTAAAATCAATAATCTAAGCTTCCATCTTAGGAAACTAGAAAAAGAAGACAAATTAGATCCAAAGTTAGCAGAAGAAGAGAAAGAATAAAAATTAGAACATAAATCAATGAAACTGAAAACAAGAAATCAATAAAGGAAATTAAACCAAAAACTGTTTCTTTGAAAAGACCAATAAAGTTGATAAGCATCTAACCAGAATAACTAAGAAAAAAAGACCCAAACTGTACAAGAAATGAAAGTGGGGCCATCACTACAGATCCCATTGAGATTAAAAGGATAACAAAGAATATTATGAAAAACTCTATGCCCACAAATTTGATAATCTAGACAAAATGGACTATTTCCTTGAAAAAGACACAGTCTAGTAAAACTCACACAAGAAGAAATAGACAATCTGAATAGGTTTTTATCTATTAAAGAAATTGAATCAATAATTTATAACCTTCCTAAACAGAACTAGGCCCAGATGGGTTCACTAGTGAACTCTACCAAACCTTTGAAGACGAAATTAAACCAACTCTCTACAATCTCTTCCAGAAGACAGAAGCAAGGGGAATACTTAACTCATTCCAGGAGGACACCATTACTCTAATACCAAAACCAGATAGACATTACAAGAAAAGAAAATGAGACACCAATATCTCTCATGAACACAGATGTAAAATTTCTTAACAAAATATTAGCAAATCAAATTCAATAATGTATACAAAGAATTATACACCATGACCAAGTGGGATTTATCCAAGGTATGCGAGGCTGGTTCAATACTGGAAAATTAATGTAACCTATCACATCAAGAAGCTAAAGAAAAATAACATGAGCAAAATCAATAGATGCAAAAGAAGCATTTGACAAAATTTGGCACCCATGCATGACAAAAATTCTCAGCAAACTAGTAACAGATGAGGACGTCCTCAACATCAATTAAAAACCTACAGCTAGAGGCACCTGGGTGGCCCAGTCGGTTAAGCCTCAGACTCTTGGTTTCACTCAGGTCGTGATCTCAGGGTCATGGAATCAAGCCCCACGTAGGGCTCCATGCTCTCTCTCTCAAATAAATAAACAAATCTTAAAAAAAAAGAGACCCGCAGCTAACATCATACTTAATGATGAGAAACTCGAAAGAACTGACACCTTAAGACTTACAATGAAGCCACACTAATCAAAACAACGTGGTATTAGGTGTGCCTGGCCAGCTCAGTCAGAAGAGCATGTGACTCAGGCACCTGGGTAGCTTAGTCCGTTAAGCATCTGACTCTTGATTTCGGCTCAGATCATGATCTCAGGGTGGTGAGAGCAAGACCCACGTCTGGTTCCACGTTCAGCACAGAATAGGCTTGAGATTCTCTCTCCCTCTCCCTCTGCCCACCCCCCACTCCTGTGCTCTCTATATAAATAAATAAACAAATAAATAAATAAATAAAATAGTTTTTTTAAAAAGAAGAGCATGCGGGGCACCTGCGTGGCTCAGTCATTAAGAGTCTGCCTTCGGCTCAGGTCATGGTCCCAGGATCCTGGGATCGAGCCCGCATCGGGCTCTCTGCCCGGCAGGAAGACTACTTCTCCCTCTCCCACTCCCCCTGCTTGTGTTCCCTCTCTCGCTGTGTCTCTCTCTGTCAAATAAATAAAAATCTTTAAAAAAAAAAAAAAAAAAAGAGCACACAACTCTTGATCTTGGGGTTGTGAGTTTGAGCCCCACATTGGACATGGAGCCCACTTAAAAAATAATAAAATAAAGAGTAAGACAATGTGGTACTGGCAAAAGAATACATACGCAGATTAATGGATCAGAATAGAGAGCCTAGAAATAGATCCATATAAATACAGTCAACTGATCTTTGACAAAGGAGCAAAAGCAGTAGAATGGAGCAAAGATAGTCTTTTTCAACAAATAGTGCTGGAACAATTGAACATCCACATGCAATAAAATGAATGTAGACACAGACTTTAAACCCTTCATAAAAATTAACTCAAAATGGGGCGCCTGGGTGGCTCAGTTGGTTAAGCGACTGCCTTCGGCTCAGGTCATGATCCTGGAGTCCCAGGATCGAGTCCCGCATCGGGCTCCCTGCTCAGCGGGGAGTCTGCTTCTCCCTCTGACCCTCCCCGCTCTCATGCTCTCTGTATCTCATTCTCTCTCTCAAATAAATAAATAAAATCTTTAAAAAAAAAAAAAAAATTAACTCAAAATGGATCACAGACCGAAATGTAAAATGCAAAACTATAAAACTCCTAGAAGATAGAAGAAAACCCACATGACCTTGGGTATGGCAATGACTTACAACACCAAAGGCATAACCCATGAAAGAAATAATGGATAAACTGGACTTCATTAAAATTAAAAACCTCTGTTCTACAAAAATCAATGTCCATAGAATGAGAAGACAAGCCATAGACTGGGAGAAAATATTTGCAAGAGACACACCTGATACAGGACTGTTATCCAAAATATATACTAAGAACTCTTAAAACTCAACAATAAGAAAATGAATAACCCTATTAAAAAATGGGCCAAAGACTTGAACAGACACCTCACCAAAGAAGATACACAGATGGCAAGTATATGAAAAGATGCTCCACACCATATGTCCTCAAATAATTGCAAATTGAAGCATCAATGAGAAACCGCTACACACCTACTACAATGGCCAAAATCCAAAACAGTGACAACACCAAATGCTGACAAGGATGTGGAGCAACAGAAACTCTCATTCAAAGCTGGTAGGAATGAATACAAAATGGGACAGCCTCTTTGGAAGACAGTTTAGAGATTCCTTACAAAACAAAATATACTCTTACCATACCATCCAGCAACTGCACTCCTTGGTATTTACACAAGCGAATTGAAAATTTATGTCCACATAAAAAGCTGCACACAAATGTTTATAGAAGCTTTAGTCACAATTGCCAAAACTCAGAAGCAACCAGAATATACTCCAGTAGGTGAATGGATAAATAAACTGTACATCCAGAAAATGGAATACTATTCAGTGCTCAAAAAAAAATGAGTTATCCAGCCATGAAAAGACAGTGGAGGGACATTAAAAGCATGTTACTAAGTGAAAGAAGCCAATCTGAAAAAGCTGCATACTCCATGATTCCAAATATATGACATTCTGAAAAAGGCAAAACTCTGGGGACAAGAGAAAGACTGTAGTTGCCAGGGGTAGAGGGAAGGGAGGAATGAATAGGTGGAGTGCAAAGGACTTTCAGGACAATGAAAATCCTGTGTCTGATACTATAATGGTGGATATATGACCTTAGGCATTTGTCAAAATCCACAGAATGAACACCACCAAGAGTGAGCCCTAAGGTAAACTATGACCTCTGGGTGATAAAGATAGGTCAGTGAGGGTTCCTCAAGTGTAACCAGTGTGCTACTCTGGTGGAAGATGTAGATAAGAGAGGAAGCTTCGGAGGTGTGGGGGTGGGGGAAATAAAGGAAATCTCCGTACTTTCCACTCCTTTTTGCTCTGAACCTAAAACTGCTTTCAGAAATAAAGTTGCTGAAAATGTATTAAAGTGGTAAAAAATAGTTTTAAAACAGGTAATACTGTATATTCCTATTTTCATTTTGGAATGAAAAACACATGTGTCATACCCACAGAGATGTGAAAAATACACCACTGTATTAATGGCAATTTTCTATGGGAGACTACAGGGAAATGCAGTTTAAGTTTTCCTATTGTTTATCTGTTCGTTTCTTCAAAATTAGTTTTTCATTGTGCACCTACATAGCTGTGTTTAATAAGTGCTTTTTGAATAAACAAGTAGAGAAAAAAACAGGGGTTAAATGGAGATCTGGGGACTCATCATATTTATGGTGACCCTTGCTATCCTATCCACACTGGCCCAACCCCACATATATAAAGAGAGTATACTGAGCACTACCCAACACTTGGTCTGTAGCCTTTCAGCAAGCCTCCAACAGTTTTGAATTTTCTCTTAGAAACTGGTCCATAAAAGAGCATATACCAGGGCACCTGGGTGGCTCATTTGGTTAAATGTCTGACCCTTGATTTTGGCTCAGGTCAGGATCTTGGGGTTGTGAGATCGAGCCCCGCGTCAGGCTCTGCACTCAGCAGGAAGTCTACTTGGGATTCTCTCTCTCCCTCTCTCTCTGCCCCTCTTCCCCCCGCCCATCTCTCTCAAATAAATTATTTTTTTAAAAAAGAGCATATATCGCTGAAGAACTCAAACTGACAATGAACTCATTTATGACTGTAATATTAGAACCACTGACTCTTAACGGCTTTGAGATAAAGATTAGAGACTTACACACACTTAGACCCAAAGGGGTGGGTAAGATAAGCCACTAAGGTACAAGGATCTATATTTGTATATATACTATTTTACTTTGTACTTGTGTCTGTATTGTAGAATGGTCATAAGATATTAATACAGTTGACCATTGAACAACACAGGTTTGAACTGCACTGGTCCATTTACACGTGGATTTTTTTTTTTTCAATAAATACAGTGCAGTACTCTACATATATTTTCTCTTCCTTGCAATTTTCTTAATAACATTTTCTTTTCTCCAGCTTACTTTATCGTAAGAATGAAGTACATAAAACATATAACATATAAAATACATGTTGAACGACTGTTTATGTTATCAGTAAGGCTTCTGGTCAACAGCAGGCTATGAGTAGTTAAAGTTCTGGGGAGTCAAAAGATATACATGGTTTTTTGACTGCATGGGGGTTGGCACCCTAACCCCTGGGTTTTTCAAGGGTCAACTGTACATAAGTTGTGCACGTAATTTATATAAATGCACATGTGTGTACATATACGTAGAGAGAGACCATGCTCAATAAGCTTTTGCATAGAGGTGCACAATCAAAAAAGCTTAAAGACTGTGGCTCTGGTGACCATCTGGTCCACCCCCCTTCACTTTAGAAAGGAGGAAACCAAGGCTGAGAGAGAAGGGAGATAACTTGCCCAAGTTGTACAGCTGGTGAAAGCCTGGGTCTCTAAGCTGAGCCTGCCAATTTGAGCCCGTTGCTTTGTTTATTGTTTGTTTGCTGCTTTGTTTATTGTTTGTTTGCCTCATCTCATTATTTTCTGATGGAGTAGAACGGTTTTTTGAACGCCACATAAGTCCAAGTCAAGAGTACAGGTAAGTTTTAACATTATATTTTCCTAGAAGTTTAAGTTTTTAAAAAGTGCTTACATGCCTAAATGGACTTCTGCCTCTTCTCAAAAATGGAGGGCTGCGCTGCCAGTCACAGCCTGCATTCCCTACAACCAGACTACCTATTCCTAGTAAGCTTTATCCCGACTCACAGGAACATTATCTGTAGGAATAACGCCCAGAGGAAATTAATCAGCTATAGAAATCACTGACAGAAAAGCCTCCCGGACAGTCCCCTGGCCATTTTAAACATTACTTACAAGAGCCGTCAGCAAAATCCTGTCTCCATGGACCATTACTTTGAGGGAACACTGCCAATTGCAGCATTACTTGGAAGGCACATTTTTTATGTTCCTCAAATGCCTACTGTCAAACCAAACCAAAGTTCTGAAAGGTTTCAAACACTTCCAAGTTTGGGTAAGTAAATACAGTCCCAGATTCGAGTGTGGCCTGGGGGCCAGGTAAGCAAGAACCTTTTTTCCCAGCCTAAGGGCAAACTTTCCTTCCTCAGGGCATCTTTGTAAAATTCACATGCACTCCAGGCATTCTGATGATTTGGAGAGGCCTTTATAAACCTAGAATTCTATTTCCAGCTGTCTTCCCTTACGCAGGATAAGGAGGAGAACTTCACTTTCTCTGGATCATTTTGAAAACTTTTCACCCAGGACCAAAAAAGCACACGACAAATGATAAAAAGGTAAGCACCACAGCTCACGTGTTTCAAGTGCTCTCCCCCTACACCCAGAACCCCTACTGACTTCACAAAGGAAACATCTTGCACAAAAGTGGCCCACGTGGGAAATGACCCATGGCTCCTGAAAGGGAGTTATCAATAGACCCATGTAATCATAATGTCATTACTTTGTTTCCACTGGATGACAGAGTCTTTGCAGTATCATTTGCTCTTGGCAGACCATATATCATAATTCTCCTCCCGTTAGTAATTTCTTCACTGCAGGAAAAACTCTGGAAACCATCTTGAGAATTGGTGAAAAATATTTCCTATTCATTTAAAATTGCTTTTTTATGCACTTACTGTCAAAAGTTATAAACAAAAACTTGTATGAGCCAACCATGGGGGATTGGGGCAGTATAAATGTCTATTGTAAGAAAAATCTAGCTGCATAATTTAACAAGGTGTTTAGGTAGGTCCAGAACCACAATATAAACACCCAAGTCATACTTCAAACTTGGCACTTGGCACTCAAAGTGTAACTCAGAGACTTTTTTTTTTTCCTCTTATTCAGCTATACACTTTTGTTGTGAAATTTCTTCGTAATTTATTCATGTATTAACTAAATTCATTTCCTTAAGGTGGGAGTTAAGAAGTAGGTACGCTACAAACAAAGCATATTGTGAGTTTATTGAGACATGTTTTTAAAATCTCTCTTAATAACTTTGCATTCAACTTGGAAAAATAAGGATCTTGCAGCAACTCTTTCCATAGGCTGAGCAACCATTCTCCAAGTGTCCTGAATAATGGGTTGGCGACAAGATGGAGGAAGGTTCTAGAGGTGTGGCAGAAAGCTCTGTCCTTGCCCTGCATGATAGTAACATATCAGCAGCAGACACAATGGTCAGGCTCATTGAATTAAAATAAAGCAGCCTCTCTGTCTGGAAAGAAGGACTCAGAACTCAGAAAAATGGACTCTGGACTCAGAAAAATCAGTTTGAATTCTGGCTCCCCACTTATTATCAATGTGATTTGGGGCTAAACACTTAGAGTCTATGAATTTCAATTTCCCTATCTGTAAAATCATGTTCAACAATATATCTATATCTAGATAGAGAGCTAGATATCAGGTACACAGAAAGTGCTCAAAAAGAGTACTTATCAAATCTGCAGATGGTCCAGAGCTGGGGAGAGGGATGCTATGTCATAGAATTAAGGTTCAAAATTACCGTGACAGAAAGATGAGCTAAGATGGTGATAAATATTATAGAAGGAATAAAAATAAAATCCCATAGTTAAAGGTTTTTTGTTTGTTTGTCGGTTGGTTGGTTTTAAGTTCAGTTGTACCAGTATAGAAATGGAGACATCCTGGCTTAATAGCAGCTGATGTGAAAAATTTTCTGAACACTTGAATGACAGAGAATGTACTATGGAGACAATAGCAAGACATGGATACTGAATTATTAGGTGTAATCTCCTACTACAGAAGCATATGTTGTCTATAAATCAAGGAAATGAACTAGCCTAATACATTTTGCCATGGCCATATCCCATCTGGAGCACTGTGTTCAGTTCTGGGCACTGTATTTTTGAAAGAATATTTATAAAATATAGTATAACCTGAAAAGGAAATCAGAAGGGTGAAAGGCTTACATATAGGAAAGCTAAAGAAGCTAGGAACAATGATAAGGCTAAAAAAGAGAATTTTAAGGAGAATGTGATAATTGCCCTCAAACATATAAAAGGCAGTAAAAAGCAAAGAGTAAGAGTAATTAATATGTATTGAGTACTTATTATATGCAAAGTAGTCACTGTTATCCACCCTAGCAGGTGAGAAAGCTAGGGCACAAGGGCCGAGCTATACGCTTACAGTCACATAATTTGGGTGGGTGGAGCCAGGTCTCATCCCAGTAGTCCCGCCCCAAATCGAGGAGGGATATTAAAGCTATATTCCAAATATTTCTAACCTCTGTCTTACAGGATCACGGTAAGATTGCACCCTCCCCATTCTTTTGAAGTTGGACACGGATTAATGAGTTGCTCGGGCTTGGGAAATGTGAACCTAAGTCATTTTTGCGACTTCAGCATGGGAGTTCAAGAGTCTGTGAGCAGCTCACTACAGGTTCTCACCAACATGGGTGTGTCAAGATGAAACTTCCCTCAGGCTATCCGTCTAGGTCCCTGCGGGGAAATGATTAACAGAGCTGTCCTGCTGACCCCTGTTGGACGTAGCAGGAGCAAGAAATAAACTGTTGTTTGATTCAGCCACTGAGATGTGGGGACTGCTTGTTACTGTGGCAGTACCCAGCCTTTTCTGACAGCTAAACAAACCCACATGCTTCAAGTTATTAAAATATCCCAGAATTTAAAAAAAAAAAAACTTTATTCTTGTATTTTATAAGGTCAGAACTAAGAATAGCTTATAGAAACTACAAGGAGGCAGAATTGGGCTTAATTTAATTTTTTTAAAGTGAAGTTTTCCAAAAGTTGCTTCATGAGGTGGAGCACTCCCTGAAAACGTGGTATTTAAATAGAGGCCAAAAGGCTGGCTAGGTCAGTAGAGCATGCAACCCTCGATCTCAGGGGTCGTCAGTTCAAGCCCCACGATGGGCCTAGGGTTTACTTTAAGAAATTAAAAAATTAAAACATATATATATATAAAATAAGTAGAGGCCAGATGGTCATTGTGCATCTATGTACCAGAAAATATGGCCTAATTAAGGAGGTTTAATGTACCAAACATTTATGGAGCACCTCCAATGTGCCAGGCATTTCAGCCACAGTGCTAAATCCAAACGCACGATCCCTATCCTCAAGGAAATAGCTATCAAGTACAGAAGTAGATAAGGTCTGCTGATTCTTTTAGCCGTGTGATTCAACCAAATTAGAGATAATAACATGGCCTGCATGAAGCTGACAGCAAGCCTGAACTTAGAAATAACCACGTAGCACAAGAAATCCTGCTGATGCTTAAGTTGTATTATTATTTTTCAATTAGGAGCCAAAAGTATAGGGTTTGCAAAAGGAAGGAAAACGCGAGAATTTCTGGGTTTACAGGAGGAACATTTTCCCTTTCTCTAGTTACCATTCTTAAATCTTGCAAACCAGGCATATTATCTGGCTTACATCAGGGGTGTTCCAGCAAAGGGAACAGCACTGACTCACAGCAATTGTTACCGACCTTTTCCATCACTTCTCCCACCCCTGAGAGTCAGGAAGGGAACATTTCAATCCCCATCAGCTCAGACCTAAAGAGAGGCAATAATCTTCCTGTAACACCGTTCTTAAGTTTAGAAATCAGCCACAGCTGTTCCAAAAATATCAGAAGTTTTTCCTAAAAGTGTTATACAAGCAGGGCCTAGAGGAATCCCATACTCTAAGGACGATATGAAAATCACAAACTAAATGAGTGATTGCAAGGGACATGGACATTGTTTCCCAATGGCACCCTTACACAGGACGAAGTTCAGTGCTTTCTTCCCCTAACGGTATCAGTAATTAAAGCCTTGTTTTTTCAAACTTTCAAAAATCAAGCAGTGCAGAGATAGGCTTTCCTTTGGCTCGCTGCATTTGAATGGGAAAAACATCTATAACTCGGGTAAGCATTAACTGTAATTGCTCTGGGGCAGACATTTCCATTTTGGGTTATTATTTGTATCAGTATTTACACAGAATAATATATGTGGATGGATTTTGCAGCCATTATCTACACAAGAGTGACGTATCTGATTACTATTGTTCCCCAACTCAACAGCATCAGTTTGAACTTTGAATACTCCGGCCCTGCCCAGACCCTGAATTTTCTGAACTGTGGTTCTGATTTTCGATGAAATAAACAAATAGATGAGAGCAAGTTGGATTTCAATGCCATGCCTCCAGTCAGTTCAGTGCATGAGTTTCTCAAAAATACACATACAGAAGAAATTGGCTTTGGCACATGTAGGAGCAGCAGAGAATTTGCAGCTTGTGCTAGTTTAAAGTGCACCCTTAATACTCCGGCCTGTTTTCAAAAATAAGTGATATTCTTCCAGAGACAGCTGGATCCCTGTGGTACCCAGTCTTGCAATAAACTACGTGCACAAACGTACACTTCACAAACACAGATGTGAAATGTCGATCTAGGACAGAAGAGGGGCACTCAGATTAGGGTGTTTAGTCTAGTGGCTCCACACCCAAAAGTTTCAGGGACAGAGCTGATGTTTGAAGAGTGAGGGGGGAGACCGCCCATCCTGTACGTTCATCCGGGGACTATGGAAATGACCCCATTTTCCCAGCGCCAGTTTGCCCTCTGCCCTGGTGACCCGGGTTGAGATTTAATCTAGGGCCAGAGTGGGGCCCAGACAATTGTGCTGGTGGTTACTGAGACGCAGAGAAGGGCTACAAATCACTAAGCGTCCGCGGCTGGCGGCGCTGACACACCCACCCAGACCCGCTGGCCCGGGGGTGCGGCAGGGAGGCGGGGGGGACCCGCGCACCCCGGTCCCGCGCGCACCAGGATGCTGCCACGGGGGACCCGCGCGAATCCCGGTCCGGGCTGAGAGGTCGGTACGCTCGGCAGAGGATGCCCTTTTCCTCCTCCCTGTCCCCCCTCCCCGAGCGAAGGGAGCGGGAGAAAGTTGTGCCCGGGTCGCGGCGCCCCGGGCCGCCAAGGGAACGAGAGCAGGAGGAGAAGAGCCCCGGGCCCCCTTACCTTGTCCTTGGGGCCGAGGTTCTGCAAAACCTCCTTGCCCGTGGCGCTCCGGATCTCCACCCCGGCGGGCGCGGGCGAGGCGGGCGAGGCGGGCGCGGGCTCCCTGCCCTCCTCCCGGCCTTGGCCCCGGCGCGGGCTGTCCCCCTCGACCCCCGGCCGGCTCCCCGAGCCGCGGCCGCTGCCCTGGCCGCTCCGGGGAGTCTTCGCGCCCCGCTGCCCCACGCTCAGGGCATCGAAATCCAGCGTCTTGCTCTCGAAGGCGCCCTCCACGTTGCAGAACATGCCGCCGTACTTCTGCCGCGGGACCTGGTCCGTGGTGCCCGGCCTGGCCAGGTACACGGGCAGATCGTCCTCGTGGGAGCTGTCCCAGCCCCTCCGGCCCGAGGCCATGGTGCCGGCGCACAGCGGCCCGCGGGTTCGCTCCCCCAGAGGCGGAAAGGGCAGCCGCCGGCAGCGTGCGCCGAGCCACAGTGACTGGGGCGGGAGGAGGCGCCTGAGCGTTCGCGCCAGAGGCGGCAGTGCAGCTCCGGTTCCTGCCAGTCCCCAGCCAGCCAGCGAGCGCGCGGCGCAGGGGCCGGGGCAGCGGGCGCGCTCCGCCGCGGGACCTGTCGCCCGCCCGCCGCCCCTCGGCGCGCACCCGACCCTAACGTGGCCCCGCAGGGTCGCGCGGCCCGGTAGCCCTTCGAAAGTAGAAATCCCAACTTGGCGCGCGCGCACACGCACACGCACACACACGCATGCACACTTTCCGCGGGGCCAACAACCCTCAGATTCACACTCAAGAACTTGCCTCACTCACACATGCACTCAAACCCTGTCTTCCCCACACTGACTTCCGAGTTTGCTTCACGAAGACAAATCTTTCTGCCCCACTCGTGCACACAAACCTAATTGGCTCAAGTGTGTTCATCTGAAAGCCAAATTCTGATTTACAACAACACACATACACACAAACTCAGGTTTACCAGACTCACAATCCTAGACTTTGCTTACCCATAATCCCAGATTGGTCTCATTCCCATCTTAGAACTGTCTCACAACTGTCCCCGGTTCTAGAATCTGCCTCACAAACCTGCACCCTCAAAGAAAAGACCTCCTGAATTGGTTAAGAGTGAGACCCTCTTACTTTGCCGACAATCACAAAAGCCTGCAATTGACTTACAGACAAACCTACACTTAAACTATTCTTACCTCACATTTAGCACCCTAACTTGTGCTTTTTACCCACCCATAACTGACCTCACAATTACTTTACAGGTCATGGACACGCACACATCCCTAGACTGTGCCTTGTAAAATACTTCCAATACCCCGGCCTACGACAAACCCGAAGCTAACCCCTCACACACTGACTCAAGCTCAGGTTTACCTCAGTCAGAACCCTCCACGTGGGCTCACACATATATTAAGATTAACCGCAAAAAAAACACAACCAAAGACTTTGCCTTCCGTGCAACCTCAGCTCCACACAGATTTCACTTCTGCATGCGTCCGCTCTCACAGCCTCGTTCTCCTCCCCGCGTCCACCCACATATACTCTAAGCCAGACTTTGCCAATGAACAGAGTGGGCAAACGGCAGAGCTTGCCTCGCATCGGCGCACCCCGCCTAAATCCAGAACCTGCAGTGCCCACATTAGACGAGGGCCCCTTTCAGAAATTCGCTCACTCCTTAATTAATTCATCCAACCAGAACCGAATGCCTACCATGCCTCTTCACAAGATACTGGAGCGATGGCGTTAAAACAAGGCAGATGGGGGCCGGCCCTCAGCAAGAGTGTAGTCTGCCGCCACCCACCTAGGGAGCACAAGCATTCACTATTCCGCGTGACACACTGCAATTTCCTTTGTGAACCTCTGCACTGCATCATAAGCTTCACGAGGTCAGAGATCTGGTCTGTTTAGTTTACTATTAGCATCCGCAGGCACAGAAGAGGAACTCGATAAATCCTTTTTGAACAAACGGGTAATGCTAAGAACAATAACAACAGCAACAACAGGGAACATTTATGGAGGTGTTGCCGTGTGCCAGTCACTACTGTAACTGTGTCACATACAGTAACTCGACGCTCAGAAGCATATGGCCGGCGTCTTTGTGCACACACCGTCTTTGAAGGCATGTGCAATGAATTTGATCAACCGAAACTTGCAAGTCCAATTTTGGAGAGTAGCTAGGATGTTGGAAAATGGATTCGATGGCAGCATTGTGACAGTCACGAAAGGTTGGGGGATGGGAGTTGACGTGAACTCAGATCAAGACAAGCATGTTGACGCAAGTTGTACTTGCCCCCCATCCCCATGAGGCGAAAGATGCTACTGAACTGCCCCTGCTCTATCAGATTATTCGTGATTTCTTAAGCGGACTTCCTCTGGGACACTGTTTTTTTAACAAATGCTGGTTGCCAACAGACCCAGAAGTTCACATGAGAAATCGGTAATATAAGCTGTCCCCTCCCTCTTTGCTCACACAGGTGATTTCCTTCCTCTTTCCCATTGCTCTCAAACTCTTCTCCATTCATTAATTTATATACAGACTTTTAGGGGGACATTTGGTATGTGTCCAGCACTGTCCTGGGCTCCCTCCTCTGTGGAACATAAATCTAATGGGAGGAAAGAGATGATAAATAAGAACAATCAGATCAGATAGTCTTAAGAGTTGTAAAGAAAACAAGATTCCCAGCTTTTAGATCAGTTGGTCAGTCGAGTCTTCCCCCCCGACTCTATAAACACCACGGATGCCAGCACCATCAGCAAGGGCAACAATAAATAAAGATATTAGCTAACACTTATTAGGAATTTATTCTGTGCCAGGCTCAATGCTAAGGACTCTTCATACACTATCTTGATTAATTTTGATTAGTAAATACCTTAATTAACAATACAAGTCACATACTATTATTTCTTTTTTACTAGCAAGAAGGCTGAGGCTCTGAGTAAATGCCCAGGTTGTGACAGAACCAAAACTAGGAGCAAGATATGGGCAAAGAGTCTGAGGTTTCCTTTGAGAGGGGAAGATTCTGAATGTAGATGCGAGCTTGCATGGGCTCATGTGTGTGGGCGCTTGGGCGTAGATAAATCCCATTGTTGTAGTTACATTGCCTCACCACTATGTCTGTTGCAATGGATAAGCTCCATGATTACATTTGTTGACGAAACATCGCATCTAAAAGTCAACAGCTGCATATACACATATGTATTTAATTAAGAAAGCAAAGCAGCCTTTAGAAGTAGGCTAAAATGGGAATGGCTGATCTGACTCCAATTCTGCAACTACGTGGCCTTAGGCCAAGGTCTTAGTTAACTTCTTGATGTCTTTCTGCTTTCTATTTGCCTCACCCACCAAACAGGATTAGAAGGATTTCATTCCTTGAGTAAGACATTGTGCGAAGAACTTCACATGCATTGCCCTAACCTTCACCAAACCCCATAAATGTGGTGTGATTACTATCTTCACGTTACCAGGGGAGAAAACACAGCCTGGACAAGTTTCCTGCCTAAAGTATCACACTAGCACTTCAGGCTAGAATTCAAACCCTACTAGCTAGTCCAGAGCCTGTGCTCCTGAAAACCACCCCAAGACAGAATTCTGTTATAAGAATTCAGATAAATGATAATAGGAAGACCAGAAGTAAGGTGTTAACAAATCGAAAAATTCTAAGTGCCCCACTTGTTTTGGGGCAAAGGTAAACTTTAAGACAAATACAGAAATATCCTACCAATGTCCTCCTAACAAAAGCATTAGTCTCATGAACACACGCCAATTTTACGTCTGTCCATAGTAAGGTAGAGGATACATTACTTACGACAATCACGAACATAAGGGCGGCATCATGCCTCTGGTCACCTTAAGTCACAATTCCCAGGAAAGGGCTTATCTAAAACAATGTGCAAACAGCAAGCCATTTCTATCACGCGGGCAGCAAAATAGAGCTTTCAACTTGTCACACACCAGATCAAATTTGCATTTCCTGTAACTCTGCAGTAAATGACTTGCCACTTTGCATTGACATGACTTGTTATGTGAGCTTATGGCATATCCGATTATAACTTTAGGGAAATGTATTCCAGAGGCATCTTCTATTACCTATAGGTCAGCGGAAGGCAGAATCTCCTCTACAGTAAGCAACGCATGCATGAGCAATCCTGATATGGCCGCACACATTATATCTTTTATGCAAAATAAATTGCACTGAATTCTTATAAAGCAAAAATCTACCCAGCAGAAGATACAATTTTAATCCTCACTAAGGCTGTGCCTCCATACTCAAAATAAGGAGAGAATAGAGGAGTTATGCTCTTTTCCTTGATTCAACAGTGAATTTAAATATTTCTGATCAAAATCCACCCTGTCTTTTCCAACCTTGAATCGCAGGAATTTGAACCTAGGTTATTTCTGTCCCACTTTATGGGTACAGAGATTGAAGATGTCATTTTTCACCCTACAGATGTCATATATGTATTAGGCAATCTCTGCAAAATATTCAGTACTCTGCCTGACACATAGTAGATGCTCAATAAATTTTATTTATTTTTTTTAAGATTTTATTTATTTATTCATGAGAGACAGAGAGAGAGAGAGAGGCAGAGGGAGAAGCAGGCTCCCAAGGAGCAGGAAGCCCGATGCGGGACTCGATCCCAGGACCCTGGGATCATGACCTGAGCCGAAGGCAGACGCTTAACCATCTGAGCCACCCGGGTGCCCCGATGCTCAATAAATTTTAGTCCTCCATTTCCTCAGGGTATATTTAGCTACATCATTAATATCACAGTTTATAATAATGAGCTTGACCTCGTCCTGTAACTTTAGCTTTGCAGGGTTTTATGGAACAAATTGTAATTATGATAATATTTGGTATGCATGTTAAAAAGTCACTACTATTTTCAATATGTCTCCATCACACCTTAGGAATTCTGACAGGCTACTAGTGAATTTCAGCTCAATATTTGGTGACCAAAGTGTTCATTAGAAACCAAAAAACAGGTCATTTCTCAAACCTATACACAATGTTAAAACTAGTTTGTTAACATATTTTTAATAATCCTAGTTGTGCATGCAGAAAAATTCCTGCTATTTCATAGATACATATATGTAGGGAGAAAAATCAACAAGAATATAGATCAAAATACTCATAAAGGGTGAGCTGTAAGACTATGAGTAACTTCTAGTTTCTTCTTTCATGCATTTCTAAATTTTCCAAAATCTTTATAAATGTGAGTTACTTTTATATACATAAAGATTTATTTATTTATTTGAGAGAGAGAGCACAAGCGGGGTGATGGATAGAGGGATAGGGAGAGAGAATCTCTTGCAGACTCCCTTCTGAGCTCAGAGCCTTACGGAGGGCTCGATCCCATGACCCCGAGATCATGATCCCAGCCAAAACCAAAAGTTGGACGTTCAACTGACTGCACCACCCAAGCGCCCCATAATGTTATTTATTTAATTTAATTAATTAATTATTTATTTGAGAGAGAGAGAGAGAAAGTGAGAGAGTGCATGTGTGTGTAAGTTGGGGAAGGGGCAGAGAGAGAGAGAGAGAGAGTGAATCCCGAGCCAACTCCGGGCTAGGTGCGCCCAGTGTGGGGCTTGATCTCATAACCCTGAGATCATGACCTGAGCCGAAATCAAGAGTTGGCTGCTTAACTGACTGAGCCACCCAGGAGCCCCCAGAATATATTTTTAAATATGTGTCTAGGATGTTGTTTTAGATAAAAACACGTTTATTGAACATGTTGAAAATTGCTGATAGAGAATTACTGAACCAAGCTGTTAGCTCCCTACTCTATTATGAAGATCAATTATCTAAACTGAAAAATAAAAATAAAAAATAATTAGACTCCTCATCAGAGTCAAGTTGTCACCTCATGCAAAAAGCATATCAGCAGCTGGACAACTGAATGAGAAAATGATCATTATGACGAGAACACAAAGTGAGGGCTTATAAATGTCCTCGAGGCAAATCCTTTCCACCAAAGGATTAGTTAATAAGACACAACATGATCACCTTCTGACTGAGAAGTTGTTGGCGTTTCCTTCCCAATTTTTATACACTAAGCATCTCTCTTTGATGTTGTTATTCTCAAATGTTTAAAAGCCAATTCCAATCACAGAATTTCCTTTTGCCTTAAGTGGGAAGGAGACAATTGGTAGGTAGTTGCTGACCAATATGATAAAACAGATATTCACTTCAAATGCTCTAATGCTCTAGTTTCCTTGGTGTGGGTTCGCAGGTACAATTTAATCTCCTAAGTGAAAAATCTCTAAGGAAGGTCCAGACAATAAGTGTAACTATGGGGTATAACAAAATAATAATAATAATAATAATAACAAAACAAAAGACAAAAAAAGCTAAAATCTGTTCAGCCTCTTTAACAGCCACAATGGCTCACAATCTGTTTCCAAGGTCTTATTTATTTATTTATTTATTTGAGACAGAGAGAGAAAAAGAGAGAAAGTGAGAGAGCATAGCAGGGGGGTTTGCAGAGGGAGAAGCCAACTTCCTGGAAGAGTAGAGAGCCCGACTCGGGGCTCAATCCCATGACCCAGGGACCATGACCTGAACCGAAGGCAGATGTTTAACCGACTGAGCCACCCAGGCACCCCTGTTTCCAAGGTTTTTAAAAAATGTGCTTATTTTGTTATTTTTCCAGCTATTTTTCCTGATTTTTGTCCATTTACAAAAGCATCCCATTGGTTCTACATTATTGTTGTAACAATCTCATTCTGATTATTTAAAATAAAAATAATTCTCTTACCTATTGCCATCTAAAGATTTTTTAAAAAGCAGTAATGAATCCTTGTCTGTTTCTCCTTCCCTTCTGTCCTTCCTTTTCAATGAAAATTTCAAAACTGCAGAAAAGCAGATGGTAATTTAATAAACTCCCATGTAATCACTCTTTAGAATTTGTTTTTTTTTTTTTTAAAGGTTTTTTATTTATTTATTTGAGAGAGAGAGAATGAGAGAGAGCAAGCACATGAGAGGGGGGAGGATCAGAGGGAGAAGCGATGCGGGACTCGATCCAGGGACTCCAGGATCATGACCTGAGCCGAAGGCAGTCACTTAACCAACTGAGCCACCCAGGCGCCCTCACTCTTTAGAATTTGTAAATGTTAACTTTTCATCATATTTTTCCTGTATTTTCAAGCAATAAAATATAGTAGAGTTCAAGTGCCCCCTTCCTGTTCTACTCTCTCTTCTTCCCTCTGAAAAAGAACCACTAACCTGTATTCATCTCTCATATTCTCATAGAGACTGCTCTCTGTTCTAAATTCATGCTTTCATTGAGATTTGTAGACCTTTTTTTCTTTCCTGCCAAATAAACTACTGTCCTTGTTTAATTATTTGCTTTTAAGGAATAACCATGAAATTTGATATACAGAAGCCCCTCACTCCCAGAAAGCAAACTAAGGCTTGAAGCAATACCAGAGGGTTTCTTCTGCTAAATAAAGGTAATCGTCTAGCTCATTTATCAGGGCACTCATGCTCTAGGAGTAGGTGTGTCTCTTTAGATCATTGGGTTTCTGCATCAACCAATACTAGCTCTCTTAGAGACAAGCTCAAAAACCAACCTTTTCCTCTTGAAGGGAATATTTTTGTTATCACCCTGATTCGAGTGGCTCCAGGAAACTGGACATTTAACTGGCACTTAACATTTAAAAAGATAACTTTTTATTTTAGTATTCCCTTGAGCATAAACTAAATAATGGACAAAGAAAGGTAGTCAAATAAAATGACAGTCTGAAAAGAGAAGCTCCTTTCGTTCCAGACACAAATTTGCTGCCTCCACAAGACCAGACCACATCCTGGCTCCAACTAAATAGCTAACAGGCCAGAGTATAAATGACAGATACTAAGAGATATGGAAGGCAAAGACGGAACACGTGGTGAAGAATTCTTTCATTGAGAATGTTACAGATTCAGACACATAAATGCATTGGTAATGTCTTCTTACCCCAGCGCTTTGTCTGAGTTCATTTTTCTGTTAATAAATAACTCCTTGTCCAGGCAGCTCCCTGGAAAGTTTTATTCCTCCAGATCCTTCATAATTAAGATGAATGGGTAGGAAATAGGGTCCTGTCAATGTTTCAAGCTTTTGTAGTGATTTATATTGGAAACATAAAGAAAAAAATAAGGAGACAATTAGTTTAAGCATGGAGCCCTGATTTCCTTTTCTTATTACAAAATATCAGAGTATTTACATGCTATGGGATACGTTTGAGAAAGGCCTGGGATTTGAAGTCACAAAATCTGGACTACAATTATGGATCCATCACTAGCTGAGTGAATTTTGGGGAATTACATAAATTCTCTCTTTCTGTTCCCTCATCAACAAAATGTGGATAAAAAGCTGTGGTGTAGAAAAAAAAAGAAAGGGGAGTTGTTGCATAACAACTTAAAACTGCTTTCTACAAATGTGAACTTTTCTTTTCTTCAGTGCTTGGCCCCAGTTTCTGTGACCCTGTATGTAAACAGTAAACATTAGGTCTTGAATTAATGTTATCTAGAATTTTTGTTTCCAATGGTGGATAAAATTGTATGTGGTATGTAACTAACGATTACTAATCAATCTTAGGTGTGACCAAAGAGAAAAATATATTTTGGGAAACCAAGTCAGATTACCTTCTATTCCAATCCTGAAAGTTTTAGACATTTGTCCCCTAAAAGCATCCTAGACCAAGGGTAGACTCAGATGTATATAAGCTATAAATATTTTTAAAGATTGATGTTTTAAAGCAGAGCGCACATTAAAATTTACTCAGTTTTGACTACACGATGTCTAACAACTTAGTAATTCTTAATATTGTTGGTCACTAGAAATTGTAAAGTACAACGTTAACTTGCCGAAGTGTTTATTTCTTACCAAAAAATATTCAGTATGACTATATACTCAAATAATATACTACAAAATTATTAGTTGTATCAAAAGGATTTTTTGGCTATAGAATTTACACCTACAAAAATCTACGTTGCTGCTTTTGCAATAAAATGGACTGAGCGGTTCTAGGAATAACTAGACTATATCAAGATGAACTAATCTAAACTTCTCAAAACCGTATGTTTATCAAATACATAAATTAAGAGAATTTTCAAAAGAAAATCTGAGGCTAAATACTATGCAAAAAATATAGTAGATTAATTATCAGATGAAGTGTTTTATTTTTAATATATTAATTTATTTTTATGGCTTATTTTTATCTAAAAATTAATTATTAATTAATTATTAAACTAAAAAATTTGAGTGACTTAAGACATGGATAGGATTTATAAAATGTCTATAGTATTGTGGTTGATAAGTCTGGTAAATGAAGAACATGGAAATTACCCTTTTAACAAAACACAGTAAGGATGTAATAATGTTAGTGAGCTGGATTATTCATTGTTATGGATATAATTTTTGACACTGGCTGGCAAGTCCATAATTATTTATTTAAAAATTCAGTAATCAGTCATTAAAATATAAGCGTAAATCATACCATGATGATTACTTTCACCATGTAGATATTTACCAGTACTTTTTACATCTGGATCCTGAGAAGTCTTTAATTCAGGCCAAGGCATAAATGAAAACTTCCCGTGGGGAAGGCAGATCCAATTTTATTAGAAATATAACTATTCCTGTAGATCTTTAAGTACTCTTCCCAAAGCTCTAGTATACTTGATAGAGAAATCAAGTTCATTGTTTTGTTTTGTTTTGTTTACCTTTGAAGACAGTGAATAATGTCTCAGGAACCACTTTGAAATTCGTCTTTGTAAAAAGAAAAACTATGAATTTTTGAAATAGCCTTATTCGTTTTGTTGTTTTTAAATCCAAAGATCAGTTCTGTTTGTTGTCCTAAAATAATTCAAATGCAGAAGAGACAAAATCTGAGCCAAGTCCGTTCTCCCTCAGCCAAGGGAGAGCAGAACTCTGCAGGAGTAACAAAAGAGAAACAGTCTGCTTAATCAATTCAATTCATTACATATTTATTGAGTACTGATTTTTTTGGCCAGGGAATATTCAAGGTGTGGTGGGAGTTTACAACATAGGTGATAAGACGAGTAGGGAAATCTCATGCTGCTTTGCCTGTCATAAGTGTTGCAAGAGGATAAAGGAACTACAGATCAGCAAAGACCTTCTGAAAAGCAAACCACAAGTCACAAAGGGTGAGTTGGGTTTTGACAGAGGAAGATGGGTGAGGTCATTCCTGGCAGAGTGAGAAATGGGAAACAGTGAGCAGGCCTGCTTGGCTGGAAAGTACAATGCTTGTAGGGGAGTAAGGGATAAGGCCAGGAAGATTGGGCAGGGCTTGAATGTGGGGGGACCCTGAATGAAAAGCGAGAAACTTTTCAGTTAGGGAAGTAGTTAAACGCTGGGCCATATCTGCTTTGAAAAACTTACCTCACCTACAGCTGTGAGTCCCTGGGTTTGATTTCTGATGTGGCAGTCATATCAGCATCTGCCCTCTGCCCAAATTTCTCTCTCTGCGTATGGCTGTCTGAAATCATCTTTAGGCCCTCTGTGCTATTACTCAAGACATCAACGCTTTTGTAGATATAAATGCTCTGAGAGTGAGCCCTCCTGCCGCCGTCAGTGTCTGGATTTCCTGTCCCTCCCTGAGTGGGCTCAGAAGGCACAGAGAACGTCAGAGCGTGAAATCTCAACATGCAGTGCAAGGAGTGTTTGGAGAAGGGGTTAGAATCGGGAAGCAAATTTTCACCACAGAAAGGGGCAAGTTTTTTGTTTTTTTGTTTTTTTTTTTTAAGATTTATGTATTTATTTTAGAGAGAGTGTGTGTGTGTGTGTGTGTGAAAGCATGAGCAGGAGGAGCAGAAGGAGAGAATCTCAAGCACACTCCATGCTGAGTGAGGAGCCTGACGTGGGGCTCGATCCCGGGACCCAGAGATCAGACCTGAGCCAAAGCCAAGAGTTGGACGCTTAACTGACTGAGCCACCCAGGCGCCCCAGAAGGGGCGAGTTTCTAAATGAGTCTGCAGTGTGTTCACAATGAGAGGTGATCTCTTTTCGTCCAGGGTTGCGGGTGGAGAGCAGTTGTTGGGAAACCAGAGATTCCACAGCAGTACGGAAAGCTCAGAGCTGTGACTGATGAGATGAGCAGATGTCCACTTGACTGGGGCTGGGTTGAGAAATGTAAGATTAAATAAGAGGCACTGAAGAAAGTTTTTCATTCTCCATGGATGAGAGGGCACTAGTTCTCTATTGCTGTGTAACAAATTCAGCAGTTTAAAACAACACAGATTTGTGATCTCACAGTTTCCATGGGTCAGGAATTTGGGTACAGGCTAACTGGCTCATCTGCTCAGGTCTCACCAAGCTGAAATGTAGGTGTTTGACAAGGCTGAGATCTCATCTCCACGTTGGGGTCCTTTTCCATGCTCACTGGTTGATGGCAGCATTCAGTTCTTTGCAGTTACAAGACTGCCAGGCATTGTCTTGCTGTCAGCCCGGGGTGACTCCCAGCTCCTAGAAGGCACCCTCGTGTCCTTGCCATGAGACCCCTTTCATAGGCAATTCACAACATGGCTCTTTGCTTCTTCAGGATCAGCAGGAGAGTCTCTTGCTTTCAGTCTCTGATTTCTTTTCAAGTCTCATCTGATTAGGTAAGGCCCACCCCGGATTACCTCCCTAACTTAAAATCAATGGATTAAGGGCCTTAATTACATCTTCAACATCACTGCAGCACCTAGACTAATGTTTGATTGAGTAACCGGGAGGAGGTAGATACAACCAGGGTCATGGGACTGTTGGAGGCCATCTCAGAATTCTGCTTGTCACAGAGTCATGCTGCAATTTTTAACAGGTGAGAATCCCATATTGATGCTCTTATTCCATGGAGAAAGTTGTTAAAAGTGGGCCAGCCCAGCCATTTCTTATATGTCTTTACAAATCCCTCCACTGTTAGTACTCGGTGCTTAGAATTTTACCAAGAATTAAAATAACTACATTTGTAATATTTGAGGATGTGGATATGGTTATGATTATATGATTCAAAATTTTATTTTAATAGGTGAATTTTACAGGGTACCAGCACAAATGCACAAAACGATGTTACAGTGCCTGGTAATCTGCAATAGTGTATATATACCAAATTAAATAGAATGCTTTGTCTTTTTTTGAGAGTCCTTGTGGGACAGTGGAAGAGTGCATTACGGGATCTGGATTTTGGTTCAGCCAGCATCTGTTACTAGCAGACAGCTCTCGGGCAGCTCATTCCAGTCCTCTGAATCTCTACAGTTTCTACAATGGGACAATAAACCTAACAGACTTACCTATTTTGCAATGTTGCTATAACTATCGAGCAAGACTGTTGTAAGGATGAAGTGATAATAGTTGTAGAAACGTATATAATGTAGAAATTCATATAAAACTTAGGGACAAATTCCTAGGCAAAATCTTGATGAGTTATTAGGTGGGCGAGGCCCCCCAAATATTTAAGCCAGAGAAGTCAAATATTGTGAGCCAGAACAGTGGCAGACTCTTACATCATGCGGTCACAATAAAATAGTTCTACCAGTAGGGCGCCTGGGTGGCTCAGTCGTTAAGCATCTGCCTTCAGCTCAGGTCATGATCCCAGGTCCTGGGTTCAAGCCCCGCATCGGGCTCCCTGCTGGTTCTCCCTCTGCCTGCAGCTCCCCCTGCTTGTGCTCTTTCTCTCTGTCAAATAAATGAATAAAAAAATCTTTTAAAAAATAGTCCTATCAGCAATGTAACCTTCAGATGCAGCCTCAGCAGCCCCTTTCCAATTGAGGTGGCCTCAGACGTTCTCATGGTAAGGCTCAGAAGTGGTCTGTTATAGTTGGAGCCTTGAGAACGTAATTTGAGTGCAAATGGCTAAGTCTGCAAGCTCTGTAGGAGATGTTCTTCCAAGGCATTTTCCATTGAGTTGAAAGAGAAGTTTCTTCTCTTCCTGTATCTTGTTAAAAGGGAATGATGGCATTGCATCGGGGAAGATTCGGGAGTTCTACCCTTTATAAATGTTGTGAAAGTTAAGCGCTAATCCAAAAGTAATTTATGTAATTCCTACCACAACTGACTTAATGGCATCTATCCCAGGGGTCAGCAAATGACAGTCCCTGGGCCATATCCAGCCCAATGCCTGTTTTTCTGTGGCATACAACCTAAGAATGTTTTTATACTCTTAAATAGTTGAGAAAAATCAAAAGATTTCATGATGTGTGAAAATCAGATGACTCAATTTTCAATGTCCATAAGTAAAGTTTATAGGGCAGTCACACTTGTTTGTTTATATATTGCCTATGGCTGCTTTCACACTGACTGAGGGGAATAATGGCAACAAGGGCTGCACTGTCCACAAAACTGAAAATCTTTGCTATCTGGCCCTTTACAGGAGAAGTTTGCCGACCCGTGATCTATACCATTTTGAGGTTGGTGAATGTGTTGTGAAATAAGTTCTCTTCGCTTCCAGGAATGTTTATAAAGTTGAGTGATTTTATTTATTTATTTATTCTTTAGAAGATTTTATTTATTTGACAGAGAGACACAGCGAGAGAAGGAACACAAGCAGGGGGTGCAGAAGAGGGAGAAGCAGGCTTCCCGCTGAGCCGGGAGCCTGATGCGGGGCTCGATCCCAGGACCCTGGGATCATGACCTGAGCTGAAGGCAGACGCCCAATGACTGAGCCACCCAGGCACCCCAAGTTGAGTGATTTTAAAGGACAGTTTGACGATTCATATCAAGAATCTGAACATAGAGGGGCGCTTGGGTGGCTCAGTCGGTTAAGTGTCTGCCTTTGGTTCAGGTCATGATCTCAGGGTCCTAGGATCGAGGCCCTGAGTTGGGCTCCCTGCTCAGCGGGGAGTCTGCTTCTCCCTCTCCCTCTGCCCGTACCCCCGCTTGTGCTCTTTCTCTTGCTCACACTCTCTCTCTCAAATAAATTAATTAAATTTTTTTTTTTTTAAAAGAGTCTGAACATATTCAAGAAATTTGCATGTTAAGATGTATCTGCCCGGTATTTCTGCTGCAAATGGTGCTCAGTCAGAGCACATTGTCTGAAATAGTGTTCTCTTGTGTCTCTGAGACCACTTCTATTGAAACTCTTTTTCTGTTACATGGTGTAGACACTTCCTAACTTGGGGGAAGACCCAGGTCTCACTTCCCTGTGTGCACTGGTGTAGGTGAAAAGGCTTCTGTAGGAACTGTTCTTTCAGCACCACACCCCACAGGTCCTTTCAAGGGTCCTTCCCTCACCTGAATGCAGATGGGGAACTGAGGGGTCCCTATTCAAAGAGCAAATCCTCGCAACTCTCAGAATTCTCCATGTTAAATGGTAACAGCCTCATACTGACTGCAAATCAGATGATTTGGGTTTTTTCTAACACATTAGAATGCCCTGGCTGGTTTTTTCTTTGAAGAGTGTGCTTTAACTCTCTTTTGGGAAGCAAACATTTAACAGTTGTATAGTCAGGAAAAAAGTTCCGCCCATAGCCCCCACGGTATAACACCCTGTTTTGGCTCCGTTATGTTTGAAGCTGAAACACTCTGCTTTAAATTTTGACATTCATTTCAAAGAGCTGAAATTGTGTGCCATGTGTCAAGAAGGAAAAAAATCTGGACTGAGGTTAACAATTTAATTAATTAATCCAACTGCTCCCTATTGCCGTTTTTATATCTGAAGCAAACTGATATCCTAGCTAATATTTCTATGTCTGTCAAAAGATAAAATTTGAGAATGGTCCAGAAAAATCTAATAATTGAAACAAAAAAAAAAGAGGAAGTCATTGATCATGTAAAACAGTTCTACACTTTTTTACTATTTTGTACCAAATAGCTTTTGGTTCCATTTCAAGGAGACTGGCAGTACAGGGATTTGAAATATGACATTTTGAGCTGCAGCCTAGGTGGTCTAGTGTGGATCACAAAAACTGGAATTATGTAATTCCCTTATATAAAAAATGTCCTGAATCTACCATATGTGGACACGTTCTATACAGCTGATGCATCAGTCATTGTGGTATGGGGGGGGGGGTTGGGCAAACAAATAAATTGCCAATGAAAAGAAAACCTAAGTACTATCAAAAGGCTCAGCTCAGGGGGTGCCTGGGTGGCTCAGTTGGTTTAGCGTCTGCCTTCAGCTCAGGTCATGATCCCAAGGTCCTGGGGTCGAGTCCCACATAGGGCTCCCTGCTCAGCAGGGAGCCTGCTTCTCCCTCTTCTCCTTGCCTGTGCTCTCTCTCTCTCTCGCTATCTCTGTCTCTCTCTTTCAAATAAATAAAAAATCTTAAAAAAAAAAAAGGATCAGCTCAGTTATGGGACACACACAGCCATCTTCAGAAGGTAAGGGAATCCAGGTTAGTGCTAAACAATGAATAGGGAGAAGGAAAGTGGTGTTGAAGGGGCATGCAACAGATTACAGGTGACCCTTGAATAAAGCAGGGCTTTGTTCCCCTCCCCCCACACAGTCAAAAATCTGTGTATAATTTTTGACTGCCTCAAAACTTAATACTAATAGCTTACTGTTGACTGGAAGCCTTACCAGTACCATAGTCAATTAACACATATTCTGTAGGTAATAAGTATTATATTTTTATGGAAAAGTAGGAAGAGGAAAAAACATGTTAAGAAAATAATAAGGAAGATCAGATGCTTGCGTGGCTCAGTCGGTTAAGCGTCTGCCTTCGGCTCAGGTCATGATCTCAGGGTCCTGGGATCGAGTCCCTCATCAGCCTCTCTGCTTAGCGAGGAGCCTGCTTCTCCCTCTGCCTGCCACTCCCCCTGCTTGTGCTCTCTCTCTCTCTCTCTGACAAATAAATAAAATCAATTTAAAAGAAAAGAAAATCATAAGGAAGAGAAATGCATTTACAGTGCTGTATTCATCGAAAAAAAAAAACCCTGTGTGTAAGTGGACCTATGCAGTTCAAACCAGTGTTGTTCAAGGGTCAATGGTATGTGCAAAAGACTAGAGGCAACAGAGGCTGGTTCTTGTCAAGTTTCTTTTGGGCAGTGGGGGAGGGACAAAGAATGTAAGAAATAAAGTGGGTAGATGTGATATATGTAAGTACATGCCCAAAGTTTTGAATATGTAAACTATTTCATTAGTTTAAAAATAAAAAATATAGGGGCGCCTGGGTGGCTCAGTCGGTTAAGCGTCCAACTCTTGATCTCAGCTCAGGTCTTGATCTTAGAGTCGTGAGTTCAAGCCCTGTGTTGGGCTCCACCTGGGCATGGAGCCTACCTAAAAAAAAATTTTTAAATAAAAAATAAAAATAAATGAATAAAAATAAAAAATACATGTGGAAACTCTAGAGGAAGTGGTTCAAAGGAAAGAAGCAGGCATATAAAAGATGTGGTGCCTGGTAAGCCCTCAACAAATGTTAGCTATTATAGTAATAGAAATGCTAAGTTTAGATCTTCTGGGATGGAGACTTTATTTGCTCTGTTTGGAGCCAGAACAAAGGGCAGAATCTTGGTGGGTCAAGAAGGAATTTAGTGTTATGGTTAAGAGCCAGACAGATTTGAATTCAAATCCAGATATTACATATTAGCTCTGTGCCCACAGGCAAATTTTTAACCTTTCTACGCCTATTGCATCGTCTGTAAAATGGAGATAATGTGCTTTATTCACAAAGCTGTTGTGAGGGTTAAATGCAATAATATATGGAAAATAATTAGCACAAATTGACTGGCACAGAGAAAGTACTCAAAAATGGTGGCTTGTCTCATTACAAAAGGAGACATAGGACATGTGGCAGGGATTGGGGAACATTCCCAGAAGATGCATGGTGATAAGGACAATTGTTTCAGCTGGGCATGAATTCGTCTTGCTGTGGTCGGGTCTGTTTGCAAAGAAGAATAATCCCACGGATGAATAGGCAGCCAGCCAGGACGGCTTGGTCCTCTGCATTGCTCCTAGCCAAGAAATGTCTAAGTGTGAATAGAATGTGAATCACCTGCTTACTGTAAATTAATTATTATTATTCACTCAGCAAAGAGGAAAAGATGCTTGGTCAGAATTAATCATCTCCAAAAACCCAGTAATTTTAGATTCATTACATTTGAATATGGTAATGAGACATTTGTCACTTTTATAACTCTTTGTGGGGGAGAGTGTCTATTGTAAGATGGGAAAGGATTAACATATAATTTTAAGAGTGTGCCCTTCTTTTTCTTCTTTTTCCATATTTATTAAGGCCTAGGATAATATTTGTTCCTTTACAGATAAGGAAATAGGCTTTGAATTTCAAGTGATTTATAGTGAAATGAAGTTTAAAAATCCAGACTTTTCTGACTCCAACAATTCACAGTTCTGGTTGCACATTAGAATCATTTGGAGGACTTTTTAAAACTAATGATGATGAGGGCCCAGCCCTAGAGATTCTATTGAATTGTTCAAGGGCAAGCAATTCTTAAATATAAAATTCCTTGGTCAAAAGCAACCTCCTTTTTTCAGGCTTGCTCAATACATGACTTAAAAAATTTTTTTAAATATGTCTGTGCTGTCTACTGAGGAATCAAACTGGACAATAAATGGACTCCCCCCTCTCTCCATCACCCTCTGTTTTATCCAGTTCAGGGCATTTCAGAAGCAGGTTGAAAGCTGGGAGAATGAATTCAACCATTTATGCTGTACTGGCGGGTGGGGTGGGGGGAATAGTTTTTGATGAGTCACTGATAGCTTTAATGTGGTGCCTTTTCAGGCTCATCAGAGAACAAATCTCTCCAAACATTCTAAATAATCAGAACATTATCTAACACTTGAATGAACTTGGACCACATCACTTAACCAGTTGAACTTGAAGGCTTACTTCTCCAAAAGAAAGATGAACCCATTTTTCCTTTTTTTATGACACTGAATAGACCAGAATTTTGAAAAGTGGTCTCTTATTATTTTGTGAAATTGCAATGATCACATCCTCTGGCTCCTGGCAATCATTCTCTCCCTCTCTGAATTACACTCACATCAAGTGCTGGCCTTGGAGGAGAGATGGAACAAAGACTGAGTCAAAATCCCTTCTTTGTTTACATGTCCCTATTGCCTACTGACTAGAAGAAATTATAAAATTATTCCATTTTTAAAAAATCCTCTGAAGCAGTGAGTCTTAAATTTGGGTTAATCCTGAGCCCTTTTAAGTAGCTAACAAAATTAAGGTCCCTGGGAGAATTTATTAAGATATATATGTTTCAAAATGTTTACCTGTCTTGACCTCTGAAGGGTCCATAAGTTCATAATTAAGAAATATGATACTATGGGAAAAAAATAAATATGGTTTTCATCTATTACCTATGGAGATAGGCAGAGAGTTGAAAACAAGACAATGCAAAGCAAAGCTATGCATCAGAATCTTTTAAAAGTTTGTTCTGATATAGACAAAACAAACGCAGCTAAAGAAAACACACCTTCCCTGTAAAAATAAAATAAAATAAATAAAACAAACAAACAAAAACCCCCAAGCACTGCGATTGTTTCCCTGAGATATAATTTCTTCCTCCTGAGTGCAGTGCACAGACTGCCCTATGAGTGTGTGTGTGTGTGTGTGTGTGTGTGTGTGTGTGTTTGCATGTGTGTGCAGATAAGGCTGCCTCTCCCAGTCTGGCTTCCCAGGTCAGTCAGACACTCCCTTTCCCTACTGCTACCATTTCTGGGATCTTCATCCTCTTTTTTATCTTTATCTTCCAGACACCCAGAGACAGCCATGAAGGAGCTTTGCTATCATCTGGCCAAAAAGGGAGATGATAAAATGAGAGGTCATGAAGGACCTAATAATGTCCCAGAAAATACTTTAACAGGAATTGGCTGGAAAGGGATTCTAAATGGGTACCTTGAAAATGGGCTTCCTGAGACCCTGTTAACTGTGCCTCAGCCCCATTTTCCATTTTGAGTCAGAGGGGAGATGTTTAAGAAATCCTGGGAGAGGGAGGATGTGGGAGATTGTGTCTAAAAGCGAGAGAGAGAAAAACAGAAAAGGTCTGTTGTCTGTCAATTAAGTGGCCTTGTTTTGAAAATTCCAGGGTTAACATTTTAATGCTTTGTTTGTAAAGTGGGACAAGACTGTGGAATAGTATCGCAACTGAGCTTGAGTCTACCTCTTTCTATCACCTCAACTTGTCCTCCTGTAAATGGAACCATGGCTGTGAATATGTGAGACAGATGACTGGTAAAATTGTGCTTTTCATCTTTAACCTGCTAAAATTTAATGGGGCCAGGATTTACTTATATGTCTCCGTATTAAGTAATAACATGAATAGCTGGTATTTACTGAGCCCTTACTATATGTCACACATTGTTTGGTGAGCTCATGTAATCCTTACAACAACCCTATAAAATAAGTAGTGTTATCTTCACCGGAGGCACTAAAAGGGTAGCATGCCAAGGTCACAGAGCTTAAGGGAAACAAAACAAAACAAAAAAACTAAACTGGTAGATCTGGGTAGGGCTTGACCCAGGGAGTCTAGCTGCAAATCCTATCCTCTTAAGTACTACACTCTATTACCCCTGAGTTCACAGGCCTATTGGGCATTTCCTCAGTCCTTCTTGATGATCCAAGCAATTTAGTGCAATTCGATCTTGTTAAAATATAATTTTCAAAAATAAGTAAAATCATAACTCTCATATAGATAGAAATAGGACCATGTGTCAAAGTTGTTATTAATTCATTAATGAGGAAACTAGAGATGTCTAAAACCACACATACACAAAAGAGACACATTTAGAGATCAGGAATACTGAAGTGAATATGAAGAGGAGGCAAAACTGAACTTCTCCACAATGGAGAACAGAAGTCCACAGAAGAGAGTTTGCACATCTAAGGACAAGAATTATTTTCCATGGCTGTCAGTTATTTACAGCTTACAGAATTGTGGCTGCCATGTAATCAGAGTAAGATAACACCAGAGGATGTGCTACAGACAATGCATGGTTTTCCACTGATGTACTAGTTGTTCTGTATAATACTTACACTTCACCCTCACTCCTCAAACTCACATTTACACCAGAGAGGTGTGGAAGGCATGTTGGGAGATAGTCAATGAATAAAAAGTGTTTTACAAACTACCAGAGCAGACATTTAATTTTTTTTAAGATTTTATTTATTTATTTGTCAGAGAGAGAGAGAGAGAGAGTACAAGCAGGGGGAGGGGCAGTGGGAGAGGGAGAAGCAGGCTCCCCGCTGAGCAAGGAGCCCGATGCAGGGCTCGATCCCAGAACCCTGGGATCACGACCTGAGCCAAAGGCAGACGCTTAACCAACTGAGCCACCCAGGGGTCCCCCGAATAGACATTTATAAATAATTTTAATAAGGCAGATTGTTAAAGAATATAAATAAAGGAAGGCAAGATTCCTTCAGCTCTGGGAACCTATTAGAATTTCTATATGAGGCCTTTAGGGGAGACAATCCAGTTGCAGGAGAGGACTAGAGGCTATCCCAAAGCTGCTTTTAGAAACCACATAAAACCAAGAAAAAGCAGGCCATCTCTATTAAAGACTGCCGTGGGGCAGGGCGCGTGGGCTCTTGGTTTCTCCTCAGGCCTCTGGCTCTGTGCTCAGAAGGGAGTTTACTTGAGAATTCTCTCTCTTTCCTCTGCCCCCCTACCCCTGCTCGCTCGCTCTCTCTCTAAAATAAATTAATTAATCTTAAAAAAAAAAAAAAGAATGCCATGGGGCTTAGTAGGACCACAGAAGCCTCCCAAAGCCATCTCATGTACTCCCTTGGAAATCTAGAAAAATTGCTTGCAGGAAAGGCACTTAGATTGACCAGGGAGGGAGTAGGAAAATGTAGAGGTGGTATGCAGAGGGGCATCTTGATCCAAGGTACAGAGACCAAAAGAGGGGAGGGAAGGTGGAAATGGGAATGATAGGGAAGAGGCAGATAAAAGCCACACCTGGGTGGCTCAGTGGGTTAAGCGTCTGTCTTCAGCTCAAGTCGTGATCCCCAGGTTCTGGATTCGAGCCCCGCGTGGAGCTCCTTGCTCAGCGGGGAGCCTGCTTCTCCCTCTGCTTGCCGCTCCCCCTGTTTATGTTTGCTCTCTTTCTCTCTCTCTCTCCCTGACAAATAAATAAATAAAATCTTTTAAAAAAACCAAACACTTCTACCTACTTGAAAAAGCTCTTAAAAAAAAAAGTCTGCCTCAAAACCCAGTGTTTCCTCAGCCTGTGCAGGTCTAGCATCTACAAAGCTCTGTTTTGTTTCATAGGGAACTTGATCAGACTCCCCTCCTAAGGCCACAGCCCTGGTGCCAGCATAAAAATAGATACTAAATATGTATTTCCAGAATGAACAAAAGTATGAAAAGAGGAAGGAAGGAAGGCAAGAAGGAAGGGAAGGACACTGAACTTAACGTAAGTACTCTGCTCCAAAAAAGTTCTTCTACCATAAAAGGAATTCCCCTGGCTTTACTGTTTCAGGACAGAGCTAACCACAAAGGACCACTCTTTCCATATGACTCAGTTAAGACCCACCTCCACTCTGCCTCATGATTCCCTTGTTTACTTCTCTCTATAAAACCACAGGTTTTCTTTGAGATACTCTGCATTAATGAACATTTTCCTTACTGCATTAGCCTGAATAAAATCATCTCTTTAATTATCCTGTGCATTGTATCTTTCACAGTTGGAAAGAAGAGGGTTCAAGACCTAATCTCTGGGTTTGAAGAACACTTCTGAGGGTCTGTGGGTGAAGACAGGATGAAGACATGCAAACCGTTCGTTTGTTTTAACTGCATCCTTTTTATATAAATGAAGCAGGGCTCATGCTCTCTGAAAGCCTCAGATTACAACTTGACCAAGGAAGAACCATCTCTTGTAGCTCTGGCATCTACATCTTTGTCTTTGGGACACAGGGTGAATTCAGGACCTTGTTTCTATTCCACATTTTTGGGATCGGGCATATAACAGAGGGTATTTTTCCTTTCCCTCTTGTGTGATAGACTGGGATGGGGGAGAAGATTTGAGTTGACTAATTATAGATAGCATCAACAGAAAGACCACTTTGGTATAATAAATATGCATGCATTTTGATTGATCCAAAGAAAGTGTTCCAAATGAGGCTAAAGGTGGATGCAAGCAACGAAACCATCTTTGACCTGCTCAGGGCAAAAACAAAATCAAAGAATGTATTGGAAGGATGTGGTAGAACTCAACATTTGAAAAAGTTGACGTGTAAGGGCAGCTCTGAGATGTAGATGTTAGGAAACGAATGGACAGCGATGGATGAGTCCCTCCTCCCTTCAGCCTCACTGACCCTCTGCCAAAGAATCAAATTCTAGGGAGAGGGCAGGTGATTGGTAGGACGTGGATCACATGCTCACCCCTTGGCAGGGGAGGTCCCGATGAGCTGATTGACAGGTTTGCCAAGACTGCCCCCAACATGGGAGAAATTATACAGCAAAATGGAAGGGAGGCAGGAAGGACTGTTACTAGGAGGAGCCAAGGATTTTCAGCAGGCAAAACAGTAGCTTTATTTAGAATTACCATATGACCCAGGTGTTCCACTCCTAGGTGTATATATCCATAAGAAATGAAAGCGTACGTCCACACAAAACCCTATCCTTGAATATTCATAATGGCATTATTTATAATACACAGAAAGTGAAAACAACCCAAATGTCCATCAACTCATGAATGTATATGCATACAATGCAATATTATCCAGCTATAAAAAGGAATGAAGTACTGATACATGTTACAACATGATTAACCTTGAAGACATGATGCTAAGTGAAAGAAGCCAGTCACAAAAGACCACATATTGTCGGATTCCGCTTACATGGAATGTCCAGGTTAGGCAAATCCACAGAGACAGAAAGTAGGTTAAATAGATTAGTGATTACTTAGTGCCGAGGGAACTAGGGGGTAGGAAGGAAGGGAGAAGGGGATTGTCTGGTAATGAATCCTGGTTTCTTCTAGGGGAAAAAACTGTTTTAAAATTATATTGTGGCAATGGTTGCACAATCCTGTGACTATGCGAAAAACATTGGAGAGTTTACCGTACGATACGTAAATTCATCTTAATAAAGATTTTTAGAAAGAAGAGGCAGTTTTTCCATTACAATACCATTACTGCAATGATGAAATTTGCTCTAATTAACTTTATTGTTTTTACTTGTTGGTAAACGAAGCAGAAGCTATTGGAGTGGATCTTCAGAGACAGAAAGAAGGTCACTGGTCTGTCATGGTTTTGGAAAAGTAAATTACCTTTGAATTAAGGCATTATTTTCTGTTAGAAACAGCTACCAGTAGTGTGGGTCTTTAGTTAGCTTTATAAGTTATTCAAAATCAGTATGGATTATTCTGTCAGTCTGTTCCACGTGTGTCAACCAAACCAAAACAGGTCCTGTCTGGCATGAAACTTACACAAGGCAGCGCGAAATACTACAAAGGACAGGCTGAGTGGGAGATCTGAGTTATTGCCATTGATATATATATACCTGGTAAAAGACGGTAGGAAAGTTCCTTCCCTTCTCTAGGCCTCATTTTCCTGATATGGAAAAGGATAGAGATGAAGTAGATTAGTGGTTAGCAAACACCAGTTTCTCATGAAAGGTTGTAATTTAATATTTCCTCAAAATAAATTAACCTAAACAAAAAAAAACAAAAAAAAAAGAAAGAAAGCAATATATAGAAAATTCTAGGCAAACAGTATGGATATTGTATAGATAGGGCAAAAACCATGATGCTAAAATAAGAATTACTGAAATCTGGCAAATGCTATAGGATAGGCTCTGCTATAATCTGATTACTTACAATAAGAGGTGGGAAGCCATTGGTTATAAACACCATTATTTTATAAAGCTATGTATCCATGTATTGGATTTATGACATCACGTTTCTAAATGAGAAGGATGTTAGTAAATAATTATGATCTGTTAAGTGCTCATGATAGGCCACGTCATGACAGCCGGTGGTTCAGGTGACCGGGGAAGGCCTCCCTGGAGAACAGAGACTAGGCGGGTGCCCAGGGTTGGTCAGGTAAGGGCCAGGGGAGCTTCCTGCAGGTGAAACAGCAGCTGTGAAGGCCTAGAGTTAAAATCGAACATGGAAGTTATTTTACAAACGAATATATCCCATGTGGATGAAACATGGAGAACGAAGAAGAGAAACTTCTATTAGCCGCCAACACAGAGCAAGCACACACCTCACTTCTCACACTAGGCTAGGTGATTTGCTTCTTTCATTTGAGCCCCAGAAAGGCTCTATGAGGTCGGTACCATCACTCCCTCTTACCGACGGGGACTGGGGCTTCGCCTGCGGTTGCAGAGCTAGGAAGGGGGAAAGCCTGGATTTGAACGCAGCCAATTTGCCTCCAGAGCCAGCATGCTGACCACGACAAGATACCGTCTGCTGACTCCGGGCGGCCACCTCCGCTTCTCCAGAGCTTTGCCGTCCCTTGATTTTCCTTGGCCCCAGCCCAGAGGACAGGCGGATTTAGCCAGAGATTCCTTGCTCTGTGATCCTGGTCAGGAAGCCTGTTGTTAAAGTAAATAAGACACTTGAAAACATAGCCAAAGCTATTAAAATTTTATAAGCCAACTTTACCCAAGATTCTGCACTGTGGATAAATGTCAAAAGGACTTGTTATGAAATCCCATCTTTTAAAACTTCCATGTAATTTCTTTCTCCTTAACAGGGAGTTGAGGAAGGTAAAAATAACAGTGTTTTATTTTTACTGGGAAAATGGTATAGCTTCATTTGGGACAATGACTGAAAAACCACTGTTTGGTCAGTTTTCTCCCCCACACTGTGATCTGATGCCGAGAGGGCAAAAAGTCTCTCTTCACTACATTTATAAGAGGCTTGCTTAAATCTGTGTAACTTCTCAGGATTCAACGTGTGCTCCTCCTAAGAGAAGAAATCTCTAATAACAACAAACATCACTCCCCCCGGTGTTAATGCGCAAGAGTTCTAGTTCGATACCTCCAACTTATTGTTACTGAAGAAAAGGTGAAGGGAACTGAATGACAGAATTAAACCCAAACCCACTCCAGCTTCAACAGATGAAACGGGGGACCCAGACACTTTAACTCCAGTCCAAACTTTGAAAGAAAGCCCTCCTGTTAATGTTTGAGTTTATTATCTTACCACTGGAAACTCAAATAAAAAAAACAAAACAAAGGCAGTGTTTTACCCATGATGGCTGTAGATTGGACCCGCATTTTGGATACAATTGTCATTCTTTGGGCCTTTTCCTAAGAGGCATTTTAGAATGCAATCGTAACAGCTAAAAATCTGTATCATGTTCTTTTAAATAAAATCTCGTTGGAAAAGAAAAACACTCAGGAAGTTAGAAGATTAAAATTCTGAGTGGTTTTTCTTTTTTCAAATATGACCCTTCTCATGGTTTCAATGCTCCACAAAGAGATGACTTAGGCATTTCAAAGATTTCACTCCATTATTTCTGGTTTTCAATTCTCTGTGTTTGCATCATGACTAAAAGTGATTCAAGGATATTCTGATTAGGTGTCTGGAAAGATAATTTAGGGTGACTAACTATCCCTGTTTGCCCAGGACTGAGGAGTTTCCTGAGATGCAGGACTTTCAGGGCTAAAGCTAAAATCAAAATAGGCCTGGGAAAATCAGAACAATTGGTCACTGTAGGATGGTATTTTTTGGCCTAGTTACAGATCCTTGCTTAAATAAACTAGAGAGGACCCCCATCACTTGTGTACTGAGGCCTAATATCCTGCATACCATGGCAACTATTATTTTTAAAGGCTTTCCCTGTTGTTCTGATAACCAGCTTTGGGAGTATCTGAGGTGGTGTAGATAGTTCCTAAATGGAATTGTTGGGCTCAAAAGGAAAAAATGTGTTCAAATGGAAAATGCAACTGATAGACTATTTTCTTTTTCTAATTTTTTAATATCTTCAAAGTTGAACTGTATTTAAAAACAAAACAAATGGCTTCTTTGAGAAGAGGGCCTGCTGTAATTTTCTTTTATTTTTTTAAAGATTTTATTTATTTATTTATCTAATTATTTGAAAGAGAGAGAGAGAATGAGAGAACGCGGGGGTGGGGGGTGGAGGAGCAGAGAGAGAGGGACAAGCAGATTCCGTGCTGAGCACGGAGCCCGGTGCGGGGCCCCTCCCACGACCCTGAGATTAGGACCTGAGCCAAAATCAAGAGTCGGGCGCTTAAATGACTGAGCCACCCATGCGTCCGGAGCCTGCTGTAATTTTAAAATTCCACAAGGTGCATACTCTTTTGAACCTTGACTTGGTCCAAGATCCCAGGGATTGAAACAACAGCTACCATGTACCTTTGAGAAATCTGACAGGTATCTTTAGGCTGGAGGATGTTCACTGGAGGATGTTCCATTCCCTTCGGTCTCCCATGTTCCACAGAGGGAGAGATGGGAAATGGAACTCTGAACAATTTCTGCTGCTCTTAGAATCCTCAAATATGGGGAACCTGGCTGGCTTAGTCTGTAGAGCATGTGACTCTTGACCTCAGAGTCATGAGTTCAAATCCCATGTTGGGCATGGAGTCTACTTTAAAAAAAAAAAAATCCTCAAATAAAATGCTCACTTTTCTCATTTTCTTAGTTTAGATTTCGAATTCTTCTCAAAATTAAAGTTTATGGTTTTCTGTTATAATTCATCTTTATTGTAGAATATTTAATAAATATAAAAAAAATTAAAGAAGGAGAAAAAATGACCCCACAGCTTCTCCCCAACATAACCAATCTTAAGAGTCTGGTGTATTTCTTTTCTGCGTTATTCCTGTGTATCACCTTTAAAAATATATAAATATAATGGTGATCATAAGACATATATGCAACATTATATTTTGCTTTCCTTTTATTTTTTCTTTTATTTTATTCTGTTTTGTAACACGGAGCTTGAACTCATGACCCCGAGATCAAGACCTGAACTGAGATCAAGAGTTAGACCCTTAACCAACTAAGCCACCCAGGTGCCCCTTTTGCTTTCCTTTTAAACATTATATTGCTTTCCATGTCATAAATTGACCATAAATAGTACTTTCAATGGCTAAATTAGGTTTCAAGAGGATGGGCTTAACTCACTTCATCAGGCTCTTGACTAACTTGCAAGTAATGCCCTTAAAATAATCTACCAAATTCCAGTAGACCATTAAGAGACAGATATCCCAAAAGCATTATCTAGAGAAGAATCACTATCTTGATAAGTCACTACAACTAAACCTTTCCTTCAGGTGAAGAGTATGTCCTTTTTCATGAATCTTTCTTTCTTTCTTTCTTTCTTTCTTTCTTTCTTTCTTTCTTTCTTTCTTTCTTTTTGGTCATTTGTTGGTGTTGTTTTCAATTTAATGATAGAATAGCTTCAAAATTTTAAAAATCACTCATAATTCCACTGCTTTAACATAGCCATTCAAATATGTCTAGGCATATAGATTTGTATATAACTATAATCATACAATGGATGCACTGTTGTGTTCCTTTTTTTCCACTTAATCTTGCATTATAGCTACCTTGCCATGTTATTACATAGTCCTTATAATTATCCCTTTTAATGGTTGCATAATCATCTGCAAGTTATTGCTTGTGGCTACACAATTCCTTTGGGTTGAGAACAGGTAACAATTATGTGAAATAAGTGAGGAAGAAAAAAATTATTTAAGCATATTCTAAAGCAGTGAATTCCACTTTGTGATCCTTGGCATACCCCAAAGGTTACCATAGTACGGAAAATGAAGATGAATCTGGGCCTGACCCATCTTCCCTCTCTCAGAACACTTCTCCTTTAAGTTTTCTGTCAAAGTATGCTCTTAAAAAAGAAAGAAAGGAAGGAAGGAAGAAAGAAAAAAGAAAAAAAGAGACAAATATAACATTAGATGATGCAATGTTGTGGTCGATTCTGTCATTTACTAGATGTATCCCTTTGGGCAAATTACACCGATGCCTGAGTTTCCTTATCTATAAAATGAGGGTATTAATTTCCAGTTATGGAATGAATAAGTCACACAGTCAATAGTACTGTAATAGGATTATATGGTGACAGATGGCAGCTACACTGAGCACAATGTAACATATAGAATTGTTGAATCACTACATTGTACACCTAAAACTAATAGAACACTGTGTGTCAACTATCCTCAAATTTAAAAAACAAGGATATTAAGTTCACTTAACTCATTGGAGTGTGGTAAAGATTAAATAAATATATATGTGATAGACATGGATTGTATAGAACAATGGCTGCTGACTATTATACAAATGTTTGTTAAATAAATAAAATTAAAAACTAGGAAAAAACCGTATGAGGGCAACAAAGCTAGAGCACATTCTTGTGAACTTTAAACCAAGACCTAGAACAATCAGATTGTGATAGATCTGGGAATGGCAGTGATGGTTCCACGTTAGAAAAAGTCTTGCCCAGAAGCTTGGGGGTAAGATTTCCAAAATGTATGCCTAGACTCATACTTCATACCTGTGTGACTCTAGGCAATTGACTTAGCTTCCCTATGTCTTTATTTTCTCATCTGGCAAAGAGTGGTGGTAATATTAACTATATCATAAGGTTCACGTGAGCAGTACATGAAGCAATCCCTCGAGAGCATTTGGCTCAGGACCTGGCCCATCCTGAGTCTTCAATCCTAGGTACCATGTATGGTTGATCACTTGCTGCAGTTTTTTGGCACCCCTGCAACTTGTTTTATTTTTCAAACTAGCAAATACGCCGCATAAGGTGTCCAGATGGTCAGGATGGAAAAGAACTTTGGTTTCAGTTTGCAAAGAGACAGCAGAGGAAGGAAATCCACGCCATAGCTCTCTGAAAGTTAATGTACCAACACCCTCTTTCTTTTTTTTTTTAATTTTTAATTTATTTTTATTTTATTTTGTCTTATTTAAAATCAATTAATTAACATATAGTGTATTATTAGTTTCAGAGCCAACACCCTCTTTTCTGTCACCGCAGGCATGGCATTTGGGAATTTATGACAACAGTGGAAAACACCACCTTAGGAGTTAGAGGATCCACCTCTTGTCCCAATTTTGTCCTAAACTTGCCACATGACCTTAAATAAGCCACTTTTTTGCTTCTCTCTTAAATGATTTCCTCTCTAAAATGGGGTGGTTGAACAAGACACAACATCAGAGATCTCTTTGTCTTATTCTATCTCTTATTATCTTCTTATGGAATAAAGAGGTACGTGCTATTTTTAGAATCCACAGGGCATCCAGGTTTTGTGGACAAGAAGGTGTTATGTTGTAGAGAGCAGCACACAGCACTGGTGAAGATTGCCATTTGTAAATCAGTTACAGTGGCTCCATCTTTTCTCCCTATGGGAGAGAACTTATGACACCAAACAACCAAGAGTTGGAGAAATTCCTGGAAAATATACATGGTGTGGTAAGTGTCTGCTTTAAAAAAATATATATTTTATCCAGATATTTGTAGTTGGAATCCATGTATTTAGCTTAAACACTCCCTTGTCTGTGAAATAAAATGAATTACCACCCTGCCTTAACATTGTCTCTGGCTCTATGCAGAGGGGAAAGACATTCCCAGTCAGCAGTACGGTAGAATTAGAGAATGCTTGCCTTATATAGTCATGGCCTGGCTGAGTCATTCCGACTGATATTGTTTGGAATGAAAACTTGACCAGATGTTCACTTAAATGAACTAGAGAGATTAATTATCAGTCCTACCATATTATCTGGGAGGGTGGGTATAATCATCTCCCAAGAATTTCCTGGAGCCGGACACAAAAGTTGCCAATTGTAATCAGGGCTAACACTTTATTAAATACACACAATGTACCAGGCGCCACTCTAAGGGCTTCATGTGGATAATTCATCTGGTCACACACTACTCCTTGGAGGAAGGTACTATTGTTATCCTTATTTCATGAATGAAGTCACGGGTCTCGAAGAAGTGAGGCAGCTCGCCAGAGGTCACTCTCTAGGAAGTGGTAAAGGTAGGATTTGAATCCAGGAACTTTACCCCATAGGCCTATGCTTTTAAAACTACACTATACTCATTGCCTTATATAATTAATTCCCTGTTTTTGACCCAGAGTGTTGTTAAAACTTGAACATGCTAGGCTCATCTCTAATCTCTCAACGGGTAAAGAGGAATTTGAACTTTTGTGAGTCGAAAAAAACACAGTGCCTGATCTGAGGGAGGAAGAATGTGAAATTTTGGAGAAAACATTCATACACCTGATTAAAAATCTCTTGGTTACCAAAACAACATATCTGCTGTTTATTCATCTTTTAAAATAATTTGAGGAATGTAACAGGAACTGAAATTTAGATCCCCAATCCTTGTCTGCATAAGATATCTGGAATATTTTGTTGCTATGATCAAAGCCAAGCAGATAATGTTGCTTGATGCTTCTTGGTTAACCTCAAGAAGAAGCAATAAGAACTGCTGAATTCTCCTCATTTACGATAGAATCCCAAATATTTCTTTGTTGTTGGGATTTGCTAGAATTACCACACTGGTTGATGTTGACATTCTTCTCAGTTTATCTTCAGGTCTGAGAGCTCCCTTATCTTTGTCACCATATATTCCCCAACAATATAAAGAAAGCCTAACATTTATGCTATCCACTTAGATTCTGAAATAACAGAGGGCTTTGAAAAACGTGTTGGTTCTGGATGGGGAGATTGTGGGCAAATCTTTTTAAATCTGAGACTGAGAACTCATAATATATTTGAGTGGCATAATTTTATCTCAGACCCAACCCTCCATTTTTTTTCTCCTAAGGATTGTGTTAAAGATATTTTTAATACAGCATATTTTTTTATTCCTCTTTCTGTGAAGATTTTCAGTCCATTTGCATGCAACACAAGCTTTCATCTATATAATTAGGATCCCAGAAACTTGCAGCAGTTGGCTGTGACATCTGCATATATGCAATTTTGTGAGTTCAAGCATTGTGCTATGACATGTGAATTAAAAACTTTAGTAATGGGATAAGAAAGGGAGGGAGCTTTGGCACAATTATAAATATTGTGCTAATCACAAGCAATGAAAGAAGTTAAAACTCAGATTAAGACTTCAATTAGCTAAGATATCGTCTATCCTGATATTTTTTAAAAGATTTTATTTATTTATTTGAGAGAGAGAGAGAGCACAAGCAGGGGTAGGAGCAGAGGGAGAGGGAGAAGCAGACTCCCCACTGAGAAAGGAGCCCAATGCGGGACTCGATCCCTGGACTCTTGGATCATGCCTGAGCCAAAAGAAGATGCTTAGCTGACTGAGGCACCAAGGTGCCCCTCATCTACCTTAATATTAAAAGAAACCATCTCTACTCTGCCTCTTACTAAACAGAATTTCTCTAATAGGGAAGCTGTTTCTTATCACCTATTTTTTTTCCTTTTAAGGAGTTTATTTTTTCTACTATTAAAAAATATACATGATCAATGAATAAAGTATAGAACAGAAGGAAGATTACCTGGGCTCTCTAACTTACCTACCCCTCACGCTGCTACTTAAATGTTGGCACACATCTACTTAGTTATAACTATACTCTGCATAGAAATGCTGCATCCTTCATTTTAAAAACTGAGCATAAAACTGCCTGTATTTTCTTTGTCTACTTTTTTTATGGAACCATAAGTTTTAGTAGTTTTCATAATAGTTTTCCTAATAGTCTTCTGAGTGGATGCTCTATAGTTAACTACCTATTTCTGGATTCCTAAACAGCTAATATGTTTCCAACTTTTCTATTCTAATAAATAAGAGTTTGGTATTCATCTTCATGCCTAAACACTTTCCTTTTTAGGATTATTTCTTTGGGTTAGAGTCTCTCAAATGGAATCACTACTCAAAAATGTTGTATTCTGAAGTTTCTTGCGGATAAACATATTTTACTGCCTTATAATACTAACTTCTTGAAATACGTTTGTCCCGTTCCAGAAATGAAGTTCGGAAAGCAGAAAGTCACTATTCCCCAAAGGGGATGGTTTACACTAAGTTTCTAAAATTTTCTTTATGTGACTTTACCTTCCTGCTACAGCGTGTGTTTCTGCCATGAACCTAAGTCCTTGAGTCTATTCACTGGAAAGCTCTGCCTTTGACCACTGGCTCTTTCCACCTAGATGAATTCCCTCTTGTGACCTCAGTTTTCCTCCTCTCTCCTAGTGAGACTGGATACTGTGGTTATTGCCCCACATCCACTCCAGGCTCTCTGTATGTCAATACTTTGGGAAACTGACCCTACCACAGCTGCAGCAGTGGTCTCTGATTTCACACAATCGATCTTTCACCTGCCGACCATTCCAATAAAACTGCTCTGGTCATGTCACCAGTGATCTCCGTTTTGTTAAATCCACTCATCAATTCTCAGCCCTCACCTTGATCTGTCAGCAGCAGCTAGCACAGTTAATTACTCCTTCCTCCTTGATACGCTTTCTTCATTTGGCTTCCAGGACCTAATCAGTCAGGATCTAATCAGGAAAACAGAAACTCTTTTTTAGTATTTCAACAGAAGGAATTTAATTCAGGAACTTGATGACACAGGTGACAGAAGAGGAAAAGCCAAATAGGAGAGAGTGAGGAAAGCAGGGGTTGGCAACGGGAGAAAAGCAGTACCAACCTAGGCTGGAGGAAGAGGAGAGAAGGTGTCCATGGGCTTTCGGGGGAAGCAGCAGAAGCTACAACTATGCAGGATTTGTCTAGCAGAAGCCACAGCCCAGGAAGAGATACAGCCACTACCAGAGACATCACCCCAGAGAAGGAGAGAACGTCCCTGCTTTCTCCTTTTTTCTCCTCACTGCTATTTTCCGTCATTGCCCTTCATGAGCTAATCCCAGCTAGAAACCAACTAATATCAGAATCCTGGAAAAGCAGGCTGCACTGGTCAGTTCCACTGCCATAAAGGGTCAAGTGGAGGAAGGATGTGGGATGGACTGAGGATCACAGGGCCAAGTCGGGCACAAGAGATTAGCTTTATCCCCTATTTACTGGTCACTCCTTCCCTGGCTTTCTACTGGCTTCTACTCTTCTTCATGTACTCTTAATATACAGTTGCTCTAAAGCACTTTATTCCCTCTTTTCTTCTAGTTATCTAGTTATCTACGAATGCTTAACAAACTCCGTCAACCCTAAATTCTTTAGAACAACAATTTATTGTCACCTCTTAGGATTCTGTGGGTTGACTGGGCTCAGCTGGCCAATTCTCTCTTGGGATCTATCATGAAGTTTATGGTGAACACTGATATGTCAGTGAGATCTTATTTTAGGAATGAAGGACATATTACATCAGTTGCTAGGAGTGTGGCTGACAGCCCTCTGCTATCAGTCTCATTCAGGGAATGCCTCTGAGGGTCGCCTCACCCAAGGTCTCACACTCTTCCCAGAGTGGCCCATATCCAATGACTGATGATTATGCGAACATAAAGTCCAATACTTTCATCCCACCTCAGCATACATATAAGGGATTATCCCATCCTCAGAACTCCCTAAAGGAGTCAGTTGAGACTTCTGATGAAATTGCTTAGAGTCTGATTTCTCAATCCTTCTTCCTTCATTTCCCTTCCCATCAACAGGTTTTCATCCCCAAAGCACTCTCTAATGAACCGCCTCTCTCTCAGAATCTGCTTCCTGGGGAACTCAACCTACAACATGGTTGCACTCAGACAATGGCTGTGGTTGGAGTCATCTAACAGATTGACTGGGCTGGACATGTATGATGGCTCACTCAAAAGGCTGACATTTGATGCTATGAATCAGGACTATCAGTTGGAATGTCTACACATAGTCTCTACATGTGGCCTGGGCTTCTCTCAGCATGGTAGTTGGATTACAAGTGGGACCATTCCAAACATAAGTGTTGAAGAGACCTGGGCATATTGTCACTTCTCAGAACATCACTTCTTTTGGTCAAGCAAGAAATGAAAATTCAAAGCGAGGAGTGTTAGACCTCCCTCTTAATATGAGGGAAAATACTTCCCTACAAAGAGGAAAGAAAGGGATGGAGGCTATTTTCGTAGACTTTCTACCACATTTTCTCCTCTCTTTACCACTCCATTGAAACTGCTCCTATCTTAATCACCAATGATCTCCATATTGTAAATCCCATGATTTATTCTCAGTTATAATCTCATTTGACAGCAGTATCTCTCACTTCATTGATGATCTCATAATATCTATTAACTGATGGCTCCACAATTTATATTCCTGCTCAATCCTGTCTTGCAAACTATGACTCGTATTTTCAACTATCCTCTTATCATCTCAAACTAATATGTCAAAACTGAATTCCTGATCTTACACTGAAATCCTACTCTTCCCATAGCCTCTTCTTCATTCATTGTTAACACCATTCTTACAGTTGCTGAGACCAAAAAACTTAGAATCATCCCTGAGTCTTGTCTTTCTTATAGTACCTAATTCAATAGAAAATCTTCTTAGCTCAACTTTCAAAACATGTCCTGAATCTACTTTGCACCACTTCTTGCTACCACCCAATGCTGAGAAGCTATCTTTTCTCACCTGGATTACTTCAACAGCCTCCAAACTGGACCCTCTATTTCAACTCTTGTCCCCCTGTAGTCCATTCACAACTCATCAGCTAGATGGTTCCTTTTATTTTTTTGTTAGTTTTTATTTTCATTTATCTTAGAGATAGAGAGCAGAGAAGGAGGGAAAGGGACAAGCAGACTTTGCACTGAGCTCAAGCCCCATGCAGGGCTCCATCCCATGACACTGAGATCACGACCCCAGCCAAAATCAAGAGTCAGAGGCTCAACCCACTGAGCCACCCAGGCGCCCCTAGATGGTTCCTTTTAAAACAAGTCAAATCATGAAATTTCTCAGCTGAAAAAACAGCAGCAGATCCCCCTCTCATTCCACATAATAGTCAAGCCTTTTCAAGTACTCACAAGATTTACCTAACCTGGTTCTATTATGTCTCTGACCCCATCTTGCTTTTTTGATCCTACCCTCACACCACTTTGGCTTCACTGCTGTTCTTTGAATGTGCCATGCTTGTTCATGCCTTAGAATCATTGCATCAGCTATGTGCTCTGCTTGGAGAGCTTTTTGTGAAGATAATCTGATGGATAACTCCCTCCTTTACTTGAAGGTTTTGTTCACATGTTGTCTTCCTAATGAGTCATATGTTAACCATCTAATTTAAAATAGAAACCATCTATTTCAACTTATAACCGTCCAATTCCCCTTTCCCCTGCCTTTTCTTTTTATTCCTCAGCATTTATCACCTTCTAAACTATATAATTCACTTATTTATTGTGTTAATGTCTATCTCCCCCTACCACTATGATATGGATCTTTATTTTGTTTACTGCTGTGTTCCAAATGCTTAGAACAATGCCTGACACATAATAGGCACTCAAATATCTAATGAATGAGTGAATGAATGAATGAATGAATGAATCATTGTAAACTAGTCTTTGCCATCAGTGCATGGACTTAACCCAGCTGAGAGTTTAGATCAGGAAATACTTGTGACTCAGTTAAGGTCAATGAGAAGAAAATCTTTTCCAAGTAATTTTGGAAGTTGCTCACTTTTCTGAGACAGCTTCTAAAAAAACACCTTTTCTCATTTTCTGCATGATATGGCATGAGGATATGAAATCTGGAGCTGCTGCAGCCACCCTGTCATGAGGGTAGCCTTCTTCAGAATAAGGTGTCAGTGTGTAAGGCAGAGTAGAGTGATGGAAAGATGGCTTCTTGATGACACTGCTGAGTTGTTGAATCAAACCGATTCCAAAGCCATTGCTAACTCTGAATCTTCTAGTTATGACAGGCAATACATCTCCTTCATTAGTTAAGTCAACATGAATTGCATTTTGATTACCTACAATATAGAATACTCTGAGACACCCTTTCAGCAAGATCTTGGTTCTACAGTACAGAGATACCTCTAGGCTCATCTAGGATGATCTCTTCAAAAGTCTTAACATTCGTTTTCTGAGGTCTCCATAATGTTCCCTGTTGTCATAAACTGATTCAAATATATCCCATCCATCAAATTTTCTTGGATCATGAATGTTTTTGCAAAGAGTAGATCTTTTAATTTTTTATTTACTATTTACTTATTCATCAAATAATATCTACTCCTATGTTCTGATAACTGATCCTAGCAATAAGCCTTGGATATATCCAAAACTGCTGAGTTTTGATTATTTGAATCTATTTCTGCTCCAAGTATCAGTAATGGTGTGGCCCCTTATTACTTCTCTGACCTTATTTCTTACAACTCTCCCCCTTGCTCGCCCTATTCTATCCATGCTGGCCTCCTTGCTGTTCTTCCAAGCACAAGCACTCTGCTATCTCAGGACCTTTGAACTGGACATTGAGCCTGAAGCACTCTTTTTATAGTTGTATTCCTGGTTTCCACACTCAACTTCTTTTGAACTCAGGCCTTTTCAAATGTAAATTTAATGGTTAATTTTACATGTCAACTTGACTGGGTTAAGAGATTCCTAGAGAGCTGCTAATATACTATTTGTATTAGCAGTCTGTGAGCATGTTTCTGGAAGAGACTGGCGTTTGAATCAGTATACCAAATAAATGTGAGTGGGCAAAATCCAAATCTGTTAAGGGCCTGGATAGAACAAAAAGGGAGAGGAAGAGTAAATTTGATGCTTGAGCTGGAACATCCATCTTCTCTTGCTCTTGGACATAGAAAACTCATGGCTCTCAGGCCTTTGGACTTAGATCAGGACTCACACCACTGATTTTCCTGGTTTTAAGGCCTTCAAGCTTGGATGGGAACTATGCTACCAGCTTCCCTGGACCTCCAGCTTGCAGACAGCAGATCATGGGACTTCCTCACCTCCACAATGGTGCGAACCAACATCTCATAATGTCTCTTTCTATCTCTGTATGTATGTATGTATGTATTATCTATCTATCTATCTATCTATCTATCTATCATTCTATCTATCTAATCTTTTCTATGTTCTGTTTCCCTGGTAAATCCTGACTAATATAGCCACTTTCTCAGTGAGGTGTTCTCTGACCTTCCCATTTAAAATTATAACCTTTCCACTTCACTCTCTATCCCTATTCCTGTCTTTATTTTACTCCACAATACTAAGAGCCTTTCTAATGTAATTTTAATATATTTACTTATTTTATATCTGTCTCCCTCAGGACCTAAAGATCTTGCTTATTTTTTTTATTAATATAACCTGGTGACTTAAAAAGTGCCAGACACATGTGTAGTGACCCAGTAAATGTTTGTTGAATTCATTAAGTGATAAATGAGCGAGTTTACACAAGAGAGTGTAGATAGAATTAACTACCTTTACAGTGAAGTCACCCTGTCTGCCTTTTGTATTAATGTTCTACAGGGTACATTATCACCTATGGTGATTCTCAGTAAATATTTCACAATGTTGAAGAGCTGTTGAATAGCTTCTTGCAAATAAAATATCACATACAAAAAAACCCTAAAATGTGTGCATTTTACATTATACACTTTATATGAACCACAAGGAGGAACAGAGTCACAGACCACCACTGACGTCCTTGTGTGGAGTTAGAAGTTTATTGGGAGCTAATCTGTGTCTCCTATATGTTCTCAGCTCTCAGAAGTCACCTAGTTCCCTTGAGGTTAGAGCTGTATTTCCTGATGAAGCCAATGCCCCTATTCACATTTCCATTCTAACGTGGTCTTCAGTAGCCCTGATATATCTCCCCGGGCTAATTTTACCCTGCAATATAGTGTATGTCCCAAACTCAAACCTGAGTCAACTCTGGGTATGTCTGTGAATTCTCCAAGTCAACAAAGAAAATAACAGAAACATCATACTTCCTAATTAACTTAACATATGACCCAACAAAGAAAGAAACCGTGGTTTGGAGGAGGGTTCTAAATTGTTTCTTGCAGAGCTAGATGATATAGCCTCTAAATTTTATATTGTCTTTTTTTCCCCATCTGAAAAAAACCTAATTCTGGGTAAAGGCTTTGGAGATTTTCAGATGAAATGGCACCCTGAATGGGAATGTAAGTACAATCTGAGATCAGAAAAGAAACATCTGCACAATAAGCTGATGATAAGCACACATGGAATGTAGATAATAAATGGTTGGAAAACAGGCCTTTTGCTTCTCCCTGAATCACTCTTTGGTTCCCAAAGAGTGAACCACAGATGGACGCCTGGGAGCCCAATGTATTTCACTTCTCTTATACGGTTCTATCCAGCGCCCAATCTCTGCTCCATCAAGTTTCATGGTCAAGGCCATGGTCAGGGTGACCATCATGCTTTCTCTAACCTGGGAGAATGCTAGCTCCTTTATAGACTTCTTGGCAATAGAATCAGATGCGTGGCATACAAGGCAAACATACCTTTCTAGGACTAATACTGAGGGTCTCTCAGAAGAATTAGCAATAATTTTTTAAAATAGTAAGCTAGAAGCCTTCAGCCTAGTGATAAGCAGAAAAAAGAATGAAAGGATATGGAGGTATGGTGAAGTATCTTGCCAAGACAGATTGACACAAGGCATTTATTTGTTGGTGGTATAGTAAAGTTGTTTAGGTATAAACAGGAGTTAGATCTAACAAGGTGGGCACTCAAAAAAAAAAATAAAACAAACAAAGGAAAAATAACAGATTTGCTGAATCAATGAGTGAACCAATAATTTGTATTCAAATCCCAATTTAACAGATGTGTGATTTTGCCCAATTTTTAATCTCTTCTACCCTCTACTTCCTTCAGCCACAAAATGATAGTAAGTAGGATCACATAAAATAATGTGCGTAAAGTGCTTACAATAGCATAAGCACAGAGTAATTGCTCAATAAGTAGGATCTATATTTGCTATTCTACTTTTTTTTTTAAAGATTTTATTTATTTATTTGACAGAGTGAGAGAGGGAACACAAGCAGGGGGAGTGGGAGAGGGAGAAGCAGGCTTCCTGCCGAGCAGGAAGCCCGATGCGGGGCTCGATCCCAGGACCTTGGGACCACGACCTGAGCTGAAGGCAGACGCTTAATGACTGAGCCACCCAGGTGCCCCTTGCTATTCTCTTGATAGCTTCACAGGTCTGAACAAAATGCTGAAGGATGTGAAGGGAGGGTGCACACAAAATAAGAGAGTTGGAAGAAGTACTGAGGGTGATGATGGTGGTTTCCCAGGGGTCCAATTCTGCTCTACCTTGGTTTGCTTATCTGCAGGTCTGCCGAAGGATCCGGAAAACTTCCTGCTAGCTAAATAGGTGAATAGTTCTACCCAGTACACAGAATTACATAATTGTTTATCTAGGCAGTCACATGGTTTTCATATTGTTCTGTGAGGCCCCTTCAGATTGCATAGAAATACATGAAGACAATCCTGCAACATGGCTTCGCTTTTATATACTTGATGTATCGAGGATCTGCACAGGATTTTACTGATTGCTGCTTCCCTAAAAATGTTGACAACATATTGACTTCGGTAGATCATAAAAATATTCCGTGATTTATTTATTCATCTATCTTCCAGGTACCAAATATCTAACAAAGGAATCAGCAAAGATTTAATCGCAGCCCTCATGAAGCTTACAGTCCCACGAGTAAGAAACAAATGAAAGAAGCCAACACACAATAAGTCACTGCAAGTGTAAGTAGAGATGAAGATAAGGTTTTTGGTAGTTGGGATTTCTGATTATTACATTTATGATGAAATATTTTGGGGGGCAAAATGGCATCACCAGATGTAGGAATGACTGGGTGAGTGAACTTGAATCTTTTCTACCAAAAGACTCACAGATGACTATTTTTTTTGCAAGAACCTTACTAAAATGCATTTCAACATTGAATCTAAAATAGCTAATTAAAAAAAAAGAAAGAAAGAAAGAAAGAAAGAAAATTCCTGCTGTGCAGAGCAATGGAAATGGCAGGACAAATTGGCCTGTGGAAATAGAACGTCTTTCTTCATTTTTCTGAGCTTGGGAGCAATTTTGAACGGAACTATTAGCTTGTGGGGAACTGACTGGAATGTGTGGTTGGTTGCTTACTTCCTTAGTTCCTTGATTTTAGGTGATTTTGTGGTAAGGATGGAGTCTTTTCTATGGTTTTGTAACTGAACCAAATAAGAGTTCATCCACACAATGCACAGTATGCCAATAAAAACTAATATCAAGCATTTACAGTGAAGAAAGATAGGCTGTTTATTGGTGTGGCACCACCCAGGAGAACAGGGAGCTCATGCTCAGAATCCCAAACTCCCTGATGGCTTACAAGCAGGGGTTTTTAAAGAGTGAAAACTCAGGGTAAGGTCTCAGGGTCTTGGATCATGCTGATTGACTAGGGATTAGGTCAGCCATAATGTTGCCATTCTTGATCATCTTGTCCCTTCTGGCAACTTCCCATCCGGTTTTGCATCCCTGAGCAAGGATGGAGACTAAAAGTTTGTGATCCTGGGAGCAGAGAACAAGTACCATCTTGGATCCAGTCGGGGCTAACACTGAAACCAACCTTTATCAAGGATCCTCTTTAAAGGGACGCCTGGGTGGCTCAGTGGTTAAACATCTGCCTTCGGCTCAGGTCATGATCCCAGGGTCCTGGGATCAAGCCCCGCATCGGGCTCCCCGCTCTGTGGGAGGCCTGCTTCTCCCTCTCCTGCTCCCCCTGCTTGTGTTCCCTCTCTCGCTGTGTCTCTCTCTATCAAATAAATAAATAAAATCTTAAAAAAAAAAGGATCCTCTTTAAAAAATGTCTTCCTCAGGGCGTCTGCCTTCAGCTTGGATCATGATCCTGGGGTCCTAGGGTTGAGTCCTGCATTGGGCTCCCTGCTCAGCAAGGAGCCTGTTTCTCCCTCTGCCTGCAGCTCCCCCTGCTTGTGCTCTCTCTCTCGCTGTCAAATAAATAAATAAAAATCTTGAGAAAAAAAAAACACTTCTTGAAGTATAACAGGACACAAATCCTAAGTGTACAATTTGCAGAATTGTGGCAAAGTAAGCATACCTGTGCAACCACTTCCCAGGGAAAGAACTAGAACACTGCTACAAATCCTCCTCATGTCCCCTCCCAATCACTATTCCTTCCTCTCCAAGATCATTACTACCCTGACACATAACACCATACCTTCACCTCACTATATAGTATGCAACTCTGTATATTCATTATATATCCATAATTATATATAGTCATTGTATATAAATGAACCAGTGGTATCTAATCCTTTGTGTCTGGCTTTATTTCTCTCAGTCTTATTTTGGTAAGATTTGTCCATGTTTTTACATGTAGCAGGAGTTTATTTTTTATTATTGTTATGTGGCATTCCATGGTATGAATTTATTTATCTGTTCTACTGTTGATGGACATGGGGGTTGTATCCAATTTAAAGATATCAAGAAAAATGCTGGGATAAATATCCTTCTAAAGATTTTTAATGAGTGAATATATGTATTTCTATTGAGCATACATCTAGGAGTGAAATAATGCTAAACATCAAGGAGTGGATAATGTTAAACAGTTTTCCAAAGTGGCTGCTCCCATTTTCAGTCCTAGTGGCAATATATAAGAATTCCATTTGAATTCGAGAAAGATCAATCCTTTTAATTTTAGCCATGTTGGCAGAAAATAACCTCATTTTAATAATGTTTCTTTAGGCATTTTTGCTCTGTCAGCTAATTTTACTTTCACTTATAATAGTTGTACATAAATGTCACCTCATCATAAATCATCTCATAAAACTACATACTCTAATAGCTTTAGTCTTCACCAGTTCCTGACTTTACTAGATTATCTTCCACGTGGAATAGTAATAATAATGATAATAATAATAGATGAAGGCTTACAGTATTCCAGATACTATATTCATTTATCTTAACATCATTTAATTAATTCATCCCTCATAACACCACTCAGAGATAGGTTCTAGTATTATCCTCTTTTTATAGGGTTCAGAATTGAGGCCCAGAGAAATACACTGATTGTCCAAAGTCACACAGTTAGTAACTGGTGACAATTGGTTTAAGTCATAAGCAGTCCAACCTCAGAACCAGTGTGTAAAAACAGTTTATGTTCCTATGTATTCACATGTAGTAGAAAATCGAGCATCCTATCATTATCTCCTAGAGCTCTGGGAGGCTTCCATTGTTCTATTCATTTTCCCCCCATATTTCTGGCTTTTGATAAGAAATTACTGTCACTCTTATTTATTTTTCCTATTCTCCCAAAGGCTGGGTGTGGCCTGCAACATCTTTTCCTTGATTCCTTTAAAATATCCCAATACTAGGAAACACATGACATCAGTATAAGACAGTTACATCACATCATAACAAAGTAAATGATATAAAATTTAATGTAAGGTTTTCATGTTCTTAAAATCCTCCTGCCCGGCAGCCTACTGAACAATGTGCCACTGGCCAGTTTCTCTGCAGCTTCTCTCACTGATGCCGTTTTCTTGTTCCAGTTCGTTCTCTCTTTGATATTTTCCTTTCATCTCTCCTAAGTATAAATTCAACCCCAAAATGTGCATTGTAGAGCCTCTTGGATTGCTCTAGAAAACTATTAAGAACTATCTCGCTCTGTTTTGCAGAACTCTTTAAGTTCTTCTGATCTGATTTCTTGGCCTTTCAGTCACTCTCTTATGGTCTCCATTTTCTCAACCAAAATGGATGACCATGGTGTTTTGCACTGTAGCCTTTTCTATCAACCTTATAAAATTCTTAGCCATGGCCTCTTCATCCCAGTCTCTCTTTTGGTGGGAAAAAAACTTCTATCTGTTAGGGGAAAGAGCTGCTATAACAAACCCACATCAAAATGCATCATGGCTCACGTACAATCGAAGTTTCTTTCTTGCCCATATGAAACCCATACAAGGTGTTCTGGATTGGCGAGCTTTTCTCCTCCACAGGGTGATGCAGGTGCCTCGATTCCTTCCATTACCTGGCTCTGCTTCCTTCAACACATAGCTCTTCAGATTTCTGTCTTTTTTTCATATCAAATTGGGAAGGAGAATGAGAGTGGAGGACCAGAGCTGGGAGCTGTGTATGAACTGCCTCTGACCACTAGGCAATCTGGGACACGTGCTGTGGCTGTGGGCTCCAGAGGAAGAGTGGATGGGTCTGGTGACAGGCTAGTGTAGTCTCTGGGCCTGACCAGGATGGAACTCTGTTCTTTCCTGTTATGAACTGTGCCATCTCTCCCATGCTTCCTACACCAAAATGATTGCAACAAAAATAGTTTCTGTCATTTTGGCATGTTTGTACATATGTCCAATTAAACATAGAACAGGGAATGTGTCTATGATATGGGTTTTGAGTGGCTTCAGATGCAATGGGACCAGGAAAGGAGGACAAGCAAGAGGCCAAGGTTCATATGGATCAGAGACAGGAAAAGAGGGAAAAGAGAAACAGTCTACCGGCATTACCAGTCCCAAGGTATTTCTTTGCCTTGATCATGTCTTTTATTTATAAATCCTCCAAGTTCAAAGCACTCAACAAAGAATGGATACTTGGCGATTGTTTCCTGTGAGAGAGAAAATAGGAAGGATGTGATCTCACAGATGGGGGAAATGGGAATTTCAAAAAGGCAGAAGTCACCCAATAAGGAATTCTGGACAAGAATGCGGACTTCCTTGTTCATTTCATGTAATTGCTAATTGTATATGTGTGTGTGTGGGGGGGTGTTATGCTTGATCTGCCATCCCCCTCTTTCCCCTCCATTGCTTAACCCCACCTCCATGCTCTTTGCCAAAAAAGCTGGTTGCACTGGTCCAAAATTGACATTTTCCCTCCATCTTCCAAAACTATTTTCATTTGGAACAGGCTGGAAAACTGGCAAATTGTGTTCCAATTAAATTACTCTTTCTGTCGGGCGCCTGGGTGGCTCAGTTGGTTAAGCGACTGCCTTCGGCTCAGGTCATGATCCTGGAGTCCCTGGATCGAGTCCCACATCGGGCTCCCTGCTCGGCAGGGAGTCTGCTTCTCCCTCTGACCCTCCCCCCTCTCATGTGTTCTCTCTCATTCTCTCTCTCTCAAATAAATAAATAAAATCTTTTAAAAAAAAAAAAAAATTACTCTTTCTGTCTTTAAGTGGTTGAAAACCTTTCAGTGTTTCTCATTCCCATTTCTACACTCAGGCAGTGAGTTCTCTGGCTTATGGATGTATCTGAAGAGATTTATCTACAGATGCTCATTCTTCCTCAGATTATTAGAGGCAGGGGCAGGAAGCAGACGCACATGGGGAGGGATAAGTTTTTGACTTTTGTATACTGAGATTTTTGCCCTCATTCAATTTTTGACTATTTATAATGGTAGGGAAAACAAAGGGATAGTTTAAAGATTTTTTTTTTAGGTGAATTCACAACCCCACGTTCAAGAATTGCATGTTCTACCAACTGAGCCAGCCAGGGACCCCACAAAGGGATAGTTTGAAGATTCTGAACATGTTGATAAGAACAAATATTACTGATGATATCAATGTAATATGGACAGGTATTTCTTTACCCGTATATGCTCCTAAGTGGGAAATATTCCCCATATGAAATAAAAATGGGAGAATCTGTGCATGGTATCTTCATGATGAAGAAAGAAAAACCATCTTGGAATTAGAGGTTACTCTGCTGATAAATATTTATTTTTTATTTTTATTTCAAAAGCAATTAGCTGAGAAGCTAAAGATTCGTTAAAGAGAATCTTGATTCTGGGACTTTACGGTAGTGTGATATTGAGCAAGTTACCTAAACTTTCTCTGCCTTTCCTCATCTGTAAAACAGAAATAATAATAATTAATAATAATAATTAATAACCTCTCAGATTATTTGGATGATTATATGAACTACTGAATGTAAAATGCTTAGCAGAGTAGGCTGGCACAAATTACCTGATCTACAAGGGTAAAAGTGAAATCCTCGCTGATGGATCATCTTGTTGATCTGAACCCTTCCTCCCCAATACCCCCATAGACACATATAACACACACACACACTCCAGCAATGTTAGTGCTTGGTGTATATTCTACCAAGTTTTTATCCCTGTACACACAAACATGTACATGCTTATGTACATATACTACCTATTTATATGCTTGATCTAGCAGAAATTAAATTGAGATCTAATAACAATCCTGTCCTATGGCTTGATTTTTTTCCACTTCATGATTCTAAGACTTTATTCTCAGTCTATTATAAAGATCTATTTAAAAATATTTCCTTAGGAATCTACACATTCAATGCAATCCTTATCAAAATGCCATCATTATTTTTCACAGAGCTAGAAAAACAATCCTAAAATTTGTATGGAATCAGAAAAGACCCTGAATAGCCAAAGTAACGTTGAAAAAGGAAGCCAAAGCTGGTGGCTTCAAGCTGGACTTCAAGCTGTATTACAAAGCTGTAATCATCAAGACAGTATGTCATTGGCACAAAAGCAGACACATAGATCAATGGAACAGAATAGAAAACCCAGAAATGGACCCTCAAGTCTATGGTCAACTAATCTTTGACAAAGCAGGAAAGAATATCCAATGGAAAAAAGACGGTCTCTTCAACAAATGGTGTTGGGAAAATTGGACAGCCATATACAAAGAATGAAACTGGACCACTTTCTTACATCATACACAAAAATAAACTCAAAATGGATGAAAGACCTAAATGTGAGACAGGAATCCATCAAAATCCTAGAGGAGAATACAGGCAACAACCTCTTCGACCTCAGCGAAAGCAACTTCTTGCTAGACATGTCTCCAAAGACAAGGGAAACAAAAGCAGAAATGAACTATTGAGACTTCACCAAGACAAAAAGCTTTTGCACAGCAAAGAAACAGTCAACAAAACTAAAAGGCAACCTACGGAATGGGAGAAAGTATTTACAAATGTTTTATCAGATAAAGGGCTAGTATCCAAAATCTATAAAGAACTTATCAAACTCAACACCCCCCCCAAAAAAATCTAGTCAAGAAGTGAACAGAAGACATGAACAGACATTTCTCCAAAGAAGACATACTAATGGCCAACAGACACGTGAAAAAATGCTCAACATCACTCGGCATCAGGGAAATACAAATCAAAACCACAATGAGATACCACACCACACTGGTCAGAATGGCTAAAATTAACAACTCAGGGAAAAAAAGATGTTGGGAGAATGCAGAGAAAGGGGAACACACTTATACTGTTGATGGGAATGCAAACTGGTGTAGCCACTCTAGAAAACACTATGGAGGTTCCTCAGAAAGTTAAAAATAGAGCTACTCTATGATCTAGCAATTACACTATTAGGTATTTATCCAAAGGATACAAATATAGTTATTTGAAGGGGCAGATGCACCCCAATGTTTATAGTAGCAATGCCCACAATAGCCAAATCTAGGAAAGAGCCTAGATGTCCATCGACAGATGAATGGATAAAGGAAATGTGGTACACACACACACACACACACGCACGCAGGCACGCACAATGGAATACTACTCAGCCATCAAAAAGAATGAAATCTTGCCATTTGCAATGACATGGATGTAACTTGAGGGTATAATGCTAAGCGAAATAAGTCAGAGAAAGACAAATATCATATGATTTCACTCATATGTGGAATTTAGGAAACAAAACAGATGAACATGGGGAAGGAGAGGAAAATAAAATAAGATGAAAATATAAAAGGAGGCAAACCATAAGAGATGCTGAACTCTAAGAAACAAACTGAGAGTTGCTGGAGGGGAGGTGGAAGGATGGGGTAACTGGGTGATGGGCATTAAGGAGGGCTACTTGATATGAGTGCTGGGTGTTATATGCAACTGATGAATCACTAAATTCTACCCTGGTAACTAATAATGCAGTCTATGTTAGCTAAATTGAATTTAAATGGTTAATTTTTTTTGCTTAGGATTCCACTGTATGAATGTGCTGTTCACTTAACTAGTTTTCTACTGAAGGACATTTGGGTTTTTTTTAAATTTTCATTTTACCAGTCAAAATAGTGAAAGTCCCAACTAAGATTAAATCCACCTTTGAAATATTCAAGGAAATGTAATGAAGCAGACGTCATAGATTCCAAACTTGGTAAAGATCATGTGTTGTCATTTTAAGAGGCTCTGCTACAACATGACTTGTTCAAGGTCACATACCTAGTAAATGCTGAAATGAGACTCAAACCCAAGCCCCCTGCCTTTCAGTAGGTGTCTTTGGTAGAGGTGAGGTATTGGTAAAGGTCCTGGGCCTGGAAGAATTTGATTTTGATCTTAGAAACTAGGGGTCAGAGATAATAAGTGCGTCACCCAGGACGTCACAGCTGGTAAGTGAGAGATGACACCCTCTCCCAGACCAAACCCTAGCCAGGCAGCTCTGAGTCTTCATCAGCACTAGACTTCAATTTTAATCTAGAAAGACTTGAACAAAACACTAACATAGTTTCTAGTAGCTCAAGGCTTCATCCCTAGGATGATCCCTACCCCCTTAGAGTGGTTGTCTGAGAAAACTCAAGGTTGCCAAAAGAATTTAATCGGTTCCAGCCAGCACCTGAAGACAGGGCCCCTGTCTCCCAGCCTCTGTGGGAGGGGAGGGGAATAACTTCCCTAAAGGCTGGTTAACAAACCAGATGGATTTCACATGAACCAACTCTACTGAGCGCCTGCTCACCCCTCTCCCTACTCCCTCATTCTCCCAGTCACGCCTGTACAAATCAAAGTTGAGTTGACTTCATGCCGGACTCCTCTCCTACTGCAATAGGGTATTATGATGAAAATCTGTCTTACCACTCTCACCAGTGTCTGGTTTTGTTTCTCTTTGACACAAAACAGGGCTCCTCTAGAACCCAGAGAGCCCTTCTAATCTTGAGCTTTTCAACGAATCCCAGGATTTTTTGGTGGGGGAGTGGGGTAGGTACCAAAAGCAATCTGGAACACCGCTGTGTTGCTGAGTCCAGTGATTCAGTCTGCTGGGAAGTTCTGCTCCATTTTTTCTTTTTCCTTTCTGGAAAGTGAATGTTTAACCCTGTGACTGATAGTTTCTATTCCTCTTGGCAGCAAAAAGAGAAGAGATTATGGGCAGCTTTTAGTGTGCTCGCAGTGACGTCATCTAAATCTATCCTCCTTGGTGTGCCAGGTTTCCTGGACTTCCCACAACAGTTCAATCTTTGGAATTTCTCAATCAGCAGCTCTTTACCAAATGTGGTTATTCATAGATACTCATTAGACCTTTTTATTATTATTTTTCTTATTATTATTATTATTTTAAGTAGGCTCCATTGGAGCCCAGCATGGGGCTTGAACTCACGACTCAGAGATCAAGACCTGAGCTGAGATAAAAAATCAGACACTTAACTGAATGAGCCACCCAGGCTCCCCAAGGCCTTTTTAAAAACATAGATGTGTATCATATTAGGTTTTAGATACAAAGTTGAGAAAAAAATGGGCAGAGGATAATTTTTGATGGAGAAGAAGGAAGGAATTTGAATTTGGGGATCCGAGAAGGAATGTCATGCAGAGTCAAGATCATTGATTAGTTGCCTAAGTAAAGGGATTGTCAAATGCCAAGGGAAGTTTCTTTTTTGTTTTTGTTTTTGTTTTTTAAATATAACCACCTGTTGAGATATAATTCACATACCATATAAATCACTTATTTAAAGTATACAGTTCTAAGATTTTTAGGATTTCTCAGAGTTGTACAACCATCACCACAATAAATTTGAGAACATTTTCATCAACCCGTTCAAGCAACATTTTACCATTAGCATTTACTCCCCATTTTCCCCAACCCCTCCAGCCTTAGGCAACCACTAATCCATCTCTCTTACTGTAGATGTGTAGCAAAGGAAGGTTTGTTTTGTTATGTTTTCACCCATTTAACCATTTCTAAGTGTACAGTTGAGTAGCATTAGCACATTCACTGATGTGGTTTTCCAACCATCTTGCCATTCATCTTCAGAACTT